>NC_140625.1:29301540-29901540 GCF_057382275.1 Copadichromis virginalis
TGTTTTTAGAAGAACATGGTTTTGGTTAAAGATGTCTTTTGCAAATAAAAAAATAACAGTCTCTTATTTGTTCAGAAGTATATTTATGCTGCACACAAATATTTAAGATATGAAGCCACCTTTAGTAGAGCCTTTATGGACGCTTAGAAGCAGACTGAATTTAGTCCGAGATTAAAGAGCTGCAGTTAGTCTAAAAACATTCTTGCCTACAATATAAACACCAGGCCTGATTTATTTCTAGAAATATTGATCAATCATGAAATGTGAAGACTAACAAAACATATTTACAGATTCAAAGTCCTCACAGTCATACACCTGACACATCAGTGATACTAAGTTCTGATGTCTTCACCTTTGCTCCACAGAAAATGTCCTGTTGTATGGAGGTTAAACTATAAATGGAACATAAATAAGAGACTGCAGGTTTTTGATGTAAACATTCATAATCTATCGTGTCATACAGGGGCACACTTAAACAATTAAAGGCAGTATAATCTCAGTAGAACAAGTACATAAGTTCATACTTGTGAAATTCTTATATTTGTACTACACGCCTTATCACATATTAAAGGCACACTGACAGTTTGCAGTCAGGCATCCATTATGTTAGAGTCTCTTTGAACTTTTAATTAAGTAAAAACATGTCCCAAACTTTGGCTTGCACTGAGGCTGAACTACAAAATAACCCTGTTGTGTACCCACTGTAAACCGTCCGGGTGCTGCTCTGTACTGTTGCCGTTCAGTTCCGTCTTTTACAGCGTTTAAAAAAAAGGAAAAATAAAGTGGAAAAACTGTTTTTGGTATTTGTGAACATATTCCGCTTTACAGAAGCTTTTTATGTGAATCTTCTTCTTTACTAAGCCCTAACGTCCGCCTTTTCACCAGTAGAAACACTCCACATTAAATCTGTGATGATCCTTACCATCTGTCTGCTTTACATCCAGCTGCTGATGGACTCCCAGCGGTTTACTGTCCGGGTTGTCTTTAAAACGAACACTTTCAGTGTCGTGCTGCTGACAATATTCCTCTTCGTTCATAGTGTCCGCATTTGTTCTGTTCTTTAAAATAAACTGGAGGCTCATTTGAGATGAACCAGGCCTGCGCAGGACCGATCACCTCCGCTCACAGTTAAAGAAGCGCTGGCTTCATTTTCTGTCCTGCTTCTACATCCGTGGATGTATTATATAAGAGCGGGATGCAGATTCCAACAGGGAATCCACTCTCCTGAATCCTTTTGTTAAACGATTTGTTGCCGTCTCCGCTGGTTTTTGAGCAGGCATCGGCACGGACACCTTTATTCTCCGTCACCATAGTAACTACAGGCCTTGCAGCAGCAGCAGTAAACAGTTACACCACACAAACGTACATGTCAAAGGCAAATATTAAAAGATAAATATATGTTTTAAATATATCATATTACTAGAAAAATAAGTATTGTAAAAAAAATTATATATTAAATAAATAATAAAGAAACAAAATAAATTCTAATATTATAAATACTGTAAAATAATAGTTAAATTCATTTTTATTGTGTTTTTTAGTTGTATTAATTTTTAAGTTAAAAAAGATCACAAATGTTAAATGTTTAGCTATGAACAAATTACATATTTACAATCATGTTGTTTGCAGCATTTGTGAAATTTTTCAGTTTTTATAGACACGTTCAAAATTTTAGTCACTCAATACAAAAATGTTATTCCTGGTAGAAGTTTGAATTAACAGGATTAAAAGGAAGTCGCTTGATTGCATTTGTGAACGTCTTCAGGAACAGACAGATCGTTTTATTTTTAGCAATGATACAGCTATTAAAGCTTCGGGGTTTTAATTAAGAGTTTAAAATAATATATTAAAATAGGCCCTATCTAAGGTATTTATTTCCCATTTATTCTTTCCAATCTTGCCATTTATTTTTATTAGTTCTAATTAGTAGCCCAACTAATGAGGATTTACATACTTTTAACTCAACAGCTGAAACAACTTGGGCATCTGTGATCCAAACAGTTCTTACTCTTTCCATTCATCCCTTACAGTAAAATCAGGCCGATGTGATATTTCTGTCACTAATTTTAATTTGTGTGCTGTATCAGTCTCCATTATTTCCATAAACATTATCCACTGATTAACACTGATCAAAACGTGACTTCTTTTTTTATTAATCCGACTAATCAGTTCTTTTCTCCATATATGTTTTATTGGAAGCCACAACCTCCCCTGTTGTTCAGGCAGATGTCGCCCTCTGCTGGCCTGCTAAAAGAAAAGCACTAGTACTACTCGTACCAATTCAAATGTATCCTACCATGAATAAGAGGGGTGTGGCTGTCCTCTGACGTTTTCCGTTTTTGAATTAATTTATCATCCAAAAGCAGAGAAAGAAAAATAGTGTATATGCTGTTCTTTACATAAAATATCTCATTTGAAAATCTGAGAAACTCTTACTTCACTGTTTGCTGTAAAGGTAACGGTCCTTATTTCTCCATTCACCATGTACACACACAGTGGCTGGAAACAACACCTTTTCTGTCACTTCCTTTTATTTCTGGTTTTATTTACCAAAAGATTTCACAACAGTACAAAATAGACACATCTATATTTATGATATTTATCCTCATTGTTTTCAGAAAGGCATCTTCTGATATACGGCACATTGATAGCTACAGTTTGGTGGACTAAGAGGACGTCTATTTAACTTAGGAATTGTTCAAAATCAATATTTTACTGGGTAGGCCTTGCAAATTCCATGCATCTATTTTTTCTCCCTTTACCCATGTCAGGGTCATGGGGGTAGCAGCCTTAGCAGTGATGCTCAGACCTCCTCCAGTTCATCTGGGGGACACCGAGGTGTTCCCAAGCCAGCTGGGAGAGTCCCTCAGCTGGCATCCTCCAGTGGGATGTGCCTGAAGCGCTCACCTAGGAGGCATCCCAGTCAGATGGTGAACCACCTCACTGACTCCTTGCAGAAATTAGTTCCTTTTCTGGATATATTTTTTTATCATTGTACTTATTTTCATTGAAAATAAATACTGCCATTCATGAGAAAAGAAGATAAATTGCTTTCATTTACATATCTTAATGGCTCCTCAGCAAAGATTTCCTCCACACAGTGAAATGAAATTTCCAAATTAATTTCAGTCAGATGTTATTTCTAATCAGTTGCATTCCACTCAAGCTTCAAATACAATGAAGCTGATAAAAGCAAGGTATGTGCTTGACTTTGACAATTAAATATCAAATATTGTACCTGAGCACATTTGACCTCCACAGCCCAGCTTGGTTGACTAAACACAAACCCAACCAACCCAAGGAGGGGCATACTCACTGAGAGCACATCCTGAGCACTCTGAAGTACTTTTCGGTGTAAAAACAGACACACAAAGACTTGTTTTTTTCTTTCTTAATTCCTTATTTATTGCACGCAGGCAAGTAAAAGACTTCAAATATATATATATAAAATAAATCAATGTAAGACAATTAATTGTTGCATTCAGTGTTTCTTCATATTTCAACAAATTCAACTGAGAAGGATTTTCATCCGAGTATTAAAAACAATACTTAGAATTACATTTATGTTAAGTTGTCCAGTTTTGAGCCTCTGAAAATAGGGCACAAGTATAAAATGGTGATGATTCTTGAACGTTTTTTTGTAAAACCTCTTGAATTAAAGGTGAAAGTCAACCTCCAATCGCATATCGATTGATTTAAAATCCACTGTGCTGGAGTACAAAGACATCTTCTACTATCCAAATATTTATGGACACAGCTGTACATGACTCCAGACGGTACAAAGGGCTTTCATTTACTTTTGTAAAGCAAATCTCTGATTTATACATGTACTTTCTCATGAAAGCAACATTAACAGAAGCTTGATTCAGATTTACTGCCAAAACACTTTTTAAACAACACTCCATTAACTGCAGTTTCTGCAAAGCAACTTCTTAAAAGCTGACTTGACAATTCAATACATTTGTAGGACTCATCAAAATCAGATTGAAGGCATTTAAAAAACTTAAAATATTTAAAAACTCTGTGTGGTCCTTACCAAGGCACTTGGGTAATGTATCATTCACAATGAACCCTGAAATAATGCAGCTTCTAACACTTGTGAAGCGTCATGTGAGCCTTAAATCGTGTCTTTCGATTGAAGGTTTTTCCACAAACATCACAGCCAAACGGTCTCTCTCCTGTGTGGATCGTAACGTGACTCTTCAGATACTCCTGCCGGTAGAACCGTTTTCCACAAAAATCGCACCCGAACGGTTTTTCTCCAGTGTGCCGTCTGGTGTGCTCATCAAAATGCTTCTTCTGGCTGAAGCTGCTGGCACAGAAGTTACACTGATAAGGTTTCTCTCCAGTGTGGATTCTGATGTGTGCCTTGAGATGAGTCTGTTGGCTAAATTGCTTTCCACAAAACTTACACCCAAACGGTTTTTCCCCTGTGTGAGTTCTCATGTGTGTCCTCAGAACACCCTGCTGTCTATACTTTTTACCGCAGACGTCGCAGCTGAATGGTTTCTCCCCCGTGTGCACTCTCAGGTGACTCCGCAAGTTCCCCTCCTGTGCAAACCTCTCACCACAGACGTCACAACCAAAGGGTCTTTCTCCCGTGTGGGTCCTCATGTGTGTTTTAACGTGCATTTTGCGAGTGAACTTTTTACCACAAATATCACAGCTGAACGGCTTCTTTTGTGGGTAGAGTCTTATGTAAGGCTGCTGCGTAAACCTTTCAGTGTTAACACTGTTAGGAAAGTGAGGCACAGGCGTCTCCTTCTGATCTCCATCGCTGGTTTTTGTTTCAGGTCCAGGAGAGGATAAAGGTTCCTGCCAATCATCATCGCCGTCACTGATGTCAGTTTCAGAAGAATCAGAAGCGTTTCCATTTGCTTTCAGCTCTGCACAAATCTTTAGATTTGGGTTTCCAGCTGGTTCTGCTCCTGGATAGTCCTCTCCATCAGTTTCTGCTTTTATCCGATTAGTCTCTCTGTTGTAGTCATGTTGGTTCTGGTGGAGATCTGAAGTCTGAGTTTTCTCATCATCATCATTTTCAGTCTTCACAGTGGCAACAGCGAATGAGAACCTGGTGTTATCAGCTTCCTCCGACCCGTTAAGCTGCTCTCCCCCCACACTGGTCAGGAGTTCTTCCTGTTCCTCCTTTATTTGGAGGATCTCCTGGTGCCGATGGTCCACACCGAAGCTCCAGTCAAAGGGAATTTCTTCTTTAATCACCAAAACCTTCTGGACATCAGGTGGCAATACTGAAACACACAGACATGGACAGTTGTGTAATTAACTGAACTATTTTAAAGGAAACTAACTTTTTGCTCCTCGATTTAAAAGGACATTCTTTTTTTTTCTGCTACTCCTTTATTTCCCGAAGGGTCTCCACAGTGGAGTTTGCAGTTTATCTGGGTTTGGTAAAAGTACTAAGAGCACACTAGTTGGTGCTCTAAGGTTTGTCTCCTTCCAGCCTCAAGATGGGGATCTTTCACATGACAGCCAAACCACTACATCATGAAGCCATGGGTGCATGAGACACACATGGTGGAAATTAAGCTATTAAGAAACATGCAGTTTTACAAATACTGGAATAAATATTAGAGGCAGTGGATGCTGCTTATAACCAAAAGTATAAATGTTTCAAAAATGTATTTCGGGAAAGTAAGAGAGAACATCATCATCAGCAAACTGATAACAGTATTGCAGTTTTCCTATTAAGAAGTAATAATTAGGCTGGAAGCATGTGGTTAGCTGTTGTGGTATGACTTACATTTCTACAGCTCAACAAGTAAATATTTAGAGCTAATCCTTCCGTCAGCCAAGATGTTCAAATCAAATCAAAAACATAACACACAGCTACGTTTAGCTTTGGACTAAAATATCACATCTGTAAAGGTAAATCATGGTTTGGAGTAAAGCTATTAATTGTGTTTTGTTCTCAGATTTAAAACGTCCACATAAATAGACATAGAATTTGGAGCTGCATATAGAGATGTTGAAAAAAGTCAGCTTATGGGATACAGGGTTTGTCTCTGCAGTGGGATGTGGTTTGTGGCTCAGCTGCAGAGGAGGGATGGAGCAGTGGGTTCAGGGGACAGAGCCAGGGAAGGCTGGCTGGCACAGCTGTTATCCATCACACTAACCACGCCTGCCCCAGTTCAGCATTATTATTTAAGTAATTAAAGCACAAACGCTGCCTTGAACTACACTTGTGTGCACCCTTTAAACAGTCCGGGTGCAACACCGAACCCCCCACTGACTTTCGCTCTTTTTAATCCGTAAATGTCATTAATAACTATTAACAACAACTATCATTACCAAAGTCGCTTGACTGCATTTGTGAACGTCTTCAGGTTAAGACATAAAAGGAAGCTCCGTTCCTACGTGAACAGTTCATCGACCCCCTAAAACGAGCTACCAGCCGCTAAGCAGCCGTTTCCTGTCCGATAAACTCTCCACGTTAAATCTGATTATTCTCACCAGCAGTTTGGTTTACACCTTCTTTGTCCTGTTGAAGGACTGCGTGGAATTTCATTTCCGGGTTTTTCTCAGAAAGAAGACTTTCGTGGTTCTGTTGTTGAAGATATTCCACTGTGTTCATGGTGCCCGCTGCGTATTTGATCCTTTTTTCCAAAAGAAACTTGGAACGAGCGACGCATGCGCAGATTATCTCGCAGTTCAGTCCGTGCAGTCACGCCACTGTCTTCCCTTCATTGGCTTCCTGTTAAATCCAGAATTCAAAATCCTGCTCCTCACATACAAGCAATGTTCCCTCTAAGTCCCCTCTAGTTAGTGTGTAGTTAGTGTGTAGTGTAGTCAATAGTTTTATTGTGTGTGTCAGAACAATGAGGCGACTACTGAATGCTACAGGTGTTACAGGAGTGATACATCTCCTGTTGTCAGGCCTGCAGGTATCAGGCTGCTGTTCTCCTTTATCTCATAGTGGACAGAAATTATTTTTTGGAGCGGCACAAATAATTTGTGTGGCATCAGATTTGATGCAGAACAGCTGATTGTTCTGTAAATAGTTTGAAATGTTTATTTAAAAAAAACGCCTTGGCTGCATTTTTAGGTAAACAGCTGCAAAAAATGTTGTTTGCATAAATCAGTTACTTTTTTGAAGAAGTAACTATATAATTAATTGCCCAACATTGGTCATTATTTACTGTATTTTGCAGACAGAGAGTTACAGACTCTCTCCCAGACCACAGACTCATAATATAAGTCAGAGCTTTATAGAAAAAAAAGAAAAAAATAAATAAAGTTGTGTTTTCAAAATTGGAGTTCATGTTATTTTTCCTTCCAATAGTGTTAACATGCTACACAGGTCATGAACAAGGTTTTTTTTTTTTTTTAATTTTCATTGTAAGTGGGCTAAAGCAGTTAATTAAAAATAGTCTAACATAAATGCTGTAATTTGATTATTTTAATAAACCATGTAACTTGGATGGATTCGATGCTGGCGTGACCACAGTGCACACGTCTGCTGTTGCTCACAGTGGTCCAAGGGACGCTCAGGGAGTTTGTGTGTTCGCTCAGACACGTGAAAAATTAGCTGGCTTATCTTAATGACCTTGTAGTACCATATCACCCCATTAGAGGACTTCACTCTCACACTGCAGGTTTACTGTGTTCCTAGAGTATTTAAAAGTAGAATGAGAGGCAGAGCCTTCAGTTTTCAAACTCCATGGATGACGTCAGTGCGCACACTGTGTCTGAGGAGGATGTGCGGAAGTGCTTCAGGAAGGTGAACGCGCGCAAAGCTACTGGTCCGGACGGGATTCCCGGCCGCGTCCTCAAGTAATGTGCGGCTCAGCTGGCTGGAGTGTTCACACACATCTTCAACCTTTCCCTCTCTCTGTCTGTAGTCCCAGCCTGCTTCAAAATGGCCACCATCGTCCCTGTACCCAAATCCTCCACCATCTCCTCATTGAACGACTGGCGACCTGTAGCCCTGACCCCCATCGTAAGCAAATGCTTCGAGAAGCTGGTCAGGGACTTCATCTGCTCTGCACTACCCGACTCACTGGACCCTCTACAGTTCGCATACCGCCACAACAGGTCCACTGATGATGCCATAGCCCTGACACTACACACTGCCCTGTCACACCTGGAGAAGAGAGACACGTATGTGAGGATGCTGTTTGTAGATTACAGCTCAGCATTCAATACCATTGTTCCCTCGAAGCTGGACAGGAAACTGCAGGATCTAGGACTGAGCAGCTCCCTCTGCAGCTGGATCCTTAGCTTCCTGTCTGACAGACGCCAGGTGGTCAGACTGGGCAGCATTACCTCATCCCCCGTCACACTGAACACTGGTGCTCCACAGGGGTGTGTACTGAGCCCTCTCCTGTACTCACTCTACACCTACGACTGCACAGCCACTAACAACTCCAACATCATTGTGAAGTTTGCGGACGACACTACAGTGGTGGGTCTTATCACCAACAGTGATGAGACGGCTTACAGGGAGGAGGTCAGCGCCCTGACCCACTGGTGTCAAGACAACCATCTCACCCTCAACGTCGCAAAGACAAAGGAGTTTATAGTGGACTTCCGGAGGTGCAGAGAAGTACACACCCCCATCACCATCAACGGCGCTGCTGTGGAGAGAGTGAGCAGCTTCCGGTTCCTTGGAGTACATCTGGCTGAGGATCTTACGTGGTCAGTACACACAAACAAAACAGTGAAGAAGGCGCAGCAGCGCCTCTTCTTTCTCAGGAGACTGAAAAGATTCGGCATGAGCCCCCGCATCCTCAGGACCTTCTATCACTGTGCCATTGAGAGCATCCTCACTGGATGCATCACCACCTGGTATGGCAACAGCACCGCCTACAACTGCAAAGCTCTCCAGCGAGTAGTGCGGTGCTCTGAACGGATAATTGGAGGTGAGCTTCCCTCCCTCCAAGACATCTACAGGAAGCGCTGCCTGAGGAAAGCGGGGAGGATCATCAAGGACTCCAGTCACCCCAGCCATAAACTGTTCAGACTGCTTCCATCAGGAAGGAGGTTCTGCAGCATCCGGTCCCGTACCAGCAGACTGAGAGACAGCTTCTTCCACCAGGCCATCAGACTGCTGAACACGTCATAGACACCTCAGCTTCACTACTGGAACTTTAACATTATGCACTCCATACTGTACAGTAATGCCACTTGTTTTGCACATATTCAACTCTGTATATTTTATTATTATTATTATTATTTTTTTTTTTTTTTATTTATTTATTTTTTTTTTACTATTTAATTTGTAAAAATGTGTATACACACACACACACACACACACACACACACACACACACACACGTAGGAAAATATTTAGTATACACATCCAGAAATGCATACACTATTATATATTGTACATATATTTATTAGTTTCAGGTTGGCCATTCTTGTATTTTGCTCGTTTGTGTTGTTGTGTTTGCACATCTCTGTTGCTTGTGGGGCTCGCACACAAGAATTTCACTCGCATGTGCTGTGCCAGTGTGCCTGCACATGTGATGTGACAATAAAAGTGATTTGATTTGATTTGATTTGATCCATCTCTTCCCATCTCAAACACAGAAAACATGCAAGTTTACACGAAGTCTTACAGACTCGTGACGCACATACACGCCATTTCTGTGTTTCAGAAATGTTCTGAGAGGTGTCAGTGGCTTAAGTTCATCTGGACTCGACTATTTCAACAGTCTTTCTTCAGGTGTGAGTCTGTCACTGTTCACTCAACTATAGATGGTTCAAAAAACACAGTTATTATCTGGAACATGGAAGCAAGACCACATATCTCCTGCACTGGCTGCCAATCAGCTTCAGAAATTATTTTACTGATTCTTTTAAGGGTTGCACAGTTTAGCACTTTCTTACCTGTCTGATCTTTTCACTAGATCACCAAGGTCTGCAGATGCTGTGCATTAAAATACTGTGACTGCTGACTTTAACTAATTTAATGTATGTACATGTAAATCTTCTGTGTATTTGTGGTGTGTAAAGATTGTAAACAGTGGTGCGTAAAATGTACTTGATTGATATACATTAAAATGATACCACATTTTCCTTAATGATTAAATAAACCCATTTCAGCTACTCAGATTTGTTGCTTCCTGTTGACTGAGGGTGAAGGATCATTGTTGAGTGTGTGAAACAAACTGCCTTTCACATCAGGACAACATTGGACACTTTTAAAATCTTCCTAAATGTCTTTTACTCGTCTAACTGTGGACGGTTTGGTTAACGGGTGCTGTTTCTTTTAATGTGCTTGAAAGTAAACTTGACTTGGCAACAAAGGAAAACCAGCAGCTGAGGTCAGGACCCAAAACTCCATCTGCACCTGAATGTAGAAACACATCAGAGCACAACAACTGGACCATTATGGCCTGATAAACTTTCACTCATGTGCCTTTAATGTCTCCCACTGCTGTTGGGTGCGTCAGAATTTAACACAAAGGCAAAATGAGAGAATCAACGACTCTCAACGATCCAATCAGATGATTAACTGCCGCCCTGCACCAGCTGTAGAGCCTTTGAGATCTGAGTTGAAAGGCTTCAGAAACTCAAGTCCAGTTGCCTCATTTCAGCACAGTGTAGACCCAAATTCTCAAAATTATTTAACAGATTAATTCAATTATGTTTTTAGAAGCTCTAATCAGCACATGTGACATCAGGCACTACAAGAGGTTGGTGGTTTTTAAGGTTGACCTGTCGATCAACAGACGATGGTGAGTTTTCATTCATTCTGTTGTCTAAAACAACTTCCTGCTCACATTAACACGTAGCTGAGGAAATGAAATATTGCTTTTGTGTAAATGATTTAATCACATTAGTACTTGGACTAGTTATAGTGGACAGGAAATATTTACATTCAATGTAATGTCCAGTTACGTTCAACCCCCTGCAGATTTGGAAACTAGGACACTGATACAAATGGATTCAACAGCATCTTTAGCAGAAGAACCTTTGTTCCAGTGATTACATTAACATTTAAGTGTTCACCTTCAGTTCACGGCTGTGGTGTGAAAGACGAGTGAAAGAAGTAACGACAGTTATGCTGGAGTAACTGTTATTGTTCCAGGAAGCTGGACCCTGCCCCTCTTATCAGATACCTGCAGGGCATCCCAGACGACTCGGAGCATTTCACACCTTGACCCAACAAACCCAAAAGGGTGAATGGGTGGGTCAACGACTCTGAGGCATCAGGAGAGGTTAAAAACCTGAGAAGTCACCAGAAGTCAGTCTGAACCGCAGGACGAGAGGAAAGATGTCTTCAACCATGGGTAAGTCCTGGCTGCCTGCTTTTTAGCACTTAGATGTTCGCTAAACTAAGTCATTCTTATTACAAATGTACAAAGTGATTCTTTTAATTCTATCACTGCTTTCATCATCATCTATTCCTGACCTAACCTAACCTTTCTTCCAAAAAACTTACCAAGTTCAGAAATAACCTTAACATTTATATTGTTCTGAAGGCTTCTTTTTAAAACAAAGTAGAAACATTTTATTTTTAATAGTTGCTGAGATGAAGTGATGCAAACCATCAGCATACACGTGATCTTGTCCTGTATCTTGGTGTTTACCAAAGAAACATCATGCAGGCGGCTTTGCTAATGACAGAAACGTCCAGTTTGAAGCTCCAGTCAGTGTACGAAACGATAACTAACGGCGAGAACTCATTTTCCTAATGAGTAAAGAAACTTTGATTGTGTTTCAGGGCCACACGGAAGAATTTAATTTTGTTTCTCATTGCATTGTTGCTCATACATTTGTGATGCTTGTACCTTTCAGATATTCAGCAGCTGTTACCAATCAAAGAAGAACCAGATGACTGGAGCCCTGATATGGAGCAGCAAGTCTCACAGCTCCTCAGCATAAAGAAGGAAGAGGAGGAGGAAGCTGACATCACTGATTTCCCGCTCGCTGCTGCTGCGGTGAAGAGTGAAAATGAAGAGAAAGTGCACTCACTGTTTCATCATGTTAAAAATGAATACAAGGACGAGGAGGAGACTCAGACCTGCAGCTCAGGTAACAAACAAATTAAATTGAACTATGAAACTGCACCAACATTTTTTCTCTGTGAGGAATCAGGTTTTATATTTTGTCTGCTTCTGTTGTGGCTTTGTTAGTTTCACTTCAGTAATGTTATTAAAATATGGAGGGTATTTTTAGGGCGAGATTTAAGAACAAGTGATGAAATCCATTGAATACAGTCACCTCACTAATTTGATTTGTTTTATTTTAGTTTCTCTTCGTTTTAACTTAGTTGGCTGTGATTCGATTGGATGATGTAACTCTGTGAGATGGGCTTTAGGTTAGAGTCCATTCTGCAGGATACTGGAAACCAGTGTCCCCATACACCCAGCATTTTGGCTTTTTTAAAATATGCTCATCCATCTGTGTGTACCTTGCAGGTGTCCATCATCTGTTTGATATTAAAGAAGAGGTTTCCCATGAACGGAGCCCGATTGAAGACTCGGACTTCTTCCAGGAACGCTGCATTGGCCAGGATGGACTGCAGGAGGATGACACACGTGCAACAGCTCCCAGAACCTTTCCGATGCCAATATTCAGTGTTGCGTCCCGCAATGCATTGCAACGCCTCAAATTTGAACAGAGAGAAAAAATCAAATTCTGCGTGAAAACCAAGATATCTGTGAAGAAAACCTTCCAAATGCTTCAGGAAGTTTACGGCAGCAAAGCAATGAGCCGATCAAGATGCAAGGATTGGTATTTGCGTTTCAAAAATGGCAGAACATCCGTCGATGATGAAATCAGGTCAGGGCGACCCAGCACGAGCACAACTCCCAAGCACATCCGAGAAATCGATCAACTTGTGCGCCAGGATTTCCGGATCTCTCTGAGGGAGATTTCTGCCATTCTCAACGTGTCATTCGGAACGGTCCAGGCGATCCTGACGTCCACTTTGAACCTGCACCAAGTGGCTAACAAGCTTGTGCCCAGGCTACTCACTCCCGAGCTGAAGCAGTATCGTTTACGAGCCTGCGAGGATCTCCGTCAACAGACGCGAGATGACCCAACGTTCATGTCCCGGATCATAACTGGCGATGAAAGCTGGGTGTACGGCTGCAAGCCTGGAAAAGCAAGGAGGGTGAATCCGACAAGGAGCCAGTTCAAGGTCAAGCTCATCGTCTTCTTTGACATTCACGGGGTGGTGCATCGGGAAGTTGTTCCCGACGGTCAGGCGGTTGATGCTCCGTTCTACCTCAGCGTTATGACGCGTCTCAGGAAGAACATCGAGGCCAAACGACCTGAACTGTGGCAGAAAGGCGACTGGCTGCTCCATCACGACGACACACCCGCCCACGACGCACTGAAAGAGTGCCATTATTTCTGCTACACCGACACAAATCTCATTCTTCACCCACAGCACTCACCAGATTTGGCCCCCTGCGACTTCTTCCTCTTCCCCAAAATCAACGCCAAGTTGAGGGGACATTTTTTTGACACAGTGGAAGAGCTCCAGCATGCGTCACTGATAGTACTGGATTCACTGGGAGAAGAGGACTTCCGCAGAGCTTTCAGAGCGTGGCAGCAGCGCTGGGTGTGGTGTGCTGCTGTGCAAGGCAACCGCTTTGCAGCTGATGGTGGCCAGATTTGAATTGAATACATATTTTTGTATATTTGTTTCATATTTTTTGTATTTTTATTTTTTTTTGCATTAGCATGCATTTTTACTGATGTTTGATCTTGTTACATATAACTTTTTTTATTGTTTAAGTAGAGTGAAAATGGTAGGTGGTACATTGCCGTTGTAAATATGTCAGCATGTGCATATTTACAATTGGATCACTTTATAAAATGTAAATAACAACAGAGCAACAACAAAAAAGAGAAGGATGGGTCTTATTGTCATGATCAGAGCGATCCAATATTAATTCTCCAGATCCTCTGAATCTTTTGATGATAGGTGGTGGTGATGTTTAGATTGGCAAAGTCTTCAGTTTTACATTGATAGTTATTCTGAAACTGTTCCACAACTTTTAGATGTTTCTTGTTGTTTTATGCAGACTGGTGAACCTTTACTTGAGAAATGTTTTTTTATTCCAGTCATGTTGTTGACCTGTTGCTGTAATTAGTCATGAAAAACTTCCTCCAGCTGTTTATTTTGAGTCCCTCTCGCAGCCTTTTTGAGATGTGCTGCTGCCATAAAAGCCAAACTGAGCGAATGTTTTTCATCTCAGGTCAAACATTTGATGTATTTTGTTGGGTTCTTTTGTGAATAAAAATATGGATTTGTGAGATTTGGAAGTCACTGCATTCAGTCTTTATTTTACACAGCATAGTTTTTAGTTTGTAGTTTGCTGGGCACTGGGAACGTAATAGAATATAATAGAGGCACAGAGACCAGAAACTACCGCTGACCACGAAACACTGACGATACAGGAAGAATAAAGAGAGGATAACTTACAAAACTGAGCGATTAAACACAAAGCAAAACTCAGTATTCCCAGGGATCCACAGCATACTGGAATTTAAAAGGGAACAAATAAACATGAGCCTAAAAATACAATAAACAGAAAAGTGTAAACCTTGAACACTGGAGACGCAGGAAAAACCCCAAAGAAGCTCAAATTCAAACATATAACCAAAAATGTCTAAACTCCAGAGCACAGTGAAACCCAGAGACCTGGTTTGCACCGACTAGCAGACATTTTTTCCCATCATTCTCCACTGCTGACTCAGTGTCTGTCCTCCACATGCCCAAGACAACATCCACACATCATTCTTTACTTTGGCATGAAGCAGCTCACAGGCCTCGCTCGGCCTAGCAAATAAATGAACCCATCTCAGATTACAGCAGACCTAAAGTCAGATAATCTACAAACAAGCTGTTATAAAAAATGTTATTAACCTTCACGCTGTGATAAAAAGGCAATAAAAAGTAAATGTGCACGTGAACTCCAGACAAACAGCATCAGGGGGAAAGAATAAACAAAGGAAGTGAACACACAGAGAGAAAACACAAGGAGCTAAACTTCAAAATAAAACAGGAAGCAAACAGAAATGGAGACCTGGGCCCTGTTTCAGGAAGCCGGTTTGGAAAACTCAGAGTGAAAAACGACACTCACGGTTGAGTAACCCCGAACTGTCCAACTCGGAATATTCCGTTTCAGAAAGGCTGATAACAATTAGTTCAGTCAACGCGGAGTTGCTTTAACCCCAAGTGAAGCGCGCGGACGAGGATACATAAAGCCCTGATAAGCGGAGCACAGATTAAGCGAGTCACCATGGAGACGGAGGGAAAGAAGGCGCGGTCAGTGTATTTCACAGCGCTTGAGGCCGAAATTCTGATGGCAGCATATGCCGATAACACGCAAATTCCGCGGAAAAAAGTAACACAGCCACAGCTGCGAAAGAAAGGGAGCATGCATGGCAAAACATAGCCGACAGAGTCAATGCGTGAGTGTTAATTTAAACATTGATCTAGGGATTTCCACCCATTTAACACGTTATTTTATCATATGTTATTTTATTTGTTATTTTATACATTTTATTTTGTGACGTGATGTGAGCGCAGGTGCAACCCAACAGGCCCCAAACGTTCCTGGCAGCAAGTAAAAATGAAATATAAAAATATAGTCCAAACAGGTAAGGTGTAATTGTATTATGAGCCATAGTGCTTGGTCTGTTTGTCCCATGTAAATCAATTGCAGTTAGAGGCTACATTAATTTTCTTTCTGTAAGCACTTATTGAAATTATCTGAGCACATTACAAGTACATATTTGCTTACTCTGTATGCTCAAATGTGGCCCGTTATAGCCAACAGAAAAAAAGCGGAGGCCCGAAAAACAGGTGGGGGTCCTCCACCACCACCACTCACAGAGGCTGAGCAGTTGGCCCTCAGCCAAAACAGTGGGCGCCCTGTGGCCGAAGGCATCTCTGCGGGGACATCCTCTGAGTCAATAACCCCGCAAGACACAAGTGCCTACATAAGGGGTAAATTCAAAATAATACATGATGTGCATACATCCTTTCTTCACAGTCACCTTTGCAGTGCTACTCATTCATTTGATAAACTCTTTACCATAATGGATTATTTTGTAGTGAAGTTATTTTCCTACTGATTTTGCCTTCCCTCAGTCTTGGTTGTCTTTGAGAGCATAATGACAATGAAGTGTAAGGTGCTTGGTATGTTTGTTAATTGCCATTTGGTCCCTTGTAAGTTATAAGTGACCTGTATAAACCTCATATTCTATCAGTTGATGGTGATGGTGTACTGC
The DNA here is from genome assembly GCF_057382275.1 of Copadichromis virginalis. Lineage (NCBI taxonomy): Eukaryota > Metazoa > Chordata > Actinopteri > Cichliformes > Cichlidae > Copadichromis > Copadichromis virginalis. The sequence goes on from NC_140625.1 coordinate 29,317,762, forward strand.
ATCTGGTGCAGCCTCCTGTTGAGCCAGACCAACATGCAGTTGTGAGTAATACTCCACAGATTATATGAGTGTACAGTAGAACAGCAATGTTGTTAATTTCTTTACTACAGGAAAATAATGAAGAAACATTGACAGCTGTTACAGAGGAGGAAGCAACAGAGACACTTTATGAGGTTTACATCTTTTAATACTTTGTGTACAGGAAATACAGGCGACCAATAAAGCCAGTTGAACAAAAAATCTGTTTATTCTTCTTTCAACATGTTGAGGTGATGGGTCAAAAGAAATGATTGTGACATATGGTGTCTCTGACTGCTCTTCCATCTTGTATGTCCGTGGGAGGGTCAGGATGTTCATGGTTTGGATCACTGCTGTTTGGTTCAGAAGGACAGTGTTCTCCTCTAATTGTGGCAATGTTGTGAAGAATCACACATGCCACAATAATGTCACATGCCCTTTCTGGGGTGACCCTGAGTCTTTGCAGGCACTGGAACCGGGCCTTAAGCATTCCGATAGTCATTTCAACTCTGGCTCTTGTCCTGCAATTAGCCAGATTATATCGCTGCTGTGGGCCCGGTTCAGGGTCAGGGTAAGGGGTAAGCAAATAGGGTAAACATGGATACCCCCTATCACCAAGCAAGTAGCCAGTGAACTCTCCTAAGACAGAAGGATACACTTCAGTTCAAATGTCCCTGAAGCAATTGGTCTTTATATATTTTAAAGTATTTTCAACTCACCAAATTTTGTGCTCAGTGTACATTCACGGAATATTTGTGAGTCATGGACAGAGCCTGGCCACTTGGCTTCCACATTTGTGATAATGTTGGCAGCATCACATATGATCTTCACAGTGCAGAGAACACAAATTAGCATCCATTACTATGATGAAATAATTTGTTAGTTTGAAATGCTACAGGGAACTATGTACCTGTACATTAATGCTGTGGAAAGACTTCCTGTTCACATAGTCTCCTTCATTTACTAAAGGAGCAATGATTGGAATGTGAGTGCCATCTATACACGCCTGGGAATCCTGAAAATAAATGTGCAATTTAAGTAGTAGTCCAAGTATCACCACATCATAAATTAAGTTTTGGTCATCCTGATACCTGCAATTTTGTGGCATCCCTCTTTGATAAATCTTGTGGGTCTATGACCGGGGAACACCACAGACGAGTACAGGAGACGTTTCAGTGCAACTGTAACATTCCTGACTACCCGACAGACGGTAGCCTTGGAAACGTGCTCAGCGTCACCAATATTATACAGAAAGCTCCCGTTTGCAAAAAACCGAAGTGCGATACAAATAATATGTACAGAACTGAGAGCATGTCCGCGATGTGTCACATGCGTAATATATGGCCTGAGGATGTTATCCAAATAACTTATAGATTGTGCTGAGAAACGGTAACGTTCGCACAGACAATCATCAGGAAATGATAAAATGTCCAAACGCGCTCTGATCACTCTCTCCCAGCGGAGAGCTCTGCGGAGAATTTGGGCTTCACGATCTACTGGCTCTTCAAGGAAGGGACACGCCATGTCTGACACTTCCTACTGTCAGGTTTCCGACAAAGGGGCGGAGACAGTCAGGGTTAGTTGTAGTAAACCTGCTAGGGGGCAGGTTAGCTTCACGGCGTGTGTCGTCATAGTGACTCACTCAGGCTTCAGCTGAACTCGCTTTGTGAAACCGAAAACCCAGAGTTTTCGTTAACTCAGGGTATACTTACTCAGTTTTTCCACTAAACTGGCTTCCTGAAATAGGGCCCAGGAATAATCTCACATAAATACAAATAAACACAAACACATGAGAACAGAGGAAAAACTACAAAAACACAAATGAGCAGAAAAACTAACAACAGCCAAAGACGATTATAAAAACCGAGACAATTAACATCTACTGTTCAAAGCAAGCAAAGCCTTTAAGTAATCTACACCATTTATTACTTTTCCTCGGTTTTCTGGCATCACGCCTGAAGTCGAGGTTCGAATGAACTTAAAACATCTGAGTTTCGTAATGTGTTCTCAGCTTGTTATAATTCTAGACAAAGGGGAGTAGCAATTTTAAAACATAAAAATATTAATTTCACAGTACTCGATACAGTTATATTTCCAGAGGGCAGATTCTTAATCATTAAACTATCTATACTTGATAAAAAGCTATGTATTGCAAGTGTATATGGTCCAAATGTTGATGATCCCTCATTCTTTCACGGTTTTTTCAGTGCACTCTCTGAACACTTAGATGGCACACTTGTTCTTGGAGGCGACCTCAACCTGGGACTAAATGAAGACATGGATAGGCTCAACACAGCAGGAACTCAGCGTAATTGGCAGTCCACAAATATAATCAAACAGTATATGAGCGACTTTGGTCTTTGCGATGCATGGCGCTCCCTTCACCCCACCAGTAAGGAATATAGTTTTTTCTCACATGTTCATCACTCCTACTGTCGTCTGGATTATTTTTTTATTATTTATTTCTGCAAATATTAATCTCCTGCTAAAACCAGGCAAAGACCCTGTATATCCCTCAAGCTATCGTCCAATATCCCTTATAAATGTAGACCTTAAAATAATCTGCAAAGCTCTCTCAAAGAGACTGGAGAAAATAACCCCCCTCTTAATTCATCCTGACCAAACTGGTTTCATAAAAGGTAGGCACTCATCAACAAATACACGTAGATTACTTAATTTGATAGACTACTCATACAGTAAAAACCTTGAAACTACAATATTCTCTTTAGACGCAGAAAAAGCATTTGACAGAGTTAACTGGAAATTTCTGTTAACAACTTTACACAAATTTGGTTTTGGATCCTCTTTCATTAACTGGTTAAAAATATTTTATAACTCCCCAACAGCTTGTGTCAGAACAAATGACCAGACATCCTCCAGCTTCTCTCTCCTGAGGGGCACCAGGCAGGGATGCCCACTCTCCCCTTCACTGTTTGCAATTTTTATTGAACCACTAGCAGCAGCAATTAGACAGAATTCAGTAATTAAGGGCATAAAATGCAAGAACGCGGAACATAAAATCAGCCTTTATGCGGATGATGTGTTACTCTTTCTCCAAAACTCACAAACCAATATCTCTGGGGTGATTGAATTGATAAACTCTTTTTTTAAGAATATCAGATTACTCAATTAACTGGTCAAAATCTACAGTCCTCCCAATTAATTGCTCTAAATATAAAATATTTAGGTATTAATGTTTCTCCCAAGCTTGCAGATCTAACTAAATTAAACCATATCCCACTTTTAAAGAAGGTAGAAGGTGATCTGACTAGATGGAAATGTTTACCCATGGGAAGGGTTGCTGCTATAAAAATGATGGTCTTACCAAAAATAAATTATTTATTCTCAATGATCCCAACTAAACCGCCACAAGATTGGTTCAGATCTCTAAATTCGTATATGTGCAAATTCCTTTGGAAAAATAAACCCCCACGTATAAGCTTAAAAACACTACAAAAGACCAAGGATAAAGGAGGACTAGAACTGCCTAACTTTCAGCACTACTTTTTAGCCAACAGGCTTCAGTTTATCTCAGGATGGCTAAAACATACCCTCTTAGATGAACCTTGGCTAGATGTAGAACAAGCACTTTGCAATAATCTAGAGATCTCAGACCTACCATTTATCAGCTCAAACATCCAACGACATGAATGCTTCAAAAGCATCAACATCAGCTCTTCTCTGACAGCATGGTGGGAGTTTCTGAAGTTGACGGCGTCTTCATTAATCCCATGCAAACGTACACCTATCTGAAACAACCCTGACATATTACAAAACAATAATATGATAAACTTTCCAGATTGGAGTGGTAAAGGAATCAAATACTTAGAACATATACTAGAAGGAACATAATTTATTTCATTTGACGGACTAGTTACACAATATGGGATCAACAAGAAAAGATTTTTAGAATATCAACAAATTAAATCCATAGTAAAAAAGAAATTTAAACCGGGTCAAGTTGAACTACAAACACCACCAAGTGTGGTTCAATTTCTTACTCTTAAAACCCCCCAAATTACTATCCAAAATATACAGAATGCTTTCTAAAACGGATGAATCAATATCCCTTCCTATTGCAAAATGGGAAGCGGATTTATCAGTTAACTTAGACCTAAACTTCTGGTCTCAGATTTGCTTAAAAACCTTTCATCTAATTAGAAATCCCAGTCTTCAATTAATTCAATACAAAATATTACATAGAGTGCACTATACAGGTCATCGGATGTTCAAGATGGGCTTTACGTCTACCAACAACTGCTCACACTGCCAAACCAATTCACCGGACAATTATATCCACGCTCTTTGGTTCTGTCCACCAGTTCAGAAGTTTTGGCGCGAGATATGTGAAGACTTATCGAAGTGTCTGAAATGTAACATTCCAACTTCCCCCTTAGTGTGTTTGTTGGGCCGCTTAGATAATGTCACTTCAGAAAAGAATATCGCCCATATGGTTTTCACTGCCCTATGCATAGCCAAGAAAACAGTCCTCATGAACTGGAAAAATAAAAATAATCTTAATTCTAACCAATATAGAAATTATCTATTAGATTACATTAGTCTTGATATTAAGATATGTAGGCTGTTACATCTTGCAGGAGCTCTCCTCTCTTCAGGAACTCACTCTGCAGGAGGGGGAGATACAGGAGAGGTGGAGGAAGATTTCAGCCTGGGCGTCTATTGGGGTCACTTGCCCCTCCCTTCCTTCTCTCCCCATCTCCAGCTGCCTCCCTCTTCCCGCTCCACCACAACCACCCACACATGCAGGGCCTTGGAGTAGGGGTATGTCACCAGGGTGCAGGGGAGGCATCCCCCCCGTCCCCTTCTGGCTGCCTGTGCCTCAATTTTATCCCACAACTTAGACATTCACATTACTCACACTCTCATAACACATACATATAGGATCTTGGGAGTGTGCCGCTACACAGAATCCAAAAGACCATCAGGGTGTACACCCCACCCCTGGCGTCGTTGCCCACCTCTCAAGGTTAAATACACGTAGACATTGAGGGCTATCAGGAGGGGCTGTGCGCTTACCTGCTGCTCTCTGGCAGGTAGCTCCATGCCCTCCTGGGTTTTAAATGCACCTTAGAACACACATGCATCACACTACATATGAGTAGGCGGAGGAAGGTTTGGAGTCTTCTCACACCCCCGTTCTCTGCAGCCTGTTGGAGCAGGGGGGCTAGGAGGAGGAGTCAATTTTCCGATTCAAATCAATTTTAGCCAGAATCTCAGGTTAACGCTCACAAAACTATTTCAACAACCGCCAAACAGCTAAAAAAGTAAATGTGAGCAGGTAAACGGATTCTGCACAAAGATGCATCGTTCACTCGATGGCATGTACACAGACACACCATCGAGGCTGAAATTCAAGTGTCACTCGCCAACCAAAATTCAAAAGCAAAAGAAGATCAAAACTACGCTTCACGTTTGATAAACATAGTCATGAATTCCCTCTTACTTTTGCTGTTTTGCTTCTACCATGATACAAATCACACTTCCTGCACAGCTCTTTCTCTCTCAGTGTACTTCAAGAACAGCTTCCCATCTAAAATCTTTGTTTTCTGCATTATTTGCTTGCTTATTAAGCACCAGTCTACTGTTGTGTACAATGCTGCCAGGCGGTAAGGGTTTTTTTTTAAGGACCTCCGACATGACAGTCTAATTTCTGCTGTTCAGTACTGAAGACATTTAAACTTTTGCTAAATTGCAAAACGCTGTGTCTCTAATTAAACCTCTGTAACTTTGCTCTGCTTCAGTTCAGCAGCATCAGGTAATGTAGTAGTTGTTGATTCATGGTTTTCTTCAGTTTTTGATCCACTGCAGAATATTTTTAAGGTTATCTGCTATAAAAAGCTAGGCCAGGAAAATCTCCTTTGTGTTTTTCTGTGTTTCATTGTCAGTTACTTTGACACAAAGGCATCTGCTCTGAGGCTTACACCTCTGATGAAGTCTCACAAGCGTCAGTACTGATAAATGATCAGAATTATAATATTTCTGACACTCTGACTCAAAATTGAAGTGAATCGAATCGAGGATTGTAGAAATCATCGATACCCAGCTCCAATTGTATATATGTGACTTAAGACTTAAGCAGTGTATTAACTTAACTGTTCACAAGAATATTGATTTTATACCTGAAGTCTCTGATTTAAGCAGGCAGGTAGTGCTCAATTGGTTGATTTTATATGAAAGAAGGATGAGATAACATGTCAAACACCACCTTTTCATCTAAGCCTGGGCTAACGAAGAAGCTCAATGTTATGATATCAGTTACTTTTACATATCTACACCCCGCCACCTCCAAACAGGAGTTTTGGTTTTCTCGAGCCAGCTAACCAGCCCCTCATAAAGAACTCTCCTCGGTGTGAACTTTCATGTGTTTCTTAAGAAGTACGCTTTGGTTAAATTTCCGTTCACACTTATTGCAACCAAATGGTTTCTCTCCAGTGTGGATTCTCCTATGTGTTTTGACGTTACACTGATGTCTAAATTTTTTACCACAAACATCACAACCGAATGGTTTCTCTCCTGTGTGAATTATTCCATGTTTACTAAGCGACTTCTTTTCATTAAATGTTTTACCACAAATATCACAGTGGAACGGTCTCTCTCCTGAGTGGACTATCATATGCCTCTTAAGCCCACATTGAGCTCTGTAGGTTTTTCCACAAAGCTGACAGCCAAACGGTTTCTCTCCTGTGTGGCATTTCATGTGCTGCCTAAGATCATCCTTTACATTAAATCTTTTATCACAAACATTGCAATTAAATGATTTCTCCCCTTTGTGGCGTCTGGTGTGTCTTTTGAGACTGCACTGTTGTTTAAATCTTCTACCACAAATGTCACAACTAAAAGGCTTCTCTCCTGTGTGAACTCTCATGTGTCTTTTAAGATTAAAGCGATGTCTGAATCTGTGTCCACAGTCATTGCAGACGTATCGTTTCTCTGCTTTGCCTACGCTCATCTTTGAATCTGCTTTCTGCTTCACCCTGGAGCATTTCTTATTAAGCAGATGGCTGGAAGGTGTTCTTCCTGAATGACTTGTCACGTGACTCTGAAGAGACTGCTTGGAGAGAAAGTCTTTACCGCACTCGGAGCAGCTGAAGGATGTTTTAGCAGGATTTGAATCTGACTCCTTCTGATTACTGTCTCTGTCTTTAGTTTTAGGTCGACAATTGGACAAAGGTTCCTGCCATTCATCATCAGCATCAGTAGCATCATCATCACTGTTGTTCCCATCAACACTGACTTCTGCCTCAAAAGCAGCTGAAGCTTGTTTATCAGTATTAGGCTCTGAATCTCTGCGTGGATCTGAGTTTGTGGTCGTTACTGGTGCTCCACCTGTTTCTGTTTTTATGTGATTAGCTGAGCTGCTGATTGGAGGCTCATCCTCTTCCTCTTTTTTAACTTCAACTTTAACCTCTTTTTTAAAACTTTGCCTTTGATGCAGCTCTGACAACTGAGGTTTCAAATCATCATCATCACCATCTTCACTCTTCACAGGAACGCCAGTGATGAGGAGCCCATTAGGTGGCTTTTCCTCCTGAGTGCTCCAGGTTTCCTCCTGCTCTTCTTTTATGTGGAGGTTTGGGTATTGCTGCTCCAGAGTTTGGATCCATTCAGGTGAAACTTCTTCTTTTTTAATAACCAACAGCTGTGGGATATCTGCAGGAAACAATGAAACATGTAGGTAAATTGTGTGATGTTTATATGAATTCTACATCAGCACAGAGCTGTCCCATTATCTAAAAAGAAAAAAGACAAAATAAGAAATATTAACATATTTTAAAATATGGAGAAAAGAGCCTTGTAATGCATTTACGGTGGTCCTACAGAAAAACGTGTTTATAGGCCTGATGTCACAGTTGTTGAAGGAAATACAGAAGTAGCACAGCATCTCTTTAATGATCAGTCCAGAATGCTCAGAATGAAAAACATTAAATATGATTCATCAAAGTCAGGTGAGGCGTGCCCGACATGTTCTCTCAGGTGGAGACGCTGGAGTAGGCCCAGGACACGCTGGAGAGATTACATCTCTCGGCTCGCTTTGGAATGTCTTGACGTTCCCAAGAATACAGTAGATGCATGGATAGGTATCAGACTGGCACTCAATATCACCAAATTTCCAAAGAAAAGGTGTTTGTGTGGTCTCGGAAAGGCTGGATTCTTGCAGCCCTAACTTATTGTGATTGTGTAGTTCTTCCTGTTATGTTTCATGTAAATGGGTTAGTGAGCTTCTCGCTATGATAGAAATTCAAGCTAGGCTATCAAAGAGCGATATCGTTGTTGTACTTTCTATACCAAGTGTGTGAATTCCTGATTTGTTATATATGAAAAAACAATTGTCCCCTAACCTTATTGTGCAACCTTTGGCAAAAGCATCTTAGTCAGATTTGAGCCTGGACTTTGACCAGACCACTGCAGAGGCTCCGTTTTGTTTTGCTTCTTTGAGCCATTCGGAGATGGACGTACAATACTGATGTGTTTTGGATCACTGCTCAAGTGCTCTTGAGCTTGAGTTTTATGCTAGATGTAAGGGAACTTGATTTAACAGGCAATAATCAGGCCTCAGTGTGGCCACTGAAATTGAACTCAGCTTTCAAAAAAATGTGATTAATCAGTTAATTCATGATTTTTTACACTTTTCACACAGGGCCAGGTAGGTTTGGATATTTTTTCCCTTGTTTTTGTACGTGTAAATGTGACAAATATACAAAAAAATAAAATAAAATAAGGGGCAAATGCTTTTTCCATAGCATACACTATGACAATGTAATTTGAGTGCATTTTATTTTGTTTTCTAACACTGTACAGTTTGCAGAGACGCCATTTACCATATGTAGACTGGGGTGTACCTGAGAAGGAATCCAGTAGAATCTTTGTGTCACCTCTCAAAGAACTGAAGTAATGATTGTGGAAAATTATATCATGAAATATCACATTTTACAGTTACCATGGACTGACACGTGCTAAACTTGAACATTAATCAATTTTTAAAAATTTAATTAAATTAAAAATTACAGAAACATATTAAGGATTTTCTGAAATTACAGTTCAAAAATAATATAACAATGTGGTAATTTAAACACAATAGACTGATTATTTGCTGGCTGTGCCTTTATTTTGTTTTTACAAAATAATTTTGTTTTTAATATATAGCAGTATTATATGGCAGTAACTGTGGATAAATGTGTGGACAACTTCAAATCCACTTCTCTTGCATATTTCCACAACCATATCCATAATCACATACTGTGTATGCTATCGTTGTATATAGTGTATTATCTTACTTATTTTATATTTGTTCATATTTTATTTGTATTTTTGGTATTTTCCTTCTGCTATCTGTACCTGAGATGAGGTAACACAAAGATTTCCCCGCCGTGGGATCAATAAAGTCTTATCTCATCTTATCTTATCTTATCTTAATTTTGTGTGACCTTTTCTTCAGACAGCATTAAAATGTTTGATATTTTATTATGATGTGTAAAATTATTAATTATAATGTATTATATGTGTCCAAACCTGTACTGGTCTAAAGTAAAGTTATTTTTGTAAATAATATTAAAAAAAATGACTGCTTTCATTGTGTTTCTGCATCAGCAGCACCGTAATGTCGACAATAGAGGAGCAAGAAAATTTGACTTCGCCGATGAGGGTAATCGTTTGCCATAACGCGATGCAGCGATTAACAGCAATGAAATCTGATTATTCTTACCAGAGGTTTGGTTTACATTCTCGTCCTGCTCCGGCTGGACTCCGAGGGTTTTAATATCAGGTTTTTCTTCTAAATCCAGACTTTCTCCGCCCTGCTCCCGATAATAATCCACCTCCTTCATGCTGTTTTCATTTGTCTCGTCTCCAGAATAAACTGCAGGTTCGTCTGAGAGAAGCTGGGCCTCGGCAGAACCGAACACCGCACAAACACATGCCGATTACATTCTTCTCCACGTGACTGTATTATCAGAGCCGGTGTTCCAGATCAACTGGCGTTTAGATCAACTGGCGTTGGTCGAACAGATGTGTGGCAGTCTTGCGTTTCAGGAGCTGCTACCGACAAACCAGCAAAAAAAAGCCAAATGTGTCATCTGTGACACTTGTGAGGTTGTCTCAAACACACTCCGTCAGTCTTGATGCTGTTGAACAACAAAATGTTTAAAAATGTGGCGAGTTTACCTGGTGATATCCTCATGCGCGACGCGATCGCGAAAACAGCAAACAAGTAACACCACGCCGATGTTGTCCACAGGACAGCAAGAGTAAACGATCGGGAGACTCTTGTCGTCGTTATCGTTCCCCTCGCACGGTTTATTTCTCCGAATTCAGCGTTTTTGCTTCACAACTACAGCGAGCAGTTTACTTTGTGCACTAACATGGAGTCGAGTCAACCAGCGCCACCTCTGGCCAAGTGCCACAGCCTACAGCCAGATCAGCCTGTGACACACATCTGCACCACGTTTGAATTCGTGTCATGCACATTTGTACCTTTCAATTGTGTGTTTGTGCGTCATGCAAATAAACCTTTGAAATGAATGAAATGATATCATGTATTTATTATCAGCCTACATTTGCACAAAATGCCAAATGACATACACATAAGAATCACCATCCTGATATCAATACTTTTGCCCATACGAAAAATGTCGTGAACACACTAATATTTCACCAGTGTTGTAACATCACATGTCGTTAGCATAGTCTGCCTGTGTCTTCCCTCTGCAAACAAACATGTTAGAGTTGGTTGTGATATACAGTCTGCATAAGTGTGGTCAATCTAATAAACATTTATAAGGAGATGGCAGTTACTGTGAATGTACAGCAGTTACACAGTGATTAGTAATAAACAGTCAGACAATGACCCTGACAATCTCATTCAATCTTGCAGATTGCACCTTCTGTGGAAAGTGGTACCACACGGTGTGTGTGGACTTCCCCTGTGCAGAAGGCGACTACAAATGTTGTGGGTGCTAAATAAACAGAAACAAATGATCCCTGTTGTCTTTGCTTACTGATTGTTTTCAGTGTTGACAATCCACATTGCTGGCATTGCATCTTTCAACATGTTTGTGGGTAGATTTGGATGTACCAGGGGTAAGTGCAGCCACTCAGCCTCTACTCAATGTGATCATAGCAGCAGGTGCAGATGTGTCACAAGTTAATCTAGTAGTGGCCTATGGTCATGTGTTAGTGGTGGGAACAGTCATATCCACTCACTCTCACTGGCTGTTTATTACTAATCACTGTGTAACTGCTGTGAATTCACAGTAACTGCCGTCTCCTTACAAATCTTCATTAGATTAACCACACTTATACAGACTGTATATAACTCCAGCCATGTTGATGGATTGCCTATATTGGCTGGAAATATTCATTTTCAGGGAAAAGACACAGACAGACGATGCTTACAGGATGTGATGTGACAACACTAATGAAATATTGATGTGTCATATTTGTCCAAGGCGTATTTCATTGTTATGGAAAAAGAGAATATTAAAATCATGATGACCAATTGGAGTGGTGATTTCTATGACTTTGTGTATATAATTTGGAATTTTGTACAAATGTAGGCTGATAATAAATATATGATATCATTTCATTCTTTCCAAAGGTTTATTTGCATGACGCACAAACAGACACAATTGAAAGGTACAAATGTGCATGACACGAATTCAAACGTGGTGCAGATGTGTGTCACAGGCTGATCTGGCTGTAGGCTGTGGCACTTGGCCAGAGGTGGCGCTGGTTGACTCGACTCCATGTTAGTGCACAAAGTAAACTGCTCGCTGTAGTTGTGAAGCAAAAACGCTGAATTCGGAGAAATAAACCGTGCGAGGGGAACGATGACGACGACAAGAGTCTCCCGATCGTTTACTCTTGCTGTCCTGTGGACAACATCGGCGTGGTGTTACCTGTTTGCTGTTTTCGCGATCGCGTCGCGCATGAGGATATCACCAGGTAAACTCGCCACATTTTTAAACATTTTGTTGTTCAACAGCATCAAGACTGACGGAGTGTGTTTGAGACAACCTCACAAGTGTCACAGGTGACACATTTGGCTTTTTTTTGCTGGTTTGTCGGTAGGAGCTCCTGAAACGCAAGACTGCCACACATCTGTTCGACCAACGCCAGTTGATCTAAACGCCAGTAGATCTGGAACACCGGACACAAACAGAGCGCACGTTCTCATAAATTAGCACAGGCATCCGCACGGACACCTTTGATACCGAAACTTGTCCTGAAGCGAGGTTCTTTAAAAACCACTGTCACGTGACCAGTGACGTTTCACGTCATCAGCCCTTCACTGCAACTTTCTTCGGTTTTGGTGGTCTAAGTTTTATCTTAGGTTGTGATTATAATATAGATAAGCTTCCAGAAAAGCTCTCGATGTTTCACAAACAAGTTCTATTAGCTTGGTCCCTTATATATAAACACAACTTTACACCCCATACGTATTCAATTTGGAATAATAGGAACATAGTGTATAAAAATAAATCATTATTTTTTTCTAGGTGGGTTGAGAAACGGATCGTTTTAGTGAATCAGCTGTTTAATCCTAATGGGCAGCTTATGTCCTATTCAGAATTCTTAAACACCTATAAATTTCCAGCCACGCCCAAAGAATATGCCATATTATTTGATGCAATACCTACGGGTATTATAATGCTTTTTAAAGGTATTCAACCTTGCATATCATCTGTTTCTCTCCCCAACCCTTTGGATTCACACATAGGAAGAATTTGTCTAACAAACCACAGCAAAAGTAATAAGAATATCCGTGCTTTGTTCCAGACAGAATCTCTAACTATCCCACATGTGGTCTCTTATTGGAATTTCTTCGTCAGTGACATTAACTGGAAAAGAGTATGGACAATTCCTAACAAGTATCTGGTAACGAATAAAGTGAAGGAAGTCTCATTTAAAATACTGCATAAATTTTATCCTGCTAATCATTACATGACGAAGTTCAAAAGGGACATAAATGTGAGCTGTGGATTTTGTGGAAGCCATCCTGAGACTGTGCAACACCTCTTCTGGATCTGTTCATACGCTAGAACATTTTGGAAAGACTTCAGTAGATTCATTGCTGGACATCTCTATAAAGACTTTACTGTGAAATGGGAAAATGTTGTATTTTGTTTCTTTCGAAGGCAAAAAAAGAAGATGTTTACTTTATAATAAACTTATTAGTTATCTTAGCTAAATTTTATTTTCACAAATGCAAATACAGTAACAAAAAACCTAATTTTAAACATTACTATAATGATGTTTTATGTTACATAAAATTGATTAGTGGATCACTTAACAAAAAGGCTATGAAAACTATTACTATTTGTAGTAATTACAAATTTTTTGAATGTTTGTAATTCTTTGTATTACACCCCCTGGCATATGTTAATTTTGTTCTGATTGTATACATGTTCTGTATACTGTTTCTTAATAAAGTTTAATATTTTGAAAAAAAACAAACAACTTTCTTCGGTTTGAAGCTTCTGTTAATAAACACTGTTTATTAAACAGTCCCAGAAATAGCTGATAAATCAAACGTAATCTTTTTTAAACACTGTTATAAGACTAGACAAGACTAAGAAAAGAATAAAATAAGACGTTTGGGACCCCATCATCAGCTGCGAAGCTGCAGCAGGTGTGTTTTTAAGTGAAACTTGTCTAAATCTGTTAAATACGTTTAAACTGGAAAGTGTTTGCGGAGTATTGTTGGTGTGTGGGTCTGCATATGTCGTGTCTTTTTAGTAAGTAAGTAAGTAAGTAAACTTTATTTATTAAGTGCTTTTCACAGACAGGCAATCACAAAGCGCTGTACACAAATATTAAAATAAACAATAAAATCAATAGACATTATATACAATGTAAAAGATCAAATGTAAATAATGTAAAAAATATATAAAATATGTAGATCAACAAAAGGCTTGTTTGAACAGAAGAGTTTTTAACTGTTTTTTAAAAGAATCCACAGAGTCAAGCAAACGTAATTGTGGTAAACTGTTCCACAGCCTTGGTGCAACAGACTGAAAGGCTCTGTCCCCTTTTGTCTTCAATCGTGTACGGGGAACAACTAAGAGACTCTGAGTCTGTGAGTGGAGATGACGAGCAGCAGTGTATTTTAAAAGAAGCTTGGATAAGTAATCTGAAGCCTGGCCATTTAGTGCTCTGTATGTTAAAACAAGAATTTTAAAGCGAATTCTAAACTCTATTGGGAGCCAATGTAAAGAATATAAGATGGGAGTGATGTGAACACGCTTGGTAGAGCGAGTTAGTAGTCTGGCTGCTGCGTTTTGTATTGTCTGGAGGCGAGAGAGAGATGATTTATCCAAGCTAGTAAACAGGGAATTACAGTAATCTAAGTGTGATGACACAAATGCATGAATGAGTTTTTTCAGTTCAGCTGAGGAAACCACATGTCGCAGTTTAGATATGTTTCTTAAACGATAGAAACAGGAACGAGACAAAGATTTTACATGAGAGTCAAGGCCCAGAGAAGAGTCAAATATTACTCCAAGATTTCGAATATTTGACTTGACAGATGGACAGAAAGAGGCAAGAACCTGACTGATTTTAGAATGTAGCTCAGGAGGAGCTATGATCATGGTCTCGGTCTTGTTAGTATTTAGAACAAGGTAGTTGCTTGAAAGCCAATTTACCATTTTATTACCAGCTATTTAATTCAGAGACGACACTGAAGACTCAACAACTTGTTAACTGAAGTTAACAACAAAAAATTAATTTCAGTGTATGACAATGATGTATTTATTAATTAGAAATTAAAAACGGACACGCAGTCTTTTCAGAACTTTTATTGATGACCTGAGATTGAAACAGTAAGCCGCGTCAATGTTTAAGTTGTATTGCCTTCAATTATCCACCAGATGTCGCTGTTATTAGTGACATTTTTTAACTCCGCTTTAAACCACTGAATACATAAAAAATAATAATAATAATAAAGTAACAAAAATATGAAAAGGAAAAACATGCAGTGCATGATCTTCACACCACAGAAAATGAATCTTTTCTTGCCGGGATGGCTTCATTTTATTTATATATGGATTGTCTGCAGGCTGTGCAAAACGCTGCAGCTATTCACATGTGACACCATTGCTACCTCGGGTACGCTGGTTTCCTTCCCATTTTAAGATCCTGGTCATTTAGAGCCTTGCATGGACTGGCACCAGTCTACATCTCTGATCTGCTACAGCCCTATGTCCCTGGCAGGTCCCAGAGGTCATCCGATCAGGGCTTACTTGCTATAAAAAAAGACTAAGATGAGAACTAAGGGTGATAAAGATTTTGCCACTGTGGCCCCTAGGTTGTGGAACTCTCTCTCCCAAACCTTAAGAACTGTGGACTCAGTAGTTGTTTTAAAAAACAACTCAAAACTCACCTTTTTAAAACTGCTTTTGATTAATTTTTGCCTGTTTTATATTGTCTGTTTTACCATTTATTATCTGATATCTTATGTGCAGTACTTTGTGACTCTGTCTAGAAAGGTGCTTTATAAATAAAATGTTATTTTTTTATTTATATACAATTGAAGAAAGTGACCCCAGCTTTAGGTTCATACATGCAGTTGTAATGTTGCAATCATAAAATTTGTACTCCAAATACATTTTCCAAACTACACCTTCTATAATTATTCATAGTTGGACCACTGCTCTACATCAGAACAAACATCAGAAGCAGTAATGAGCTCACTGATTGTTCCATGCAAAAGTTTTATGGCAATTTTCATTTTAATGGAGAGAAACAGAATATCATCTAGAAAAATCCAGAAAAAAAACAAAAACACATTACATAAAATCTGTAAACTTGTCTGGATTCTTGATCCCACGATTGGAATCTGTGTCAGCAAATCAACACATTACTGATACTTCTGATCGCACCTTAAGCACAGCTATTTAAATAATTAATTTCTGCCATTACAACCTCTGGTCTGACCCAGGGCAGTGGAAAGTATTATAGCATTAAAATATTAAAATACAAGCTTATTTAGATATGACAAAACAAAGCTGGTATTTTTTTAATAGGAAGGTAGAAAAATATCTCACATTTCTTCTTTAAACATTCTAAAAACCTTTTACAAAAACATATTTCTTTCTCCAAATCGGGGAAAACTGATCGTTTGTTTTCCTGCATGTCGCTTACCAACACAAACCACACAGTTAAAGACACTTTGTGCAGTTTTTCTTATATGTGGACTTTCATGTGCTTCTTCAGATTTTCCTGTCGTGAAAATTTTTTATGTTTTGTGTAATTTTTTTTAACTTTGTTTGTTCGTATGTATTTGTTTGGAGTACAAAACGCTGCAGAAAGTACAGTAAGTAACATAAAATCACCCTCCTTTGAACCTACAAATAAAAAAACTAAAAGTAACTGCGACATAAAACAGCAAAAACTAAGCAGAATATAAATTATCTGATTACTGACTACTCAGTCCATCACATCTCCTTTAAATGCTTAATTACTGCCCTGTCCCTTTAAACACTGTACAAAAGCTTTAAAAGCCAGAAATTCCACATTTTCATGCCATAGTGTTAAAGAGTTTAGGGTTTGGGCTACTTTTCATCATCTTAGACCAGACACTAGTTTTATCCATCCCACATGTTAAAACAATGCTTCATATTTTATGATAGTGATTTTTTTAAATGAAAAATGTTAGTTATTGTTAAGAATTCAGAAAGCAGAATAAAATTAAGATAACGTTGTGCACTTACAAGGAGGGCTCAAACATGCTGTAGTGAGCCTCTATCTCTGAAAATGTTCTCAGGAAGATTTTGTATCCCACCTTTCAGCATATTTAATACTAAAAAGGATCTGACTCGGGGGGGGGGCTCAGGTGGGAGGCAGTCACTGACGGGAGAAAAAGAAAGAATAATAAAAGTGGAACCCTTGTTTCCAGCTCAGTTTCTTTGTTTCGACCGTGGTCACTCCGCTGTGGGATCGCTGGGGGCGCTAATGTGTGCAACACCCGGTGTTTGAGTTGCGGGATGGAGTTTCGCTGACACACACACACACACATATACAAAAGCGTTACGGAATATTTGTTTTGACCCTGTCTGTCCACTAACAAAGCCAAATCTACCGGGCGCACCTACCCGAGCAGCATGGCCGATAATATTGTAAGTACAGCGGCGGGTGGGCTCCGGCTAACGTTAGCTAGCCTGTTAGCCGGACTCCTGAGTGATGAGGCAGCAGAATTAGCTTGGCTAGCATTAGCAAGCTAACATGAGCTAAGAGTGACCAGGGCCTGTTCAGCTAGCCGGCTAATATGATAGCTAGTAGGCTAGCTGACGACATCCGAATGAAAAGAGTCATTGTTGGCTAACGGGAGAGCGACAATAACGGCCGGCTTAAAATGACTGGCATATTCTTTCAGCTCTTTAGCATGACAGTAACACGAATAGCTCGGTAACGATGGGAGCTGTGATGTTGCACATTCACCACGAAAGTGATATTTAGTTAGTCTGTGAATGAGCCAGTACACACTGACAGCTTTCCAGAGTAGTTCAATGTCAACATCGTCATGTTGCAGCTAAAAACCAGAGATTGATGAGCTAACGTTAACCCGACTTTTCTTTCTGCACTGTCACGGTTGTCATAATACCCCGACACTGACACCGGAGGGGGGCAGAAAGGGGGGGAGCTGCGTCCTGGTTTTGACTGACAGGTGTTTGAAATGCTACAATGGATTCGGGCTTGTACTGTAACGGCTGAATTGTGGGTTTATTTCTGTCCCTCCTTTAGATCATCAGGGTGCAGTCCCCAGAAGGGATGAAAAAAATTCCTTCTACAAAGAGGGAGACAGCTGCTGCTTTTTTAAAGAAGGTAATGTGGTAAATATAACAGCACTCAAGCATCTTGTTTTCTTCTGTGCTCTAAGGGCTGGTTTCCAGCCTCAGGATTTATCAGTTTGGCCTGGCAGTCCAGTATAAGGGGGTCAGTTCAGCCTTTAAATGAAGGTGCTGGCTGACTTCTGAACAATGCAGGATTTTAATTAGTCATGGCTGCTGTCTTCTTCCCTAAGCCCCATTCTGCCTTTTTATAAGGATCCCTGCTGACAAACCCACTGGATAGCTAAGAAAACAGTTTAGTTAAAGACTTCTAAACACATTATAGTTTTAATTCAGCTGTAGATAGTATGCTTTATTTGATGTTTGCATAAGATAATGAAAAATGATCTGTGAATAGTTGTCCAGCAGTTACAAACACAATAACATCTAAGCCTGGGCCATCATATTCTGTTCTGCTTATGACCTCTTTGGGTTTCCGAAGGCATGGGAGAAGATGAGGGAGAGTGAGCTCAAAACAGTTGTCCTCAGGTTTTTCAGATGTAAAGGAGGGGAAACAGGTATTTTCTGTAGCTTGTGTTTCCATAAACTGCCAGGCACCAGCACTCCTTCACCTCAAGGCTTTGTCAGCTCATCCTTATTATTTATTTTCCTGGAAGTAGTAACACCGTGTCCTCATGCAGTTGAAAAGTCACAAAATTCAGAGTACCATCCTAATCTGCACGCCCTCCCTCACTTCATCTCCAGTTCACAAAGATTACCCATGTTTGCTGCCTTCAGGGTACAGTGGTGCCACATTGTTTTAAATTGCTATGCATTGTAAAATTAAGTAAGAATAATAGACATAAAATAAAATGGTCACAGTTTTCTGGCTGGAAGAATGAAAGGCTATCTGAAAGCCACAGTATAGTTGCAAAAAGACTTTGATCCAATAGAAATCTGGGAAAAAAGCAACTTTTTGTTTTGACCGTTTGGTGACACCATGTTTCAAAAGGGGAGATTATCAGCTCTCTCAGTGGTTATTAGACCCATCACATGCAGTTACTTGTGGCCAAAACAGCAGGAATGTTATTCTTGATGCTTCAAAACAGGTCTTTTTAAACCAAAGGGCTATGATATGCTAGTCATGTTAATACTGTCAATCATAAGGATGTACTGATATATGAACCAAATATAGTCATTAGCTGATATTGGCATATCAGCAAGTAAGATGGCATTTATCCGCATCAGTAGCTGATATTTATCTGTTGTGTCACATCGGTCATGTGCTGGCAAAAAAGCAAAGAATTTCCCACTCTCTGCTTTCCTCCACACCAGAACTGGATCCAAGCCTTCTGTACGTTATTTCCACAGTACACTGAAAACCTGTGGAGGCCTCTTATTTTTTCCACAAAGAAAATTGATTAGAAAATGTTTTATCTTTCAATCAGTACAGGAGTGTTATGTGTTGTGTGTGGGCTTTGTTTTGTTTTTTTCCTCCTCTTGTGCCTGTACATGCATGAAGCTGTGTAGGAAGTAACAGAGCAGGTCGGTCCTTCACCGCTCCTGTGCGTTTTTGTGGATTGTGTTTGATGTTTTAGAGTCCAGGCATTGCTTCACATCACAGAAGGCACAGATAAAAGCAGATAATCTATTTTTTATAGGACTTGAATTTTACTGAAGGCCTGTTAATAATTTAATCCACTTCCCCAAATCTAGTGCATAAAATACAGGAAATTCCTGTATCCATTTACAGCTGTCTGGTAATGTTGAACCCAACATTTGCACCAGTGGTGAATCACTGCTGAGCTGGACTCACATCAGATTTGGACAACTCCTAATCTGATGTCAGTCCAACTCTGCAGGACTGTGAACGCCCTTTGGTGTTTCAAGAAGTTTGGCTGACACAAACAGGCTTCAGAGATGTGAATTTGAAGACCTGCAAACATGAACTGTAAGTTAAAACTTTAAATCTAAAGACCTTCTTTACCAAAAAGGACAGAAGCCGGTGAAATGACAATAAAAAATGAAGTGATCTGCTTGATTGGTAAAATATCAGGTATTCAGGTGACAAGAGTCAGCAAAGCAAAAATAGGAAGTTTTAGCAAATTGACAACAAACGTGGTAAAATACAGTGTGAGGTAAGAATAAGGCACCGTAAGACTTATAGTAAAGCTGACCAATGGTATTACTCCCAAGTTATACAAGTCTCACTTACCAAAGGACTTAAGAGCCACTTTCCCCTCTGTTTCTGGGTAAATTTTCTCTGTTATGCTTCAATTTTACACATGAGGATGGGAAATAATTACATTTGCATTTTAATCACTGTCTATGAAAAGCCTAAAATAGAAGCATATAACGCAGACAGAGCACTGCAGCAGCACCTCATCAAAATGCATTTGTTAAGGCAGGACTGTGTAGCTTGCAATTCAATGGAAAGTTTTCACTCCGTACTGAAATGCAGCTATGAGCCAGACAGAAAAGAGAGGAGCTGAAAACAATGTCTGATTGTGTACTTTTCCCATAGTGATGAGATCTTACGCTGTTCTTTTGGTGTGTCATGAGAAAAGTGATCCCCAGACAACCTCTATGCTTCTCACTGCTCTTCTGTTCTCTGCTAATTTTATTAGTGTGGACATAGTACTTTTCAGACATAGGTGTAGAGTTCTGGAGTGCACCGGATCAATGCCACTTTCTTCCTCAAAGTGAGGAAATAAAATATTGGTGTTTAGCAAAATTCTAGTGAAATCCAGTTATCAGTTCAGTATATTTCATGTAAGAGAGCCATTAAAGACTAATCAGATTTGAAGTCAGTATTTTTCTCCTCTGTCTGTAACTAGTAAACGTAACAAGGTGCAAAATATGCAGCGCAACATGTCTCAAGTAAAACAGTGTTTATAGAATGACACAGAATACCAAAAATAACTTGTTTTTTTTTTTTTCACACAACCCAATATGTAAGTTTTTGGTTTTTTTTTTTTTTTTTGTTTTAACCATCAGTACAGGTTAGAGTCAACTATTTGGATTTGTGGAAGTTTCCTTTGGTTCTAAAGCCTCTTTATCAGATCTTAAAATGCATGTATGTGGAAAAAAGGCCCACACAGGGAAATGATCAGCATCCCACTGAGTGTATTACAGTTACATGATGTGATGTAAAAGTGCTACGAGGGAGACCCTCCTGTTCGATCCGCTCAGAGTGCCAACCATAAAGAGGTGTTCCTCCAGGCTGACGCTCTTTGCTAATCTGCTTTGAGTGATTGGTATCTTTTCAAGAGCAAACTGTCTTTACACAAGAACCAGCACATGTGATAAGAATTCACTCCCGGCAGCACAAGGCTTTGACGTTTATGCTTAATGATGAATTTAAAGTGTCTTGATGGCTATCAATGTTTTTGTTCCAGGCTATATGAAATGTGTGTCGTATCGATATTCTTGTCAAAATCCGGTATCTGCTTCTCCCACAGGTGGCCAAAGAATTTGGGTTCAACTCTAATGGGTTTTCGGTTTATCTGAACCGCAACAAAACCGGAGAGCTCGTATCCCAGAACAAAACCCTCAGCCTTCTTAAGATCAAGTAAGTAGAAACAAACAGACTTTAACCTTTAATTAGAGTCTGAATTTCACTCTTGCCTCTCCGGGGAGTGTTGGTTCCCAGAAATACTGTCTTCTTTGTCGACCTCCACAGCTTTAATCATCTTATTCTTCTCTCTCGTGTTTTGTAGGCATGGGGACATGTTGTTTTTGTTCCCTTCAGAATCCTCCACCTCCTCCGGGGAGGTTATGGACACGGCCACCCCTCACACATCTTCGTCACTACCATCCGTCTCGTCCTCTTCTTCGTCCTCCATGATCCCCCGGTCCTTTTCAGCGCCCCAGGTCCAGGAAGATGAGATCGATCAGTATCTGGCCAAGCAAGATGGCAAGATCTACAGAAACAGAGATCCGCAGCTGTAAGGAAGAGGACCAGCTGCACACATCTGACCTCAGTGCAGATGTTGGATACCTAATCATTCTTTTCTTGTTCCAGATGTCGCCATGGTGCCCTTGGGAAGTGTGTGCACTGTGTACCGCTAGAGGTAAGATATTTCATTCCTGTGCTTTGTTTCTTAAATGATCAATGTTAGGGCTATAAAGCATGTTTCTTCTGATTCCAGCCTTTTGACGAAGACTACCTGAATCACCTCGACCCACCAGTGAAGCACATGTCATTCCACGCATACCTTCGCAAGCTGACGGGTGGCGCTGATAAGTGAGGAGCTGTTTTTAATTTTCCAGTTTGGTTGCTCATAATGTCAGACTCTGACACTGTTCTGATCTCCTGCAGGGGGAAGTTTGCTGCTCTGGAGAACATCAGCTGTAAGATAAAGTCAGGCTGCGAGGGTCACCCTCCCTGGCCGGAAGGCATCTGCACCAAGTGCCAGCCGAGTGCCATCACATTGAACAGACAGGTATGTCACGGTAACAAGTGTTGGGAGAAATATTCGTTTACTTCTTTTATCAGTAAATATGACACCGAAAATACTTGAAGCGAACCTTCCTGTCCTGGGAGTACTCCATATTTCACCATATGAAAGATGGAATGAGCTCCAGAACCCTGAAGTGGTTTAGAAAATGAATGGATTGGATTACTCTGCAGCTGTTTTACTGAAAATGTGCCTATTTGCTTAATACTGCACACATATGTAATGTTTTCTGTCCCTGTTAATAATTTAGATCACAGTAAAAGTTTCAGGCGCATTAAATGGCAGGTGTACATTACAGTTAGCTTCAGTACAAAGTGCTGAGCAACACTGGGAATTTAATCCCCAAGTATATTTTAGCATGCAGACTCCTCCTGAGCGGCTGCTTCCACATCTTCAAAGAAACTTGATCCATGTCTAAAAAAACCAAACAACAGTCCTGAGTATCACACCGTGTATGTGAATGTAGTTTTTCTTTCCCCCCCCCAGAAATACAGACATGTAGACAACATCATGTTTGAGAACCACACCATTGCTGACCGCTTCTTGGACTTCTGGAGGAAGACGGGCAGTCAGAGGATGGGGTACTTGTACGGCAGATACACGGAGCACACAGACATCCCCCTGGGCATCAGAGCGGAAGTGGCTGCCATCTACGAACCCCCACAGGTGGGACATTCTCACTGAGCGTATTGCTGCCTGATTCTGCTCTGCAAGTGAAATTGTGTCTTAGTTTATTTGCTCAATAAGGTTAAAGTCCTCACTGAGCATTAACTGCATTTAAAACTATGCTGTTTTTCTCGGCTGTGTTTCAGAATGCCACCCAGAACAGCCTGGAACTGTTGGATGATCCCAAAGCTGCAGCCGTGGACGAGATTGCTGCCAAACTGGGCATGTGCAAGGTTGGGTTTGATTTCCCCTCAGTGCTCTGTTTGACCTCACATTGCTTTCATGTTTGCATACAGGCAGAACTATATGCATGCACATATATACAAAAAATAGATGCCTCTACAGTCAGACGTTAATCCAGTGAATGGATTCCAACTCCACCACTTAGGCTGCAGCTGGCAGACGTCCTTGTTCTGCTTTGCAGCTTTACTGTGCTCAGTACTAGTTCTCCTGGTAGAGTGGCCTTCCAGCTACTAAAGGGACTACTGTCAGTGTCGAGTTGGAGTCTGTCAGAGAGCTCAAGACACCTAAATGACCCTGATTAGCCTGTTGCTGCAAGTGGGGCATGGATGACCAGGGAGAAAAATCTGACATGAAACTTAAGGGTGTACTCAAAACAGGCAGTACATAACATGCCTGACCACAATTGTCCCCCAGAAGTCGAGTTAGTTTGGCTATTGTGATCTCTATCCCCACCCACCCTCTTGACTCCAGCACTTCTTCAGTTAAAGCTGCAGATTTTCTATGAAAATCTCTTTAATTAAATAACATCTGTAAGGCCTGTCAGAGGTCAGCCTAAGATTAAAAACATGACAGTAAAATAATGAAAGTCCTGAAATGGATTATTTTTAATGACAGTTTCAAAAATACCTTTCTCTGCACTGTTTTTAGCTCATATTGGGCTATTTTTGTAATCGTGGTGGTAAGTTAATAGAAAGCTTTCTATGGAGCTTGGTTTCAGTCTGATATCTCAGAGGGCACAGCACAGGCAGGCGTATGTCCAATCAGGTGTAGCTCGGTGTTTGGAGCTGTCAGTCATCTGTCACCGCTGTTTAGTGGCTCACATATCATGTGTTTGGTACTGTGAAGCACGGTGACCTTCACGTGTAAAACGGGAACAGCGATGGGGAGACGCATGCTGTTGCTGTAATGATGTGTTAGTGTGGTGGGAGAAAATCATGCAGGGATATTTGGAGTATTGAGAAATACAAATTTATTTTGAAAGGTTGAAGAAGCACAAAAATATTTTTAAACTTCAAGACTCGGGCGTATGCAGTGATGTTAATCCTTGCATGTGTATGTGTTTTTTGCATATCACCTGGTGTCTTGTGGTTTTTGTTTATCTAAGGGCTGTTTTTGTTCCATTTGGATAAAAAGATGAAACTTTGAGAATTGAGTTTAACTTATAGTTTTGTTACATCATGTAAAATCGCTGAATATTCGAGCAGATAATCTTATGAGTGGACATTATTATGTTTGCTTGTTCTGCAGGTGGGGTGGATCTTCACGGACCTGCTGTCTGAGGATACGAGGATAGGCACCGTCCGCTACTCGAGAAACAGCGTGAGGATCCATCTGACTCAAAGATGATCTGTTAGTCTTAATTGTGGTGTTTTCCTCTGTGTATCCTTAATGTCCTTACTTGTGTTAGGACTCGTATTACCTGAGCGCGGAGGAGTGCATCACAGCGGGATACTTCCAGAATGAACATTCAAACCCCTGCAGACTTTCTCGAGACGGACACTTTGGATCCAAATTTGTGACTGTGGTCGCGACAGGTTGGTACTGTTCCTTTTTTTTTTCTTGTGAGTGGTTTATGAATGAGAAACAGGGGAACATTTTCTTCATTACTTTATCAATGCAGGCATGGTTACTTGATCATAAACCACAAAAAAGCATCTCTTCCCAAAATGTCCTTTTGGCTTTTCCAATGGGAACACAGTGGCATCAAATCCTCACGTCACACCCTAACTTGTCGTTAACATGGAAAATTATGTAGTGAAAAGCAGAAGGTGGTCGATGTCCTCTTATCTGCTGAAGTTATAAACATACTGGACAATTACGCAGGTAGATAACCTTTTTTTTTTTGGTCATATAAATCTACCACACCTGTAGAAAAATATTTCAGGTAAAGGTGGGCACACAGCAACTCATGCAACTGGATTTTTATTTCGTATTTGTATGTTTTTCAAATAGCAGAGCCCTTTATTTTTGAGCTGTTTCCGTCAGAGCCAGTAGCGTACTGCAGTTTGGGGGAAGTCGTAAAGTTTAATCATTTCTTTTTGTTTGTATCTGCTGTCGGTTATAGACCTTAGAAAAACATTCAGTATCTGCAGGTCACACTTCAGCAGGCTAAAAAAAAAGTGATTTGGTGCAACTCTGGGTATAGTTAAGTTTGTGGTTCAATCACAGATTACCTCAAGCCTAGAAACCTGCTTGACAATTTATTTGGGTCAGTCTAATACAGGGTGTCCAACTCCAGACATCGAGGGTCGGTGTCCTGCAGGTTTTAGATGTGTCCTTGATCCAACACAGCTGATTTAAATGGCTAAATGACCTCCTCAACATGTCTTGAAGTTCTCCAGAGGTCTGATAATGAACTAATCATTTGATTCAGGTGTGTTGACCCTGGGTGAGATCTAAAACCTGCAGGACACCGGCCCTCGAGGCCTGGAGTTCCCCACCCCCTGATCTAAACAGACTTAAATCATTCATTAATCTGCACATCCCAGAATGCAACACTCAGCATGTTGTAGCCTCTCCTTTCATATATCCATAGAACTCTTACAATCTTAAGGAAACTGGTTTAGGTGTTCAGTTTACAGCTTTACTGTAAGGTCTGTCAAGTGTTAAACTACGACTTAAAACATGTGCGTCCATTTGAAGCCAGAGGAGCCAGACGTTGTGCGGGATCAGGCATGAATGTTTTCACCGCCTTTTGTATTTGTTCCAAGAAAACACCCAGCAGTGACCTCAACACTTTTATTTGCATGAGTGAGGCCCCGGCAGCCAAAGCTGATGTCATGGCTACGCATCTCGCAGCAAGCAGGGGCGAAGTCCATCTGTTTTACTGTTTGTAAATCACTTGCATGTGTAATGCTAAACAGACTTTACACACTCAGTGTTTTACACACTATAGTGTTATTGCAGTGTGCATGATTTCTCTGTTGATATTTTTAACTTCTCATCAGGTTGTCCTTGCTTATTAAGATTGACTTTATTCTGGCTTTGTCAAAGATTACATTTTGTGGTAAACTGGATGAATAGAAAGCTATTTAAGGAGAACTTAAACAGCTCAAAATCACTTTGTTTAGTTCAGCTTGAGCTGCTAAGGTGACTAAAAAATCGAGCATTCAGTTAGCAACATCTACTGACAAAGGGTGAAACGCTTAAGGTTCTCAGGGGAACCTGTGGATTATTGATGGTTGGCTTATCTCAGGATCCCTGATCACCTGATCCACTTTATACAGCACATCACATGTCACTGCTGTCTTTGGCTCTCTTGATAGTCTTGTGATTGTTGCACAGCTCTCCTAACGTGGGCCTTTGTTAGTGACTGGCAGTTGCCTTTGCAAGACTAGTTTTAAAATCATCACCATCCTTAATTTATTTGCAATGGAAATAATATTTTTGTTTTTCGGCGAGTGGTTATTATTTATTTATTATTATTTATTTATATTTCTCTGTGCTGTTTTATGTGCAGGTGGTCCAGATAACCAGGTGCACTTTGAAGGATATCAGGTGTCCAATCAGTGCATGGCTCTGGTGAGAGACGAGTGCCTACTGCCCTGCAAAGACGCTCCCGAGCTGGGCTACGCTCAAGAGTCGAGCCCTGAGCAGTATGTACCAGACGTCTTCTATAAGGTGAGATGGCGTATAAAAAAAGCTCTGATGTGATGAAGTGTGCATGTTTAAGAAAAAAATAAATATTAGGTACTTATTTTGGGGTTAGATGTTACTTATCAGCTCATCCAGATGTTGAGATTGATTTGTCTGATTTTCACATCCAACAGGACAAAGACAAATTTGGAAATGATGTCACGTTTCTAGCTCGACCTCTTCCCGTGGAGTATCTTATTATAGATGTGAGTATTTTTAATAATACTTTTTGTTACTTTAGTGCAGCAAACTATATTCTGACACTAAATTTCTGGAAAACTTGTATAGAGAAATATTATTTTCTTCGCAGATAACCACAACTTTTCCAAAGGACCCCCAGTATACCTTTTCTTCTTCGCAACGCTTTCCCATTGAAAACCGGGATATTCTTGGAGAGACACAGGTAAGTACTGTCAGCATGAGCTTGTATTTCCCTCATCCGATTCAACAAGGTATAAAAAGGCCATCAAAGTATTTGGTTTAAGGAGAGGATTGATGGTCCCAGTTTGGGAAATGGGTGTTTGGAAATTTAACTTATCTCTCATCCCCTTCGTCTTTGTACTGTTTTCACGTTAATGCATAAAGACAGTCGCTCGTCCGTCCGTAGTGTGGCTATCTTCTACAGATAGCAGAGACACTGAAGAATCCATCACAAATCTGGCATTCCAGACAACCCACAGTGGAGGTTGTGGGCAAGCAGGGAACAACAAAATCCAATAGCTGAAAACACTCTTCATCTCCCGTGTTGTGGTAAAATCACAGAGTGCACGGCATAAGTGTTTAGAAAGGAACTCTCAGACAGTGAATTTAAAAATAGCAGCCATGCTGGAAACTGTGTGGACATGCCTGAGTGACTGACTGTGAAGGTGTGGTTTAATAATTCATCTTGTTTGTTTGCAGGATTTTCACAGTTTAGCCACATACCTGTCTCAGTGCACCTCCACATCATTCCTGAACATCGTGTCAGACTTTCATCTTCTCCTCTTCCTCGTCACCAATGAAGTCATGCCTCTGAGAGTAAGTTCAAAGCCTTGACGCTTTCAGGTTTTCATTTGTTTCCCATTTGTAATGCAGATGATGGGTTGGACCGCATTCTTCTCCAGTCTGGAAGTAGTTACTCCTCCAAGGATGTTTTCACTCAGACCTTTCTGCTCATTTTCAAACCGGCCCATCACGACGGTCGCAAACATTGTTTTTCTGTAATGAACCGCTTGATCAGATTTGGATGTCCTACATAAAGCACAGACTTGCCAAACATAAACTCTCTGGTGTACTGTTTTTGCTTTTAACTCCTCAGCATCTTGAATAATTTTCAGCAGATAGATGAAAGCTTGTGTTTGTATCTGCAGGACAGCATCGGGCTGCTACTTGAAGCAGTGAAGACTTCTAATGAGGATCTGGCACAGACCTGGAAGAAGTCTGAGCAGTGGGCCACCATCGAGCAGCTGTGCAGTAAGTCAGGTTTTTATATGAACCACAGATTTAAATTCTGTTTTTGACGGCCTGTAAACTTGGTGTCTTGATGGTACATTTCATAAGGTTCTCATCTGCACATAACCATAAATATATAGCAACATAACCAGCTGCCTCCCGGGTGAGTCTTTTCCTGCAGATAGACTCCACCATGTTAAACTGCAGCTCATTATTAAGCTTACATGCTCTTTCTAAAGAGCGCCTCAAATAAACCATGACTGCACAAAAAATGTTCGATCACACGTGTGTTTGATATGGTTGGTGTTAAATATTACTAATAAATATGAATAATTTACTATGGTTAAAAAACGAATGTGTCTCTGGACTGACTTTGAACTGCAGCAGGAGGAAAGAAGCTGCAGACATTTCTATAAAGTGGAAAATCACTCAGATGGTGTGTGCTGCTGATTTGAGCTCATTAGTAAACAGATTATTGGGGATTATTTAACTCAGAAGACCACAGAAATAAACTCTGCCTGCTTGTGACCTCTCCACCGTTACCACCTGTAATTTTCCAGGTTTCCACCAGTGTATTACAAGCTGTGTCTAAGGTGACGCCCTGTTAATACTAAGTTAGCTTGTAACTCCTTATCTTGGTGTTCTTGTTAACTGTTTTAACATCTATAGACAAGACTTAGGTTTCAGTTTAAAAACAGGGAGTAAAGAACCAAACAGATGTTATATCTGGATACTGTTTCAGCTGTTCAGCTGACTCACTTATATCCACTTATTACTGAAAGAATCCTGAATGGAAGTCTGTAGGAGAAGAAACAGCAAAGATGGTGGTAGCTTTTTCAACCTTATTTCAAGTGACAAGTTAATTATAAGATGCTTTAAGAGTGAGAGGACAGATGTGTTTCTAGGAGGATGTTGACTGTGTGTTACTCTGCCTTTGTGCAGGAAATGTGAAATGCATCTAAACATCTGTAGAAAGTTTTATTTTAATACTAGTTTAAATAGACTGCTGGTGCCACCATGAGCATGATCGGATTAACCAATCAGCTCCTGAAAATCACCCTGAAAGAAGTCCCTGCAGAGTAGCTTCCTGTAGTGGGAATGCTCATAAAGGTGTAGGTCCACTCAGCTGTTGATCAGAGAAAAGATGGCGGCATATCTTCCCAGAGAGGCTGCTGCATAAAACCACTTCTACTCTTCACTGTGGTAATATCCTGTTTTTCCTCTGCTGTCCTTCCAGGTACAGTGGGTGGGCAGCCCTCCAGCTCTCTGGATTACGGGGCCATGGGCGGCCCCTCGGTTCCTGCCTCCTCCTCCGCCATGTGGTCCTGCCTCCACTGTACCTTCATGAACCAGCCCGGCACTGAGCACTGTGAAATGTGCAGCCTGCCCCGCAGTTAAAACCCTTCGCCCTCGGCCCTGCTTCCACACCCTTCACCGATCGAGCTCAGTCACTGCACCAGGACCAGCTGCGAGACTCTGACGGCGTCAGCGATCTTTTCTTTTCTCGCCTCACGTCGAAGCCTCTGCCCTTCCCATCTCACAGGCTGCTGTGACGTGCAGTGGGATTTGCTCGTTTACATCAATTTCACTGAGTCAAAATAAAGTTGAATCAGAGGTTTTTTTTTGGTTTGTATCCCTTCACACTGTTGCTTTTCTGAGAGGCAGAATACATTTTAGATAAAGCACTCTGTGGCTGAGACCCCTTTCCCTCAAATAATCCCGCCGCCCTCCTCGGCTCAAACATCCTGCTGTGACTCAGGACAACAGCGAAGACTCGAGTGTTTGGATTTTTTCTCACACCAGTGCCCCGCTCACTGTCACATGTCTTCTGGAAAATCTTGCTGTGTATAAATACATTTAAGAGTTGATACTGTTAATTTAATTAAGCATTTTTCTTTTTTGTTTTTTATCAGATTGTAGCGTATACTTTAACATTTTGAATCTTCAGAGTGGGCTCGGCTCCGTCAGGTTTTCATAGGTCTCTTTGATGAGCCCCTTAAAGTACAATCATCAGTCAAAGCTCAGACCTGGAAATGCTACGAGCTGCAGAGTAATCCCACTTAAATAGAGTTTCTATTTTCAGTATTAAATTTGAAAAGACGCCCTCCTCTGATCGAACACGTTGGTGATGATCGCCCTTTTTTTTTTGAATGAGCCTAAAGTTGTTTTTTTGTGTTGCTGGTTTTTTGTAGCGTTTGAATTTGGTGGTTTGAACTCGAGCAGGCACAATATGTAGCTTCTTATTTTATCAGCTGTATGTTCTGTGTCTCTGTTAAACTACATCCCCAGGACAACCACCCGCCTTCATCGTTCTCTTCACCGACTCGCAGAGTATCATCCGTGAGGTGCTTTAGAAACAACCGGTGCTCGCCACTTTCACCTCCCTGCCTGCCAGCCAGGGCAGAACTGATGTTCCTCCACTGATGGTCCCCTGCAGGTTTTCTTTTCTTCTTAATCACTCTGTGTGCGAGGGGTCGCAGGTGAACACGGGGGGGGGAGAAACACCCAATTTAAACCTGCAAACTAGATGGCACCACCTCCCAAAATCCACGTTAAACCCAGAGTCTGTTCATCCAATTTACAGCAAATTACTTTGCAGTATTATAGCAGGAAAAGCTTTGGGTGTATTAGTGATTTTTGAAATCAGTCCACCTGTATTTTACCTGCTTACACCGGCAGAGATATCGGCTGTAAAAGAGGATCTGTGGAAGTAAAGGGAAGTTTGTGGCGCTCGGAAAATTCCCAGTACCTGTTAAAAATACCCTTAAAAGTCTGACCATCGCTGATTTATGACGATAGTTTTCAATTTTATTTCTGCATCAAATATTGGGACCAAGACATAGCATCATAAGAAAAAAACCCTCCTTTGTTCTGGTGAACATGCGGTGCTCAAATCTTCTCTAACATCTAAGCAAAAAAACAAAACCAACTGATGTTTTTTGTTAATAGTGTTGTTTAAAGGGAATTTTGGGGAGTTTGACACATGTGGCCAACGTTAGCTTTCACGACTTTGCATTTTTCTAGTACTTCTGGATGTTTTGACCTGTTTAATGCATTAAAAAGGGACACAAACACCATAAAGCTGCACAGTAGCTAATGTACACCATCTTCAGACTGTACATAAAAGATGGACCTAGCCACAATATTTAAGTCCCAGCTGAGGGTCTCCTCTGCTGCAACATTTGCATCTGGAAACTGAAAGGGACTTGTGTAATCTGTTTGTGACTCTAATAACAAACAAAACTTCCTAAATGAGCATCACGTGTTCAAGAAGACCTCAAACAATCAGCAGAAAACTGCTTAATCAGGTTTTAGATCCATGGAGCTTCTATATATATGGAAGTCTTTCTGAGTCGCCCCCTGCTGGCCATTACAGAGAATGCAGGTTTAAGGCAGCGCTTCTATGGCCATAAGCTCCGTCCATCTTTTGTTGCCACCTTATAGGTTTAGTTTGGGTGTTTCTTTTTTCCCCACCTCAACACTTTTTTTTTTTTTGCCCCAACAATGGTCCACATTAATGAAATCAGTAATCAGTACTGTAGAGTTGAACTGCAGCTTTTGAAAATAGGGCTCTTCAGGTCAGAGGACGAGTCGTGGGCGCCAGATTCCTGCTATTTATGAGACGTGTGCTTCTTTGTAAGACGGTAATTCCATTGATGGAGTGAGGATATATTTTTAGTTGTAGATTGAGTTCTTTTCTTTTTGCCCGGTGGTATCATTATCGCCCCTCCTGAGCGTGATTTCTCTGATGTCATGCTGACAGACAGCGGTGACCTTTTCCTTTTGTATTGACCCGGGGGCCGTTTGCTGAGCAAGCATGCTCTTGGACTTGCAGCCGTTCCTCACTTTCCACAGAGCTAACTGAGGACCCTGAAAGTTGTATGGTGTTGACCTGGATTTGAAACAATAAAAAAGGAGTTGATGGAAAAATGCTGTCTTTGCTTTGTTGGTCTGCCTGGTTCAACGTAAATCGATCTCTGGAGGATGAATCTATGCTTCATTTTTTTCAGTGGCACCAGGCTTATCCAGAGCCTTTCAGGAATCTTTTTCCTCTGCAACATTTTCCACGTACACCTCAGTGATCCTGATGTGCTCCCAGGCCAGATGACAGGTTTTCTCCAAGTATTACATCCTGATCAGATGCTGAACCACCTCAGCTGCCTCCCGAGATGAAGAAACGGTGACACCATACATTTTCAGAGAAAAATAATTTAAAATTCATTTGTGACATCATTCTTTCAGAGCTCATGGTCATATGTGAGGGTTAGAGCATCAGTCTACTGGTAAATGGAAAGCTTTACCTTCTAGCTCGGGCCTTTGCAACTTCTGCATGACTGGTGACTGCTGGAAAACCGTCAGTGAAGCCAGGCAGGAGAACTTCGCTGGGAGCCCCTCCTGAAGGCAGACCTGGGAAGATAGCCATGTCTTGCTCTATGGCGCTCGTGAAGAATTAACATGAGTCTGCTGGCCTGTGAACAACAGGCCAGCGTTAGACGTTATTTTATAACTAGGTATCAACTGGTTTATTATTTCCACACATTAAAACATATTTATGTCACCATGAAGGCATCTCAGTGAATTCCCATGATATGAAGTGGTATGTTTACATGCAGATAAAATGCTGACTGTGTTTAATTGCCATGATTAGACCCTGTGGAGGCGATCCGGGTCTGGCTGGTCTCCTGTGAGCTCACATGGACAGCAGATGAAGAGCAGGAATTTTTAAGCTGACCTTAAAACATCAAAGAGCTCTGCTGAAGCTCTCAAAGGACTGAGATCATATTCCAGCTTTTACATTTTTACATATGCTCCTCTCAACATTTTCTGCCTCATTAAATATTGTTTCTAAGCTTGAGGTTATGCAACCCTCTTTCTTCTGTTATTTTGACCCCTCAAACGTAAGAGTTAACAGAGATAGAAAGCAGGTTTCCCTCCACTGTGAAATCCTGATATATGATGCTCCGGCTGATGGGAGTGAGGACTGAAGATCCTCCCTCTGCTTCAGATTAAAAAGCATCAGTTTTATCCAGATCTCTTTGTTTTACCTCTGACTGCCAGAACAGGTGGGTTTCCTACACGTTAACTACTTCGACTGCTGTTTTCCTTCATGGCCTCACACTCGGTGACTGAGAGCTCTCAGGGGTTCATTTGTGTGTTGTTGGGCTTTTTTTCATCAGGATGAGAATCGCTGGAGTTCTGATCGTGTTGTCTGCAGCTCTGTGCATCGCTCAGAGACAGAAAACAAGCTGGAGACCGGAGTGGGATTACAGGAATGAAGGCAAGTTTAACAGCTCAGTGTTATCAGCTCGGCGTTACAGGGAGCTTTTTGAGAGGAAAACTCTACTGCTGGTTATATTTATATTTTCCATAGAATGTTAAGCATGACCTGATCACACTTTGGAGCACAAATAACCATTAAAATATAGAATATTAGCATTTAAATGAAACTGAATTCAGATATTTATAGTTAAGCATCTGAAAATGTTTAGTTTCAAGTAAACTCTTTTTACATACAAATCTGGTAGTTGAGTTACCATAATTTATGCATTTAGCCAAAAAGATTTGTTTCCTGTCTTTTTTAAAAGTCATTCTTTCAGCAGAGCTTTAGCTCATTTTACTTTTTTGTTTGTTTTTGTTTTTTTAATCTGACTAAATAAATTTCAAATAAATAAATACATTTCTTAATGTATAATGCTTAGAATAAATGTTACCAGAAGTGTTTTCAAATAATTATTCTTAGTTTTCTTCATTTAATGTTTGTCCTGGTAATACTGAGTGAATGTTAACAGATCTGAAGGTTTACACATCAAGAGGGTTTCCTGTTTTCTGTTTTGAAGTAATCTGCTGGAAGTTGTAAATGGTAAATCATCGATTCCAGTTTGTCAGCTATATTCAGCAGCTCGGGTGTTTTTCAACAGGATTTCAAGCATCTTTGTGATTCTGTGTGTTTTTAAGAAGAATCTCATCTACTTAACTAATGTTAAGGATTAGTTATCAAAAACCTTTCTATTCTGAAGAAGCAGTGAGTCAGACCTTTTAAGAAAAAAGAAATCCCTAGCACTGGAGCTCGTTCTCTTTTATTGTGGCTCAGATTCATTGGTTCTGTGAACTTAAACTTTATATGTTATTTTAAAAAAGAAGTGCTGTTGAAGAGAAAAGACCTTCCCTTGATGTTCATCTGCTTCCTTCATTTTCAAACATGTTTTATAATTCCTGGGAGATCCGCGTCTCCACTAAAATCTACACCCATGGCAAGTTTTACACACCAGCCAGTTTATAGAGAAACTCATCCACAGTCTATGAAAACTATTATTAGTTGCAGCTCTGCACTGACTTCCCCACCACTCTCCCTCCCTCTTTTTTTTTTACTTCTTTTACTTTTTTCTACAAGGTTACAATAATTCATGATACCTGTATGAATGAAGTCATGTAGTACAGTACAGTTGTTGCTGATGTAATAATTCCAAAAGCAGAAAATAATAAAGTTTGTTTTCCTGGCTTGCTCACCTGCAGCAGAGAGAGTGAACACCAGAGGATGTGCCAACCTCACGCTGGTTTTAGACAACTGGAAATACGCCATCATGACGCAGGTCAAAGATCTGCTGCTGCATGACCACAACACTGTGCTGCCCGACTATGGCAGGTGAGGTTTTCTGTTTTAGGGCCTTTTCTAAGTCTCCTGCGGCACAGTTACATCAGTCTGGGTGTTCGGGCTTTGCGCATCAGTCAAAATGTAAAGAATAACTGTAACATTAAAAGGTCAGCTTTAATTTGAGCAGGTTTGCACAGATATAGAAAGTATATCTTTCTATATCTGTATCTATTTTCTTCTAAATGTGACCACAATTATTTTTTTAAATTAACATTTGGTATTC
The DNA here is from genome assembly GCF_057382275.1 of Copadichromis virginalis. NCBI lineage: Eukaryota > Metazoa > Chordata > Actinopteri > Cichliformes > Cichlidae > Copadichromis > Copadichromis virginalis. Next base: position 29,352,877 of record NC_140625.1, read on the forward strand.
AGTGTGATTTCAAAGTAGCGACTGAGGCCATGAACTCATCGGGGCCTTCTTCTTACATGGACTAATGTACTTGGACACTGCTTTCCACAACCAAGAGGTGAAAGAGGAGAGACAAAAAGAGGGCACAGAGAAGGAATATAAAACTGAAACTGTTGGAGAGGAAAAAAACACTTTAATTTCTTTGTGTTCTTTCAGGATCCAGCCTCTGTCAGAAGCTCTGGGAGATCTTTACAAAGAGTTCAACTCCCTGAAGGAGCGTCTCGCTGAGCTCACGACCAAGTTTGATGGAGTGGAGGCTTTTGTGGACGATGTGAGATTAGGGAGGAGCCCTGCACCACTCCGAGGTGAACCCCGACCCCCAGGGTCACTGCCAGGGGAGGCGGATGGTGCTGGAGGTCGGCCCAGTGGAAGGAGGAGCCGGGTCATAATTCGGAGAATCAAGAAACCTGCCGGCTCACAGGACTGAGGATACAGCATCATACTGTTAATGCCGGGCCGAGACGGGGTTACATGTTTGTCTTATATTTCACCTCACTGTGTTTTCTGGTGCAAATCACATTTATAACTTGGACTTGAGAAGGAGAGACTGTAACATAAACTTAATTTACACCTTAACGCTTGAGTTAACACACATGTTAATATAACAGCAAAGAAAGCCCACACTGAGTCCACACGAATCTGCACAAAAAAGTCTCAGATGTTGGACCAAAAGCACAAAAGTAAGAACATAAATAAAGTGCACTGTGTTGGCACTCTTTCTGCTTTGTTCAGTCCATAGTAATCACAACATGCTGCTTCTTATAGCATCTAACTAATTTTTAATAAATGGAAAATTACTATTTCCTCCAGAGGAGTTGTTATACTCTTCTTCACCAGCAGATGTCTCCCCAACATCACCGAGATCAAAACAGTGATTTAGTTGATTGAGAACTTGGTTTTCAATCAACTTCGATCTCGACATATTTGACTGAATACAAAATGGATTTAAACTTGTTGTGGTCAATAATATTAATATTAATAATAATAATGATGATGATGATAATAATGACATGGTTTTCTTATGGTCTTTCAAAATAAAAGCCTATTTGCTACAAGGATTGAGGATTTCTAACAATCTTCAATTAGTCAGCATCGGTGGTGTTTCAGTTTTGATTCTTCTTTACTTAGTTTTATCGGTGCGCATTATTGTTTGGATCACTTTTGTGTTTGTATGTTTGTGCATTTTTTCTAGTTAATTGAGCCCAATAGCCTTAGTGCTACTTCACTTAACCCCTAACCAGGATTTTAATCAAGTTATCTACACATGCAGGAAGTTCACAGCTTCATTAAATAAAAGTTGTTATGAACAATACTTACCCATGGTTATTAATACCCATTCATCCATTCATTTTTTAAAAAGTGATGTCAGATACTATTAGTAGTAGTAGTAGTAGCAGCAGTATCCTTTAGTGAGAATAATGTGGATATATTACACATATTTGATGTGATTTTTGTCTTTTTCTTCAAAATAAACCTTGTGCTTTTGTCACGAAGTAGTTTTTTTTTTTTTTTTTTTTTTTTTACTATAGAATAAAACATAATAAAGATAGATGTAATTCACGGTAATAATGTCAGTGGCTGGGTTTCTTTGTTTTGGTACTGAAAGTGAAACTTCCGATCATCACCTGAACGCGGCATAAGTTTCTTCTTTGCAGAGAGTCAGACAGAAACGAAACTGAAAAGGTTGCTTTCCGGTTTAGGGACTCTCAAGATTTTACCTACAGAAACAAGACGAAGGAATCTGTAAAGACTGCATTATCTAACCAACTACTGACCTAAACGGATTTTTATAAAACCGGGTAATATTTTACAAATACAAACGTATATGTTAGATCAATAATGGGGAGATGCGGGTAGGCTTGTGAGTCTGAACCTTTGGGGACGGTCCCTGTGTGTGGGCGGGTCCATCAGGAAGTTAAGTAAATGTTTGTCTGGCAGATTTTTAGTGTACGACTTGCGAAGCTAACATACAAACAGGTAAGCAAGCACATCATGAACTTTATGTATTTTTGTCTTTATTTAATAAATGTCACTTGGTTATTTCAGATCTTACGGTCATTCTTGTCCTTTTATCCAGTAATAACAAGCGTACTAGACTATTTTTATTGTATTCTTATTACCTTTAATGCCACAGTCGCTTCTCAGCCTGTTTTTGTGCATCTCTGGTACTTTTTGGTAGTTTTTACTCCTTTTATTAGACTTTATGACGCTATTTTGTCAAAATATGATGCTGTCATTTGCTGTTCTACTTCATTTTATCATAAATTAATTGTTATCATATTCATTTGTACTGCTGATAAGATGAGGCAACCTAATAGGGTGTTTTTATGACTATTGAGGAAGTCATTGCAGAGTGTGTGCCATGATATGCTGTGTGCAGTATTTTTAAGGTATTTCTGCTCTTATAAAGAAGATCAGTTGCACTAATTTTATTAACTGTAATGCAACAACCTTGACCTGAATAGTAAGCCTCGCAGGGATTAAAAGCTGTAACTGTGCCTGTATTTTTATATTTAAAGACAGTTCCCGCAGAGCAGGGGCTCACCTGAGAAAGGTGTCTCTACAGATGGAGGAGGGGGGAGGACACCCCCACTGTGCCAGTGGGCAGCAGGTGCAAACCAAGGAAGCTGAGGATTCTGCAACCAAAAGACCACGGAAGACAAATACGGTAGACATGCAGTCACATCAAACAGCTTTCAGGGGCCTGTTAGTGGTGTTTGAGCCGTCGTGAAATATATAAATTAATGTGTGTTCCAGGAACATGGAGCTGGAAAGCCCGGCAGGAACAGTCGAGAGAAGGAGAGGAGAAGAAGGAGAAATCAAAGAAGAAAAAATGCTAAGGGAGAGGCAGATGTCAAAAGTGAAAACATACAGAAGGATCAGAATAAGGCTATGGAGACTGAAAGCAGCCAAACTCAGGACAGCGAGTCTTTAAAAACACAGCCTGAGCTTCCCCAGACTGAAGACAACTTGCAAAAAGGGGAAAACAGCGGCGAACAACCACAGAAAGATCCTAAGATGGTGCAAGCTCAGACTCAAACAGGGAAGCTCAAAGGCCCAGATAAATTCACACAGACTCCAGTTGCTACACAGAAGAATCAGGAAACACAGACAGACTTTCCTGTGCCAAAACAAGATGAGGGAAAGGGTGAAAAGATGGTGCAAGCTCAGACTCAAATAAGGAAGCTCAAAGGCTCAGATAAATTCACACAGACTCCAGTTGTTACACAGAAGAATCAGGAAACACAGACAGACTTTCCTGTGCCAAAACAAGACGAGGGAAAGGGTGAAAAGACTCAAGCCGCCACAGAGAAAGCTGCTGAGGTGCAAGAAGATCAGAACAAGCACACACCTGGACCCAAGCTGCAAGGAGACAGCTCAGTTCAGACTCCATCAGAGCAAAATCCAGAAGGAGAATCATCAGAGCCAGCCAAGGAGCAAAGAAGCGAGAAGGAGTCAAAGCCTAAACAGGAGAATCCCTCTGCAGAAGGTTCAGGTGTTGCATCTCAAACTGAAGAAGGTGCCAAACAGAAGTCTTATGCTAAAGCTGCAGCTGGAGTGGGAGGGAGTGACAAACAGTCCACTGTGGCAGCCACTAACATGGCAGAAAAAACATCCCAAAGCACACGGTAAGACTGATTTTAACTGTTTATTTAAACTCTGGAGCTAAAGCTCATATTTAAACGTTTATCTTTTTCACTCACAGTGATCGAAGCCCAGTGAGACCTCCACCCGGAGTTCCTATGTTCACCTTTCACCTCTACGCTGTGCTGGACAAAGCGTTTAGATTCAACCAAGAACACGACAGGCTTGTGCTGGGTTTTGAACAAGAGCATTTACCCCTCGAACTGACACACTTTGTGTAAGTATTTATAAATATGTACAAGCTGTAATTCACAGAATATAAGCATGCTTCAGTTGCATACCGAGCCTTTGCAACATTTCTCAAATGCTTGGCCTAATTTTAATATTGACAGTTGTAATAAGTAAAATAATACTAAAGAACTTTTCAGAAACATGTACAAAATTACCCCAAAAGTTATTTAATTTTTTTTATTACTGACACAGTCCTGAAATAATCACACAGAGCTCATATCTGTGAGTGTGTTTACTCCATGTAACAGCTGCTGCATCTTCACAGAGTGAGGTTAGCAAGCAGCTTCATGGTCAGCAAAGAAACTGAATGAGAAAAGAAAAATTGTGGATGTAGATGATGGGGTAGATTTTATAGTGTAGATCTAGCCAGAGCTTCAAGGACACGATTAAAGCAAAGGATGTTGAAAAAGGGTGGAGAATTTACTCATGGATGGAAATCTCTTGTTCAATGTTTTATGTTTAGTGGAGTAAAGGAAGGCTATCTGGTGGAAGCACGCCTCTGTGTTGAAGAAAGAGATTTAGTACGAGGTGTGGTATGGTCTTATTGGTATGGTGTACATCAACGAGATAAAAAGATTTGGGGAATGGCCATGAGGCGTGTTCAAATTCCTTTAAACCCAAGCATTAAAGGTAAGGAAATCTATCATCTATATTAATGTCAGCCCACCAGTGTTGGTTCCAGTCTTTCTTCATAAACTGATCACATGTCAATGTTTTATACAGAGCTTCATCTTTATGAAGGATTCATTTGCCGTAACAATGTACCACAAAGTGTTTTGCAAAAAGGTCTCCACATGATTGGCTGGAAGAACACAAAAGGTGTGGAGATTTCAAATGCCTGGCAGTCCTCAGCTACAACTCTGCTGAACAGAATCTTCCAGAAATGGACTCCGTCAGATAAACAGAGCACTGAGAGCTTGTGTCAAAGTTTGAAGTATTTTATAGAGAGCCTTGGTTTTGCTCACACTTGGATGGCATACCCAGATGGTTCATATCCCCCTCAGGTCAAGGTGTGTTCAGCAAAAGGACAAAAAAATCAAAGTAGAAATTATCTACAGTAGCTTCTATAAACCACCATTAATACATGATTTTATTTTCAGGTGTCAGAGTTGATTTCAGAGAACTTGCTCCAAATCTTAAAAGGAGAGCCGAAGGAGAAGCTCCCGAGATCCTGCAGGGACACTAGTCCTCTCGTTCTGGGGCTTTCTGTTTTCATGGTTACCCAAAGTTGTAGCATTAACCTTGGAGTTAAAGGCTGGGCTGAGCTGTGTCTGCTGGTCTCACAGTCTGCACTGGACAACAAAAACCTGGATGGGTTGCAGAGTTGTTTCACAAACACACAACAGTAGGTTTTTACAATCTTTAAGAAAAGTAATTCTTGGCCTGGTTAGACAACAGTTTCTCACTGACAAACGTTTTGTTTGTTTGTTTAAGAAAAATCCATCTAATTGATGTGAAATAGATGTTGCTGTTTGCTACATTTTATGGACTAATAAAAAAGCAGCATAGCAATTCAAAGGCTTTAATTACTTTAAAAACGAAATTAAATTAAATGAAACTCCACTTCTAAGTTAAGTTAACCTTCATCTTTAAACATTATCTTGGTGTGCTGATTGAGGTGTTGACATTTGAGCTTGTATCCTCACATGGTTCGGTTTCCCCCTCAGCACTGTGGTGGGTCTGATAAACCGCTGTGCCCAGGACAAGGTGGCAGAGGTCGTCCTGCTCGTTCCTCTCCTCTTCAGACTCAGACAGCCTGGAGCTGATGCAATGAAACTGGGTCCCACTGTTGAAGAAGAGAACTGGTCTGGACTACAAAGCATCAGTTTCAGTGGATTCAGAGAGACTGTCTTTCCGGACAAAAGAAAGTGAGTCTGTCTCAAACCCATCGTAGCTTTCTTTATTTTCCTGAAGTGTTGATCAGATTTACTGAATTATTTCATTTTCCATCCACAGGAGGATGCTCTCTCTGATCCAGAAGCACTTATCACTGGCTACAGAGACGCCTCTGCTCCTGGTGAGCTGGTTATCTCTGGTTGCATTTGAGGACCTTCCTGAGTTTTCAGACGTGACAGGAGTATCTGCAGAACAGCTGATCCAGAGTCTGTTGTACAGACTGAGAAAATGTGGTGAAAGACCAGATTTAAAGAAAGAGGAAAAGATTTTAAAGGTGAAAAACCAACTAATTAATATAAACTTGCAGAATGACCTTGTTCCATCTTTAATACAGTCCTCTGTGATCACCTTTGTTCTTCCTACATGCAGCATGCTCAGAAGTGCTTTACCCACATCCTCCTGAAGGTAGACAGAGAGAAGGACAGGTAACGACACCTGAAATGTGCTTCATACATTCTGGTGTTGTGCTTTTTGTAACTTTAACTTTGTGTCTGCAGAATTATTGAAAGTGAAACCATCAAACATGCGTTCGCGAGCAGCATTGATGTTGCAAAGAACACGTGCCGATTAGTGCGAATCGTCCCGTGGTACCAGGCCATCGTCCTGTCCTACCAGCTGGTGCTGAAGGTGGCAGCGATTTTGGAGGCTAAAGAGGTAAAACCCTACATGTTATATGTCCCATAATGCCTCAGTGTGATCTGTTATCTTAAATTTGTTATCTTTGTTTTGTGTCTTCTAGTCCAAAGAAGATGAGTTTGAGACCTTAAAGCAGCAGCTTCTGAAGGACTTGTTTGCAACGCAGGACCGAATCAGAGAGAAGAGAGACGAACTGCTTCCAAACCCGCTCCTGACATCATCAAAATCACTCAGCTATCCAAAGGAAATCGAGGCATGTAGCAAACACAGCTGATAAAATCAAACTACGTTGCTAATAATGATTTTTAAATGTATTTTTTGTTGGTCAATAATTGCACATTCTAAAGACATTACTGAAATGTAAAAAAGGGATCCTCGATAATGTAACTATAAACTCTTTGCACTTATTTAAATGTAATCTGGGCTGATATTAGTAATTTATTCTGATTAGATAATCAGAGTTACCCATCAGCCCTGCCTCTAACCACTCAGTTCACCTCGTTTAATGCCTGTGATGTTATCAGATGTGGGACGCGCTGCTGAAGGTCGAGTGCTCTTCTGAGGAAGTTTCATCCCGCTGGAGGCAGAGCCTGGAAAAAGACCTGAGGAAGAGGGTGTCCAAGGTCAGGACCCGTGCACCGATCGGTGTCAGACCAACATTACTGGTCTCGTTTTAGAAACACCTGAGTTCTATTCTTTCAGACTGGTGTCGGTTCAGCATGTAGATGTTTTCCCTCTGAACTCACCCGAGCTGTTTTAATTTACAGATAAGTGACGAGGACAAAGTCATGCTCTGCTGCCTCGAGTCGTCCCAGACTGCATTAAGTAAAAACCATGAAGTCATACAGGCCTGTTTGGACGAGCTGTGTCGCTCTGCGATCAAGGCAATCTGCCAGGTACACTGTGAATTAATAAATGAGTCAGAGCACAGTTTCAATATTCGCTTTTAAAACCTTTAAAGAGCACTTCCAAAGTTATAGACTTTTTTTTCTTTTATCAAACGCGTAGAGATTAAGATGCACTTTTAAGTGTTTTAAGTGTCACCAGGGTCACAATGTAGTTCAGATCAAAAAGCAACTGTACTTTCACGGCCAAGTGACCCCTCGCTCTCTCCCACAGTCTGTGTCTCGAGCTTTGACTTGTCTTTTCCCTACATTACACTCAAAAACCTCAGAACAACAAAAAATGTAACAGAGAGCTGGTTTAACAAATCAATCAGTTGATAGATATGATTTTAAACGTAATCTTTTATTCTATGGTGCCGCGCTAGGTCAGTTAGCTTTTAGCAGGTCAAATGTAAGATTTGGTTTTTGTGTTTTTAATGATGATCTCTGAGCTACAAAACTGATTAATCTGAACGAGTTTTTGTGAGCTTCTCTCAGTTATTAGTTTTATATTTTAAATTCATTTTTATTTATTTTCAGACTGGTTTAGCTGGTTTCTCGTTCATTTGTATTGTTAGTTTATTACATATTAGTTTCACTATACATGTATAATATGATATAACATTTATACATTGTAACAGTAGTCAGGAAAAGATTTGAGGAGTTCAGAGCAGGAACTACGCACCCAAACTTCTCTCACAGTAGTGTAGACGTCCATGTCTGCAACACAGGCTCCTCAGACTAAGGGCCTGATTTACTGAGTACAAACTATTTAAGCTCAGTGACAGGGTTGTGTGTGTAAGAGAGAACGCAGAGATTTTTGCACCTGACTCTGTTGTTTATGCATTTCAGAGAGTTCCTCTATCAGGACACCAAAAATAGGGCGGGGAAATTTAAAAGAAAGGTGAAAATGACTTGCTGACATTACTGTTTACGACATGCAGTTTACTGCTAACGGCACCGATTTTTAATGCTGAAAAAAGCATGTTTTTTGCACTTGATATTGCCTATAACATTGCCTGTGAGCTTTATTTGGAGATCGTGCACACACTGCATTTTGCCCCATTTAGGAAATCTGGCCATTGCTGTCTTTGCAAATATGACCCTATTAAAAAAGACTAAAACTTAAGATACATATTTTTGGTTTAAGTTAACTAAAAGGTTCATTTTTGGTTATAATAAACTTTTCTCTCTCAAAATTTGTAATTTTTCTCCAGTAAAATTCTTTTTATGTGAATGTAAAATGTCAGCTTTGAATAAATGTGTGGCGTTTGGACTTTAACAAGACTCACTGGAAAATTCTCCCATTCACATTAACGTCAGTATTGATAATGTATGCTACACTGTATGTAGCATACATTATGAAGAAGGAGAGTAAACGTGTTCTGTTTTTAGAGAAGGCAGGAGGGAGACCTGATGCGAAGTCTGACCTCTAAGGTCAGATCAGCACTTCCTGCTGCTGTTGTGTCTGCTGTGGTGGTCAAGTCAGCTGCACGGTTCAGAGACAGCGTGGTGGTTCAGCTGCTCGACCCTCAGTCCGCCGTGAGCCATCTCCTGCTGAAGGGTACGTCATTTCTTTGCTCATTTACGTCTTCTTTAAATTTTTACTCGCTGCTGTTCGGGTTTTGTGATGGCTGCGGTGTTGCTGCTTTGGTCCAGGTGACTGGAAAGCGATCCAGGTGGACGACACCGCAGGGCAGGTGGTCCACAGCTGTGTGGAGGCCGTACACTCTCTGGTGGGGTCTCTGCTTCAAGGAGACGTGGCTCTGGGAGACCTGCAGACTTGCCTGAAACACCGGGAGCAGTTTAAAAAGCTTTTCCAGCAATGTGAGAACCATCAGAGTCTGCTATTCCTTCATTCTGTTTTTAATAATCTCACACATCCTGTCCTTTATATAAATGAGATATTCAGAAGATTTAAGTACAAGAGGGATGCAAAGTTAATTAGAACACCCAAACTAATTTTCTCCGTTTGCCTCTTTAGCTCATGCTTGCAAACTGTCTTGATTAATATGAGCTGCATCGTGTTTTCCACAGACAAGTCAAACGCTAAATCTGAGAAGGTTGCTGTCAGTGCAGACGAGGTTTTAGCTCAGAGAGAGAAAGATCTGAACACGTTCGTGCAGAGGAAACAGCAGATTGATGCTCTCATAAAGATGATAGCAAAGGTTACAGAAAGCATCACAGGTGAGTTGAATGTCGTTCATTTCATCATTTTAAATATTTTTGCTGTGTGGTGGTTTAATGGCTTCTTCACACTAACATGGTTCTTATGTCAATAGTTCCTGAGATGTTGGCCCTGGAGGAGCAGCACAATGCAGATCTCCACGCTGTGAGCCTGAACAAACTGATGCTTGTTCAGCCCTTTGATGCTGAAGGCAAATTAAAGAGTGCCGGCTCTCCACGCATCCTCTGGTATAAAACCAGTATGAATGTCTTAAAAATGGCCACAGAGATGCACAAACTGCGAGACAGCAACCTGATTCTGTCCTCGTGGGTCAAAGGAGCTGCATCTTTGGCAGTGAGATATTCCTTCCAAGCTCCTGTTTCAGTGAACCTAACACAGGTCTGCGACAACATCTGGAACCCCCTGCTCACCGAGTTTGTTGACCTCGCCGTGAGCATTGCAGAAGCAAATATCACTTTTAGGCAGCTCGATCAGGTTTTGCTTGAGTCTGGGGACCAGGGTGATGGGAAAATCATAAAAACAGAGCTGGATCTGATGTTGGAGATGTTTTCTGAGGCAGGAGGGTCCAAACCTGAGGTCAACTGGATGAAGATGAGACTCAATCAGATCCAGAAGTATAGACAGCTCCACGAGGCGGCGGCTGCAGCCAGCGCCGTGCTGAAGATTGCAGGAAAAATGAGGCTTTCTGGAAACTTCACTGAGATCGAAGCACTCAGTCAACTGGTAATACTTTATGAATATTACTATTTACTTAAAGCATGTTCTCAAAGTCTCGTTGACGTGGTGACCAAAACTGAAGACGTTTAATAGATTTGTGTAGAAAAAAAATATACGCGACATTTTCGAGAATTTGTTTTTAACAGTTTCTAATGTTGTAACCTGGAGTTTCAGTCAGGCATCAGCCTGGAGGGACTCTCGGCTTCTAGCCCTTACAGAGCCTGGAGGTGTTTTTTGGCTCATTCTCCTGCTGAAAAAACAAATGTATTTCCCTCTGAGCTTGAACTAGATGAGACTGTGTGTCTCTGCAGGAACAGTGGCAGTAGCAAAACCCCCAGACATCATCACAGCTCCTCCTGCACATGTGCAGATGCCATTTGTTCACCTTCTCTGTGTCATGGCAGTTTTCTTTTTCTTTTTTATCTCAATACACTAATGTAATTAGTGTATTTCAGCTCACTGAGCAGATCTTGCCACAATGTGCATGTTTACAGTAGCTGAGTCACGCTTCTTTATTTATCTTCTGCACAACTGAACTGAAGTTCTTAAAACCATCAAGGAGCAACTTCACGTGCTAAATGTGTGCAAAGCTCTCCTCATAGTTTTGGTGTCTTCAGCTATCTTGACTCCTACTGTAAAAATAAATACTAAAACAAGTGATATTTGTTGGATAAAACATAAGTTACACAGAAGCCCAAACATTTATATTGATATTAACTAAATAATGTTTCATTCTATGACGATATTCGTACCTTCCACAGGAAGAGGACAGCTTTAAGCGCAGGGCTCTGAGCTCTCTGAGTGACGACCTGTTTCGTGCCAGACAGCAACTCTCCAAGGTCACCAAGCAGCACACTGCCTGTCTGGAAGAGTTTCTAGCGAGCCAAACTCTTGTCACCTGGGTCAAAGAGAACCTTAAAAGTAAGGTGATCTCATGAAAAACACAAAGCGTCCCTTTTTTGGTTATAAATAATCTTGTGGCCTTGCAGAAGATGCCTCCATCCTCACTTTGTTCTCCCGTCAACAGACATGAGCGATGTGAAGGTTTACGTGGATCTGGCTTCCATATCTGCTGGAGAGAACGACACAGAGATCGATCAGGTGGCCTGCTTCCATGATGCAGTGATGGGCTATGCCCCTCTGCTCTACTCCCTCTCCCCTCAAGCTGGCTTTAATGACTTCATGAGGTGTGCTCGGCAGGTGTGGGACGCCCAAAGTAGAGATGAGAAGCTCCCTGACAAACTGGTAAAAACTGGTATTTACATCATCTCTCTTATTTTTACGCCTACATCCTGGCTGATGTTGCAAAGCAGCTATAAGAGTGTTTGGTTTGGTTTTCAGAGCGAGTCTACCCGCTTACTGAGCTGGCTAAAAGCACTGAAGGAGACTCACGGCTCTGTCGAGCAGTCCTCCCTCTCCTTGGCTTCCTCTATTAATGCTAATGGAGTTTATCACATAAAATGGTCTGATAAAAACACACAGAGGGTGAGTGCACAGTGTTCCTTTGACAAACAGAATATGGGGCTTACAAACTGAAGTGATTTTCAAATTCTTATTAGTCAGTTTTTTCCGATTCCTTTGCAGAGATGTCTTCAAAACATGGTGAAGGTCACAGTGAGAAGCAGCAGAGAGGAGAAGAGCTACAAGCTTGAGGATCTGCTCGAGCTACAAAACAAACTCATGCTCATGTCATCCAAAGGGGAGCACGGCAGAGAGCAAGTCAACAGGTTCACAGAGGTCAGCGGCTTTTAAACGGTTAAATTATGACTCTTCTTAACAAAGGAAACTCACTGGAAGGTTCTCAGCTTCTTTATTGTGTTTCATCTTATTTGTCAGACTTGTGTACCTGTTGTGTCCTCGAATTAAAGCTTTGACTCCACCACTTTTACAGCTGAGATAATAGGATGCAGGAGATCTCAAAAGTATTCAAGAAAAAAAGCAGACCCTTTTAATGTACTCTTGGTTAGCATGACGATAAGTCATCATATCTGACACCATCACTAGTTTTTTGTGCAATAAATGCAGTTCTGTCCACTGACACTAGAACCTAAGCTAAAGAGAGTTAAACATTTTAGCTGTAGACCCGGTGTCTGTGGTTTAGGATAGTATTAACTGCAAAACTCCTGCTGCCATGTCCTCGTAGGTTTTTGAGGGAGTTCAGAGACTGGGCACCATCCTTCTTCAGATGCAAACATCTGGGAACATGCTCTTCAGAGACTGGCACGCTGAGGTCGAGTGCTGCCAACAACAGCAGCCATGCATCAGAGTCACCTTCTTGTCCCTGAAAGATAAACGGATGACATACTACGGTGAGGTGACAGCGCAGCTGCAAAGCCTTGCGCAGTCCATGGATACATGCCAGAAGGAATGGCGTTCCTTCATCAGCAGCATGCGCTCCCGCTTTGGCTTGCTGAACCACTACACCTCGGAGCAGATGGTTTATTTGTGCCACTGGATACACAAAGTGTGTCAACGCCAGGCGTCTGTTCCTCAGCAGTTATGGCACTTACTGTTTCCCATAAAACCTGAGTGCACGCCAAATGATGTCAGACACGCCTACAGTAATGCAGCAAGAATGAGCTCGAACGCTGATGAGTTAGAAGATGTTTCATCTGATGACGACGACATGTATTACGAACCTTCAAAAGATGTGATGCCAGCACAACAGGCTGAAGTGGACATGAAAGAGGCTTCCGACTTGATGGAGTTTTCTTCGGATGATGAAGAAGATGAAGAGGACAGTCTTGAGAATCTCTGGCAGCAATTCAAAAAAGACATGAGTCTTTACCTGAGTGAGTCGCTGGATATCTTGACACTAGCCAACTTCCTCTCATGCCTCTCTGAGATGAACCAGCAGCACACGATCAGAAACCTTCTGTCAGTTCTCCAGGAAGGAAAGCCCAATCTCGTTCTGTGCCCCATTGCAGAGGTTTTTACCACCACCCTCTCTTTTTACATGGAGAGTCCAGAGCAGCCTCTGCCGTCTGTTGATGAGGTTCTAGTCTGCAGAGAGGAAACCACAGAAGAGGAGGTGGAGATCTTTCTGCGCCGTGCTCTGAGTCAAGGCTCCAGACAAAACTGCCAGAAGATATACTCTCTGGTGAATCCAGGGCTGCTGGGATATGATGTCAGTGTAGCTTTAGGGGAGATCTTCGACAGTCTTGAGAGAAGTGCCGGCCCGCATTATCGTCTGGTCATAGTGAGTCCGGTTGTGCACCAGCACAGATACGTGCCCTCTTTCTTCAGCAATGATAAAGTGCAGGCTGGTGTGGGTATAACAGCCGACACTGCCAGGAAATATCTACATCACCACTTCACAGAAAACACGCTTCAGCAAAACCCCGTCACACTGGTTTCTCCAGACAAGCTCTCAGTCTGGATCGTGTCATCTGAGCGCCCTGCAGTCGGTAAGGACAACCCCTCCTTGCACTAAAATTATTAAAAATGCAGTTCAGTTACAATATTTAAATGTTGGCATCTTTTCTTTTCTTAGGGAAATCACTTTACATTGATCGTTTGTTTGAGAAGTTCCAGCAGATATCTCCCAGAGCAAAACATATCAGCCTCAAGCTGATTGAGCCATGCGTTGACATAGACTCACTGATTAGGAGTCTGTCAGAGAAACTGGAACCTTTGAGAGAGCAGGATCCTGTCATTCTGCACATTGACACTGCTGGAGTAAGTATGCAAGCATTTACAGCTGCAGGCCGTTTGTTCTGCTGTTGCTTGTGCTTGTCTTTGACAGTCTATCTTGTTTTTTCACTTTGGACACCTCTCAGGTTCGTTCAGGTTTGGAGGAGCTCTTGTTCCACCTGTTAGTTCTGGGTTGTTTGAACGACAGCCATGGCATGCTGTGGAGAAGAAATGTGGCTCACTTAATCACAGTTGAGGTCCTGAAAACATATGCATTCCCCCCAAATCATCAACAAGAGGTAATGAGCTTTTTAGACCCTCATTGAATAGAACTTCAGAACTCGTCACACGTCACATTTCATGTCTTTAAGAAAAACTCATCTTTTTAACTAGATTTTTTTTATAAATGGATTTAACTTTGAATGCTAAAATATTTTAGATGGTAAAGAACTCATACAAAACCATCATGTGTAAAAGATTGATATTGCCTGTTGGTTAGTGAAGTTGTGAAACCTCATGATGAGTCTTTTTGTTGTCACAAGTGAGTGGTGAATCTTACCACAGGACTCTGATTTTGACGGTTGTTTAGACTTTTATATAGCTGGATGCTTTGCAACCGGAGGAGTTGCAACAGTAATGTGGTAGTGTAACAAATTACTTTCCCTACCAAGTAATTAAGTACTATATTGCATTACTTTAAATAAAAGTAACAAGTAATGTGCAATACATTTTTTTGAGTAACAACTCCAACATTGTCTTTGAGTGTAGTATATTTTAATTCAGTGCCCTAAATCTGCAAGCTTATTATATCTGTAAACTTTTAAAAGGTTCAAATAAATCATTTGCCGATTTGAGAACATTTTGGGAATCTCCTGTTGATTTAATTTTTTCTTTAATGTTTGATTTTTTCATGCAGACGAAGCTTGGACTTCTTGATGTTTTGCCCACCATTCGTTGTAAGCCTCCAAGAGAAGTGATGCAGTTATTGGCCAATAAGACCTTTGATCCACTGATGGATGGTCAGGAGTTTTGCAGTGAGGGAATTCAAAGACCCTATCAGTACTTAAGGCGTTACAAGGAGAAACAGGATCTGGATCATTTTAACTACCAGGAGGGTTCCAGAATGGGGGATCCCAGTGACTGTCTCAATCTCTTCCTGTCCTACTGTGGAATGCAAGATCCATCCTGGGGTGAGCTGAAGAACTTCTCCTGGTTCCTCAATGTGCAACTGAAAGACTGTGAGAACTCAATTTTCTGCGATCGAGAATTCCTTGCTGACCAGCTTCCTGGTTTCAAAGGGTTCATCGTAAAGTTCATGATTCTAATGGCAAGAGATTTTGCCTCGCCATCTCTGGACATGTCCGACGAGAGTCCCATGCCACTCATGGATAACAGTCAGGAAGAGGAACTTCTGGCCCGTCTGACAATTCGTAAGCGCTGGGAAAATGAGTCTCATCCATACATTTTCTTCAATGCGGACCACATGTCAATGTCTTTCCTCGGCTTTAATGTACAAAGTTATTGGCAAAACACACTCAATGCAGTTGATCCTCGCAGCAATGCAGTCCTGATACATGATGTGATGTCACAAGAGCTTTTTCAAGGTTTGCAGCAGCAGAGGATATCTCTCACTGAGGACTTTGATCAGTTACCCCGGGCAGACAAAATCAAAAGGATTTCTTGCGTTGTTGGAGCAAAGAAAGGAATTGCAGACAAGCGATTTGATCCAGACCCTACCTATGAGCTCACTGCTGACAATGTGATGAAGATGTTGGCCATACACATGAGATTCCGATGTGAAATTCCTGTTGTCATCATGGGTGAGACTGGCTGTGGAAAAACCAGATTGGTTCGTTTCCTTTGTACTTTACAAAGGGAGGGAAGATCAGTCGAGAACATGGTACTTGTTAAGGTGCATGGTGGAACCACTGCAGAAATGATCTACAGGAAGGTGAAGGAGGCTGAGGCACTTGCTCACCAGAACCGTGTGAAGCACAATCTAGACACCATTTTATTCTTTGATGAAGCCAACACCACAGAGGCCATTTTTGCCATCAAGGAAATCTTGTGTGACCGAACAGTGAGAGGACAACCTTTGAAGGCTGACAGCGGTTTAAAAGTAATAGCTGCCTGCAATCCTTACAGGAAGCACTCACCTGAAATGGTGGAACGCTTGGAACGTGCTGGATTGGGATACCGAGTGAAGGCTGATGAAACAGAAGACCGCCTTGGCAAAGTCCCTCTAAGGCAGCTGGTCTACAGAGTTCACCCTCTGCCTCCTAGCATGGCTTCTTTGGTGTGGGATTTTGGTCAGCTGAGTGATTCAACTGAGCTTTCCTATATCCAACAGATTGTCCAGAAGAAAGTTGCTGACCATCATTTGCCACTATCATGCAAGAACATCATTTCAAATGTGTTAGCAGCCTCCCAGAAATACATGAGAAGTCGTAAAAACGAGTGCAGCTTTGTGAGTCTCAGAGATGTGGAGAGGTCCATGAAAGTGCTAATTTGGTTTTACCAGCACAGCAATGTCCTTTTCAGCAACTGCACCCGTCTCAGTGAGGATGATAAAACACTAAAGTGCCTGATTCTTGCAGTTGGAGTCTGCTACTACCCATCTCTGGTGAACAAAGAGGAGTACCTGGATAACATTTGCAGGTACTTCCCGGATTGTTACCGCTCTTCAGATGCACTGCAGACAGAGATTTCTTCCTGTCAAGACTTCTTCCTTCAGAACATACAAACCAGGGAGACTATAGCCAAAAATGTTGCACTTAAAGAGAATGTGTTTCTCATGGTGGTTTGTATTGAGCTCAGGATCCCACTCTTTCTGGTTGGCAAGCCAGGCAGCTCCAAGTCACTTGCAAAAACTGTGGTTGCTGATGCCATGCAGGGACAGAATTCCCACTGCAAGCTATTCAAGAATCTCAAGCAAGTTCATATGGTCTCCTTCCAGTGCAGCCCTCACTCAAGTCCAGAGGGCATCATAGGAACATTCAGGAACTGTGCTCGCTTCCAGAAGGATAAAAACATGGACGAGTATGTGTCAGTGGTAGTGCTTGATGAGATAGGACTAGCAGAAGATTCTCCTCAGATGCCACTGAAAACCCTTCACCCTCTCTTGGAGGATGGTTGCATCGACAATGACAAGCCAGATCCACACATGAAGGTCGGCTTTGTTGGCATCTCCAACTGGGCTCTGGATCCAGCCAAGATGAACAGAGGGATATTTGTTTCCAGATGGGATCCAAGTGAGGATGAACTTGTTGAAACTGCCAAAGGCATTTGTTCATCCTCCAACCCAATTCTCCTGAAAATCAAACACCTCTTCCCAGCTTTGGCAAAGGCCTTTCTGAGCATCTGTAAGGAGACCTCCAAGAATCAGTTCTTTGGCCTGAGGGATTATTACAGCCTTGTCAAAATGCTCTTTGCTGCAGTCAAAACTACACAGCATGAGCCGGATGGTGAGCAGATGGTAGAGGCCATCTTACGTAACTTCAGTGGGCAGCCAGAAGGTTTTGACCCTGTCATATTTTTCCAAGAGATTCTCCAAGACCTTAAAGAAATTCCAAGACCAAGCACCCTGCAAATGGTAAAAAAGAATCTTGATCATGGCACCACTGAGGAGAGCCGGTACCTCCTTTTACTGACCACCAACAATGCAGCTCTCCATATCCTTCAGCAACAAGTGTTTGCCAAAGGAGACTATCCACAGCCAGAAATCATTTTTGGTTCAGGATTCCCAAAGGACCAGGAATATGCCCAAATCTGCCGTAATGTGAACCGAGTGAAAACATGCATGGAGACTGGACGTACTGTCATCCTCCTCAACATGCAGAATCTCTATGAAAGCCTCTACGATGCCTTGAACCAGTACTATGTTTACCTCAGTAAGCAGCAGTACGTTGATCTGGGTCTTGGCTCCCATAGGGTCAAATGTCGTGTTCATACAAACTTCAGACTGGTGGTAGTGGAGGACCAGAAGAAGGTGTATGAGCACTTTCCAGTGCCCCTTATCAACAGGCTGGAAAAACACAGAGTGGATAGGAGCACCGATCTGGAGCCGTGGCAGCACACAGTTCTTGACAAACTGAGAGAGTGGGTGAAGGAGTTCTCCGGTGAGGCGTCAGAAGATTTCAAACAATCTGACATTTTTATTGGCTTCCATGGTGATGCCTGTGCCAGTGCTCTGTTGCAAGCCCTGGAAAGGAGAGCACTAAGAGTGGAAGACACTCAAGAAGCACAAGGCACTCAAGAAGGACCGCAGCAACAGGGAGAACAAAACAAAACACTTGAGACAAGCACGCAGAAAGATGTAATTCAGCTGGAAGATGATCAGGTGGGTGATGCAATGGAAACAGATCAAGAAACTGAGACATGTGAAAAGAATGATGATGACTCCATTGAGGTATGTAATGAAAACAAAGTGATGCCAGAAAGTGAAGCGATGATGGACGCAGAAAGTGATTTTGAGTCTGCAAGACAAAGTGAGGAGGACGAAGTCTTGGATTTAGCCAAAGGTCTCTTGTTAAACTGTGCCACTCCTGATGCCGTGGTGAGGCTCAAGTATTCAGATTTAGCAAAGCAAGAAATAGACAAACTCCAGAGATTGTACTTCCAGCAACAGCATCACCACTCACTTCGGGATTTTCTGGAAGATTGCTTGAAGGTGTATCAGGAGTCCAGCAAGTTTCTGGAGGTAAGGCGCAAAACAAACCTCTAGTTTGTTCTTCATATTCCTTACAGTCTGTTTACTGCACTGTGTGCTTTGTGGTTCTGCATAGGTTACTACATTCTCCAGCTTGTTAACCAAATCAGATGTCAAGGTTGTAGCCCACGCTCTAGGACTGCACACAGACAGGATCCTACTACTGTCGCTCCACCAGTTCGACACTGAAGTCTCTTTCTGCAATAAAATACGGTAACGATTTTTCAAATAAAGCAGGATTTACAGCGTTTTAACGAGTTATTTTTCAATGAGATCTTTGTGCAAAATAAAGCTGCTCTCCCATGAGTCTCGACCTGCCACTGAGCTTCAATCATTTTGGACCAGAGTTGGTATTCCTTGTGCTACTCTGCAGTATTGGAATAGTAACACGTAACACATATTGATTAAATCCAGGCTGCCATAGGGCGAGAGGCAGGGTGCTGGACCTGGACAGGTTGCCAATCTCTCACAGAGCTAAAGTGAAACCCAAGTTATTATTGTAATTGGAAAAAAAACCCAGTGTAATTTCAAGTTTTAGTTGATGATGGCAGAGTTTCAATGTTGCAGTGTCTAAACACAGACAGTGATGCAGAAATGAGCAAGTTTGGCTTTGCAGGTGCTTACCGGTTTAGTTCAGAGTAGCATTTTCTTTGCAGCAGTATCAGAGACGCTGATACGGATTAATCTTGCTCCTGCTCATCTGTCTGTATTAGGGGTTTCCTTCAAAACGCTGGCCACTCTCTTCATATTCTGCTAATCCAAATGGACCTCGAGGAATCCCGCTGCAGCAGCGAGCTCATTGCATCAGCAAAGTAGGTCTCAACCTCAAACTCGTGAACAGATCTGATTTAAAGCAGGGTCGGTGAGAAACGGGACATTGAAGGCATTTGCGTTGTATTTGTCTGCCAACAGATACTGCACCATGAATTATCTGATGTCACTGGAGGATCACACTTGTTGGGTGATTTTCATTGTGAAGGTTTCAAGGATCCCAAGTCATTCCCAGTACATTGGTTTCCAAGGAGGTGAGGACCAAGTGGGACAACAGTTATTGTTCCACCACAGTTATTTTCATGATTGCAGCATTATGCTTGATGTATTACAATAATAACATAATGTTTTATCTTTTCTATCAAAGGAGTTTGGCACTCGGTGCATATTGACGACCTGAGAGATTCGGAGGACATGAGCCTGAACCTGTCGGCTTTCTGTGGAACTCTGATTAGCAGCCTGCTCAAACCTGCCCTCACAGGTAAACACTGTGCAGGAAGTATTATACTGTATCCAAACAGATAGTTTTAGATCTCTACTCTGTAATGACAGAGAGTACGTCAAGGAAATAAAAACCTGTTTTCACGCTACCTGGAGCTTATTAATCATCATTACATACAACACTGTTTTAACCCAAAGTACCCACAGAATAACAAAGGATGAAAGATGCTATTGTTTATATTTCTTGCTCATTTAACCTAATTAGCTAGCTAGGCTAGCTCTCTTAACAACAGAACCTTTTATTTTTTACAGTTTCATTCATTTAAGTTTCTGCAATTTTTCTGTGATTTATCAAACTGTTACTGAGACGTTTGATGTTTGATGTTAAATGCAACAGGAGAAAGTGGGTGAATTACTTATAGTTACTAACATCTCACCGGCCAGCTTTAATAAGCCCGAGTGCCGTCACAGGTGTTTGGTTTTAATATACCGTTATTTATTTATTTAATCTAAAAAGTAAAATTAAGCTCTTAACTAGATTTTTAATAAATATATAGTTTTGGTTAGTTTTGTCTTCAAAAGGCAATTTAAGCCTCATTTTCTTGTTACATAAACAGTATTTTTAATCTTCATCAGCAAACCACGATGATATAGAAACCTTGAGGGGAGGAGAGGCCTCTAAAGAAGACAGACATGTGAGTTAATGTGAAATGAGATGATAATGAAAGCATGTTTCATTATGTTTAAATGTTTACACTTGAAAAAATAATATAATTCTCTTTGCTTACAGAGCGACAGAGCTCAGCTTGACAGATTGTCTTTAGTGAGGTCTTGCATCCAGAAAGCAGTGGGTTTGCTGAGGGACCCCGACAGCGTGGCTCCAAGAAGTATGGAGAGGATGCACGTCCTTCTGAACCTTCTAGGAACTGGTGAAAACCACACAGGAGGTAAATATCCAATGCTGATCTCTATTTATATATTGCTGAAGTATGCTTTCAATGCCTGACAACAAAAGATGCTCTAAATATGCAGAATTTTGAAATGGTTTGATGACTTGTATCACTCGACTAATCTTAGATTCTTCATTTCTTTCTAATCAAACTGCTCTCTGTTTAAAGCTCACTTTCAGAGGTTGTTGTTGAGCAGACTGGTTGAGGCGTTGGCACAAAGAGAAGAAACGATGGGCGCTCCTAAAGAGTGGGTGTGCTCAGAGGCCAAGAAACGCCACGCTCTGCAAGAGGGAGGGACTCTCAGGTAAAAGTCTCCTGCAGATGTGACAACAAACCTCACAAGATCCTGTGAGGCATCATTAACTCAGTTAAAGTATTTGACTTTATCCCTGTCTACGTGTAACACTTCCAGCTCTTCAAAAATCACAGACGCTCAGAAAGATTGGCTTTTCACGATTTATTCCTGCAGAAGACATAAAACACACTCAACAGGTGTCTTCTGATGGTACCAGCAATTGTAGCTCCCTCACAGTGCAAACGCGTGCTGTGAGGAGCGGAAGCCTTAGCAGCTTCTAAATGCTAGAGTGAGATCCGGTTTCTGGGTTTTCAAAATAAAATACAATTTAAAAAATGATAAAATTCACACTTAAAATGATAATTAAGAACAGGTAAGTGCATGTTTTTCATATGTATTTTTAACTCCGTTACATACGCAGTATGAATCCATAATTGCAGTAAATCCTGTAAAAACAAATATTTATAAATTGATCAGTTTTTGGAGGTGAGAGGTGCTCCAGATAGAATTGGACATTTTTATTATTTGTTCATGCACTTGTACAAATTAGGCTCTCATATGCTGTGATTTTCTGTTTTATGTATAAACAAAAGAAATACTTGTTTTGATAAATAACTGTTTCAGAAAATGTTCAAGTAAAAATGACAAAACAACACATTTTACGTTATTTTGTGCTCATTTCTATTGTCAGTGCAGTTCTCTGAGACATTTTCAGGAATACATATAAAATAAACTTGTCATATCTTTGGATTTAAGACACACCCTGTGGCGCTGTCTTCAGTCCGCCGTGACACCGATCCTGGCCAGCATGTTGGAGGTTATGGACCGGTATGCGAATCTGGATCTGCTCTCTGATGACAGGACCGGTCCGGGCCTGATACAGCTGTGGTTGGACATCCTGGGAGACTCGCAGGTTTTGCAACTAACACCTCCCCAAAAACAAAGGTACTTTGCATTACCTCTTCTGTGTGTGAACATTATCACCACCTCTCTAACAGTTGCTGTTCGTCTTTTGTGTGATTCCAAAGCCAGCACGTAATGTAAGCTGTGTTTTGGAGTTACACCACATGCTCCGCTGTGAAAGCTTTGCACTTTCTGAGAAATCGGGAGCCGGTCTAACTTCCTCTTCCTCTTACATCTAACACATTCATTTTATTAAAACCAACTATTTTCTTATTGTCTAATATATCACAGAGATATTCACGTTTAATCATGTCACCTAAGAGTGGTTCATCTGTTTGGTTCATCTCTGTAATAAAAACTGCATTTTGTGAACATAAAGCAATTTTTGTCTCTAATTATAATATTTTCCAGTGAGTCAGATCAGGAGGTGCTTGTGCAGCACCACTTCATGCTGGATGGTGAAGAGCAGCCCTGCTCGGCCCCGTTCAGCTGGCTGGTCAGCATGCACCTCGAGACTCTGTGGGAAGAATCTGAATTTATGCCAGGTTAATGACAAACTCAAAAACAAATCAAACAAATGAGGTCGATGTAGAGCGCGCTGAAATGGACATCTGTCTGTCTGTCTGTCTGTCGCTCTTCAGTAACAAAAGAGGGTGGTGCAGAGAGGATTCTCCAGTTTGTGAGCACCTTCAACAACAGCAGGCTCGGCAGTCACCTCCAGAAACTCTCAGATGGGGACCGTTTGGATTACGCCCGCCGCTATCTGCATGACTTCCTGCTGCTTTCTTTGAAGATCAAGTCAAAGGAGGAGCTTAAGGTACAAATATTATCAGTCATATTTCAGTAAAACATGTTTTGGGTGAAATAGTCTTGGAGTTATTTAAGTTTTTGCAAAATCAAAACTCATTTTTGCCAATCATCTTTTTATCACAATAAGAGCTTCTTGCCATTAAACAAGCAATATACTGTATGTAAGGTGGTGAATGTGAAGATCCTAGTTTAAAAAAGTCATGAAAACAACCATGAACTTTAAATAAATTTTGAGGATGAGAAAGAGGGCCTGCAACAGCTTTTGTTTTGTTTCAGCAGCAATGAGAAATGAGCCTGCTCTGATGCTTTTACAGTGGCGCTAATTATACGTGTCACATGCAGGTGTTCACCAAGGCCATGCTGGGCTGCGTGTGTGAGCTTCAGACGTCCACAGGCACCAAAGCTGACGTCTCTCCTGCTTGGATAATGGCAGCTTCAAAGCATTTTGCACCCAGACTGGACACCCTCTGCCACATATTTCTGCTGCAGCCCCAGCTAGCCAATCATGTCGCTCAGCAGGGGCCAAACTGGGAGCCGGAGGAAATGGTGAGGATCATCTTTTTGGCTACATTTTAAACATTCTCGTCACACTTATCTGTTCTGTGTTCTTAAGTATTTTATTTCTGGCAGGTGGAGGACATTTTAGCTCTGGGTATCTGTGTCGAGGAGACCAAACTTCTGACCGTGACTTCCCTGGACGAGTGTGAGTCCTTTATGCGCAGGGTGGAGTTGCTGCAGCCGTGTTTGGATAGAGCATTCGGTCAGAAATACAGCGCCCTGTGTGGCCCTGCCAGTCTACAACACCTGGACTCTATCAGGTGAGTCAAGGTGACAAGATCTAGAGAAGGAAAAGAAAAACATTTCAGTGTTTCTTGGGTCCATTTTTATTCTCATCTGCCATTTCAGGTCACTGTGGCATGGCATGCTGGTCGTTGCATCTTTCATTCAGCATGTCACCTATAAAGTTAAACAGGACGACCAGAGATTGAAAGATCTGGCTCTCAAACACTGCAACCTTCACCTGAACGTATGTAAAAATGGTTTCTGCGTCTTCTGTGTGTCTCTGGATTTCACAGATTTATTGAGCAGATAACAGCATGAACACTTCTCTCGTTTTGACATTTTGGCTTTTTTGATTTAATAGTTTCTTTTAAACAGTTTAAAAGCTGTAACAGAAAGTAAAAGATCAGAGAAATGCAGAGGTTGAACGTAACCTGGAATTTAACACCTGATGCAGGAAAAATGTCTCGCTCTGACAAAACTGCAACTAATTATTTAATACATACATATGGCAGATGTTGCTGAGCTTAGACATGAGTACATCAGAGGGTCGACAAAGGTAGAGAGGCAAGGCTGAGGTGTTGTGGACATGTGCAGAGGAGGGATAGTGGATATATTTGACAAAGATTGTTGAAGATGGAGCTGCCAGCCGGGAAGCAAAGAAGACGAAGATGTATGTATGTGGTGAAGGAGGACATGCAGAGGGTTGATGTGAGAGAGGAGGGTGCTGGATAGGAAGAAACAAAGAAATAATTGTTGATGACTCAAAAAAACATGTTTCCACTTCTGATCCTCTAACAGCTGATGCAAGAGTCTCCTGATGTAAAAAGCGTGGACACGCTGCTGCAGCTGATCCGCATCCTCAATTCCTTCCACGAGGAGTGCATCAGCAGGGACCTGAGGTCAGGCTCCAGACTTCAGTTCAAGACTTGATTTTAGGCCTAATCTCACAGCAGTATTTCTGTTGCATTGATGGTGTGAATCTTAAATTAAATAATTTCTAATAAGATAATAAATATCTTACCTGATCATGTTTCTGTGCAGGTTTGGCATTTCTTGCCCGGTTTGCCTCTCTGAGTTCAAAGAGCCGTCCGTCCTGCCGTGTCAGCACGTTATCTGTCTGCCGTGTCTCCAGCGCTGCATTCAGGCCCACAGTCGGTGCCCTAAATGCAAGAAGGAACTGCCATCCAACTTCAACCCCACTGTTTCTCCCACCATCAAGTGAGTGGGGAAAAATAATGTAGAATCGACAGTGGGTCATGTACTGATCAGTCTGTGCAATAATAGTTTAATGGTCCACCTTAAAATACCACTGAGGGGTATTTTAAGGTGGCCATAGTGAGGTTTCACATTTATAACTCTCTAACTGGGAGCACCTGTCACCGCTGTGCTTGCCCCACCTGGGCCACAGCCAATCAGAATCCAGCCACAAATGTCCGAAGATGAAAACTAAACAACAACCACATACTCCAGGTATACAAACAAATAATCCTTCGGTTAAACATCTGTTCTTTGAGCTATGTAGTTTGACCCTGGATGCCATAATTTCATGTTCACTCTCACAGTCAGTCTTAATTCAGTGATGCTGTCCTGCAGTGTTATTAAAGTCTGAAAGCTTTCTTCTGATTAATGGCTAACTGTATGAATTTGTGTGGCTCAGGAAATCACTAGAACAGCAGGCGGCCATCAGACGCTGCTGTAACGCCTTCTTCCTGGAGGTGGTGTCCAGGTTCTGCCTGTCGGAGGGTCAGAACCCAGAAGAAGGGGTTGTGGAGCTGCTCTTCTCTTTACTTGTGTTCGCTACCGGTCAGTGAGCAAATTACTCAGTGATATTAATCAGATAACCGATGATGCTGTGGCAGTGAGGCATTCTCTGTTGTGGCTCTGTGTGCTGCAGGAGACGTGTACAAGACCAGAGAGCTCACTCCCTTCCTGGAGTGTGTGGATAACAGTCCGGTGGTCCGATCTGTGCTGCTGAAGCTGCTGCTGCAGTACAGGTGAGGTCAGGGTAAATTAGAACTGACGCTGTAGAAACATGGCATGAAAACTAGAGTGTGAAAGAAAAACCAAGGCTCAAAGAAGGATTTCATTGAACATCCTGTATGTGGAGATCATTGGAGTATATGTGTTAGCTTTGCCCAGGTGAAGTCTCACATTCACACCTACCTGAAGAACCTGGAGGAAAATCTTCTAGATACAGAAGACCGCACTGAACTCTACCTGCTGTTCGTCAACTGCTTCCAGGTGAAAACAGACAGACTCTCCTTCCCCTTTAGTGCTCTTTGCATTACAATTTTCACCTGGGTTGTTTATATTTGTATATTAAGTTCATGTAATTTAACAGAAGTGAATTGTTTCACATGATGAGAGAATTCAACTTTGAGTTTTTGTACATAATCCTTCATTTCCCAGAAATCAAAATTCACATTTTGCACTAATTTCAGCCTAAACTGTCTGTTTGCCACTCAGGATTCTCTGTTGTGCTTCAAAGCGAGAGACGTGGAGAAGAGCGTAGAACAGCAAACACAAAGCGATATCAGCTTCCTGAGCAGGATCGCCAGGAAACAGACTCCAGACAGACAGGAAGACCCGGCAGAGTTCCTGCTCAACACCGCCAGGCTCAGAATCTGTTTGAGCACCGCTGCAGAGCTGCTGGAGAGAGCCACAGCTCAAGGTGGGCTACACTTGGAGTCACATGTATGCATGCGTGCATGCCTGAAATGTTAAATCCAATACTGTGGTGCTGTGAGCTCAGATCAGCTGTAAGTCAGTTATCCCAAGCAGGCATTGAGTGTTTCGTCTTGCATTCAAAGGTGGAGAAATGGAGGCTAATCAGTACCTGCGACAGGTGAGGGGTGTGTGTGAGTACAGCGGTAATGATTGGCTCAAGGTTTACCTGCTGCGAGCCCTCCACAGACGCTCTGGCATCGAGCGCATCCTGTCCCTGATGAACAGTCCGGCCTCAAGGTGGATCTTCCCTGCAGAGGTGCTTCGACTTCAGGTAAGAAAATATCTAAAACGACAGAGCTCCATCCATCCATCCATCCATCCATCCATCCATCCATCATAGGCTAGGTTACAGTATTTCAAAATCAAACATTGAAATCTTTTTTTCCTTGCAGAGAATGATTCCGACTAGCGTGGACAGTTTCCTTTGCTGCGGGGCTTCTTATCGAGCCATGAGAGACGCTGTAGCTCGAGTTCTTCTGGAGAACACCTCTGACACCTTTGTGACAGAGCTAAAGGTGAGGAAGATGCCAGGAGGTGGATGAGGATCTTATGTTGACTTCTTTTTTGGGGCAGTGTGCACAGTTCAGAAGAGGAAAGAGCTTTAATGCTGTCTGTAGATGTGTCATGTCTCCCTATGACCACCAGGGGTCAGCGAGGTCATTTAAAAGAGTGTCTGAAACGAAATAATCAGTTAATCATTGAAGGAACATAAACATTTCATATTAACTCAAATTTTTAGCACTTAACATTTAACAAAAGAGATTTAGGATGATTTATTGACTGTTTTTTCGTGTGTTTTTAAATTCTACATTTAAAACAAGCTCCTACCTTCAGCTTGTTCACTTCTTTCATGTAGTATTTGTTTTGTCTTTCTCTACAGAAACTTGAAGGTTCTCAGATCAGCCTCCTGGCCCTGGCCTTGTTCAGACAGGTCACCTGTCGCTACAAGTCACCTGATGTCAAAATACATCCCTCCAAACAGGTAAATGTCTGACTTAATCATTTATGTGTCTGACTAAAAAAAACGTTGTATATTTAATGTCCATCTACAGTTTTCTGACGTGTTGCACTCTGAATATACAGGACACAGCAAGGCTGGAAGAGCTCCTTGGAAAAAACATCAAATCAGGGGAATTCAGGAATTTCTGCACTTCACTTCTTTCCAGTCACATTGGCGGACCACATTCACGTCTCCATATAAGCCAGAACCTGCCAGCTCAGAGGCAAACCCTCCTGGAGCTGCTGGTCCATCTGGTCTCTGTGCTCCTCAGTGAAAGTCCTCTGCTCGTTCCTCTTCGTCAGATAGCCTTCCAGCCTGAGAACGTCACAGTAAGACACTTCTTACAGTCACTTACACTATTTTTTGTCCCACCCTGCTAGAGTAGCTTTGCATGACTCGAGGCTCAAAATAATCATTGTTTATTTGATGCTAAGCCTTGACTCTATCTAGAATATTCACTCTGCCTTCCTCTAGAGGCAGAAAAAACAGAGCAGCATGAATCCTGAGCCTTTAGCTCTCAGGGATTATCTGCACTTACAGTGACCTTATTGTGGAAACTTGAACCATGTTTAATGTGAGCGTCCACCATTGGAATAGTGTATACAAAGGAAAATCTGAATAAATGTCAGTTTACATGGTTGTTTCATGTCTTCTGGATAACCTGAGAATGACATTTGAATTTTATAAAACCAGGAAATAAAAGATTCAGTTAAGTTTCATTATGTTGAATGTAGAATTTTGTTTTTTAAGGGAAAAGTAACTGCAGATTTTTAAATTGTCCCGTGAGGTCATACATTTGTGTTCATAAATTTAGCTAAATGATAAAATCCTGAGGAAGGGGATAAAATTAACTCAGTTTCCTTCTTCCCGGCAGAACGACTTCCTGCCGACCATGCCGGATGATCACACAAATGAAGCCAGACAGTGGTTGAGAAAGGAGACAAAACTACAGAGCTACAGTGAGTGATTCACATTCTGAAGTTTGTTACTTTTGTTACTGACTCTTTCAAATCTGTCTTTTTTTCTCTTTTTTCTCATTTTAGCGTGTGCCAACGGGCATGTGTGTTTTGTGGGAGAGGTATGAACTATTACTCTTTCCTTAATGCTTGAATTAAAAGTAAATTATTTAACAAGTAAAATATTTCAGATTCAACAAAGCAAAAACAAAATTAACCAAAATTCATGTGCTGTCCCATAGTGTGGAAGACCAATGGTTACATCGAGATGTCACTGTGGGATGCCAATCGGTGGAGAACGACATGTCCCAGTGTCTGGATTTACACAGCACACAGTGCAGGGGTATTTCTTTCTTCAGTTTAGCAAACTTATTACAGTATTTGTCAAATATCTCTCTATATATCTAATATCTGCTTTCCTCCATGTTCATTTCATTTCATTTCATTCCATTTCATTTTTATTTATTTCACACTTGGTACTACAAATCAAACAAAACAACCACATCTTCTGTCAACAAAACACAACAACCATGTGTGAAAAGGAGCAGGAAGAAGAAAATATTCTTATTAAACCCTGCCCCCTATCTACCATCGAACTTATATCACCGGTGGGCACCAAAAATCAGGAACAAACTAATATTGACATTTCTCTCCGGTCGAATCCCAAACCAACATCACATTCATTCGCATTCTTCATACTGAGTTATCGTTTTAAACATATAACACTTTTTAAAACATTGTAAACATTGTAAATTTATACAATTCTTTAAATTATGGAGTTCCACAGGGTTCAGTGCTAGGACCAATTCTGTTTACATTATACATGCTTCCCTTAGGCAGTATCATTAGAAGACATAGCATACATTTTCACTGCTATGCAGATGACACCCAGCTCTATCTGTCCATGAAGCCAGATAACACACACCAATTAGTTAAACTGCAGGAATGTCTTAAAGACATAAAGACCTGGATGGCCGCTAACTTTCTGCTTCTTAATTCAGATAAAACTGAGGTTATTGTACTCGGCCCTGAAAATCTTAGAAATATGGTATCTAATCAGATTCTTACTCTGGATGGCATTACCTTGGCCTCCAGTAACGCGGTGAGGAACCTTGGAGTCATTTTTGACCAGGACATGTCCTTCAACGCACATATTAAACAAATATGTAAGACTGCTTTCTTCCATTTGCGCAACATCTCTAAAATTAGAAATATCCTGTCTCAGAGTGACGCTGAAAAACTAGTTCATGCATTTATTACTTCCAGGCTGGACTACTGTAATTCATTATTATCAGGATGTCCTAAAAACTCACTGAAAAGCCTTCAGCTAATCCAAAATGCTGCAGCAAGAGTCCTGACAGGGACTAGAAAGAGAGAGCATATTTCTCCTGTTTTGGCTTCCCTTCATTGGCTTCCTGTTAAATCCAGAATTGAATTCAAAATCCTGCTCCTCACATACAAGGTCTTAAATAATCAGGCCCCATCTTATCTTAATGACCTTGTAGTACCATATCACCCTATTAGAGCGCTCCGCTCTCGCTCTGCAGGCCTACTTGTTGTTCCTAGAGTATTTAAAAGTAGAATGGGAGGGAGAGCCTTCAGTTTTCAGGCCCCTCTTCTGTGGAACCAGCTTCCAGTTTGGATTCGGGAGACAGACACTATCTCTACTTTTAAGATTAGGCTTAAAACTTTCCTTTTTTCTAAAGCATATAGTTAGGGCTGGACCAGGTGACCCTGAATCCTCCCTTTGTTATGCTGCAATAGATGTAGGCTGCCGGGGGATTCCCATGATGCATTGAGTTTTTCCTTTCCAGTCACCTTTCTCACTCACTATGTATTAATAGACCTCTCTGCATTGAATCATATCTGTTATTAACCTCTGTCTCTCTTCCACAGCATGTCTTTATCCTGTCTTCCTTCTCTCACCCCAACCGGTCGCAGCAGATGGCCGCCCCTCCCTGAGCCTGGTTCTGCCGGAGGTTTCTTCCTGTTAAAAGGGAGTTTTTCCTTCCCACTGTCGCCAAAGTGCTTGCTCATAGGGGGTCATATGATTGTTGGGTTTTTCTCTGTATCTATGAAGCGCCTTGAGGCGACTTTTGTTGTGATTTGGCGCTATATAAATAAAATTGAATTGAATTGAATTGAATTGAAATTATAATGAAGTGAATTCCACAGTCTTATACCCCTAACCGTTGTGCTCATTAATCTTTAATGTTAATGTTTGTGTGACATGTCAGAGATCAGACGCGAACAGGACACATTTTAGGAGAAGCTCATCAGCGCTCTGAAGCCCCAGAAAGGCAGATGACGTACGCTCAGTCCTGCATCCTGCGGCTGCTCACGCACCTCTCCATGCTCCAGGGTGCCATAAAAAATCAGAGAGTGAGAATTTACCTGAGTGTGGCTTTGCATATCTGTGGTTTTAAAGGCTTGCATCATGTGTTAATACTCCTGTTTTTTGGCGGGGGTGTTTGTAGGAAGTCGGTACATTGATCCACCCCACACCGAATGATGTCTTTAAATTCCTGTGGCAACATCTTGAAAAGGACATGAAGGTTTTGGGGCAGACTCTGGATCAGAACATGGACAACACAGCGATTACAGTTCACCTGATCCTGGCACGATTCCCTGCAGGTGATACTGACTCGACCATGATTGTTAACATGCTGCTTGTAATGTCGCTGTAGAATAAACGTGTTTTAACTGTGCTGAACATTAACAAAGGTTCCCGCAATGCAAGACCCGATCTGTCCTCCAGACAGAGCCGGCAGCAGTGGGAGAAGCTTATATGTGATTCTGCCATCAGCCCAGTGCTTCAGGTAAGGAATACAATGTTTTTCAAAGACATGAAAAGACCTTTTGTGCTTCAGATTGATAAAGTTTTGTTTCTTCTGCCTGTTTTCAGGATTTGCAGAAAAATCTGACTGAAGCTCAGAACAGAATTGGAGCTGATGATGGACTTGCTGGAAGCCCTTTGCTGAATCTCCTCTTTGGGGATCCTGGGAAAATGCTGTCCTCCCCCTCTAACTGCCCGACACACCGCTCGTCCTTCTGGACTCTACCCGAGATCATCACAGTGGAGCGTTTTTCTCAGTTGGTGGAAGAAAAACAGGGACAGAGTGCTTTACCTCTCCTCAGCTTGTTTCTTAAGAAGGTATCAGCGATCATCAGGCCGATGTGCACCACATTTCACAGATTTTACCTTAACAGATCAGGTACTGTGAGGATGGCACAACTCTCCCCTAAATTTCACTGAAATCTGCTGAGGAGTGTCAGAGAAAATACAACTAAGAAGAAAATATCAGAAGTGATCCTGAACGCTTGTCTGTCACAGTAGTTTAGCTGATGATCTGGCGAGAAGTGAATGTCAAGGCAGGTTGAACCAGAGAGGGTGATGCCTGCAGGGATCTACACACAAACAGAGACAAGATGTGCACAAACACAGAGGGAGAGGGCACAAGACCACAGCAAACAGCACCGGAGGAACAAGACCGCTTTTAATAAGATAGCAAAACAGTAGTTTGCTATATTATTGAGTCAGCATGTCAGCATCAAGCTAAGAGTCAAAACAATATGACTACGCTTTGAGGGCGTTGCATATTCAGTGGTTAGTTCTACACTGAATAAACAATGTCAGGCCTCCTCTTCCTCCTGTTACTCTAAACTGTAAAGCCCTTGTACTCTTTCAGTCTCTTCGATTTATGGCTTTCCTCAGACTCAGGCTTACACTATGCAAACAGTGGAGAGGACTTTCAGATGAGAGGTGAAACCTGAAAAAAGTCCAGCTATCTTCAGATCAAATGCTTAACACCACAATGGCCTGGATGACTGAGAACATACACAGGAAAGCAAGCAGTGAATATTAATGCCCATTGCATTAACAGGCTTTACACAGTATTTCCCATGTTTGCTGTTAGGGTGTTGAATCATAGCACTGATCTCTGTGCAAAGATCTGAGGTAAATACCTGACAACATTACAGAGAGAAACCCAACAGTTGTCTTTGAGCAGCAGTTAGTGACAATGGGGAGTAAAAAAAAAACCCAAAACTCTTTTTTAATCGGAAGAACTGTATGAAGCAGCTTAAGCGGGACAAAAGGAGAAAAGAAAGCATGTGCCAAAATGTAAGGACAGCAAGAGCATACTTCTGCAAAGGCTGAAAATCCCCCCACACCATTAAGTCTCTGAATCCAAAAGCATATCTGGATACGGATGATTTTGTAATGTTTTTTGGGAACATCAGGAGGATGTCTCTAAACGTGTCCTATTGGGTCAAGCCCCATATCCAGAGAAGCTTCGTGCATATCCATTTATTTATTATTTATCACCTGGCTAACAAACAGAATCGACTGTATAACCTCCTTTTCTCGGGGATAATAAAATTCTGTGAGGTTGGTGGAGCCATTAACTTGCAGAAGAAAAGCTGACGCTGGCTTTGTGTGTTTTTCCCAGATTCACTGTGTGCGGCAGTTACATCACCTTCCTGAGCTAGCTGCTTTACAGTCTGACCTGCTGAGGGTGTTTCCTCTGGCGTCACACTCCACACCGCAGACTATTGCGCAGAGGTTACAGCAGATACCAGCAGGTACATCGGCCTTGCATCTGTGACTGATCAACACCAGCAGCAACATAACACAGACACAAACACACTCACAGACACAAACTGAATTCTTGTGTCATCCTCACTAGGGTACCAGAAGAAGATGCTGAGTGAGAGAGTGGGCAGATTCATCACAGTGTGGAACTCCCTCAGAGCAGAGGTGGCAAACAACTGTAAGCATCTGCATGTCTGCTTTAAACCCAAGCAACGAATCTCCATCTGATGATAATCAGTGTCGTTTATTTTATTTTATATTATAAACTGAATGCATATCCACCAATTTTATATATAAAAAATAACACTTTATCAAGCAAAGTCTCATTTAGAGTCAACATAAAGATGTAACTAGGTCCAGATGTGCTTCATAATAGTAAAATAATCACACACTGGCACATATTTAAACATATTTAAAGCTCAGTCACATGATTACTAAAAAGAAGTGAAGTGATTGTTGGGGTGTTTATTGAGTGTCAGAGCAGTTTTCAGTTCCAGCACAGTGTTTAATATAAACAGTGGGAAGTCTTCAGTGTTTGGTTTCATAATATTTAGTTAAACGGTGGAAACATTACATTTTGACTTTTATTTTGGAAAATGAAAACCTCAGGTACAGTTGTGTTATTTGATGTCAACATGGTTTGGGTTTAGAGTTCGTATTGCAAGAGTTACTTAATATTTTCGGGGCATCAGTTACTAAAGTGACTCATGAACGAGAAGGAGATTTCTGTCTGGGTGATCGGTTTTCCAAAATCATCACCTGGGCTCATTCTGACAGCTGTGAAGGACAAACAGTCCAGTATTAGGAGACTTACAGTTTACGCAGGCTGGTGGGGCCAAAGAACATCCAGCTCCAGGGAGTACTGGTGGCACTGCTTATTGGGAAGAATGTGAAGTCTTCAGTCTTCATATGATTCTGGTTAATGTGCACATGTGTGACTCCTTTCAAATGAAACAACAAAATGCACAGATGATGAGGGAACACTGTGTTTCTTGGCAGAAAGATTCAGTTGTTTTGGGAAGATGTCAGAGCTACGTGTCAAAAATAAATTCGACTTAAAGAAAGAAAGATGTTTTTATTCAGCTGAGCCGCTGTGTTGTTTCATTCTTCTGACTTCTGTGTGTATACAGCAGCAGACTTGGGTGTGGATGTGAACTTGTGTGAGAGGGAGGTGACAGCCGAGAGCTCTGGGGAGTTTCTGACTCCGAGCCGACACGGCCCGGGGTCCGTTCTCCAAACTCTGGTCGACTTCCTGTCGGAGACTCACAACAGCCTGGTGAGAAAGGCCAGGCGAATGAGCGGCACCGAGGACAGGTCAGTCCAACATCAGCTGCAGAGGCTCGTGGGCCACAAGACTAAATCAAAGTGCCGTTTTCTTCTCAGCTTCCTTAATTAAATAACTGTTAAATTACAGGTGAAGCATAATTGGCAAATAGTCTTTTGTAGGGATCGCACTGAGATGAATTAGAAATCTAATAAGATTCCAGACAACTATATACAATCAATAAAAATAAATGAACAAAATTCTTGTGAATTGCTGCTAGATTTTGGACATTAGCAGGAAAATAACTTGCAAAGTGATGCATGTGTTGCTGTGTACTTCATGCTTCAGAATGATAAAAAACTACATTTTGTCACCAGTAACTGATGTAACATCCTGTTAGACCCCCTCTGACTGTTAAAATCTTCTCCTGTTTTTTCCTCAGTGAGTACAGCGTTCCTTTGGAGAGGATATCAGAAACCCAGCTGACACTGTGCCACCCAGAGAGAGAGCTGCTGCCCCTGGTTTTAGCTCATTGCCAGTACACCTTGAAGAAAGGGGGCGAGACTGACAGCAGCTATGACCTGCCAATCATCCAGACCCAACTGGCACGCCGCTTCCTGGCTGGAAAACCACTTATCAAAGCGGTAATAATCTAAAATGCACGTGGATGTCAGGTAAAGCCAAACTCTCTACTGACCTTTTGTCCTCTTTGGTCTAAATCAGGACACCTCGAGGTACCTGAACCGACACCTGCAGGATTTCTCCATGGTTCTAACTGAAGTCAAAAAACAGATTCCTCAGGTAAAACCATTTTACACACTGCTGTTGTTATCTGGAACTGACAAATGCCAGCTGAGGAATGTTCTCACTAGTTCCTGTGAGGCCACTTTGTTCAAGTTAAATTCCTCCCCTGACGTTCTGCTCCTCGGGCCCACTGACAGCGTCTGTCTTGCAGGAACCGCTGAAGGGTTCGGTGAGCAGTGCCCTGAAAACGGTGCTGCGCTCTTACACGGATGTTTGCGATGCTGTGTTTGTGATGGAGATCGGCCTCCGATTCCTCGGGAAAACAGGCGGAGAGCCCCAGGGTCAGCTTTTGTCCTACCTCACTGATTCACTGCAGATGGGCCCGCAGATTTCAAGCACCGTAGCCAAGGTATAATGTTGCAGATCTGCAGCTTTGTCCACTATGCAAAGAATGTTTTTATGTTTCTGTCTTTGAAAACTTCAATTATTGTTTGAATTTTGACATAAATCTGTTCTGTAAATCTGAAGTATACTTGAGCTGTGACTGAGAGGTGAAAACAACATTTCAAAGGTCTTTTAAAACTTCTGTTTCTATTCAGGGTCTTGGCCAAAGCAAACTGGAGCACAGCATATTCACCTGGCAGCTTCTGACTTGCTGGAAATCAGAGCTGATGCTCAACAGGAAGCAAGTAAGTGTGAAGAAAATCTTAAAATTCAAGGAATGTTCTCGGTGTGCTCGTTATGCAGTGTGCGGCTTCACCACCGCTCATTAAAGAGCCACAAAACTCCACCCATGGTGACCACACAATTTGTTTTCGAGTCAGTACTGTTACTCGTGACCCCTGCTGGCTGCCAGGGACTGACCCAAACCACACCATGGAGAGTGAATTTTTCGTGGCTGTAATCTGTGGAAGGTGTGCCGTCTGACACGGCAGGCGCCCAGAATCTCACCTCAATAAAAACAGAGAATTATTTTCTCTTTAAAAACTCTCTTGATACCTGAAATCAAGCAGACGGCTACATCTAATTCATGATCGTGTTGCAGGATCCGTTTCAGAAACTGCCGTCTGAGTTCCAGGAGAAGCTTTCGGAAGAGCAGAAGAAAGACCTGAAGGCCTTCCTCGCTGTCACAGACGTCGACACCTTCTCTTTGGAGCTGCATGAAATTCTTCTGCTGAAGACGAGCAGCGCTGTGCCTGACCAGGCTTACCAGCCACACTGGGAGTAAGAGCGTACACATCACAAATGCACCATTTGTGAGATTAGTTGTTGTATGAGGTAACACACCAAATGGTAAAACAACACAAAAACAACAGCATTATTGATGTTTTTACAGCTGAGATTACCCAACAGCTATTTTTGGACTTTCTTTTTTTCAAAAGTGTGCCTTTTGTTAGCGTAAGATTACCACCCCAGTCTAAAGGAATCCATTGATTGTAGACAGCTTTAATGAGAGTAAAGTGTGGCGGTCTCCCCCCCTGGGATTTGGAGCCTTTTGACTTCCAGGGACAACAGCGTGACCCCTCCAGGCAGCCATCTGTCAGAGGAAAGCAGCTTAAGTTGTGTCCCCTCAGCCACAGGTCATTTCTATTGCAGCAGCAGCAGCTGGGTGGGAAGTGAATGGGAATGCTTAAGGATGACAACAATGGATGCAGTGCTAACAGTTGTTTTCTTCATGTCCTCCCTCCCTGCTGTGTGCAGCATCAGGTCCACCTTAGAGATCCATCTGGAGGTGAAAGACCTTCCACCCCTGCCGGAGCTCGAGTCTTTACCAGAGGAGATCAGGCTGGGACAGAGCGCTGATGTGTGGAGGGCAGCTGTGGAGTTTAAAAGGAGATAGAGAGCAGAAATGTTTCTAGAGTTGGCTGCCACAGTATTGGATACGTTGTTATTAAATGTACCTTCATACGATGTAAATATTGTAAATAATTACAGTTGTTAAATTTCTATTACTTAATTGTGCCACGTGCAATTAGGGAACAAGTTAATGAATAAATGAAGGACCTAATACAGATGAGGTATTTCCCAGCATTTTCACAATCTTTATTTTAAACTTTCATCACATGCAGAGTGATTGGAAGCCATGACAATCCCTCACACACACAGTATGAAGCATCAGGCGGAAAGCCAGTAAATCAAAGATAATAAAGAAATGTTAGCATGGGAACATGCTCACTTAATTTTAAAGATATTGCACACTTTTATTGCTTCTGTTTTCCTTGAATGCAAAGAATGAT
Organism: Copadichromis virginalis; assembly: GCF_057382275.1. NCBI lineage: Eukaryota > Metazoa > Chordata > Actinopteri > Cichliformes > Cichlidae > Copadichromis > Copadichromis virginalis. The sequence goes on from NC_140625.1 coordinate 29,389,929, forward strand.
AGATTTGGAGATTTAGTGCCAAATAAAATAGATTGGGGGAAAAAATGGTCTGAGTCTGTTAGTATGAAGTGATAAATTCTCTTGGTGTGAACACTGCACATTCTTGCTCTAATTGTACAGCTATTGAATTTTATATACAAATTATAGACACATTTTAGCTCAACTTGAATGTCTGGCTTCTTTCTCACGCTCTTATTATGTAAACCAGACTGCTGAGGGTAACCTGTTATATTAGCCATCACAACCACAAGTACCTAAAAGGTAAATTTATAGTTAATATTTAATAATTGCTTATTAGTTGTTGAAGACTTTGTGCCAGGTCTCTTGCCTTTCCGGTCAGCAATACAAACAAAGTTAGTAGCATGTAATGAATATAAAGAATGAAGCCTTTATTCTGGAGCTGTATTAAAGGAAAACTTTATGTAATGCTAAATTAAGTTGGGTCAGCTCACTCTCAAAGCGTATAACGATGCAATGTGCGGATTATTTTATAATAATTTAGAGAAAATCTTGTTTTTTCCTTCACGTCTCCTTTTTTGCAATGTCAACCTAACCGTGGTTTGAGACGCGCCCCCCTCCAAGCCCCCTGAAATATGCGCAGCATACAGACGCCTCTGAACTACCAATCAGGTGCAAGAATGAGGAAGCTTTAGTTTGGTTTCCGCCAATCAGAAACGTCGAAGGGAGGCGATTGTCAGTGTTGCCACAGCGATGATGTTAAAGCGTTATATTTGTGCTGTGAGTCAACGGACTACTTTCACTGGTTATCAGAGGATTGTGTTGGGGATTAACTATCAGTGAGGCGTCCTCAGGCTCTCCAGCTATGGTGCCATCCCGCTTTTAATGTAAGTACTTGACGCTGACGTTATTGCTTTTACGACGGGCGTTTTTGGCAGGTTGATGGGGCAACATTAAAGGAGTGAACAGTTAGCTCTGACCAGACTTCAGTTAAATAACAGCCGTTTTTATTTCTCTCCAGCTGAGCTACATCAGAGCTTTACAGATTTGATTTGCAAATCAGAAGCAGTGTTTTAATGCTTTTAAAGGGTAAAACAGACAAACACACCGATTTTCACAGGTTTAGCCAACGGGGAGACCAAGCTTACGCAGCTGTAATAACTGCGTTAGCTTAGTGAAACTAACGTTAGCGTGCTGGGGGTTTGTTTTGCTTCAGTTTCTCGTTTGTAACGACCAATAGAGACTTCTGTGGTTGAGAACAGACGATTGGCTAATGTAGTTAACAAAGGTACACCTGCCGGAGTGTCGGGAGCGAGCATGTTGTAGGAGAGCTGCTCGGAAAGGTAAACATTCACGGTAGCTTCATGCCTCAAACATGCCTTATTTATGGCTAAGTGGGCCGAACCAGTCTAAATAAATAAAAGGTTAAAAAAAAAATTTCACGGTACCGATACTGTCGCGTTATTTATAGCACGACGTTTTAATTGGAGGTATTTAAAACTAACGTGACTGGTGTTATTCTTCATTTGTTGGGGGGCATTGCAGCTGACGTCAGGTGAAGAGTCTCAGGTGAGCACCTGTGGCAGGAAGCACAGGTTGATTGGAGGTGTAATTAAAGATTTGGGATTTTCAGATTCCAAAGTTTGGGAATATTTTTCATAAAAATTAAGATAACTGCGCGACTTTGTTGTGGAAGGTGTTTCGGTATTGTGACCTTCCTTCAGTCCAGTGGTTCTCAAACAGTGCAGGTGGGGAGCAGCTATCATAAAATGACAAGTAAAGTCATTTTGTTTGTTTGTTGGATTCTTTTTTTTTTTTTAACTGCTGAGTTATTCATCCACGAAGCAGGTAGACACGGTTGCTTTAAAGCAATTACTGAAAGAGAAGCGTTGTGATAAACTCCATCCCACTCATTTCTTAATATTTTGCTCCAGTGACTCAGAATGTCTTGCCATTTTTAAAGTAGTCTTGAACAATAGTTCTCCAGGCTTTCTGAAGGTCGTTCAAATTTTTTCTTTGGGAGTGCATTTCAGCCATTGGACTGTCAAAATTGATAGAATTATGCAGCAGCTTCTGGAAAAAGCCTGATTGGCAGTTGCTTCATTTTGCAGTAAAAGCATATCAGACTCAGAATCACAATCAGAGAGACTTTATTTATCCCCAAGGGATATGGAAATAAAAACACACTATCATGGCTCAGTCTCCACAGAGCCTGGACATCAGCATTACGGAAGCATTGTCAGATCATTTTGACAGAGAAAGAAAAAGCAGCGAACATCCACAGAAGAGCTTTGAATGTCTTTGAGAAACCCAGAGAACTATTCCTGAAGATGCTTGGAAAAGAGTTCAGGCTGTGCTGAACAATAAAGGCAGTCTTACCAAATATTAACCGTGCAAACTGTTATGTTTTTTTTTTTGCCTTTTATCATTGAGTTAATTACACCTCTAAATCATTCCCCTTTTTTTAGTGTAATGATGCAAACTCAACTAATTAATGGCTCTCTGGGAAAAACTTTGCCCACCCTTGATTAAGAGCCTGAGATATCTAAGTGCTTGTTCAATATTATTTAGCAATGTCAGTCTATTTTTCTGTATTCAATCTGCTCAAATGTAAAGCTGTCAGTTGTTAGGATTATGGAAAGAAGCAACTGTAGTATTTTACTTCTTTGTGATCCAGACAACTTGTGAAGAGCTGTAAGCGCTTTTCTCCTGTGTAGTAATCCTGGAGTAGGAGTGCATTTTAATTATAAAATTCACGTTATCAATGCAATATTACCACTATGCAGCTGTCCATCAGGATCATTCGTTAGTTTTCACATCTCTCTCTGTTTTTGAGCTGGTGTAAAAGTAGTGCGTGGTGTTGTTGTTGGTTACCACGGGAAACAAAGCGGCCAGAGGAAAAAATGGCTGTTATTTCCTCTATTGTTGTGGTTTCGCACATTGAATCCTCAGGGAAATGGCATTTGTGGCCGACCGTGTCGATTCAACTCTGTTCCAGGTTTTTAAAGGATGCACACAACACGCAGCCCTTCGTCCATCCCATCAGGTGTCTCAGGAGACGCCCTGGATCTCAGCTTGTCAGGCTCCCAGCTGTCTATGTCCAAAAGGCCCAGCAGTGCGTCGCCGGGGAAATGCTTCTCTCGCTCTGTTTCGGTCTCTGTGGCGGGCGATAGCAGAGGCAAACGCAACACTTTAGTGAGTCACAGATAATTAAATCAGAATGTAGAAATGCTTGTTTCTGAATTCTTCACATAATGTCTGGAATGCTCTTTATTCTGCAGAGCGACACCAGCTTTGGCAGCTCGCGATCCATCAAGAACTTGAGGCGGTCCAACAGCACCACGCAGGTCAACCAGCAGGCCAACATCAGGTGCAAACATAGAATCTGGGCACTGTACAATGAAGCACGTTCAACATAGCCAAGATGTCTTTTACTTGCACTTCTGCTGACATCAGCAATCAGGCTAAGCAGTCACGTGATTATGATTATTAATGTCATAAATCAACCCAGCTTTTATCAATCTATCTGTGAGCGCGTTCACATGAAAGGGACGATGTTGGCAGCATCTTAACTGGCAACAGAGCGACTGATTTTAACAAATGAAGATAAACTATTGGAAAAATATGTGGAGGTTAAACACAATACAGACTGAAAGTAACACAACTGCTGCAGGTAAAGCAGCAGGGATGTGAGTGTGTGCAAGAGGAAAAGTATAGTAAGTGCTGCTTGAATGTGTGCGGGCTTTACACAAAGAGCTGCTATCCTAATAAAATTCAGTCTATTTGAAGCCAGGAAGAAAAGCTGAATTTGTAAATTAACAAATTTAACTATTGGTATGACAGCTCCATCATTAAGATAAAGACAGTTGCGTACTCTCTTAAATTAATGTTTAGATGTGCACACAGTCTTAGATTGTATTCTTTCATCTGCAGTGACAGTGATGTTAAACAGTCTGTGGGTGAAGAATAAATACAAAAGCAGAATTCAAATAGAGACTTGGCCTACATACATGATTAACAAGTACTTTAGTTACCTTTACTTATCTGGTATTCTATATTGAAGGATAGAGAAAATAAAATTGTTTGTAGCAGCAGAAAAAAGCAAAGCTTCACCAAAGAACGCAGAGAAAGGAAAAGACGTCTGAGGGACCTTCCAGGAGAGGTGATGCTGTTTTCTGGAGAACTGATTATGATTTGATGTTTGATGATTTCTTATCTCAGTAATACTGTGAACCAGAGCAATGCACCCCAGTAAGAAGTGCGTTAAACCTGGAGTTATCTGGATAAGCTCCTGCTCCTCTGTCGGTAATAGCACACTGTGACTGTCCGGCATTTGCAGCCCTGAATTTCTATTTCCTTATCTCTGACACTGACAATCTGCAGTTTATACAGAACACTTTGTACTGAGACACATACTCTGCTAATCAGCCTGGGAAAACCTGCTTTTGGGCTCTGTTAGATCATCAAGCATCATTCCACTAACGCACAAGATCTGAAATCTGAAGGTCATGTTTGTAGTCAAAAAGAATGCGTACATCTTAGATAATGTGCAGGCTTGAAGCCGTGTGTGTCTCTTTCACCTTTGCTCTTTAAACCAAAGTGTCTCTCTTCAGCGAGCAACAGCTGGCAGCCCTGACTCCAGCAGCTCGGACAATGGGAATTTTGGCGCCCTGGCTCTTGCATGATAAAGAGCGGAGGGGTGCCGGGTGGCTGTTGCTGGGGGTTGCAGGGTGCATAGACTTGCTTTGTCCCTCATTAGAGGGGGAGGGCTGGTACCTCTGGGGTCAGGTTACCCCCTTCCACAAGGACACAGTGAAAGGAGAAGAAGTGTGTGTGCATGCTGTGGTTGCATTGTGTGGCAGCTGCCGCCCTCCCCTTCCTGCCTCTGAGGATGCAAAGCTGAGGGGCTTTAAATGTAAAGACATACTAAGCACTCCCCTCACCCTCCAAAAGTCTCCAGAGTCCTTTTCAGGCTGTCATTGGGTCACTCGCCAGCCCTCTCCCTCTCGGCTGCTTCCTCCTCCTAAAGCAAAAAGTAAAGGAATGTGCAGCCTGAATAGTGTTGTCAGATTTCTTTTCATTGGGCCAGCTGGCTTCAGCCCCCTCCCTCACAGACACACACGCTCATTTACACACTTACACAGACGGAAACACCAGCAGAGGCCGAGCCAGACAGGAGGTCACCCTACATCTGTGCCTCACGACGGACAGCTTGGTGCATAAAGCTATTTGAAGGCTGCATGATGAGCCGTGGGATCAGCATATGCATGCGTTTACATGGGATCCATAACCCAGCCCATACTCCCCCCAGCAGATGGTCAGTTGCTGCATACTGAATTCCAGCGCTTGGGGCTACAAGAGTAAGGATGAGACGCGTTTCTGCAGCTGTCATTACAACATTTATCACAGAAGCTCCCACTAAAAGCCACAGCTCAAGTTTCTGCTTTGTGTCACTGCTAAGCCCCCGTGCTGCACCCAGATAGTGCTTTCAGCCACATTTAATGATGTTTTCAAGACTTTTTTGGCTTACGGGTAACATTTGAGTCTTTTAAAAAATAGCAAAAAAAGCAAAATCAAGTAAAGCTGCAGGTCGTGGAACCAGAACCGCAGTTCAGTTCACAATTCTTGACCACGCTTTAAACATTACAGCTCTCAACCGACTAGCATTCTTAACCGAGTATTAATAGCCTGATATCATTATTTTAGGAAGTTGAGTCTACGAGTGTACGTTCGTGCCAGATTTAACCGATTTTGCTCTAATTTGCACATCATGGCACACCCGTAGCTACATTACTGTTTTTTTATTTTGTCCAAACAGAAATAAAAATAAAATCGTGGTGACAGTCGCAGTAATGCGTCATGTTACAATGATAAAGTAATGTGAGCACTACTTCATAACACTCTGTTCTCAGTGGTATCCTTCCATGCAGATGTTCTTTCTGATATCATCTGTCTGTGTTTGTGGTCTAACTCCTGCCTGTTGTTTTCCTCAGTGAGGACCAGAGGGAGGACTACTTGGCCCTGTTTGACAGCAGCTCCGATGGACGCAAGAAGTTGGCGAGCCTGAGCAAGACCTCGCCAGACAGAACCACATGGAACATCCTGGTATTTACCTTCGATCTTATTCTCACTCTGTCGTCATATTTACACCTTTCATAGAGGAATTATTTACCGCGGCTCGCTGCAGGTTTCTCTTCTGCAAAAGTTTTATTTTGACAAGTTTGTCAAGTTTTCCAACTGATGTATTCATAAAAAACTACAACGTACAGTACTGCTATAACTCCACAACGGCCCGACAGGGATTCTCGTCTGGAAATGTTTGAATGCTGAAGACGTGATGAACACAAAGAGTGCCGATAAAAAGCTGATGAATGAGACGAAGCACTGAGGCACACTGTAAGGACAAGATCAAAGGCTGGAGACACTTGAATCTTGAAAAATGGTTGAAACAGTACGGCTTTACAAGCAGATACATTTCAGTTATTTGGCAGCTGAAGTAACCAGTAACAATGTTTAACAAACTCTTTGTGTCTTTCCAATCATACACACTTTCTAGATTGTCGTGTTTTGCAGTATTTCAGGGTGTAATGACTGTTTGTTTTCCACCGTTAAGGACGACCAGCCGAGAGCTTTCCCCCCGCACTCGAGCTCCCGCAGCACCGGCAGCGTGGACTCTCCCACCAGCCTGAAGAAACGAGAGCCTGGCATCGCTCTGGCTGCCAGCTTCACTGCCAACAACAGGTGGGCCTCGTCTCCCACACACACACACACACACACACACACACACACAATAGTCCAGGTGTCTCCTTGCATTGCTGAATTCTCAATGTTTAGCCGCTTCTCGTATTTCATACCTGTTGATCACAGCAGCTGATATTTCTTCAGAAAATTCCACCCACACAGAATATTTCTTCCATGAAATATGTCAGAAAAAAAATCCTGCGTGGGCTGAGATTGTAATTGGATAAGAATATGTCTTAGTTATTTTAATGCCTGCGGGAGGATGAAGTGGGGAAAGATGAGCTGATGAGTCTGATTGTCCTGTTTTGGTTTTGTTATTTTTGCACAGGAGCAACAAGGGAGCTGTGGGTAACTCCGTCACCACCATCTTACACAATAACTACTCGGAGAAGCCGCTCACACCTAAGAGCTCCAACCAGAAGCCTTCTTTCAAGTATGTCCTGAAATCAAAGAGCTGCTCCCTCACACAGCTTCAGTGACACGTCGTCGATTATCTTCACATTTACAGTCCGCTTTGCGTCTCGATTAAAGTTTTTTATTTTCCGTTTTTCTTTCAGTAACATCTTGAAAGCCACAGCGAACGACGAGGTGTCGCTGGAGAGCGGCTCCCTCACTAAGTCCCAGAAAAATTTCTCCACCACCTCCCCCGCCTCCAACAACAAATCCCCAGTGTCAGCTCAGCACGGCAGCCCTGTCCTGCTACGGAGGAGGGAGGTGACAGAGGAGGAGGCTGAAAGGTCAGACCCACATGACAGTGTTTCCACTGTGTGCGTGTGAGCTGCTCTGTTGTTTTTAGTCTGGGCGACCTGAAAGTAGTGGTAAAACTGACGTTTGTCCAAAAAACCACAAGCACTTCTCTTGTGTATCTGCAGGTTTATTCAGCAGGTGAATCATGCGGCGGTCACTATTCAGCGCTGGTACAGACACCATGCCAAGAAGCGACACGCTAACCAGGCAGCGCTCGAACGCATCCTTGACAGTAAAAGAAAGGTATCTATGTGCCCCTGCAGGCTGTCTCACAGCTCCCCTTTTATTCGGCGTAATATTAACTGGGTTTGTCTTCTCCTTGTTTTGCGGCTGCACTGAAACAATCTGCATCTCTCCTGTCGAAGGAGTGGGAGGAGAGAACAGAGGAGGAGAGGCGCCTGGAGCAGCAGCAGAGGAAGGACGAAGACAGGAAACGGATTCGTGAGGAGAAGGCTCGTCTTGCCCGCCTCGCTGCCATCCAGGTGCTCACCTCTGATTACACAGCATGTGGTTCCATAAAGTTATGAGACTGAAGCAGAGCAGCCTCAGATAGCTTTAATCTTGGATGTTATATTTTATAATGCAATTGTGAAACATGTTTCGTTGGACCTTCGTAGTAAAGATTTTCATTTAAAAACTGCATTAGCAACCACAGACTGTATGTCAAAGATGGATGTCGCCACTGTGAGGTCACCCATTGGTTTAGGACTCAACATTAGTGCTTTTGCTGTAAAGTTGGACGTTTTAAAATTGGAGTCTGTGGACTGAGTTGTTTCTATAGCCAGCCTCAATTATTGGATTTTTGGCACTAGCTTCATTTTTTCCGGCCTGCTGTTTGCTGTTGGATGTTATGCAACTGTGTAAAACTAAGAGCACCATGTCCATATATGAAAGGAGGCTTTGTGGATCCAAGTCTACTTTGTAAAGACATTGATTGTCACTTTGTGTCTGAGTGCTGCACAGTTTTATCATCAGCATTACGTTTATCTCCCCCTGCTGGTCTGTTACAGGAGCTGCAGCAGAAAAGAGCTCACAAGGCTGCAGCAGACACACAGCACGCAGCAGAGGCAGAGCCTGAAAACCTGAGGCAGACCGCCGTGGTAGGCCGAAAGAAACTGCCCAAGATTTCCCCGACCAACAAAAGTCCAGCCTCACCGAGCAACAACAGCCCGATGTCGCCCACAGATGTTAAGACGAAGAACACAGGTCCACATTGTTTCACTTTGCAGTGGAATATTTCTTATATAGTGCTTTTCTACTAACATGTCTCATTCATACACACGTTCATAAAAGGCCTTTTTCCTACATCTGAGTGCTTTCTATCAAACATTCACACTCAGTATCTTTCAGTATCGCGGTTCTCGAGCAGCAGGGGTTGAACCGCCATCTTTCCAATTAGTAGATGCCCTCCTCCACCTGCTGACTCCCACATAATTACTGTTAATGTGTTTGCAGCTCATTTTAGGACACAATGTCTCATTATTTTTCATTAACAAATATTATAGGAAGTAATTTATATTCAGTGGAAAATCCAATGTAGTCTTTAAAAATATACAGCGTATAAGAGCCCTGGTTGTTGTTATTCAGCACTATAATGTAAATATTACAGCTACCTACAGTCTTGTCTGATTGCCAGGAGAGTGTTATGAGTAAGCATGAATAAAGTAGCAGTAATATGTTTATTGTTTGTTTCCACAGACTCTAATCTGAATGTTGTGGCTGACTTGGGTGATCTGACCTTCAGAGCCATTTCCCCAGCTTTGTCCAATCACAGAGGCTCTCAGTGCTCCCAGGTACCTGCTTAGCTCTCCAGGTAATCGATTCTTTGTCTTCCTTGTATTGATATGTTAAATAAATATTTTTGGGTTTGCAGGAGGACAGAGCAGAGGAAGACAATTCCCAGGAGCCACATCAGAGGAGTGAGAGGAAACCGATCCGTAAGGAGAAAGCTCTCCTGATCCGCCCCACTGCTACCAAAACAAACACGCCTGATGTACGTGCTTTGTGGTAATCCCTACTTGAGTGTTTAAGTGATGTTTTAAATGAAAATACTATTTGTATAGTCGTGATGTAAAAGTCTCCCTCTGTTTAAAAGTTGTCCTTTGTCTCCCTCTGGTGGTGTGACACAGGGACCGCAGCACATAAAAGTGCAGCAGGCCGCAGAGACGCAGCACACTCTGGAGGTGGAGTTGGAAAACTCGAGGCAGACTGGTGTGGGAGGACGTAAAAAAACGCCCAAGATTTCCCTGACCAACAAAAGTCCAGCTTCACCGAGCAACAACAACAACCCGATGTCGCCCACAGATGTTAAAACGAAGAACACAGGTCTGTGATGTGTGTCTCGGTCCCAAAAGACTTTATTAAAGACTGAAACGAAATTGAACTACTTTGCATTTAACATAAATAGTGTCTTTGTTTCCACAGACTCTAATTTAAATGTTGTGGCTGACTTGGGTGAGCTCAGCTTCAGAGCTGTTTCCCCAGCTCTGTCCAATCGCAGAGGTTCTCAGTGTTCCCAGGTAAAAATGAAAATTTCCAATATTCCTTGTTTTACCATGCATTTTCTGTTGCTAATTCTTGCATCTGATCATTTTTAAACACATTTGCTCTGTTTGTGCTCCAGGAGATCCTGCAGAGGTCGGTGAGCGTGGAGGACCAGAGGCAGGGAGCCTCATCCAGCAGGGCTCAGTCTAAAACCACCCTCAATGAGCTGCTGGACACCCTAAAGCTGTTGGAGGAGGAGCCGGAGAGGCTGTCGGAGCCGAAGTGCTACCGCAAAGAGAAATACGCCTGGATCGATGAGGTCAGCGCGTTATGTTGCACTAATTTTTATGGTTTTTCTTGTAAGAAATTTTGTGAACTAACAATGACGCTGTGGCTGTAATTAAAGGACGGGAACTCCAACTCTTTGACCACTGATAACCTGGAGCGTCACGGCCAGCTGAGCCACCACCCTGCACTGCCAGATGGGGGCGCCCTGCTCTCTGAGGCCAAGCTGCAGAGTATCATGAGCTTCCTGGATGAGATGGAGAAGTCAGAGCAGGAGAGGCCACGCTCTGTCACCTCAGGATCACACCGAGAGGTCAGTTTATTGGCTAAAGCGCCACAATGTACTTCATTTAGCAAACTGACACAGATTTGAACGTTTCTGACCAGTTTGGGTTCTTTAAAGGTTTGATTTAGAATATTTAACAGAACAAAACATGTATTATGTTTAAGTAAAGGAAACACAGTTAGGTATACTGGTTAAAAAATAACCATAAATCTCTGTGGGCTGAGAATAAACAGACCGTGACTGTGTGCAGGTGTTTTTCCCTATAATTGCTGAGGACCATCTAGTTAAGCCAGCCCTTTAAATTTATGGATAGATGTTCTGTGAGTCTGTCCCTGGTTGTTTTATCTAAAACTGAAAGGTGACATGTTGGCTTCGCTGTGCTTTCAGGCTGTTTTGTCTGAGGAGGAGCTGGCCGGTGTTGAGCAGGCGTCGGCCACTGCTGCCGAACTCACCGGCTCCATGATGAGGATCAAACTGGAGCTGGAGGAAAAGAAACGCACCGTCAACATGCTGCAGACCGCTCTGGTAGGAGAGATTAACACTTGTCGCTGTTTTTACCTGCTTTAGATGGTCGCGCTTACAGCTCGTGTCATGTCTGTCAGGCCCAGCAGAGGGAGCTGACGATAAGACACGTGAAGGAGACGGAGAGGGAGCTGAGCAGGAACTTCCAGCTCCAGAAGGAACAATATGAATCCACCATCCAGAGACACCTCACCTTCATCGATCAGGTATGCACTCGTTTCGTCTTTGTTATTAATTTACGTGGTTTCTACTCGAATATTTTCAAACCGTGTTTGTATAATCGGGCCAATAAAGGTTGATGTTGGTCCAGACAATGATGAAGCAATACAGCACACATGCAAAGAGTTGGTAAACAAGATGGGCTTGTCTCGACGGTCTTCGATGTTTTCCTGTTGAGTGTTTCAGTGTTTTTTAAACATCACATCTGAAAAATGTTTGTTTCTTCAGCTCATCAATGATAAAAAGGCTCTGAGCGAGCGCTGTGAAGGAGTGGTGGGAGAACTGAAGCAGGTGGACCAGAAGTACACCAAGAAGATCGCACAGATGCAGGAGCAGCATGAAATGGTAAGAGAGGTCCCGAGCGCTTCTGCAGATCTCTCCTGCCTCTGCTTTGCCTCCTGCGTGACTATGTCGTGCTTTCTTGCAGTGCTGCTTTTGTTTAATTTTCTCTTTTCTCTCTATTTCCCCTCCTTCTTCTTTACTGTCTTTCTTTCTTGTCTGTACACGTGTTTTGTTTCCTGCTTTTAGGTGTGGCAAATTCTCGGTCCCTTGTGCGAGGTAACTTTTTTTCCCCTCTTCTAACTAAGTCATCTTTGGAACAGTCGTTTCCTTCATTCTTCCATCATTTGTCATTTCATTTTTCCACACACTGTTTCTCTTGGCCAGTCTGTTTGCATGTGAGTCTCTTTCATTTATCTACATTTTACATTCAGATGAAAAAGCTTACACTTCTTGATGTTATTTAAGTTTTTCTTTGCCAAAGATTTTAACCCTACTTTTCCTTTTATTACCTTTCACCATCACTGTCCCAGTGTCAAAGTCACCTAAGAGCACCCTACTTTGTTTAGAAAGACAGATACTGTGCTGCTTGTGTATTAAAGATCTTCATCATTTTGGTGGCGCTCAACTTTGATACCATAATTTTACCCTCTCCCCTTCCCGACTCCCTCGCTCAACAGGAGATCAAGAAGTTAAAAGACCTGATGAGTGCCACGGAGAAGATCCGACGGGAGAAATGGATCGATGAGAAAACCAAGAAGATCAAAGAGATCACAGTCAAAGGTAGCGCAGACAGAGCCTGGAAATCTGAGCTTACAGCAGCTTTACCAAAGCGCTGCTCAAACACACAAGGCAAAGAGGAAGAATGCACCCTGCTCCAGGAAGACGTTTTGTTTTTATCAACACTTTTGTTCACTTTATATCAAGAAAATAAATATTTCTGATTCCACGCTCTCAGATTCACATATCGCCTTTTACTCATTCAGATTTCATATGAGATCTGAAACACAGTTTCCTGACAAAGGTATCAGACGGTGTCATGGAATTTATTCCCATTTATAGCACCAAATCACAACAACAGTCGCCTCAAAGGTCCTAATAATTAAGGTAATTATTAAGAGAAACCACAACCATCAGATGACCCTTACATGACCAAGCACTTTGGCAACAGTGGGAAGGAAAAAATCTCCCTTTTCAACTTACCGGTTGAGGCTGACAGGAGGAAGACAAGACGAACAACATGTGTGGATATATATTCATATATGTAAAAGCTCTGTTTTGGTTTAGTCTTAACAGGCCTTCAGCTTTTCTTCTGTGCTGATAAAGTCTCAGACTTTTCACGTCCCCGAACTTTGCAGGTTAATGTTGCTACGCACTTCAGAGATTCCTCCTGCTTAGCACCTGTTATATCACAAGTGCACAATATGACAGCAAAAACATAAGCAAACAGTGTAATGAAAGCAGCACTTTGCATTCATTTGCATTGAGATTATTTATCAATCAGTCTATTATGCTGTTTAACAAGATACCAACAGAGGGCCTTCCACTTTGAACTTGAAGGCCACAGTCAGCCTCAAAACTGGTAGAAACTATTTGAGTTCATTCGTGTTCTGGTTTTGATTTGAAGCTGGGAATATAATTATGTTCTCTTTATTTATTTAGAGAGGTGTGGTAAATATTAGCTTGTAATGCCTTGCATCGATATTTGTAATATAACAGTCTTTTTCACTGTTGAGCTCTGCAGTGGTTCATGTCGGACAATTAGCTTTATGGAGGCTAATTAAAAAGGTAATACTGATTTAATTAGATCGTTTAATGTCAAGGAACCTCAGAGTGCACGAAAGTGGACTTACAGTGGACCAAAAAAACGACTTTAGTAAGGATGTCTTGCTCTTTGCCAGTAGTCTCACACAGCCTCTGGTAAAATTATCTGCTGTCTGCTGGGTCCAAGGTGTGGCCTTTCATTTACTTTGGCATAGTCAGAGCTGTATTATGTGCTTGACAGTTACCAGACAAATGCTGGTAAATAAACTAAGTAGTGCAAACACAGCAGTTGTTCTGTGTGTAGCTTGGATTATGGGCAAAATGAACAACAGTTTCCAAAAGCTGACCGTGCTGTTCCACTGCTCTGTCTGCTGTGGGCCGCTTCCATGAAACGTCACAGGCTGTTGTCAGCCAGAGCTGATGAGGCGTTTGTGGCAGGCCCGAGGATGTAGAACTGTATTTCAGAGGCATTTCTCTCCTGTGTTTGCTTCTACTTCACTAACACGTTCAGGTTTTTGATTAAAGAAGTGAATATTAAAAGTTTGTCCTGTGAGCTTTAAACATCGTGCAGACCCTGTCCATCTAAAGCTCGAACATTTTTTCTTCCTCCTCTCAGGCCTCGAGCCCGAGATCCAGAAGCTGATCTCTAAACACAAGCAGGAGCTGAAGAAGCTGCGGACGCTCCATGAGGCGGAGCTGCTGCAGGCGGACGACCGGGCCGCCCAGCGCTACGTCCGGCAGTGCGAGGACCTCCGTCAGCAGCTGGAGAAGGAGAAGGAGGAGCAGTGCCAGAGAGAGCGGGAGCTAGCCAAACAGAGGTGGGCGTGTCACAGTATATACTCTGTCTACCTGCCCAAGGCTCTCTATGCTCAAACAGATGCAACAGAAACAGCTAACATCAGCATTAAACTGTCTTGGAATCAGTTTTCAAGACTACATGAATTTCCAGCGCACAATGTTTTATAAACTTTTAGATCAGGCATTTATGGGGGTGGCACTCAGTGTGACATTCAAACCTTGGATTAGAGAAGATCTGAGGCAAAAAAAACAACATCCAAAATGCCCTTTTCTTCTTGTGCTTGTGCTACAATCAGCTGACTAACACGTGTTCTATATTTTGATAAATTTGACCCCATTTTGTTTTTAAAATAAGGTAAAACCTTCTTTAGCTACAGTCCTCGTGATTTCCTTTTGGTGAAAGGACAAAACCTCTTTCATGGGCACCAGTGCTTTTATATGCAGGAAAGCCCTGCTAATGCAACAGCATCATTAGGCATTAATACTTCCACTAATCCTTTCCTGTTTTTATAGTTTTAAATGGATTAATGAGATACATTAGCTAATCTAATGGTTGTAGCGCACACCAATAAAAACATCTCAATGCTGCAAAAAAGCCCTCAGTCAGCCCTTTGCTCATGCAGGGAGTCAGTGCTGGAAATCCTGAAGATGATGGAAAATGCAAACTTGGAACAATGGGCTTTCATTTGGTACGAAAATGAGACTTTTGTTTGCATTTTATATTAATTAAATATTAAAATAAACTCAGACATTCAGATCAATGTGCTTACATTAAAAAAAAGGTGAATTTTATTTACTTACGCAGGTTTAGTTTTAAATTTAAAGTGAAGTCCAGCTGACGTGAAGATGACCTTCCATCATTAAAGTTTACTCTGCATGTTGCTGATGAATATTTTTAGTGTTCACATGGTTCAGATGAGAGACAAAATAAAGATTCTGGCTTTTCATGTTACTCACATCATGGCACACACCAGTCCACGTTAGCAGCTGTTTCTTAATTAGACGCCTGTGTGTTTTACAGGCTTTTGTGCAGATTTAGTCATCGTCTGTGTTTGTGTGTCTGTCTCTCAGATATGAGAAGCAGCTTCAGGAGGAGGAGGTGTCTCTGCAGCAGCAGCGCAGGCGTCTCTACAAGGAGGTCGCTGATGAGAAAGAGAGGCTGGCCCAGCTGGCTGCAAGGTAAGGTCAAAGGTCAGGTTTATCTGCACGAGCTATTTTAATGGATCTTTACAGGATCCTTTCCCATATAACACATCCTTAATGAGTCAACAGTTTTTTGGCATATGGGATGAGTGTTGATGTTTCTGTCCATCTCCAAAGCACTGGTTTGTGTTTGTGTCACAGGCAGCGCGCTGAGCTGGAGGATCTGCGGCGGCAGTTGGAGGAGAACAGCTCTCTGGCTGGACGAGCCCTCAAAGAAGAGCTGGACAAGACCAGGGAGGAGCAGGAGAGGAGACATCAGGTGAGGACACTGCAGAGCCGCGTCAAGAGCCTGAAATAAGTCTGCGTTCTATCAGCATCACGAGCATCCATCTGAAAGTCTCACGCTGAGTGTTGTTTGTGCGTTTAGGTGGAAATGAAGGCATTACAGGAGCGTCTGGACATCGAAAAGCAGACGTGGGAAGAAAACTACAAGAAGAAAGAGGTTTGTGCAGCCTTGTGCTGTATCTGCTCTCATTCGCTTCTTCTTTTCTTCAGATTGAAGTGTGGCTGCTGTATACTCTGTCAGTGGGAAGTGTTTGACTAACTGACATGTAGATATCTAGGTTACCTTCTCTTGCTTGTTTGCCTGGGATTATTATCCCTTCCCTTTCCTTTTTCCAGTTTGTGTATCAGTTTCAGACAGAAATGTTGAAATGTGCGTGTCACAACACAGGAATGTGGCAGGTTTCCAGCTGACCTCTACCCTCCAGCTTTCTCCTCAAATCAAACTGTGGATTTGTAGCAAAACATGAAACTGTTTCTCAGAGAAAGCAGAAACGCTGACAGTGGAAAAAGAATTAAAAAGGGCGCGATGACAGATGAGGCTGAACTGACAGTGTTAGAATTCAGTGCCATGTGTGTAGACTAACAGCATGCGTGTTTCTGTGTGTCCACAGGAAGCGTGGCTGCTGACCCGTGAGCGCGAGCTAAAAGAAGAACTGCGAAGAGAACGTGACAAAGAGATAGAGCTCGCCATCTGGACGCTGGAGGAGGAGACCAGCAAGGACAAAGAGGAGTGTGAGAGGGCAGCGGAAAACAGGTGCGTGTGTGTGCGTGCGTGCGTGCGCGTGCGTGCGCGTGCGTGTGTGTGTGTGTGTGTCTAATTTAGACAGTGTGACATTATTAGACATTGAATATGATACAAAAAATCTAGCAACCTGGGTTGTTGCCCAGTAAAGATTCACTACAGTTTCTGCTGTTGGTGGCAGATTTATCTCTGTGTTTTTTATCATAGATGTTTCATCATTTAGTGAAATATCAGTGAGAAACTTTCAAAGGTCCCCTTTTACCTAAATTTGGATCCAAGGCCCATTTAGTAGCTGTGACTCCTTCTGTGTCAACATCATCTCTAACGTGGATGTGCTTTAATAGTACAGCATTGGGCATTTTTTTTAGTTTGTTTTTAACAACTATATTAAAAGTCACATTTGTGTTCTGCATTCCTTTTACAGGCTAAAGCGCGTGAGGGAAAAGTACGAGACCGAGCTGAGGGAGCTGGAGCGCTCTGAGAGGACGGCGGTGGCGAAGCAGCAGGACCTGAGGAAGCAGCAAATGGAGACGGAGGGAGAGCTGATCAGACTGCAGGCCGCACTTAGACAGAAAGAACAGGAAACTGAAGAGATCACGCAGGTAAGGAGCATCATTCAGAGAGAGAAACTAAAATTGCAGCTTAGAAGTGATTTGAGATTATTTGCCGTATTATACATTTACTAGCCAGTGGAAAGTAGACACAGAAATGGAAAATATGTTTAGACAGATCCAGTAGAATTCCTCCAACTTCCCTCATCAGGCCAGGGACAAGTTGGCGGAGGAGCGCCGCAACCTGGCGGAGGTGATAAGGCAGGAGTTTGCCGACCGCTTGGTGATGACGGAGGAGGAGAATCACAGGTTGAAGGTGGAGGTGTCAGAAGTCCGAGCGAGGATGCGGCTGGAGGTGGAAAGGGTCACACGGGAGAAAGAGGAAGAACTGGCAGAAGTCCACCAACGGTAAGCTGGAAGGGACAAAATGATTTAAGTAAAATGGTAAATTTTAAAAGCGAATTGTATTATTTTTCAGTTTTAAACCCCTAAAAACACAATTAAGCTTCAAATATCAGGTCTAATTCTTTACTAGCACAACCTTTAACTAGTATGGACCATTGTTGAAACTGGGAACTAATGAGAAACAACAAATATTACATCCTTTGGATTTACTGGGAAAGAGAGTTGAGGCTCGGGTGTGAAATTGATGGTTTTCAGGGTTTTTATCGTTAAGAGAGGACGACGTTACTCTCAGTGTTGTTGGCGCATTTCAGGAGGACGCTGCTAATAAAGTTACACAATTATACAGTGAATTTGCGTTTATTATTATATTTACAACATACCACAGTTTTTGTCTTGGTCGTATCATTTTATTTTGTTGTATTTATCCACGACACCTTAAATGCCGGTCTGTGAAAATATTGTCCGACGTTAAACTGATCTGTGGTGCAAAAAAGGTTGGAGACCGCTGTACTAGAAGGCTGAGCGGTACCACTGGTCACCACCTGTAATTTTTAAATGATCTGTTCTGACATTAACTTTATGTGTGTAACCATTTTGAAGCCAAAGCTGTGAGTGAGTCACCATCTCCAGCTGTCTGCCTGTGGATTTAGGTCAGCAGCAGTGTCCAAACATTCAGTAGGTCTTGTCAGAGGCCTGCTGGCTGCTTACAGATTCCCCCTGTTGAA
Organism: Copadichromis virginalis; assembly: GCF_057382275.1. Taxonomy (NCBI): domain Eukaryota; kingdom Metazoa; phylum Chordata; class Actinopteri; order Cichliformes; family Cichlidae; genus Copadichromis; species Copadichromis virginalis. Next base: position 29,407,923 of record NC_140625.1, read on the forward strand.
GGTGCAAAGAGAAATGTTGGCACGCGGCTTGAAAGTGAAGCTCAGACTTAATAAAAGGTGGAACCTTAAGCAGCTCCACTGAATGTCTGCCAGTTTGTAAGAGATGCGAAACACGAGAAGGACAGAGGGTTGGAGCAATTCTGAAGGTGACCTGATTAACGTGAACGCGACGTTCAGTGCGGCTCTGAAACGTTTGTCTCCTGAGCAGAAGGCCGGCTCTGTGACACTGAATCTGATTAATAAACATTCAGGTACTGTGGCAATTTTCCAGATGTTCAACCTGGCTGCAGCACTGGTGACATCCAACACTGGTGCAGGATGGCTTCAGTCGGCGTTTCAGGTCATTAAAGTAACAAGATGATTCAAGTCAAGGGATTCCTGGGAAACTGGAGCTGACTAGCTTACAAAGGCAGCACACACACGATTTCCTAAATTATCAGCATATTATTTATCAAGGCTCGCATTTCAGTTTATTCTTAATGTCAGGAAATGTCACAAGGAAGGCAAACATACTAAAGTGCAGCACCTCAGTTCATTCTCAATCTGAAACCACCGCTAAGCAGACTGTCTTCTCATTTCCTGTGCCTCACAAGACTTAAACAGCGTGTGGGTGGGGTTAAACAGAATAGGAAATGCTGTGTAAAGCCTGTGTACATACACTGGCCTCATTATTTGAAGCTTAGGCTGTGTTTAATATCAGCAAACTTCACTGTGACAGCATATATCAGGCACACAGATTAGCCACTTAAACACATTCCCAAAGCACCTGGCAGTGTAGCTTTAGGAAAATATCCCTGATGTGTGACTGTGAGGGTCTGATACAGTCAGGATCACTCTTTGATGCTTTTAATTATTTTATTTTTAGTTTGAGGAACATATTAAGAGCTCTGCTTTCTTTTCTTTACTGAGGTTTAAATATGCAGACCAGATCGTGACACATGTAAACCAGGGGTGTCAAACATAAGGCCCGGGGGCCAGAATCATCCCAGCAAAGACCGGATGGCTTTGAAAAATGTGAAGTACCCCAAAGTAAATAAACACGAGGCAAACGATTAAATTGGAGAAAAGCTCCAGCTTTCCACTGTTGGCTATAGAAGCTTCTGCTCGTTACAGTGTGTCCACAGTAAGAAAAACAAAGATCAGTGAATTAATGGAAACTTTCTGTTTTCTAAGTACAGTCTGACACTGAGGCACCAGAACTGCTTCTGTAGTTCTTTCATTTACTACAGCAACGTTTCTTTATTATGTAGAAAAACTAAGAAATGCTGTTGAAATTAGATTTTTCTTTTATTTTTGTAATTAAAGGTTTTTTTTAATTTTTGAACATTTAAACAAACATAACAATACAAAACAACAAAAACCACACTCGGTGAGGGAAAAAAGGGGGGGGGGGTGAGTAATTATAAATAAACTGTTGCACACACAAGACTCTTAATTCTTATTCAGACTGTATCTCTGTTGAGAGTTTTATATTGAATACATTTACTTCCAGCCTCCCTAATGTAAAACCCATTTTCAGAGATGATTGAATCTCATGTTCCCTCGTCAAAGGAACGATCCAGATCTTTTTCCCAAATACTTTTAAGACTTTTACATGTGTTGTTTTTAACCCAGTGACATCAATTATACCATTTCAATGCCTTTGTAAGTAAGAGTGGAAGTAGAAGGAAATTCTCTTTGAGACAACTGAGACAACTTTATTTGATCTTTCAGACAGTCTCTCATTTGTTAGTCTCACCAGAAATGGCCGGGTTCTTCCAAGTTAAACTTTGCTGTCAGATCTTTAAAAGACATAAGTGTGTTATCTTCATATAAATCACTTATTAATCTTATGTGCCACTGTGGCCAATAAATTCTTTTTGTTTACCTTTTCTATTTTTGGGTTGTGTCACAGGGTGCATATGTTTGAAAGTATGGGGACAGATTGTTGCCACACCATTTTTTGAAAACTTTAAAATAGGGTTATCTACTCTATTCCCTTTATTGTCCGGTTTTTGAGCCAGCACCTCAATGGGGGTAAATGGAAAGGCCGATTCACCTTCCATTATGACCCAGTCCAGGTTTGAATTTGTTGCTGCCCAGTGTTTACACAGCTTGGACATTTCAAATGACATGCTGTAATGTTTTATGTTGGGTAGGGACAGACCCCCTTCTTTTCTCGGTTGGTACAGTCTACCAAGATTGATCCGAGGGCCACCATCCCAAAGGAAGTGTTTTATCATATTAATAATAATAATAATAATAATAATAATAATAATAATAATGGATACTTTATTGATCCCCATGGGGAAATTACTTGTTTTTTCTCTGCATTTGACCCATTCACTCAGTGAAGCAGTGGGCAGCCCACTAAGCAGGCGCCCTAAGAAAATTTGTGATGAAATACAAATTGGTATCATTCCAATGAAATAATTAATCAGAGGAGCTACTACCATCTTTATTGTATTTACTTTGCCCCATAATGTCAACTGCAGCGTGCCCCACTTCTCCAAATTAGTTTTAATCCTACTAAGTAGTTTTCCTACATTATCAGTCATAATCTCATCAATATTCGGATTAAGTATTATTCCTAAATATTCCATCCATTTTTTAAGATATTTCAGCTAAACGTGTGTGTGTGTGTGTGTGTGTGTGTGTGTGTGTGTGTGTGTGTGTGTCACTAACTCCATCAGCAGAATGTGAAGAAACAGCTCCTGTGACTTTATACCCACAATTTTGTGTTTGTGTTGAAGAGGTATCAGCAGGAGCTGGACTATCGTTGGGGCTGTACATTTGTGTAACCACACTTCATACCACAGGATGGCGCAGCGAGTCGTTTAACCTTTATTTAAACAGGTAGATCATTAAAAACACATCTGTATTTACAGCCCGCAGAGAAGGAAAGCCTCTTCAAATGGGGGCCAAAAATAAATTAAAAACCTTTCAACACCCCCGCCACTCTTGCGCATTTTTTACCAGTTTAACATGTTTCAGCTCCCATTGTTGGGAAGTGAAATGAGCAAATCCAAACCCACGACCCAGCAATGTTTTATTAACGTCCTCTCGTCTGTGCGTTACCAGAGTGAAATCGGCCATCTTGAAGAAGGAAGAAACAGTCAACAATCTTCGGAAGCAGCACGAGGTAGGACGGGACGTGCAGTCTGCCTGTCGGGGCGTGAATGATATGAAAGCACAGTGATCAGGAATGACTGACAGACGTGTCTAAACAATGCTCTCTCCTCTGATAGGCCGCCCTGAAGAGGGCGGATCACCTGGAGGCCCTGTGGGAACAGCAGAGGAAGCAGCTGCTGGAGAAGTGACTGACAGGATGTCCAGTTTCATCTCTCTGTGGACCTTTTCATCAGCGTGCCCGTCCCGACACGCCGGGGTCCAACCATTGTGATGCTGCTTTTTCTTTGGTTTGTTTGTTTTTCCTGCAGCGAGACAGGACCTGTGGACCCTTTGAAAGTTGAACAAGTTTCAGAATTTTGCCCTACCTCACTTTAAAAATACAAAAATTGGTAAAAGCACTGCACACCCCCCCTCGCTCCGTTCCCCTGACCGTCACGAAGGAGCATGTTGTGTTTGAACGTCCTCATTTAAATGCCACAGACCAGGTGAACTTCCTGCTCCTTCTTTTTTTTTTTTTTTTTTTTTTTTTTTTTTTTTTTTTGTGAATGTTCCTCTTCCTGTCTGGGGCGCAGAAATGTTCCCCACAGATGTGCTTCACCGAACAGTTCCAGATGTTTCTCAGACCAGCCCAGGCCTGCACCGGTGTGACGTGGGACACAGTGGGGGTTGTTCTTCTTTCGTCTGGAGGGCCGCTCACAACCAAGGCCCGAGATCAGCCATGAGCATGAGAGCTGACGCAGAGCTTCTGCCTTTTTTTTTCTGTTGAGTCATGCATTTTTGTCCCAGCGTCCCCTCAAGGCCAGCGCTAATTACAGGACCCATACCTCCCCCCACTTCTCACTGCAGCCCAGCTCTGAGCGGTTTGTTTTTAACGGGTCTTCGACCAAACTTTAGACCTAACGAAGCGATTTGATGAAATTTACTAACACAGATTTCAGATGTTAGAGAGAGTGTAGGATGTTGTTAGAGCGATGAGACGTAAAGGCAACTTAAAGGAAACTGAGCTGAGGAGAGCTTGTGGTCAGATGATTGCAGAGTGGCTTCTGAATGTAGGGAAGAGAAAAAAGAGAGAAGAGGGACTGAGGTAGATGTTGGGTGAAGCAAAGGAGGAAAGTGCATAGAAAATGTTTATAGGGTTAGGAAAGCAGAGCTGGGACCGAGCAGGGTGGTTTGGTGGATTTAAGGGGGCACGAATCATGTGACCAGAGCTTCAAAGGCGGCGCTGTGACAGACCATGACTCAAACATGCGTAATATGTGTTAAAAAAAAAAAAATCACAGAAAGTCATCGGGGGGAGGGGATTTATCGGTTCGTAGACTGAGTAGGGGAGGGGTGTTGCAGAGAGAAACTCTAAACATGGAAGTAAGGCCTGTTATTTAGGTACAGCATGATGTGACTGCAAAAGCCCCGGCAGTCTCAAAATTAGACCCCAGATGAGAAAATATTTATTCTTTCATCTTGCTTTATTTATTTTAGGACTCGTACACGACCTTCGTGGTGTAATATGTCCACAGAAAGGTCAAGGTTGTGAAGGAAGCTTTTCTCAAACCTTCTCAAGACGAAATTGTATTTTATTCCTTCTGTGAGGAACATTTACACGGTTACTAAGTGTGACGGTGAGACCTTAACCGCTCCATTTTTAGTCTATCTAAATACAGTATGTCAGGTTTTTTCTGACCTCCAAGTCGTCCAGGCCCCAATGTGTGAAACGTAATCCACCGGGACCCTGCTGGTTTAAAGTCGGGTTAGTTTGGCCACATAGTTAACCATTAAACCTGAATCAATGTTAACCCTCTCTGCTTAGCACAGATAATAATAATAATAATAAAAAAAAAAATCCCACATGGGTGGTTGATGTGTCACACGCTCCCTGAGTTTCACTGTGAGTCAGCGTGGAGGCCTCGAAGCTGAAGCCGCCACTGTGGCCGTCGGCACAGCAGGCGGGGGGCAGCTGGGCTCGGACACGACAGGGGCGGCGATGTGAGTTGGCATTCCTCACGCATGCCCGTCCTACAAGTGCCAGTGAGCCTTTCTTTTGTGTGTTTGCATGTGTTTGTGTGTGCTTCCTCTCCTCCCCATTGTGACCTGCATTGACCCCCACACGCACACATTCACTGCAACATTATACGAAGCATTCCTGCTCTCTCCTGCTCAGCATTACATCTATAGCTCTTGAATGCACTAGTTCATTTTGTTTTAGTCTGTTTTTTATGATTATTCATTGTGATTCTTTGAAAAACTGTGAAGAGAATAAAAGGCAAAGAATGTTTGGAAAACACGCTGTGTTCCTCGTTTCTTCTCGCTGTGGGGAAAAAAGACAAATGTTTACTTGTTTCTGTCCTCCGCCCTCCCGTCGTCCCTCGCTCTCCATAACTCATGAGCAGGAGACGAAGAAGCCTTCAGTCTCAGACACGATGGAGTCCACATAATGAGGTTAAATTGCTGTCGGTTTGGAGCCTGAAATGATTTATTGACGCTTTCTAAACGTTTAATTACAGAATTTAATGCTTGAAATATCTGTAGACCAGTATTCCAGCTGTTACCACCCCTCCCATTCCCTCTCGTTAAAAACCAACTGGGAAATTTTTCAGTCGTTTCAGCTGGAACAATGCATGCACTTCTCCAACCAGCTCAACTCAAACTGTGAGAAGCATGTTGACTGTTGTTTCTCACTTAGCTTGGCTTAATTTTAGTTACATAAAATGTAACTAAGATTACATTTTAACAAAAATAAAAATAGTTGTTGTAGTTTAAACTGAGGAGTTTACTGAAAGTGTTTGGATTGTAATGCTTGCTCTATACTTCTTATATTCTGACCCTGATACTAATAATAATCTAACACCAGAGCTGTCATTTTAAGTAGAAAGGAGAAAAAAATCAAGTGTAAGGAAACATTTTTAAGCAGAAACTAAACGGGAACAAACAAAATTACTCTGGAAGTACTCTGAAACACAAAGCATTATGTAACTCAAGTGTGAACACTTTAAAACCTTATTGTTACAGTTTTCTTTCAGTGCCACATCGCTTACACTTATGTTTCTGCTTTAAAACCGCTGTAGCAATTTTAGCCCCTGCCTCAGTCAAATAGACTGAGGCTATCGGTCATCGGTCAGGAATGCCCATTATCTGCCCAGAAGTGTCTGCAGCTGTGATATCGAATCAAACAAGGACGTATGTGCAAGTGACTGAACTGATACGCCCAGCTCTCACCCTCCCACACTCTGAGGCAACGCTAAAGAAGGTCTTGGCGTTTTCAGATGTGCATTTGATAAAGTTTTGTTCTTCCCCTGGTTTAAGCCAATCCAGTCCAGGCCCTTTGCAGTCCCATTACAGCCGACGTCCTGCGGATTTATGCTGGCTGAGATTCTGTTAACATGTGAAGAGAAATATTCCACTATTTCATTAGTACAGTTATGCAATAACTAATAACAATTAATCCTCTCAGAGAATAAGTGTGTGTCAGGTGATGATGGTCAGCAGACCACAGCGGCTGTGCTGCCAGAGGCCTGACTGAAATGACGTGTAGTAAAGTGCAGAGTTGTTTTTTCACTTATTGTATTTAGTTTCATATTGTCAGCTTAAAGGTGGAGCTTCTTGCTTATTTCCACCCATCTCATATTTTGATTGAGGAGGAGGAGGGAGTGGGTGGGATTTTCCATATTTAAGTAGGGCAAACGTTTTAGCTTTTAGCAAAAGTAAGAGTACTCATGCAGAACCATATACATGCATATCACTTAAATGTGGCTTCTCTAGATGGTTTTAATGACTTATATGTCCCGGCGGAGTGCGCCGATAAGTTTAGTTTACAGGACCCAGAAGCAGACACTGAAAGGCGGAGTTGCTGGCTGAACAGAAGACGATCCTTTATTTGGATGTTGGCACATGAAAAAGCATGAAGCTATGAAAACTAAGAAAACTGTGAACACTCGGAAAACTAAAGGACTAAGAAACTCAGTGAAAATACTACGACAAACTATGAACACCGAGTAAACTATGACAAAACACTATGGAGACGCAAACAGACGACCTGACAACGAAACATAGAAAACAGAGGACTTAAATACACACATGAGGTGATCAGGGGAAGTCGAGACACACGAGGAAACAGCTGACAAGGATGAACATAACGATGCACAGGAAATGTAAACTCAAACAATGACATGAAAACTGGACTTTCAAAATAAACAGAAAAACATGACAAGACAGAAACATGACACAATAAACAACAATGGGAACATTAACACACGGGAACACCACTGACACACATGAACCTAATAACAAGGCAGGGGAAGGGAACCTAAATACAATGAACAAAGAACATACTGGACTCTTACAACATAACACAGGAAACATGATGAGGCAGACCAAACAACATGGGCTTCACACATGAGACATGAAACAAATGGCAGGTGAGACCAAAGCCCACGGAAACGGGGAAATGCAGGGATCAATAACAAAACTAAGGCTGAGCCACTCGGGGGTTTTACAGGAGCTAGATGAGCTTAACCCAAACGATAAATGACAAAACATGAAGCCTCAAGTTCTAACTAATAATACAAAACAAGAACCTAACATTTCCCCAAACTAACAAAAGAAATACACAATATATCATGAACTCAAAATGCTGGGTGACAGACCCAGCCCATGACATTATATAATCCTTGATAGCTTTATCTATAATAATAAACCATCAGATATTAGTATTCTAGTAACTAGAGCTTTAAAATAATGCTTCTGAGTAAAAAAGAAAAAAGGTAAATACAACTGATATATACTAACTCACATCCATGCCCGAGTGCTTGTGAGAGTCGATTTGGGTTGTAGAGTGCAAAACAAAAAGCGAGCTTTATTTTAAAAAAACTGATTCACGAAAGGTACAAAACTAGGAAAACAAGAAGATACTGGAGAAAAAGGAAAAAACAGACAAGAGCAGACCAGGAAACAAGACAGATGACATGAGAAAGGAAGTGACAGGAAGTAACTCCACGAAGATAAACTCAACATGAAGATGGAGAGGTCAGAGGAACTGGAGTAAGTTGAACCACAAACGAGCAACAAAGTCACACAGGCTGTGTCAGGCAGTCTGATTCATTATGGTTGCACTTCAAATATCCTAAATAAACGTGGATGAGGAGCCTCGTGAGATTGTCTTCACTGCAAGAGATCCAAGCAGAGAAATAGATGTGACTCAAATGGGGCTTTTCTCACTTCTGTGCAGGTACATGTAACACACACACAAAGCGTCTAACTCGTGACACATGTTGGACACCACATTCTGCACCATGCCAACCACAGGAATCAAATGTTAAGACACGCTGCATGAGAGCTCGTACATCAGGGCTTTTGTCAGTGTAGACAAGCTGATCTGTTTTCCTCTGAGTGTTTCTGAGCTGCCTGCTCATGTCTCACTAACTTTATTGCTGCCTGCAGTGGGTTCCCTCCCCTCCTCTCGTGCTCTGGAGTTCAGGGGGTTGACCAATTGCCAGCAGCTGTTGCTCATTTCACAATGGTCCCGCCCATACAGTGCAAGGCAGGCAGCACAACCGCTTCACAGTAGATGAGCAATAGAGAGCTAAGTTAGAGGAATATGTCTCCACTGTGAGCAGCAGAAAGGAAATACTTAGAGCAAAGGAAACAGGAGCTCAGCTGCTGGTGAGTGAAGCTTCATGTTCTTCATTTCTCAAAAGCATTCAGAGGTTTTTTGAAGAGGTTTCTGTTTCTCAGAGTCCTCTCATTAAAGGAAGGCAGATTGAGTCATGATTTGTCACAGGCTGATGCTTTTTGTTTCCTCTTTGATATTTTGCTCTAAGTCTCTGTCAGACATGTTATGAATTACTGGATGACTTTTGCGATGTTTTACTGTGTAAAACCTCCAGTTTCTGGGGTGTGGAAGTGCTCATTCGCTCTGTTATAACTGCTATCAGAGATGCTGGAGTTTATCACATTCTTTCCATTCCCCATTTAGAGACTCAGCCAGCACTCCCACATGCCTAGGAACCTCTGTCTCTCTCTCTCTCTCTCTCTCACACACACACACACACACACACACACACACACACACACCAGTGGACGTATTTATCAGTTTCTGGACTTGAGAGACGTTTAGTGCGCAGTCTGAGTTTATTACAGAGGGATGCAGCTCACCGCTCGGTGCTAATGCAACTAATGACTAAAGCACTAAAGACGTCAGTTTCCTGTAAGATAACATTTCTGGCTTCCTGTATTTTTCAGCTGAAGCTATCGTCATCCCTTCCACTCCCAGCCTCTTTATTTTTCCTTTTAAACTTTGCTCAGCATATTTTTAATGTGTGAAGCTGTAGTGTTTCCTCTGTTTCCTCTCTCGTCTGTAAGAAGACTGTAAGAGCAGAAAGTAGATAAGCAAGAGCAGGATGTAAAAGGAGATGAAGATTGTGACCCTGAGCTTTGTGTTCAGGGGCATGAAGGCAAAGACTTCATTAAAAAGGGATTATTTGGCACTCTGACGCTGAAAGATAAAGTTTCCCCTCCTGAGTCTTTACCCTCGTTCCAACGCTCTCTTTCTGTCTGCCTCTCGCTGTAGCTGTGTTGAGAGAAGCTCAGAGGAGAGCCCAGATCCTGTCGTGGGTAAATCCCCCGCCGTCGACACTCGTAGCTGCCCTGTAGAGTGGCACAGCGTTCACATCCTCTTGCTCCTCATGTTCCTGGGAGCTGAGTGGAGGGCAGGGCGAGGAGACGCAGCCTGCCGGCCAGAGTCACAAGCACCATGATTGGGATGGGGCTGCACAGGAGGCTGCTTTTTGCCATGCTCACGGTCTCGTGCGTCCTTATTGTCTACATTCTGGCTTTGACCCTGGAGAGGCCTCTGGTGCCTCTCTACGACTTCATACAGAGGGCGAGCGGGTGAGTTCAGACTTTTACTTTGAATCTCAGATATGATAAGATGGATATGAATCTTCTTTGACTTGTAGACATTTTTGTGCATCATCTTTACACTTTTGGGGGCACACAGGAGTACAGTTAGATCCAGCTTATCGTGTTTCACCTGCTGAAGATCAGAATAAAGAGGGGACAAAACTAAAAGTTGCAGCTCAGGCCTGAGAGGGAAAAGTTACTGAGTGTCACCTGATGACTTGAACAAGGAACTAACTGCCAGGTGTGGATTTCAGGAAGGCAACACAATATTTATAACATGTGCACCTGACACTTTCTCTAAAAGAAAATGCTACAATCGGCAAGGCAACAATACCTCTGATGAAGAAAGACACCAATGAGTTTATATAAACTCCAAGATATGAATGAGTATAAATATTGGTCTGCTCAGTTATGGTTAAAAACGGAGTTATTTTGGTCAGTATGGAGATTTAAAGCATGACATCCAAACACGTTCGATGCTCTCAGAAGGGAAATGGGGGACCGATGACACGTTTGGGATGTACGTGATGGAAATTTGACACATGTGAGCAGTTAAAGTACAGAAACCGAAGGCAATGCTCGCATATTCAAGCAGGTTTATTCTCCCAAATAAAAGCTATGAAAGCAGCCTGATATTGGACTGAATCCTTAATTCGTTAAACCTGATTCTCATGTCTCGAACCATGCGGGCGCAAGAAAGGACGTGAGATAAAATCATGACAATATGTGCGTTCGTTCAGTCATGATGATGCTGAAGAATTAAAAGCAACGCAGAAAGCCGAGAAGCCTCGCCGCATTACACGTCACGATGTTCTGACTGGACTTAACCAAGGCTTTCGTTTACATCACCGGCCCTGAATTCTCAAAAAATATCCAAGACATTTAAAAGCAAAAAACATTAACAAAGAGTTGGGCTCAGTTTCAGATCCCCTCGTACTTTATTCCAGGGTAAAGGTGCAGCACATTTTAAGAACCACACTTTCCCCCTGCATCTGTAAACCATTCAGAGAACACGGCCATAAAGTGATGCACATGATGACCATGATGACCAGTGATAAAATCTTAAGTACACCAACTGTTATGAGGACGCATCAGAAATGCTTGCAGGGCAGTTAAATATGTAACACATTTAATGCTGCTGAGTACGAGTAGCAGAAAGGAACCAACCTTTGGACTTCATCAGGGTCTTTGAGCTTCTTCTGGGCGTGGCCCTTATCAAACTGTTGTCACAAAACTACTGTTAACAACAGGAGAAACACTCACAGCAAAAAGGCCATAAAAAAGTGCAAGAAGACATTTATAATACTCATATAATCTCAAAGTAATAGATAACTAAAAACAAATTTTTATTGCTGTTTATTAGTTTTACAAATTCTTCGTCACTCTTAAACAAGGGTCAGTGGATGCCAGGATGTTTGTCACTGGATATCCTGGGTATGTGGAAGCCCTGAAAAACTTGTCTTTTTAATATTTGCATTAAGAAGAATAAAAATAGAAATCTAGAGACTGAGACATGTCTGTATTGTTAGAGAAAAAGCTTCTCATTCAAGGTCCAAGAAGGGTATTAAGAAGTTAAACATTAAGCAGCAAGCACAGACATATCCCAGGTTTACTCCCATGTCCCAGTGTTTTGATACACTGGTGTTACTACCGGCACGAGGAGCATTACAACAGTGATTCCCACTAGGGGTGGGTTTTTATAATCGATTCATCGATTAAAATCGATTCTGGCTTGGATAACGTAAAATCGATTCATTAAAATCCTGAATCGATTTTTTAATATAAATTTATTTTGTCCGAAATGCCAGAATCTCTGGTGACATCTCACAAAATTTCAAGAACCACCAAACAGTAAATGAGAGCAGGTACAGGGATTCTTCACATAGACTTAAACACAGGGCGTGACCCGCGGATCAGAATCAGTTAGATGTCGCCTTTCTCACAGTCGGGGCTGAAAGTGAAAGCCGACAGCTCACTGATCCGGGTCCGCGCTTTGTGTTCACGCCCTTTATGCGCTGATTCTAAAGCTGTTAGTTTGATCTCTCTCCAAACAATATTGACCGAACCAGCAGCAAAAGAAGATCCAAACGCTTCACATAAACATCGTCATGAATTCACTCTTTTACTGTTTTGCTTCCATTGCGATGCGCAGCTCTCTCTCTCTCCCTCTCTCCCTCTCCCTCTCTCTTTCTCTCTCTCTCTCGAACAGTTTCGCTTTCTTCATTATTCGCTTGCTTGTTACACAAGTCTACTGTTGCTTACAGGCTGTCGGCCGCTGTTTTTTTCCCTTTTACATTCTTCCGAAAAGAAAACCTCATTTCTGCTGTTCAATACTGAACAAATTAAAACTTTTTAAAATTATTCAAAATGCAAAATGCTTAGCCGTGTCTCTAATAAAACCGCTGTAACGTCAGAGGTAATGTTCATTAATTAATGGTTTTCTTTCGTTTTTGATGTACTGCAGAATATTTTTTATAAAATCCCAGGCCAGGAAAATCACCTACATGTTTTTCTGTGTTTTATCTTCAGCTACTTTGACACAAAGGCATCTGCTGTGATGCTCACACCTTTGATAAAGTCTTGCGAGTGTCAGCTTCCTTTTTATAGATACAAAAATATGTAAATGTACTGATCTGAATTATAATATTTCTGACTGTCAAAATTTCCCAGATTTAAATTGAATCGAATCGAATTAAATCGAATCGTGGATCGAATCGATTCGGGACCTTGTGAATCGGAATTGAATCGATTCTAGAAATCAGTGACGATACCCAGCCCTAATTCCCACAACATCTGCCCCATTCAAATATCGTATGATCTTTTTTCTTTAAATGCAAGTCTTTAGAGTTACAGATGTTGTTGCTGCTAATGATGTTTTAAAGTTCTTTATCTTTAAAAATATTTTGTGTGCATGATGACGTTCTTTTCCCGGTCAAAACTGGATGTGTGGAAATAAAAACTGATGCTTTCCAATCTGAACTAAATTTATGGATTTTTTATCTTTTTGAAGAAGCATAAAGCTTCAGTTTCATTTCAGCTATTTAATCCTTTTGTTAGAAACAGGAAACTCTGGTGATGACGCGAGTGAGTTATTAAACAGGATTGCCTTATCCACTCTCAGCTCCCCCGGACATGCACACGATTGGACAAAAGGGGACTTTAACACCTGAAAATAAACTAAACATGACCAGTTAATTCACCTTTATGTGAAAATCAGGTATTTATCCATATTGTGCACTGAAAATATGGTGCTACATACCTCTTGAATCAGTCGTCTGGATCGTATTTTCCAGCTAAACAATATTTTTAAGCCTCAGCTGCTCTTGCATTTTCCATCCTGAAATTGACACTGCCTAAGAATTTGGTACAGTGACCTCCTTGTAAAAGGGGAAAAACTGAAGAAAAGGCGGCTTTCCCTCCCTGAACACTGTCAGGTTCAGACAACAGTCCACATGCAGAGCTGTATCAGACGAGGCAGTGAAACTGGTGTGAAGGGTTAAACTCTGAGATCATAAGTGGTACGAGGGGTTTTCTGTAACCGGCACTTATCCCCCTCCCTTCCACTTGTATCATTGTGGTTTCAACAAAGGAGCCACACAGCACTCCGGCCACACTAATGAAAAAAATCCCCTGGAGTTATTTCACTGGAGGTGGTCTCTCTCACACACGTATGTGAAATGTAAGCTTTGTAGCGACGGGCAGCGGTCCAGGTTTAAAAAGCCGACGGGTCCACATTAAATGCATTAAATCGAGGGGGTGGAGAAAAGATGGCTACTTTCTAAGGGGGCTGTTTGAGACACTCGGGAGTGAGTGTGGGCTTTTTGAGCTCAGAGGGCTCTGATTTAAAAAAAAAAATCTGAACGCCTTTTGTAAGAATCATAATGTGAATGTCCTCTTCACTCGCCTGCAGCTGCTTTAGTCTGGAACTGGAGGTTAAGATCATGAATTTAGACGCTGAAGCAAAAGATATTTTACAGCCATTGGTGTTAAAGCCTCATGTAGAAACGTGAAATGGTCAAAGAGCAGAAAACTGAAATCCCCATAAGATGCACAAAGGGGCCCTGTGCACAGAGACGTAAAAGGCCCCAATTCCCACCTTTGAGACTCCCTGTGATGAGTGACGACTGCTTTACAGTCTTTTTTTTTTTTTTTTTTGAAGTCAAAAGATGACTGCTCCTTCCAAATGCAGTCGTTTATATTTGGCAGTGTGGCTCGGTGACACCGGCACGGAACAGGAAAGCATAAAAGATCAAATTAAATATGTACTGAGTCCAAACAATACCCCAGCAGCTGTGGTGTCTGTGCACGCTGTGTAAACACAATTGATTAGAACGATGAGTTAAGCCAACCTATCCGGGTGGAACTCTCCCAGTCTTTTATTAACTTTATTCTGTTGGAGGAGTTTGCAGTTTGTCCTCTGACTGTAATGTGGCAGTTAGTGAGGCGCAGGGGTGGAGGAGGTGGTTGCCAAGCAGCTTGCAAGCTCAGCTGGGAAAATTGGACTAAAATGGAGTAACCGGATCGCCCTGTACGAGATTCACCAACTGAGTATGTCAGGATCTGAGCTTTGACTCTGAAACACTTTATAAAGACGTCCAGAGGCTTCCCGATAGTTCAAATAATCAGCTAATGCTTGATGCTCGGAGAAAACAAAGTATTGATATATGAGAGGATGTTTTCTTTAACAGAAACGTGTAAAACACAGAGCAACCACCAGGCTCATGAAATAATTATACCACAGTTATCGCAATGTCACACTGTAGCACACAGGATTTTACGGTGATCAATGAGACTTTTACATCTCATGACTTTGGTTTGTTGTTTCTCCTTATGTTACCAGTTACTTGCCAAAAACAATATTGATCAAGAGTACAACAGAGTAAAAATATCATTTTTTATTATTGAAATCTCTGTTGGCTCTTTCCACCTGCCTAAGTGTGATCTCTTTCTGCCTTCCTCTGCTTTACAACAGCACACACTTTGGATTAGTTCTCTTTTGAAACATGACACGTAAAAGAAACATTTGAGTGTGGGAAACCTTCACCAACCGAGTGAGGAAAGCACAAATGCTCTGAAAAGACATGAACAACAAAAGCTGGGACTTTGTCCTCATGTAGGCGTCAACTTTTTATTGTGTGGATTATTTTAGTTGTTTTTGTTGATGTGGGCGTTTTTGCTTTGATTTCACTTCCAGGATTATCTTAAATATGAAAAAAAAATCCTTCCAAGCACTCGAACATGCGACTTCCCGTTTTGTGCATTAAATGGAAAAAAACATGCTCATGCACGAACTATTTCCCTTTATCTATGCTCATGACATTTTCAAAGAAAGAAAGAAGCAGCTCGTATCATAAGATGACCCTCAAACCCTTTAATTTCATAGCTCATGTATTTGAATTTTTGATTTTCATATTTTACTCTGGGCTGCGCTCTCTTAAGCCACAATAGGCACATTAGTTGGAAGTTGAAAATAATGTGGAGCTGTCCTTTGACTCTTGCTTGGTATGTGTTACATATGATGTGTCGGTAACTCTTCTGTCTCCCGCAGCATCTCATCCGAGGAGCCTCTCAACGGGCCGATCAACAATGCCCACTTGACCTTCCTGCCCCCAGTGCCCAGCTCGCATCCAGACAGGGATGTAGGGAATTTGTTCCTAAAGCATCACAAAGTGCAAAAGCAAGACCTGGATAAGGAGACATCCAAGTCCAGATCTGATGATGCCAATAATAAAACCAGGATCGATACCAAACGGCCTACAGTGAAGCCTGCTCGGCCAGCCAAACCTACGGACCCTCCCTTCATAGGAGACTCGTACATGAGCGAAGACGTCCCTCCGCAGACGGTGAGTTCTCCTTAACTGTGCTTAGTCTGCTGGCTTTGATTTCATCTGCTGCTGAAAATGAAACCCCCTGAGAGCAAAACGTTTATCTGATTTCAGCAGCTGTCAAAGAAATGTTTGCTGTTTTTAATCCAGGAATCTGAAATCTAATCTGTCTATATTTTACAGGCTGTTTTCCCTGTGACATGTGACATATATGTCTGTGCAGTTTGTCCTCTGACTGTAATGTGACAAATCGAGACGACTGTGTGGATGTCTCGATTTGTACAACTTCCTCTACATTTGCTTCTTGTTGTGCTTCTTCTCTCCTTACTGTGCTGTTGTACAGGATGTAATGTTTGCGTGGGTCCTGCATGTAGCCCTGCAAAAACACTCAAAAGAACAGGACAACATGCAGAACAGCACAATCAAAGACCTCAGAATGACAGGAAGTGAAACCGCATGCACTGATACACAAAAATATTTTCTCATGTTCAGTTGACATGGACAGTATGCAATTTGGCCACAAATAGAAGCGCGTACTCTACCAAATGAGTGTCATGTTGTTTCCAGTGAATGGTAAACGTGCTGGTACTTCCTACTCAGCTTAACACTCGAAGCACTTTCACCCACTTCTACAGCACTTTTATCTGTGGATGTGCAAGGTGAAGCTCAAGACTTTACGATCTGGCTCAAGGATATTTTGTCACGTAGACAGTTCGAGCTGGGGATCGATCCAAAAACAACACGAACCATGATTTCCTTTGGGATTAATAAAGTATTCTGATACTGTGGCTCATTCATGTTTTAAATAAACAGCAATTAAGCTCCTTGGCAACAGACAATATATCAGACCTTCATATTCACAAATCCACACAAATAATAAAGGTAAACATCATCGTTATGGTGACTGACTGAAGTGGTGAGAAAAAAGCCAGCGGGTAATAAAAGTTGTAATTTGAACCCAGTAAACCAGCGGTGCCCATCACATGACTTGGTTTATCATCCCTGCAGCACTGTCACACATCTGCTTTTATTCGGGGCTGAGATGTCATAGGGCGGCTGCCATGGTTACTGGGTGGATCTGTTTTTTCCAGTAAATGTTTAGTAGAAATATGTTTCATGTGTTTTTGTTTGTTTTGTTTTTTCTTTGTTTGTTTGTTTTTATGGAGCCTGACTTCCACATTTCCTCACTATGAGCACAAACTCATGGTGTCATGAGGATGGAGGAGTGTAAAACAGATTAATTATCAACTCTGACTGTTATGGATGACATTGCATATTTTTGTAAGACTTTAATGGTGAGGCCATATCATAAATCGCCTCTGTCAGTGCGCCCCAGGGCAGCTGTGGCTACAATGTAGCTGCCATCACCAGTGTGTGGATGACTGAATGTGTAAAGCGCTTTGGGGTCCTTGGGGACTAAGTAAAGCGCTATACAAATACAGGCCATATACCATAAATGATGATCTGTGCAGACATTGTAGTTAATGATAAATTTAACAAAGACGGAACAAGAAAGATTAAAACCATGGTGTACTACCCCAGAGGAAAAATGAAACAAAGGAGCCACTTATACCAGAAGCAAGAATACAAAAAAAAGCTGCTGTTATTGTTGAGAATCTAAATACTGAACAGCAAGTTTCAGGCCATAAATAACATGACTAACATAAACGGACTGCAGAGACAGCCAAGGAGAGAAGACGCGATCAAGATAAACTAGTTGATGCATTTCTTTATTTTTATGCCACTGCATTCATTTTAGAGGTAAAGGTTGGATATTATTGGCTTTAACTTAAAAATGTTACAGCACAGGAGATGTGCCTGACATAAAGAGCTCTGGTGGTAGCACTACCATGCTACTGGTGGTAGTGCTACTGATGCACTAGGATGTGACTCTGGTTCAGGGGGTTGGGAAGCTCATCTGTAACTGGAAGGTTGCCGGTTCGATCCCCCAGCTCTCTCTGCTCTCTCTGTCCTGGGCAAGACACTTCACCTACCGCCTACTGATGGGGCCGATGGCAGCCTCGCTTCTGTCAGTCTGTCCCAGGGCAGCTGTGGCTACAACTGTAGCTGCCTCCACCAGTGTGTGAATGTGAGAGTGAATGAATAGTGGTATTGTAAAGCGCTTTGGGTGCCTAGAAAAGCGCTATATAAATGCAATCTATTATTATTATTATTATTATTATTATCCTTTGACTACGATGACCTGGATGACTGAGAACCTTCACAGACTTATTATTATTATTATTATTAGTTATTAGCATGTAGCTGTTGTTTCTGGTACAGTTTACTGCCATGTTCCAGAGAACTTAGATCATCACTGCCTTTCTTAAATTGCGAAACTTATTCAGTCATGTTTTCTTATTAACAGAGCATTTTGGTGTTGAATGTTTTATTTTTTTCTTTGGTTTTTATCGGTTGAAATTAATGCTTTCGAACCGACTCGGGTTGCTTCATTTTTCCTTTGAGGCTACTGTTATTGTGATATAGATATCTGTAGCTGTATAGACGACCCTACGCTGTCATTTTGGTCTCTAAAATAGCGTCTGTTGCTTGAGGGTTACCCAGCAGCCAAGCTGATATATGTAGTGAGTCAAGTTTATTAAGATGCCTGAATAGATAAGAAAGCAGGCGTCTGTTGCTCAGGCGATACACCTTTATCATCCACTAAAAGCGCAGATCGGTTAGATCAGCAAGTTACTGAACAAAGAGTGAAAAGCTTGTGCGCACGAGCATGTGTGTTGAAGTATTTAAAGTATATAAATAAAGAGCGATGTGACTGTGCATGATTGGCTGCAGCGTGCAGTATGAGGCACTTTTAAAGCTCTTAGTTTCCCGGACTATCATCCGCTCACTTTCAGTGGGTAGATTTTCTTTGAGCACCCTTCTCTGATAACATCTGCATGTATTTTCTTATCTGTTATTTCCACTCTTGTATTTCACTCAAACAGAATATTTCTCCTCCACTAACATCTACTTCCTTGTCTACATGTGTATATACTTGTAAGGTTTTTGTTTTGTTTTTCATCAGCAATGTCTGCCTCTGTGTGTTACTTCATGCCTCATGCTGGATGAAACCTCCAGCATCTGTCCTGTCGTTAGCCCTGTTCTCTCTCCGCTCTGTAATTACCAGGCAATTGCGCCCAGTGAGACTCTTATTAGGAGGTCAATATTGAGGGTGAACTTCCTGCCGAGTGAAAGTAATGATGTTGGCTTCGTAATGATTGTGAGGGACGTGCAGTAACTGCATTTAGGTCTGGAGGTAGGAGCGTCTGCATGAGGTCTGATAAGTTATGTTGGTGTCTGCTCCACACAGGGCTGTCCAGACAGCATCCGAAGTCGGGTGGGGAAAACTGAATTTGGAGAGCGATTTCTGGAAAGTATTCCAGTTTTGCAGTGGGCCAAACACGTGACACCCGAACAGCACCGGCGTCTGAGCCATTATCCTGGAGCACATGGCTGGGGAGGGATCGATTACGACAGTGAGATTTTGATTTTATCTAAAAAATTTCCTTTCATTTCATTGATTGCTCCTTTTGAACTCTCCAGTTTCTTGTGAAACTTATTTTATTTTAGTTTTAGTTTAACGTTCATGATGGAATGCAGCCATCACAACTCTGCAATTTTTCTCTACCCAACCAAATCAGTCTTTTTTTTTTTTATCCTCACCTCCGTGTTCAGATTTTTATTCTTAGGCTTTATTACAGCAGCTTTGCATGAGTCCGTGATTCAAAATAATCTTGTTTATCTTATGCTGGGCCTTGGTGCACCCACACACCACCCACCCAGTTCCATATAAACACATCCACACTGTGACATCAAAGAATTTTAATAAAACTGTCAGGATCCGACTGCTTAGATCAAACCTGAGCTTTTGCCTCATACTTAGACTGACATCATTATTTGTAGCTTTGTAACATCCACCGTTCTAACAGCTCATAATGGGAAAACAAGGAAAATCGGTCAAAATTCAACTAATTGTATTATTATTTTTTAATATAAAGCTGGATTTGCCCCAGTTCAAGATGAGGTGCGTATGTGTCCTGGCTTTTTTGTTTGTTTGTTTGTTTTATTTAAACATACATTGACATGGTCCTGAAAATAAAAGTATTTACATTTTATTTTGAAAAAGGAGTGTCTTAGAGTTATTTATTATATAAAACAGACAAAAAACCCACAAAACTGAAAATGTAAATACAGTAATACACCATAAATTTACAGTAAATGTACATCAATACATTAAACAATTGTTCAGGCTGAATAATCCACAATAACTCTCTGGCAGGAAAATATCCTCCTCCAACTCTGTCTTATAAGAGCCAGATGTAGGACTACAAGTACTTCTGGATAATTTCATTGAGGACATGCTGGTCTCATCACAGCACAGATGTTTATCATAGAGATAAAAGCAGCTTCCTGTCTGTGTGCCCACATGGAGCCTCTGGGATTTTTTTTCCTGTTCTTTCAGGACAATCCATCCATCCGCTTCCGCTTATCCTTTTCAGGGTCGCGGGGGGCGCTGGAGCCTATCCCAGCTGTCATAGGGCGAGAGGCAGGGTACACCCTGGACAGGTCGCCAGTCTGTCACAGGGCCAACACACCGGGACAGAAACCATTCGTGCTCACATTCACACCTAGTAGCAATTTGGATTAATCAATTAACCTATCCCCACAAACTGTGGGAGGAAGCCGGAGTACCCGGAGGGAACCCACGCAAACACGGGGAGAACATGCAAACTCCACACAGAAAGACCCCGGCCTGATGTTGGAATTGAACTCAGGACCTTCTTGCTGTGCGGCAACAGTGCTAACCACCGTGCCACCATGACGCCTATATTAAACAAATCTTAGATTTAATCAGTTCTTTTGTGCCAACAGCACTGGTGGAAACACTCTCTGTCCTCAACTCACCTGCTAACTGGCAGATGTTGGACAACTGGAAGGCTCCTGGCAATAAGTCGGCGTGCAGTCGCTGTGCAGTGGTGGGGAATGGAGGGATACTGAAGAACTCCCAGAAAGGGAAGGAGATCGACAGCCATCACTATGTCTTCAGGTCGGTCCTGACGCCTTCCTTCCTGCTTCCTTTCATTAATAATGAAAATATAAGAAAAATAATGCTGATTCTATTTATTATGTCTCTGGATTGTTGTGGTCTTCAGGACCAATGGGGCAATCATTAAGGGCTTTGAGGAGGACGTAGGGTCTCGGACCACCCACTACACGTTCTCCACAAACACGCTGATGAATTCCATGTTGAGCTACGCAGGTGTCGGGTACAGACGACCCCCCGTGTCTAAGGTGAGGACGGAAATAAACATCTGTCTTTATTAAGTGACGACGTTAAAACGGTCTTGTCATGCTCGGCTGCTCCCTCCTCTCAAACAGGAAACGCGGTACATTTTCCTGCCGGATCACGACCGAGATTACCTGCTGATGAAAGCGGCGGCGACGCACACCCTGGTGGACAGGGGGCGTGAGAAGGGCAAAAAGTAAGCGACACTTTACAGACTGCAGCTTCAGTCCTGTTTTCTTCTGCGTTACCCGTTTTTAATTTGATTATTATCAGCATCAAGGCCCAAGGAGTGGAAGCGTCCTCAGGGTTGGTCCACTACCACTAGCAGGAGTTCTCCACACTTTATGAGGTTTTATCAAAGATTTTCTTAGGACACAAGCTGCTTTTTCACTCATTTTCAGTCCAATTGTTGTACCTGACCTTGTTCAGAGGAACAGTCATCTCACCAGAGAGCAGAGCAAAAGGCAGAAAACATCCAAAGAAGAGCTTTGAATGTCCGTCAAGAAGCCTGGAGAAGTATTTCTAAAGACTACTGAAAGAAAGAAAGCTGAATCGAAGAGCTCAGACTGTGTTGAA
This sequence comes from Copadichromis virginalis, assembly GCF_057382275.1. Taxonomy (NCBI): domain Eukaryota; kingdom Metazoa; phylum Chordata; class Actinopteri; order Cichliformes; family Cichlidae; genus Copadichromis; species Copadichromis virginalis. The sequence continues at coordinate 29,429,616 of NC_140625.1, forward strand.
GAATAAGTGTGGTCATAACAAATATTGACTTTCAAGCTCATTTAAATTGTACAAACTTATTTTTTGCCTGTATGTCTGCAACTCAAGACTTGCACAGCCAGCTATGTTTGTGCAGAGGTGCAAAAACGGAGTCTTACTTTTTGGAAATATGATTGCTGAGATGAAGCAGATGATATTTCCTGCAGACAATCCAGCAGATTAAACCTGACTAGTCTGTATTTGTTTATAATGTCACAAGATCAAATATGTCAGAAGCGTCACTGCTCATCAGTGATCAGTTCTTTGAATGTTAATACTCGTGCTCTCCAGCAGTTGTGGTGTTTTTATAGTAATGCCGTATTTCCTTCAGTCCAGTGAAGTACTTTGGTGAGGACGTGTCAGCAGAGAAGTTGAAGATGTACCATCCTGATTTCATCCGTTACCTCAGAAACAGGTGAGCAAATTCTCACTCGTGAAAGCAGAGCTCGTGTTTCAAAAGCTGTAAGTGGGATTAAAGGAGAAGCAGCGACTGAAACCAGAGAGAGCTGCTGAGGGAAGATCCCCACGCAGCCACACTGGGCCACAGAGGTCACCGTGTGAATGTGTGTGTGTGAGAAACTTCAAGCTTCAGTTCCTGAAAGGCTCACAGCGCAGGTTATTCATGTTTTGTGATCTTTTTGTTTCAGATTCCTCAGATCCAGCACTCTGAAAACCAGATTCAAAGACATCTACCGTCCATCAACCGGTGCCACGATGCTGCTGGCGGCGCTGCACACCTGCGATCAGGTACATTTCCAGCAGTCTGTTGTTTACTTATCAGGAGACAAGGCCGTACTTGCCCGATAGCGTGAGAATGTTTTGACTTTGAGCAGCTGAGCTGCAGAAGCATGTGCTGCATTTCTGTTAAATTGCTGTGTGTCAAAAAGCCTCCACAGAGTTATGCTTTTGATCTTTACTGTGGTGGCAGCGAGCCTTATACATCGTGTCCAGATTCCGTATCCGGTTAATTGCACATGTTAAACCTGTTTTCCAGCCTGAGGAAATGAAAATGAGCCAAGTGGGTCAAATTGAACTAAAACTGGCATTTTGCAGTTTACGTGTCACCAGATTCCTAATCTGTCTGTCTTTTGATTATAGGTAAGTGCGTACGGCTTCATGACCCCAGACTACAAGAAATACTCAGACCACTATTACGACAAAAACTATCACCCTGTTGGCTTCTTCGCCAACCACGACCTGCGTATGGAGATGAATCTGTGGCAGCAGCTGCACAAGGCCGGCCTCGTACGGCTCTACATGCGCAACTAAACGAGGATGATGAGAAATTTCATCACTCCATCTGCACGCGGCTCACCAGCATAGTCACAGGGAGACGGGATGTGCAGAAACGTGGGACTGTGCCCGTCTCAAAATGACACTTCACAACTTTCTGAAATAAACGCAAAACCAGCAGATGATTTATTTTCATGAAGGAAATGATGATAAATTTGATTTCTAAAAGACAGCTGCTGTTATTGTTCAGCAGAGAGGTCACAGTTATGGGTCTATTATTTGTTTTGCCTCTTTTTAAAGGAATCTTTCTGTGCTGGGAAGCATTATTCTGGTGACTGGTAGGAAAATGGATCTTATGTTAATTTAAAAGAAAGAAACGATTTTTGGATTAAGGGGCCTGCTGGTCTGGACCACACAATCCTGTGACGGTAAATCCAAACGGTGTAAGCTGTGAGTCACAATCTCTAAGATACTGTCAGACTGTTAAGATGCTTTCAACAACCTCAAAGGGGAGCTCTTCTCCTCCTGCTCCTCCTCATCTTCTGTCATACACGGGCTCTTCCAGTGTTTCACTTACCTGCTGGTTAAACCATCTGTTTATGAGGGGCAACCAATAAGAAGAAAGGTGGCTCGAAGGAAGCTAACGTGGTTCATTTCAAACAGAGAATAAACTGAGGGGCTGCACCAGTGTAAGATTTACTTTGAACTGTGCTACTCTGGTAGAGTTCAAAATCATGACTGTAAATCTGGGAATCTGCAGAATTTATCAGCTTTAGTTGGAGTTGAAACACTCCAGATATGCTATTTTTTTTAAAGTGTTATTTCCTCTCTTTGAATAGATGGGCACAGATTCTTGTCTAGTTAAAGAGGGAACTGATTTGCTATTGTAAAAGTTTGATTGTTTTAAAATGATTTCATTATCTCTGCAGACAATCTGTGGTGATTTATGGTAATATTTGGCTTTCCTGTGAACCTTTCTGCTGCTGCTACAAGCTGAACTGGAAATTGTCCCTTCTGTCTTGTTATGTATTTATTTTTAAACCAGCAAACCACCAAACAGTTGTTTACTCTGAGAACTTTAGATCGTATCATACGATCGGTCTCTGGCAAAGCTCAAGTCATTATTGTTTGACACAGCGAGACCACTCTCGAGTTGGCAACGTGCTTAAAATATCCCATCCCCGCGGCCAGAGCACTGCTGGCAGTGACCACGGGCCATTTTTATGAGTTTTCTTTTTTCTGTGAGTTTACTGTGGAATGAAAAGGGAAATAATTCACTGACTGTGACTTTAAAGCTCACAAACAAATTAAGTATTTAGTTTAAGGGACGTAATTTATTCTCATTTTAAACATATTTTAATTTCTTTTTTTAACACTTAACTACACTTTGTGGCCTCTACTGGACTTTCAGTGCCTTCAATGTGAAACAGCAGTTTGGGTTAATTACTGTAAGAACTGAACTTTATTGCCAGACTCCTTCAGCTCTGACTCATCAGCTTCCATCTCTGAAGTGACCGTGGGGGGTCTGCCCTCGACTACATGGATGTACTGTCTTCAAGCTTAAAGGGGATTTTATTGTATTTTATTAACAATACTACAAGTTTTGAAGTGGAAGGAAGGTAACCAAACCAAAAACGGTCACATCAGGGAACGTGTGTATTTAAAAATTAGCCTTCTGTGTTATTAAATCAGTGCAGAAAAAGCAATGCAATATTTCCAGCATTTCTGCAAACTGTAGAGGGGAAGGAGACTTCTGGTTTATATACGGTGCAATGATTGATTGTGATTTTTTTTTTTAAAAAATTAAATCCATATCTCAGTGAGTTTGAGTCTTTCTGTCATAACCTGAGAGTTTGGTCACACTTTATTTTACAGCTTTGATTAATTTTTTTCTACCAAAGATCAAGAGGAAGGTTCTAGAAATTATTATTTACTGTTACTAATTATAAAATGGAGAATTTATTTATTGGTCTGTTTTCTTAACTGCATTTTCTAATCCTGGGTCATGAGGAATTCTGGAGCTTATCCTGGACTGGTCACCAGTCTATCACAAGCCTCACACAGAGAGACTATTCACACTCACGGCCAGTTTACCCAGCAAGCATGTCTCTGGACTGTGGGAAGAAGTCATGCAAGCACAAGGAGAACATGCAAACTCCCCAGACAGCAGGCAGATTCAAACCCAGGAGCTGTTTGCTGTGAGGCAACACTGCTAACCACTGTTCCACTGTGACCCAGACAGTATTTGAGAGCTTTTCAGACATTAATCAGTCTTCAGCTGCCACGCACCCTTGTATAAAGTCAGTATCATGTCTGATTGCACAGAATAGCCTATGACTTAACAACATGCAGTCCAATTTTATTTCTATAGCACCAAATGATGACAACAACAGTCACCTCGAGGTGCTTTATTTTAAGGTAAGGACACTACAATAAAGCTAGAAAGTACAACAATGAAATGACCCCCTGTCAGCAAACACCTGGTGACAGTGGGAAGGAAAAACTCCTTTTAACAGGAAGAAACCTTCATCAGGAGTCTTGCACCACCTTTTCCATGTTGTTCTGTTTTCTCCACTAAATTTTGTACGCTGTAACATTTATCTTAAAGCTTTAGTTACTTCTATCCTAAAATCTCCAAAATTCTAAGTACCAAAATATATTAGCTCTATAAACATTCAAAATGAAATATTAATTAATGCATAATATCATGATTCTGCATAATGAGCACGGTTTCTATAAATCTTTTGGAATATAAAATTAGAATTATGCTGATTTTGGCTGCATGAAAGCCAGAAATTTGTGCCCCAACAGGCACTGAATGATTGTTTCCAACTTTTTGAAACAAGTCTTTTAAACTAAATTACACATGTCTCTTGTGAGAAAGATATCTATTCTTTAACTTAAGATCTGATGTGACATAGGGCCTCTAAACGTGCTATTCCACCTTGCTGATATGCATTGAGAATAGCTGTGTGTCAACACATAATGTGTAAATGCACTAAATTGGCACAAAGCCATCAGCTAAAAAAATGAAAGAATGTTTTCTTTGTTGTTAATTGTTTAATATGTTTTAAATTTACACTCATATTTGAGGTTATCGTTATTTTAAATGAAGTTTTACTTTAAGATATTTTTTGTCATACCGAGTGACATACCATCCCACGCCTTTTAACCGGCGCCAAAGGTTTCAGTTCATACTCCAATCCAGAAGGTGGTGCTAACGCACCTGAAGTCAGCTCCCCGTGCACTGTTCACCAAAGAAGAGCAGCAAAAAGGAGACAATAAACGAAGTGGATCTTCAATACCGCAACACTGAGACGGTCTTTTGAATTAAACCCAGAAATTAAACCCCTCGAAGTCTATCAGCACCAGGGGATCGATTAAAAACGAGATCGCTGGTAAGAAAAATCAGATTTAACGTGCAGTGACTCTCCGGGAGGAAACGGCTAGCTGCTAGCTCATCGTAGGGGGTGGATGAAGAAAAGAGTTACACAAAAACGGAGCATCTCATCTCTTGTCAATCCCAAACGGCACACAAATGACAAAAGACCATAGTTCGGCTATTTATTAGTTAATAATGAAGTATTAACGCGAATGAAAAAGGCGGAACCCAATAGCGAGGATTGAAGCGGATACCCGGACGGTTTACAGCGCGCACACAGCCAAGTTATTTTTACAGTAAAAAATCTCTTTTTATTCAGTCTGTGACAAAAGCCGCGATGAAACGCAGTATTTGGGCGCTTTTGTGGATTATATAGGCCCGAATTAGATGAGCTGAGCCTGAATTGCAGGCCGCAGCCGCAGGGGGGAAGAGAGCAGCTGGCGAGTCGGACGGTTTCCAGCTCTTTGTCTGAACCGGAAGTACAGAAACATTGACATCCTGTTGAGGCCGATCCCCCCCCCCCCCCCCCCAAATCATGATTTTGTTTGGTTTTTTTTAGACTGCAGCAAATCCAGTATTATCCAATATTATCGTACTTTAACGATTATTAATAAACATATGAAAATACAAACAAATGAAGAAAAATGGCACCTCAGAACTTATTACATATCCAAGGATATTGCAGAAGTCATTAATCTGGTGATTTAGCCTAGTTTATTCCTAGTTTGTACTCTGTGTTTCCAGCAGTGTAAAATATTCATCTTTTTATAAAGGTATAAAAACATGGCACTTCCACATTATTTTAAACTGAAACTCTGAACATAACCTGCTCCCAACAATTTGTTTTATTCTGCTGGCTGCAGATTTGGTGCTGTTTAGTGTTTGAGAGTAAAGAATAATATATAAAAACAGAATTCAAACATAGGGTTATGTACAAGCAAGTAAAGTGTAGGTTAAGATCAGATGATGCTCATAGAACAATAAAATTGTTTGCTGTTGAGGATCTATTTTTATTACTGATGCTCGTCAGGGAAACACAAAGACTTTAGAAGCTACTGAAAATCTTTAGACCCTCCCACTGATTCCCCAGAGGTCTGCAGCAGGTACCACAAAGCAGGATTTTGTATTTCATACCCCTAACCCTACAGATTAGAGATCAGCACGTATGAAATCTCTGCCTACTGACCAATCAATTCACCATGAAATAGCGTCATCATTCCTGGAAGATCCCTTGGACCTCTGTGTGTGAACAGTAGAAGGTTCTAAAGAAATAAATGCAATTTTATTTCTTGCCTGTTTTTTTCCTCTTGGTAGCAAACAGTTTTACAATTTCATTGTTTTACTGGCATGATCCTAAAACAGGCCATGTAAACTGTACTTGCTGATCTCATATTAAATTTGTACGTAAACTGAGCCTATGCTTGAAGTCAGCTTTTATATTTAATCTGTACTCTCAAATGAGTCTGCAGCTGATAGAAAAAAAACTAAAACTGCTAGGAGCGAGCAGGTTTGATTTAAATCAGCTGGAATCACCACATTTTCACTGATTCTTTTCTTTACAGCATGTTTTATGTGTGCAATTTGTTAAGCCGTGCTTTACTAAAATCACTGACTAAAGTGAAAACTGTGACTTGCTTTGTTACAGGAAACTGCGTGTATTAATTTGATGATTTAGAAAATGTACAAATGTTATGCTTGATTCTAATCTGCTGCCGTTTATCCTGATCATCAGTGTTAGGAAAAGTGAAAAAGCCTTCAAAATTGATGTGCAGGGAAAGAAGCATAAGCATCATATTGCATTCAGGGGCGTTTCTTAAGACGTAATGTAGAAAATCTAGCCTTAGTTTGCCTATCGGCCATTCATTAAAAAATAAGAAAAACAAAAGGAATAAAAGTGTTCTGCATAAAATTGGCTTTACTTTTTTATGGTTAATGCTACATTTTTGTTCAGCCTGTTGAATTACTGCTGAGAATCTGCTCTTCAGCTGGATTTAACTGTCGACACAGTTACATCCCTAACTTGTTCCTGTTTTTCCTGCAGATGTTTAATAGCTGTCGGTGATTAAAGAAGTTCCTCATGAGTGAAACCCCAGTCTGGACCAGCATGAACCCGGAGACCCTCCACATAAAGGAGGAACAGGAGGAAATCTTGACCAGCCACGAGGAACAGCAGAGTAGTGGTCTGGAGGAGGCGGATATCATTAAGGTCATAATCACTGCAGTTCCTGTGAAAACTGAAGATGATGAAGAAAAACCTCAGTTCTTACCCTTTCATCAAAGCCAAGCTGAGGACAACAGAGATACAGAGCCTGAGAGCGATGGACAAGAACCGAGCAGTGACCCGGATCTTCAAAGTGAGTTTAAACCTGATGCTGATGAAAAGGCTTCAGACTATTCTGAGACTACTGATGAGTCTGGACCTGAAAACGAAGACAGCGATGGCGGCTGGAAGGAGGGCAGGGCACTGGAGTCGGACTTAAATATGGATGGGGACTGTAATGCGGCAAAAAAATTCTTAAGCTGCACTTTGTGGGGTCAGCAGTTTATCTACAAGCAGTGTCTTCAGAAACAGCTGACATGCCATTCAGGAGAAAATCCTTCCAGCTGTTTGGTTGATAACAGCTGCGAGGTAAAGCAAAACGTAGATTCCCAGGTGGTGGCCCCAACAGGTGTGAAACAGTTTATCTGCGAGTTGTGTAGTGAAGTATTTTACCGAAAATCAGAATTTAAGAGGCACAAGAAAATGCACAACGGGGGGAAGGCATTCAGCTGCGACTATTGCGGTAAAGGATTTAACCGAACGTCAGATCTCAGGACACACATGAGGGTCCACACAGGTGAGAAACCCTTTAGCTGTAGTAGCTGTGGACAGAGATTCAACCAAAAGATACACCTTAAGACGCACATGAGAATTCACACCGGAGAGAAGCCGTTTGTTTGCGAGGAGTGCGGTAAAAGGTTCAGCCAGCAGGGAAATCTGACAACTCACATGCGAGTCCACACCGGAGAGAAACCGCTAGCCTGCGAAGACTGTGGGCAAAGGTTTAACCAGCAGACGCATCTTAAGGCACACATGCGAGTGCACACAGGAGAGAAACCCTTTCAATGTAGTGACTGTGATAAAACGTTTAAACGAAAGACGCACCTTAAGACCCACATGAGAGTCCACACTGGAGAGAAACCTTTCGGTTGCAAGGACTGCGGTAAAAGGTTTTACCGAAACACAGATCTTAAGACTCACTTGAGAGTCCACACGGGAGAGAAACCGTTTGGATGCGACGAGTGCGGCCAGAGGTTCAACCAAAAGACGCATCTTAAGGAGCACATGAGGCTCCACACGGGAGAGAAACCCTTTCACTGCAACAAATGCGGCAAGAGATTTAATCGTAAGACGCATCTTAACTCACACATGAGAGTCCACGCAGAATGAAAACGTCAAGGCTGCTTGGTTTGTTGTAAGAGATTATTTGCCGTGTGGAGGCAAGTCTGCAAGAACCACAGCATTTTTTTTTATTGTCCTGTAACGTTTACGTTTTTTAAGCTTTCTTCAGTGCGTAGTTCAGAATATTTTAAACAAAATGATATTTGCTTCATCTGCTGGATGTTTAATGAAATACTAATGCTGAGGCTTCTTTAGTTTCCCTAAGCTAACCTCAGGTTTTGTTATTTAAAGAACTCAAGTAGAAAACAACTGTACTGTTACTAAAAACACTTAATTTAAGCCTGCGCTACGTATTAACTCTCTGTTGGGCTCTGTTGTATGTCAGTCCACACCAATACTTGTGCTCGTACAAAGACTTTTTTATAATGTGTTTTGATGTTTAAGCAGTGAGTCTGAATGAAACTAATCTGAACAGAAAACATAATTTAAAAACTGTTATGGTGGATTATTATGGTAGTCCTTATTAGGGTTGGGCAATTGGACGAATATATCGACTAGTTTTACAAGGGCGATTTATTTATTTGTTTGCCCATGAGCAAGTTTGCTAATAATGATGGAGCTAATAAAAGCAGTCAACAGAAAAAAATAATAGCGCTGTTTTAACAGCACCCTCTTTCATCTGCGAGCAAATGCCCCCACCTCAGAGTGCGCCCAAGTGCTTGTTGATGTGGCTGCAGAAGCTGTTGATAGCCTAGCATACTCAGCCGGATGGTGGACACGTGCATGCTCATGCAAGTTTGTCGTGTTTGAGTACTTTGCTCGAACTATACGTCTGCACAAGTGGCACACCGCTTTGGTTATATCCTTAGGTTTACCTCTTTCATCTGGTTTAAGGCCAAAGAAATCCCAAATTGGCAACTTTTAATTTTTTAGTGCTGTCAGCGTTAACACTCCTTCATCATGACTAACGCGATTAACAATTAACCCATCTGGAGCACAGCCTGAGTCAAAATCCCTGAAATATCTCTGTCAACGCATTTCGGCAGTTTGTCCTAATTTTGTTCATTCTGCGCTCCAGATGGGTCGAGAGCGTTAAAAATTTTAATCGTGATGACCGCGTTTAAGCCGTGTTAACGCTGACAGCGGTTTTTTGCTTTGTTTTTTTGGAAATTAGTTCATCCATGTTTGAACTTCTTCTGTGGTGTAAACGTGCATGATTACATGGCCCCGCCCATCAAGACGTCTGCGCACGCACGAATATATGGCCCATCGGCGATTGTTGGACTGACGATTGCCGGTTGGAAAATTTTTACATATCGCCCAACCCTAGTTCCCATGTAGCATCACTAAACGAATGTTTTTTTTTCTTTTACTATGTGCTACTGGCAGGTTCACTGAAAAATACTACTTTGTAATATAATATACATTTCAGCCAATCCTGTTTGTAAAATGTATGTACTGTAATGTAAATGACTTTCAGATTCAGCTGCCTGTTGACGAGAACACTACTACATGTACTGCTGTATTTGCATGTTGTCTCTCAAAGTGTTTTATTAAAGGTGTGTTCCTGTAACGCATCAGAATGTTCTCAGACTTACCTTTTTGTTACAGTAACAGCATATGATTCTTCTTCTTCAGTGTTTTGGTGAGACTGTCCTCAACAAAACAGCTGGATTGTTTTTGTTTTTTTAATTAAAGCTGTCATTAGGACTAGTTAGATCTTAAAGGTAAGTGCAAAATATTGGCAGAACTCAAAATCCTGTAGCCTAGAGACTGGAGGAGCTTGTTAACATTTTCCAACGCTACCCGGATGTTGTTTTAACAAGTTTATCAGCATGTGAGGTCAAGTCATATAACCTTCATTGGATGTAATAATATCAAATATTTGCAAAGCACTTAAAAGTTATAAAACCACACATAAAGATGAATACATGTTCCACATGGGACGGGTGGGCAAAAAGAAGCTTTTGACCTAACTAAAGCTAAAGTTTAGTTAGGTCAAAAATTCAAACTATAAATGCTCGAAAGGAAACAGGCTATTCGTGTCCAGTGAAGGGAATCCAAGGAACAGCTTACATTAATTAAGCTAATGATTAAGAGGAAGGAAAACTATACAACTATACAAATGACTATCAAAAGAAGAGTTAACCTAGGACCTGGCGTCCACATATGAGGTAATCACATTTTGGGTTATTTAGACCAAAATACTCAATTTTGCTCTACAAGGGCCTGATACCCACTTACGAGGACATTATACTGCTACTGTTCTATCGAAATTTTAAACAAATATCCTCATATGTGGCTCTGATTTTTCTTAGAAACAAAAATTAGGTAAAAAAAAAAATCTTTGCTTTTACATTCATCAGGTCCCAATCATACGGAGCCCCGCAGGGTACATGGGAGAAAAAAAAATTAAGACGGACTTTTGCGAGATCTGCTTGGTTTACAAGACATCACATATTTGCAAAAGTTCTCTGACGTTTTCGGAGATCTGACACCCACCATCTCGAAGCTAACGGGAGGTCGAGACCTACTACAGACCTACTACAACTCGGGATCTCGCAAAAGTTTTGCGAGATCCCGAGTTTGTTTTGTGAGATCTCGCAAAACTTTTGCGAGATCCCCAGTTAGTTTTGCGAGATCCCTAGTTTGTTTTGCGAGATCTACTTTTGAGCACCTACGCCTGTGTGCTCCCACATTAATCACACTCTATCCCAGCTGCAAACTGGGGTGGGACACAATATATACCTTTGCCTGCATGGCTCCTAATTGATGAAGACACAGTAGTTTAACCTAAATGACTTATCCATAATTTGATGAAGGCAGTGTGCAAAGAGGTTCAGTTTAAGGTCAAAGGGAAATTCATTTCATTTATATTTTTTGCAATAAATACTCAATAATAATGATCAGTTTTCTAATCTGCAAATCAGGACCAAACATAGAAACTTTGTTATATGCGTGCCACATTCACTGCACATATTCTTTTGTTGGTATTACTGAGAATCAGCTTTACAGTTTGAGTATGTAAAAGAATTACTTCAGCAGAGAATCACAGCATGATTGGTAAAATAATCAGTGAAAATTTGGTGGTTTTAAACTCAAAACTCTGCTGTTGACCAGATTATGTGTTCAGCAGTTTTGATTATATGGAGAACAACATACGAGCTTTCAGAGAAGTACAATCACATCCATTTTTGTAAGTCGCTGCGCCTTCAAGACTCGGAACATTCATCACGCCATCACTAACTTAACATGCTCAAAACAAAGTATATGCACAGTCAATATACATAATAATCATACTAAAAACATTTAATAGTGTGCAAAAGTCTTGAGCCACTTTCATGTCTTTTTATTTTGTTTCCAATGAGTTTAACTTTCTGTGAATTAAAAAAAAGTGCTCTTGAGCTCTTGGGCAATACTTCTCCAGGTTTTGAAAGCTTTCCTTTGGACAGTCCAGTCCTTGTACTTGACAATTTTTTAAAAATGCTTTTCCTTTTTTGTTTGTTAAGCCCCTTAACACTGGCCTATGAGTCATTCAAGCATAAAAAGACAACTTATAAAGTGCTTGGAGTGCTCCAGTAAAACAGAAGTGCTTTTAAATAGTATTTTCAGGTACTTTGTTATTAGCAACCTGTCAAAACCCCACCAAAGAAAAAACAGACTGATAAGTAGGGATGGGTACCGGTGTCCGGTGCCATGATGGCACCGGTTCTGACATAAACGGTAGTAACCAGACCGAAAAGCAGCGCACATTTCGGTGCTTTATTTTCCTGAGCTGTGATACACTTCTAGCCAATCATTTAACGTTTCCGAGGATAGTAGGCGGGGCCAGGTACGTACGTTCTGTTAGAGCAGAGCTACAGATTAAAAATGTCCAAGGCGAAGCGGTCAAAAGTCTGGCTGTACTTCACAGCAAAAGATGCAAACTCAGCAGCGTGCAACAAGTTCTTTAAGCTGATACTGTGATACTGTCAAAGGAGGTGACACCTCAAATCCAATGAAACACCTGGCGATGCATAGCGTTTTTTTAAAAGCCCAGAAATGCGTCGTATTTGATAGCTTGCTGCGAGACCTCACACCGAGCACATCTACTGCGGGTGTGGTGCCTGTTATGCAACATCCCCCAAAAACACGAAGAGGAGAGTCCTGGCCCCTAGCCCTGCCAGTGTAGCAGAAATGATGAGGATGATGATGCAGCAGCAGCCGTTCTTCTCTGCGTGAGTAGCTAATTTACGTTGAGTAGGCTAACCACGTTATTACATTAATGCATGTAAGGTGAACTAGCAAACATCATCATAGCTACATGCTGCTGTCCTCTTGTTTGATGGCAGATACTCCCTTCACCCTGGCTAAAAAGGCTAAAATGACCAAAGAAAAAGTGGAAAACAGTTAAACATGAGAGGTTTAGGACAAAGTTTGTGTTTTTTCCATTGTTTAAGCACTGCTTCCAGCCAAGAGTGATACCATATATGCCCCATAGCTGCAGAAAAGGCTAACATTGTTATCTTTTTACAAAAAACAGCTGAACATGAGAGGTTTTTGGACCAATTTTGTGTTCTCCATTCTTTAAGCACCGGTTTGAGCACCGTTTGAGCACCGGCACCGTTTCAAAAGTACCGATTTGGCACCGGTATCGGATAAAACCTAAACGATACCCATCCCTACTGATAAGCATAAAATATTCCAGCAAAGGCTGGAGAACGATTCCTGAAGACTACTTAAAAATAACAGGAAGCTTCCTCAGAGAGTTCAGAGTGTGCTGAAGAACAAAGACACCCATCATCACACCAAATATCAACTTTCAAGCTTTTTAGAATTGTACAAACTCTGTTCTTGCTTATAAACTGCATTTTCATGTCTCTTGACACATGTCAATGAATCACTGCACGCTGTTGTTACAGACAAACAGTGCAACACCACAACCAGCTTTTCTGGTCATTTATTCAGCCATAAAACAGCAGTTTGTGCAAAAATAAGGACATAATTATTCTCAGACAGTAGTTTTAAAAGAAGCAATTTCTTTCTTGTTGCTGTTAGCATAGTTATCCACAATCCTCTTACATCAGCCTGCAAAAAAGCATTTTACCACTCTCTTATACAAAACTGCTTTGAATCCACAATTTCTGCATTTTTAAAGCATCACCTGTGGGGTTTAATAGTTTGATCAGGACCATCATTAAACTCCTGTTTAACTAACTTGGATGAAATCACATCCTCTGAACACGTACAGTGATGATGACCCTGAATCATAAAATTTCCACCGCTGTGCTTCACAGGTGGTATGAGGTGGTTCTCCTGAAAAGCTGTCTTTGGTGTGTGTCAACATGTTTATTACTCCAGTTGCCAAATAACTCCAACTTAGTTTTTTTTAAAGCACAGTATTTCAAAAAAGCTGTTCCTAAATGCTGATCCCGGCGAGAAAAGTCTGATCCTTGATGATGAAGTTTCACCTTTTACACTCTAAGGTGGTTCTATTCATTGACACCTAATCCGGCTCTCATTGTATTTCTGAATTTGTAACAAATATAGACGAAATGAAGCAACAGATTAAAAAAATATATAATAAAAAGGTATAAAAATACTATGTTATTGTTAAAAAACAAATAAACAAACAAAATTCTATCACGTATGGACCCTCATATGTCTTTTCAGACTTCCCTGTCTGGTGAATCTTTCGCTACAAACTCCACAGCTAAATGGTTTCTCTCCGGTGTGGACGCTCGTGTGCCTCTTGAGATGCGCATTGCGACGAAACATTTTACCGCAGTCGTTACAGCCAAATGGTTTCTCTCCTGTGTGAACTCTAACGTGTTGTTTGCGATGAGTCTTTTGGCTAAACTTTTGACCACAAAAAGAACACTCGAATGGTTTCTCTCCCGTGTGGACACTCGTGTGTCTCTTAAGAGTATTCTGATGTCTAAATGTTTTGCCACAAATGTCACAACCAAACGGTTTCTCTCCCGTGTGAACTATCGTGTGTCTCTTCAGAACCACCTGTTGTGTAAATATTTTGCCACAAACGTCACAAACAAAAGGTCTCTCTCCTGTGTGGACTCTCATGTGCCTTATGAGATGCATATTGCAACTAAATGCTTTACCACAGCTGTCACAACCAAATGGTTTCTCCACAGTGTGTAACTTAGCATCTGACAGCTGTATACCTCCATCCTCTTCTGGATTCCTCCCTTTGGCTGAGTTGCTGTTTGGAGCTTCAGCCTCTGAGATGTGTTCAGTTTGGCTTGGCTGAAGCTCCAAGGACATAAATTTCTATTCATCATCTTCACTCTTTACAAGGAAGTTGGTGATATTGGTCTCCTCCAAATCTCCCTCCTGACTTCTGCAGAGTTTCCGCTGTTCCTCCTTTATGTAGAGATGCTCTGCTTCCTGCTGGTCCAGACTCGGGCTCCATGGAACCTCTTCTTTAATCACCAGCAGCTGCTGAACATCTGCAGGCACCGATGAAACACACATGCACATTATGGACTGTAACTTTGGTTAAAAGAGCCAATATATTATGTTATCTCTAAAGATTTTTTGAAGAGCATCTGAAGTCTTCGTCTTCCTCTGACAACGACTCTTAAGAGCTTCTTTATTCCAGCTTTTTTTTTTCATGCTCCTAAAACACGTTTAGTGACACGTTTGTTAAATTACACACGCTGTATTTTTTCTTGCCTTTAAAAAAAATCTCTATTTTGTCCTAATGACAAATTCACTTCATATAACTTCTTTTATTACTGGAAAGTGATTTTCTTTTCACACTTTACTAATAATTAAAACACAAATGACAAAACACGTGCGTCTAATACATCTAATATTATCATTCTATTTACTTTCTAAAAAAAAAACTAGATTCAGGTTTCTGATTGGTCAAAAGCAGCAACTCTACCTCTTTTACCTACTCAGCGAGATTAAGAAACCCTGTGCTTACTTATCAAGCTGATAACCGCTTTTGTATGACCTCTTAGTCTGTCTGCAGGCCAGATAAGGAAAAGATATCCTGGGTAAACTCAGGGTGTTTTGTAGTATAGGCCCCAGAAGTGTATCTTAATCAGCAAATATAAATACAATGACAAGGAAAACAACATATCAGCAAACTGCCTTGCACTCGAGTAATTTCACATTTTGATGTTTAAATTATAATATTATATTTCAAGGTCAAGACCTGGATGGATTCTCTCAATTCTTTAGTTTATTACTTCCTTATTACCTCCTATAGCAGAGCATACATTGCAGCATCCTTTATCAAAGAAAAAAGAGGAAGTGCCGTCCCAGCCTGTAGGATTAAAGCTGTTGTGACTTGTTGGCTTATCATCTGTCAAACAGATCTCTCACAAATGGTATCAAATCATTTTGAGTCAAAAAGAAGCTGCAATCAGTTTTTGGCAATGTGACCTTTACATTTAAAAAAAATTTTTTTTTCCAGTTAATATTTTTAAGAAATTCTCTTTCAAGGGCAAAATAGTTCTACAGTGAGATTTTAAGTAGCTAAAAAAAGAGTGAATTATGATGTATGCAGAACAGGTCATTTTTAAATTATTAGTATTTTTATAACCCCTGCATAAATCCTCTTGACTATGTTTTTGGCACCGATGAGCAACTAATCTCAACGTGACCCACATTTTATTGTAGACAGTGTAGATTTTCTACCTTTATATTTCCAACTTTGATACTTAGGTACTGTTTACACAGACCGTGTTTACACACAGTGGGGATAAAACACCCTTGTTTTCTTCCTTAAATAAGCTGCAGGCTCCTTAAAGATGAACCAGGCAAGCGCAGAATCGATCACCACGAATCACCAAAACAGAGGTCTTCTGTGTTTTAAGCAGGCACCTGCGCAGACACCTTCACCCCATCTATGATTTTTACTGGTGGTGTGCAAACAAGGAACCGATGCATTACCACCACTAACTGGTCTGGAGTGTGGATCGGACCTTCAGACACGTTTATACTCTGCGTCCTTCAAAGGAGAACAACAAAGTACAAGTACATTTGAAGAAATTGACAAATAAAAAGTATTCTATTCTATTCTATTCTATTCTATTCTATTCAAAGGGGCACATATATACTCACAGGCCAATTTATTAGGCACACTTGTTCAACTGCTCTGAAACACAAATATCTAATAATCAGCCAGATCAATAATCTAATAATCAACATTGCACCGGCTCGTTCCATTTAGGCATGCTGACATGGGCAAAACGACCTGCTGAAGTTCAGGTTGATGCATCAGGCTGGGGGAGGGGATTTAAGTGACTTTGAATGTGGTTGTTTGTAAATGTTTGTAGGTGTTAGAGATCAGAGGAGAAGCACCAGACTGCTTTGAGCTGATAGGAAGTCAGCAGATACATAAATAAAAAAAACTTGTTACAACCACCGTTTTCTGAAGAAGATCTCTGAATGCACAACACATTAAACCTTGACCACATTGGGAGCCACTCCTGTGAGCTAACAACAGGAAACTGAAGACTGGGAAACACTGATGAGTCTCAACTCTGCTGCAAGATTCAGACGATAGGGTCGGAAATTAGTGTAAACATGAATACATGGATAAATCCTGCCTTCAGCAGAATAAAAGCTGCACTTGGTTTGTAGAACTGGTGTCTATAATTACAGCGGTCTTCAGAGCAGGGAAGAAATATTTGGATTTGTGGAAATTTTTACGGTGGCCCTGAGAGGCCAAACGGACTGCAACGTCAGAAAACACTTGCAAAAGGAAAAACGCTGCAAAAAGAAAAACGCTGCAAAAGCACACAAAACACAACGGAAATAGGAAAAAACACAATGGAAATGTTTCTGGGGAGACAATAACCCGACGGACCAGTTGCACAAACCAAAACATGCTAACAAGTGCGCTGGGACTGGGAGTCACTTTAAAGAAGTGGAGGAGAGGTAAATGTGTAGTAATCATATGATTCTAATACAGATATCTGGAATATACATACATGTTTTGGTGCAACTGGTCCGTCGGGTTATTGTCTCCCCAAAAACATTTCCATTGTGTTTTTTCCTATTTCCGTTGTGTTTTGTGTGCTTTTGCAGCATTTTTCTTTTTGCAGCGTTTTTCTTTTTGCAAGTGTTTTCTGAAGTTGCAGTCCGTTTGGCCTCTCAGGGCCACCGTAAAGTTTTCACCAAGCAGTCTCCTTTTGGGGGGTGGCTGTGGCTCAGGAGGTAGAGCAGGTCACCTACTACTCATCAGGTCAGGGGTTAGTTCAGTGCTCAGCTGGAGTAGAAAAGTGCTACATAAGAAGCAGACTTTACCATTTAGTTTTAGCTGTTGGACTGATGTCCTCATAGTTGAATCTGGAATACTTCGGGATAGAGTTTGTGGTTGACTCAGTGACTGGAAGGTGTCCAAGCCGAAATCTTGTCCCACCCATCGCGGTGAGCTGACAGTTGGTATGAGGTGTTAGTACTGATATATCTGGTTTTCACCTAATATCACACTGCATTATACGCAAACATCTCCACTTGTTGTTTGTTCAGATGCAGCATTGCATGCCTAAGCCATGTTGACATGTTCTTTTCAGACAGCTGAGATGTTCTGCTGGCAACACTTCCAAACCAACTATGTTCAGTGTGAAGATTTAACATGCTGAGGCTTGTAGAGTCTGAATGGAGCTCTGGGTTTTTGTTCTCTGAGCACTGCACTTGGGATGAAACTGCTGCGAACATTAACATTTACCTTGAATATTTTTCACTTATGAATAAGAGAATAATATTTTTAATTGTACAATGACAGCCTTATTTGGAAATGACCTCATAACCTTTGCTTGATGGACAGCAACAGCTAAATTCTCCAGGATCATTGCTGATGTTTTTCCTGCCAGAGGAGGTCTGCTATTATTAGTTATTAGTCAGAAGTGTGTTGGCAACGTGTTACGTGGTCAGCCACCACACCCTGTAATGTCACACTGCCAAGTTCTCATCTTTTTCATTGAATCTTTGTGTGGCAATATCTAGATTCACTGTAGGTGTTTTACATGAGTATTAATGTAAACAGAAAGAAGAGATGTGTTTGTTGTTATACAAACAAAAATAACAATTAATAACATTCAAAATCCAACCAGAATTATTCTTTAAAGCCAGCCATTTTAACATCTTCTCTTATATTTGCAAGAACAATGTTATTTGAAAAATACTGTATATGTACAGTTTCAGACATCTAGATGTTCATATTTGTAGATTCACAGTTTCTGTCTTCTTTGGACTCTATCGCCTTTCCTGGACTGTTATTGGGGCTGATGGTGACCCCTTTTGACCTGGTAATAGACGTGCACTTCACTAAACTTTAATTTCAGGCTTTATTACAAACACACCTCATGGGTGGAGGACAGTTTAAGCAAATAAACTGCAAAATAGAGAAATAGAAAATACATATTGTATTTTCTATTCACTGTCAGACAACCAGCATGCTCATTTAAGTGCAATGAAAAATCATCCAAATTCAAAAACAAAAGTCCTTATTCATACTGCTAATGCTCTATAACCACAAACAAACCCAAAAACATTGTTCAGCTATTATTAGTGTAAAAAATTTAATGTGTGGTAATCTGCAAATAAGGAAGCAGCTGGAAGAAACAGTTTTTATTCCATCTTTAATACAGTTAATTGTGAAGGAAGCAACAAGACTGAAATTCCAGAGGCCTGCACTATGAGGAAAAAAACTCAGCATATTCAGGATTTATTTAACTAACATTTGCAATCAGGATCAATAAGTCAGCCCAGTCTAGCTACGAGGACTTTTACATATAGAGGGCAGTGTTTGCAGCATATCACCAGGCACAGACAGACAGGTCTACTGGCAACAGAGCAGCATATTTTACACATGAAGAGCAAACTACAAATCAGAAATACTAGTCACAAGAACATCATCTGTGAAGTGCTCTACAGCAGCGGTCCCCAACCCCCGGTCCGAGGCCCGGGGGTTGGGGAACGCTGCTCTACAGGCTGTCAGTCACCTACTTTTCGTTGTTTTGGGCAAATACTTCAAAATATCTACTAAAAATAATCATTTCTGCATGTCCTTTTTTTTTTTTTTTAAGGTTTTGTGCAGTATTACTTTATAATGCATTAGTAATGAGAAGTGTGTAATAAAAACTTTAGATTACTGTTCAGTAAAATTAGTACTTCATATTTAGCACAGCCAGCAGACAGATTGTCATGTAGTGTTTATACATCCGATCAAAAATCAGTGAGACAGACTGAAAGGCGCCCGGTCCATCAAAGGCCAGAAAACAGCTACAGAAGTCAAGTGTCTATAACCCAAAAGGTTCGAGATGTTCAGGCACAAAATGACAGGCATGTGATTCAGTTGTTGAAGCTGCAGTTGTGTGTACACTCATGTGTCTCTTCAAACTTCCCTGTCTGGTATATCTTTCGCCGCAGACGCCACAGGAGAACGGCTTCTCTCCCGTGTGGACGCTCATGTGTCTCTTGAGAGTATTCTGCTGTCTAAATCTCTTTCCACACAGACCACAACCGAAAGGCTTCTCTCCTGTGTGAACTCGTGTGTGACTCTTCAGAACCCCTTGCTGTGCAAATCTCTCGCCGCAAACACCACAGCTAAATGGTTTCTCTCCCGTGTGGACTCTCGTGTGTGTCTTAAGGTGCGTATTGGAACTGAAAGTCTTGCCACAGTCAACACAAACAAACGGTTTTTCTCCTGTGTGGACTCGCATGTGTCTTTTAAGAGTAAAATTAACTCTAAATCTTTTCCCACAAGCATCACAGCCAAATGGAGTCTCTCCTGTGTGGACTCGTAAGTGTTCCTTAAAATTTGACTTCTGGCTGAACCTTTTACCACAAAAACCACAATCAAAGGGTTTTTCGCCTGTGTGAACTCTCATGTGCGTCTTAAAATGTGTCTTCCTGCTAAATTTCTCGCCACAAACAGCACAACAAAAAGGTTTCTCTCCAGTGTGGATTCTCATGTGTCTGTGGAGAGACTGCCTGTGGAGAAAACATTTTCCACACTCAGAGCAGCTAAAGGGTTTTTTGGTAGTGTCACATCTCACGTGACAATTTACACCTGACTCAGGTGACCTGCTTGCCTCCCAGTCCTTGTCACTGTCTTCAGTTCCAGGTCTAAAATCTGACAAAGGTCCCTGCCATTCATCACCATCGTTACTGAGTTCAGTCTCAGAGGAGTCCGAATCATTTTCCACTTCATTAGGTTGTAAAGTACTTTTTGTATCAAGGTTTCTGGCTGATTCTGGTCCTCCACAGTCATCTCCATCAGTCTCAGTTTTTATTTGTTTACTTGTTTGATGACAGTAAAGCTCTGAAGAATTTGGTTTCTCTTCACCATCTTCACTCTTCACAGGAGCAGCAGTGAACGGGAGCCTGCTGGTATCAGCATCCTCCAGCCCTTTAAAGTGTTCTGCTGTTTGAGTGGTGCACAGTTCCTCACGCTCCTCCTTTATGCGCAGGGGCTCTTGGGACCACTGGTCATCAGAGGGGCTCCATTCTGGGGGAACCTCTTCTTTAATCACCAACAGCTGTTGGACATCAGCATGAAACTCTGAAACACACAGAGACATCACCTGGAAAGCACTTATTTTACAAATATCACAACACAATAACCTTATAAAACACAGATAAAAAAATAACAGATAAAAACAAGAATAATCTGTCATTAAAATGTGAATAAAAAGGGTTAGAATAATGACTATTGTATGAGACAGGTTATTAAAAAACACCGCAAACAGTAACAAAAACAAAACAAGCCCTTGAAACAATTACAATAAATAGAGGTCAACAAAAAAACCTCTATCTGCTAACTTATCACCAGCTAAATGTCAGTAAAAAAAATCTAAATTCATCTTAAGAGCTTGTTGTTTCTTTTGTTTAAAATAAAGATCCCTTTTTCATCTTCCACCTTTTTGCTGCTCTTACTGCTTTTAATAGGAGGCACTGTTGCAACAAATGACTTGTTGGGGTGAATAATACCAAGTCATTTTGAGCCAGAAGGGACAAACTGGAATCAGTTGTTACCAAGGTGACTTTCTATTTTACTTTTTATTATGATTTCTTATTATGTTTTTTGTGTTTTCAGGAGCAACCTGACCAAAAGGAAAGCAGAAATTTCACCAAATACAACCAAACAGTTTAAAGATAATTTAAGTGGCCAAAAAGCACTAAATTGATTACAATGTAGGTACAGTGATAGGTGTTTATTAAGAACAGGAAAGGGCAGTTTAAGCAAATAAAGTGCATAGGTGTGAGTGCAAATGGTTGTCTGTCCCTGTGTGTTAGCCCTGCGACAGACTGGCGACCTGTCCAGGGTGTACCCCGCCTCTCGCCCTATGACAGCTGGGATAGGCTCCAGCACCCCCCCCCCCCCCCCCCCCCCCCCCGGAACCCTGAAAAGGATAAGGGGAAGCCAATGGATGGATGGCTATATAAGTGAGATGGCTTTATCCTACATAAAGCCAGCTCACTAAAATCTATATTTATTAAGATGAGTAAAAACATTGGACATTAAAACACCTTGAATCAAATTTCGCCCATTTACTTACGCTGAACTACAATATTAACGCTGTTGTTGTGTGCCCCGTCTAAAACGCCCGGGTACTACACAGGACCACCGATGGGTTCCGCCGTCTTTAAGCCGTTTTAACATCGATTTGTGGCAGATTTACATCATTTAAAAAGGCCGGTTTGTAGGTGAAAAGTTTATTTCGCCCACCAGTACAACGAGCTAGCAGCTAGGAAGCCGTTTCCTTCCGGAGAAACATCTCACGTTAAATCTGTGATTTTCTCACCGGTAGTTTGGTTGAGATCAGCATCCTGCAGCTGATGCGGTTTGATCTGCGGCTTTCGTTCATAAGGCTGACTCTCGATGCCGTTGCGTTGACGATAATCCGCTTCATTCATTGTTCTCGTCTTTAAAATCAACTGTAAGCTCGTTTGAATTGAACCAGGCGACTCGGTCAGAAGATCGATGGCCGTGTATTCACACTTCTATACGACCTCATCAATAGTTGGACAGGGCTCCCATTTTTCAGTGTTGTTGTGAAATGGATTTATTGGGGTGTTTTGGGCAGGCATTTGCGGAGGCACCTTTTTTTTTAATAGGAAAAAAACGTAACAGACACTTTTAAAATGTATTTTTAAACATTTAATTATTTTTCATGCAGAAATTATAGACAAGAACATATGAATGATAACAAAATATAAGAAACAGTGTATATAATAATAATAATCATACTCATAATAACAACAACAATAATAATAATTATTAATATTATTATTATAAGGCTTATAATGCAAAAAACAGGACAGAAAGGGGCCAATTAGTTTTAAAAATGAAACTTTAAGTCTTTATAAATAGGTGCTCTGTTGATATTTCTTTAATTTCTTAAAAATTGAACTAATCGTGATGACGGCGTTAATGTTGAAGGAAAAACTCCCTTTTGACATTTAAATGGAGCAAGAAAACTTCTAAAAGCTCCCTTTAAATGCTTTTAGAAGCATTTAATTTAATTTAATTTAATTTTTTATCACATTGGTTCTATTTTCTTAGACTATTGTATTCCTATTATTATTCAAGTTCACAATTTCCTTACTCAGGGGTTGCAGTTCTCATCTTATATAGAACTCTCTTAACCCTTTAAGACCTACCATAGAACCAAGTCCGCCAGAGCTTATATTATATTTTTACATGCTGTAGAGCCATTTTTGGGAGCATTTCAAGTTGATATACATCAATACAACCATTATAGCCCAAATTTTAATGATATGTATGCATTAAGTGCATAGTAATTACATAAATTGCAAAAAAGTGGAATAAACTACAAAAACATTTAAAATTGTTTTTGTTTTTTTGTTTTTTACATATATTTCTAGTTAGAGAAATTTAAGAGGCTTATCCCTCAAAACTGTAAATACAAAAAAGTTGCACAAAATAGTTTCCCGCCACAGGAAATTTATTTTAAGTGTCTTCATAGTTTTATTTTTTATATACTGCAGGAAAAACGAAAATAAATATTATAATGCAGATTTCCAAAAAAAAAAAAACAGCATATGCATCAAAGTAAACTATTTCCAGCAGTGCAATATGAGTCCTAAGCGTCCCAGAAACGACACAGAAAGTCATAAAGTCAAACATAACTTTTAAAAACACAAGTATAGGCTCATAAGGTCCTGATGGTAAAAAAAAACTACATTTCCGCAAAATACGTCACTTCCGGTTTCGGGCAGGTCATGGCGGACATGCGATAGTTTGCGCTGATGGACGTAGGAAGTGTTACAAACAGCTGATCGGATGGGTAAAGCGTGTTTCTGGGATATTATGTTTTTGTTGCTGCAAGTGGTTTTTATGACATTTTTGCAAAGCTTTATGTGGAAGGAAACTGTGATCGAGGACAAGCTGATGGCATAAGATGTAAGTACAACCCCTCCGGTTTCATATGCAAAAGAAAAATATTGCGCTAGCTTACGTGGTTGCAGTGCTACCGGGATTTAAAAATAGTTAAGCAAAACGGAGCGTGCCCGCTCTGACTGGCTTTAAAGGGTTAAGTGACCAGGTTCCCATTTCAACTTTTCTTCATATACTTGGTGTAAGCTTTTTCTTATTTGTCACTTTTAATTTTCGTTACTATCCTTATTTCTCTGTCTGTTATTTCTTTAAATGTAAGAGGTTTAAGAAACAGTGTTAAACATAAGGCTATTTTTTTGTTTTGCAAACAGTTCAACTCAGATTTTGGAAGATTTAATGGTATAATTTTGAATTCTGACATAGATAAAGATGGTCATTACATTTTTCCAATAGTTGAGGCTGCACACTCTATCTATATTTTAGACAATGTGTATGGTTTTAACTGTCAGAGGGAGAATAAATGGTAAATGGCCTGTATTTATATAGTGCTTTTCTAGTCCCTAAGGACCTCAAGGCGCTTTACACATCCAGTCATTCACCCATTCACACACTGGTGATGGCAGCTACAGTGTAGCCACAGCCACCCTGGGGAGAACTGACAGAGGCGAGGCTGCCGGACACTGGCGCCACCGGGCCCTCTGACCACCTGTGACCAGGACACAACGACCGAGACTGTCCAAGCCGGGGCTCGAACCGGCAACCTTCCGATTACAAGGCGAACTCCCAACTCTTGAGCCACGATCGCCCCAAAATAAACTATATTTTGATACGTTGGAGGAGCGCCTACTATGCTGGTTATCAATTATTTACAAGATTTATTAATGAGAGGAGACAACTTAAACAAGAGCAAGGTGATAAACAGAAACTCTGCACAGGTGCCGTGGGAAACCAGGGGACGGAGAAACGGTCGGGCACACAGAACACAGGGAGAGCACGGGCTGGAAGTTCTGCAACAGAGGAGAGAGGTGTCACAACGAGTGAGAGAGACAAGGCCAACTTTTACAGACAGGTGAGAGAGCGCAGACTGTCAATAGCATCACAGCGGATTCTTTTGTCACACATTAGGTGATCAGTCAAACAGCTCTGTTAAACGTATGGAATTCACATTGAGTATAGATGGATATTAAGAAATATAAAACTTCCAGTCCTGAATGGACATCAATGATTAAATTTAACAGTAACTATAGCAACAAATCACATCTGTTGTCCAGAGGCGCTTTACATTGGAAGGCAGAGACCCTATACTAGGACTGGGCGATATGACCCAAAATTCATATCTCGATATTCTTTAGCTGGTTGACGATATATAGACATCTTGATATTTTTTAAAGCCATAAAGTAAGAACAAAAAGAGAGCTCTTAGTCAAAGCTGTGTCCCAAATCTCACATAAGCACTTTTATTAACATACAGCGCAGATGTACAAGAAAAAATTACTCAGAAATAAATTATCAGCATTTATTAAATAATCATGCTCCATAAATAAAATAAAACAATGTTGTTTTTGTGCATAACAAAAAGCTCACAATTGTGCAGTCAAAATGTAAACTAACAGACGCTGAGCACAATAACAAAGACAGATTTCGCAGCTGCTCTGTTCCCAAGTTCTACTGCGTGACTGACAGCCTGGAGTTTGAAATCCTCTTTGTAACCGTGTCTCTTAACAGGTGTCATTTGTGGTCCTTATACACACACAGTACGGTAATATTACGTTGAAGCAGAGTACGTATCACTCCGTGAGGCTTCTCGGTAGCCGTAATGATCCAACAATCCATCAAGCAGTGCAGTTTCGTAGTTTACCAAAGTCGTACCAAAATATTTTTTGAAAGGTTTCTGAGCGCTGTGTACCACATAAAATCGGTTCGCGGCCAGTAAGCACAACCAGAATTTATACATAAGGCGCGCTGTCGATTTTTGAGAAATAAAGGATTTTAGTATGTATCCTGAAACAAGATAACATTCATTAGTAGAGATTGGGAAAACTTCTGTTTACCTTTGTTAGCCACTTGGCTATGATAGTAAACAGTGGGACAGAGGGACTGGTCGCCCAGGGCACCAAACAGGTTAGGACCGCCCCTGGGTGTATGGTAGGTGGGGCTGGCTCTACACTGGGGCAAGAGGGGCCAACCACTGCGAGCCTGTTGGCTGTGGTTTAAACGTTTTTTGAGGCTCACCGATTTGTAATGCTCCTGCTCACAACAATCGTGTAATTTCACTGGACAAATTTGCACCATTTTATTTTTTTGGAATTAGGCTCATTTTTTTGCATGTGAATAAATAGATCCGACCAGTGAGAGCGTTGGATTTGGCAACACGTGTGCTCATAGCTTAAAACGCGCTCAGATTATTTTTACAGTCTCACTGATTAAGTTGTGTTTAGAAACAGTTTTTAAATTACAAAACACTTCTTATGGGAGGCAAAAAAGTGCGTAACTTCTAACGTTCAACAGGTTTCTTTTTTTATATAATTTCTTATAATTTTGAAGCTGTTTAAAGTTTCATTGATATTAAAAATCATAATTCATCTAATGATGAATGACTTTACTATAAAAGCAAAAACGTGTTAAAACAGTAAAAAGGGTAACTTAATATAGTTACAAAGATTTATTGCCCAGTTTTAAAAAAAGATTATTTCATACTTGAGATAGCTTCAGTTTTCTACATATATGTTCCCATATATTTTATATATTTGTATGGAAACATATATATATTATTTATATAGGCAAGGACAAAACCACAAATTTTGTATTCATGGATATTTTTTGGTTTATTTTTTAAGTACAATGAAGACAAACATGAGGACGGAAAAGTAAAGCTTGTTAATAATACAAATACACTTCACAACACAACCTATAGTGTTACAGTATCTATCTGCAGTAACATGTGCGAACTTTCATGCTGCTTCAGCTGTTCAGATGTTGAACATTTTTCACCACAAATGCCACACAAAAACTGTTTGTCTCTCCTGTGGATGCTCATGTGTCTCTTAAGTCGTGTATTGGAACTAAATGTTTTCCCACACTCGTCACAGCCGAACAGTTTCTCTCCCGTGTGGCCTCTTAAGTGCTCCTTAAATCGTGTGCTGCGGTTAAATCGTTTTCCACATATATCGCATCCAAACGGTTTCTCACCTGTGTGGACGCTGGTGTGTCTTTTAAGAGCATTCTGGTGTCCAAATCTTTTCCCACATATATCACAACCAAATGGTTTCTCCCCTGTGTGGATTCTCATGTGTCTTTTCAGACCTTCATGTTCTGTAAACCCTTTACCACAAACACTACAGCCAAAAGGTCTCTCGCCTGTGTGGACCCTCATGTGTACTTTAAAACTATACTTAAATTTAAATGTCTTTCCACAAGAATCACAACTAAATGGTTTCTCCTGTGTGTGTACTCGCATGTGATTCTTAAGATGAGTGTTACGACTAAATGTTTTTCCACAGTCTTCACAACCAAATGGCTTCTCTCCTGTGTGGACTCTCATGTGCGTTTTAAGAGTAAACTCAAGTCCAAATCTTTTTCCACAAGCTTCACAGCTAAAGGGTTTCTCTCCTGTGTGGACGGTCATGTGTCTCTTAAGATGTGTATTGCAGCTGAAGGTTTTACCGCAAACAGCACAAGCCAGTGATTTCTCTCCTCGGCGTTGTCGCTTCTGAGATTCTGGTTGTGTAAATGTTTTAACGCAAACATCACTGACAAACTGAGGCTCAGTTGCAACACTCTCCTTCCACGCTATACCACCCACTTCAGTTTCAGGTCCAGAATCTGACAGAGGTTCCTGCCAAACATCCTCCTCCTCCTCCTCATCTTCATAACTGACTTCAGTCTCGGAAGAGTCTAAAGTCTTTTTCTTATTATTTACTAATAAATGACAATTTAGATCTGGGCTCCAGACTGATTCCAGTCGTCCATATGCATCTTCCTCAATTTCCGTCTTGATCTGTTTAGCTAAGCAGCCGATAGGCGGCTCTGTCTGTGTGGATTCTTCTGTTTGGCTTTGATGACGATATGAGCACTGAGGCTTCTCTTCATCGTCATCATCTTCAGTCTTCACAGTAACAATAGTGAACGGTAACCTGCTGAGATCTGCCTCCTCCAACCTATTGATCTGCTGTCCCTCCTCACTGCTCCAGGGTTCCTCCTGCTCCTGCTTTATGTGGAGGAACTCGGCGGCTTGCAGGTCCCGCCTGGGGCTCCAATCTTGAGGAACTTCTTTAATCACCAGCAGCTGCCGGACATCTTCAGGTAACACTGAAACACACATGGACAGAAAAGACTGACATTAAAATTCTACAGCAGCATAGCACACCCATTAAAAACCCTGATATACAGATATATATTCATTCATTGGTGTCTAATTATTTACTCCCTTTCGATGGCATTACCGTTATTTTTTTACAGTAGGTCCTTTTAGTCACGTTTTTAACAAATCTGTAGGATTGGTTTTTAAAAGCTGTGTGACGTTGTCAAATTTAGAAATATCCTGACTCAGTGTGATGCTAAAAAAATCATGCCGGGCTGAATTGTAGTAATTTGTTATTAAACCTTCAGCTGATGCAAAATGACACAATGGGAGTACCAACAGGGACTGGAAAGGGCCAATCTTCTTCACATTTTTCTTCTTTTCCTTTAGGGGTTGCCACAGCAGATCATCTGTCTCCATCTCTCCATCCCACTGTTACACCTGCCTTGTTCCCATTCAAACACATGTATTCTGTCTTCTTCTACTGATTTTATTCCTCTTCTCTCCAGAGCATACCTCCACCTCCCCAGGGTCTCCTCCACCTGCTCCTTACTACAGATCACAATGTCATCTGCAAACATCTTCAAATATCCTCATGGTGTGGCCCATCAGCTTTATCCCTGTGTAGTTTCTACAGCTCTGCATGTCACCCTTGTTCTTGAAGATCAGTTCCAATACACTTCTCCATTCCTCAGACATCCCCTCACTCTCCAGGACTGTGTTAAAAAGTCTGCCTTCCCTCTTAAACACCTCCATACCTCCACGGGTGTGTCATCAGTAGGGCTGCCACAAACGATTATTTTGATAGTCGACTAACCGATTATTTTTGCGATTAGTCGACTAATCAGATCCATTGGACATAAAGCGTACAGCTTATTGCACCAGCATGCATCTGCTCTTATATAGCTCTCATTAGCTTACAGCTTGAAGTGTTTAAGGTATGTGCTAACTAAAAATAAAGACAAGATGATTAGACAAGATTAAACTTTTAATGAAATTTGCAGATTGTCTCAGTGGACTTTAATAAACTCAGCCGTCTGCTCCTTGCTCTAAATATAACAGGACACTAGAGTAAATTCTCGAACATCTCACATTTCTGTTTAATCAGTTTTCTGTTTGCGTTTATTCACCTGTGTGAAAACTATAACTTTAATCTCAGCCAAACAGATTTACTCAGAAACAAATTAAACACTGAAAAAAGGCACGACGCAACGACTATTAAATTAGTTGTTGACGATTTTGATAGTCGACATAATCGTGACTAGGCAAGGCAAGGCAAGGCAAATTTATTTGTATAGCACAATTCAACAACAAGGTGATTCAAAGTGCTTTACAGAGACATTAGAAACAAAAACAAATAAAAAGCATGATTTAAAATTGATTAAAACAAACAAACAAACTAACTAAACACACACATTTCACACCTGTTCGCGCGATCTGAACCCTTATCGTAAGGGGAGCTACCAGTCCTTCTGTGGACGAGCTACTTTCTATTTTAAATTCCCTGAATTTAAAATCTCTAGACCCAGTCTAGACCCAGTTGGGGAGCTACCCAGAGCTCTAATCCCACACCTGTTCGCGCGATCTGAACCCTTATCGTAAGGGGAGCTACCAGTCCTTCTGTGGACGAGCTACTTTCTATTTTAAATTCCCTGAATTTAAAATACTCTCTAGACCCAGTCTAGACCCAGCTGGGGAGCTACCCAGAGCTCTAAACCCACTTAACAAACAAACAAACAAAACAGTATATAAAATCAAAACAGATAAAATCAGAACAGTAGATAAAATCAGTAGTTAATGTAAGTTTTGAAATTTAAGCTTAACAAACAAACAAAACAGTATATAAAATCAAAACAGATAAAATCAGAACAGTAGATAAAATCAGTAGTTAATGTAAGTTTTGAAATTTAAGCTTAACAAACAAACAAAACAGTATATAAAATCAAAACAGATAAAATCAAAACAGATAAGATCAGTAGTTAAATGTAAGTTTTGAAATTTAAGCTTAAAGTGTGGATTTGGTGCTTTATTCAAATGCAGCTGAGAACAGGTGAGTCTTCAACCTGGATTTAAATAAACTGAGTGTTTCAGCTGATCTGAGGCTTTCTGGGAGCTTGTTCCAGATATAAGGAGCATAAAAGCTGAATGCAGCTTCTCCGTGTCTGGTTCTGACTCTGGGAACTGATAAAAGACCGGATCCAGATGACCTGAGGGATCTGGAAGGTTCATACTGGGTCAGGAGGTCACTGATGTATTTTGGTCCTAAACCATTCAGAGCTTTATAGGCCAGCATCAGAACTTTAAAGTCTATCCTCTGACGGACAGGCAGCCAGTGTAAAGACCTCAGAGCTGGACTGATGTGGTCCACTTTTTTGGTCTTAGTGAGGACTCGAGCAGCAGAGTTCTGAATGAGCTGTAGTTGTCTGACTGATTTTTTAGGTAGACCTGTAAAGATGCTGTTACAGTAATCAAGCCTACTAAAAATGAATGCATGGACTAGTTTTTCCAGGTCCTGTTGAGACATCAGATCTTTTATCCTTGAAATATTCTTGAGGTGATAGTAAGCTGATTTTGTTATTGTCTTAATGTGTTTTTCTAAGTTTAGGTCTGCATCCATCACTACACCCAAATTTCTCGCCTGGTTTGTGGTTTTTAGATGTATAGATTGAAGTTCTCTGGTGACCTGTAATCGTTTTTCTTTGGCGCCAAAGACTATTACTTCAGTTTTGTTTTTGTTTAGTTGGAGAAAATTGTGGCACAACCAGTCATTAATTTCCTCAATGCATTTACCAAGAGCCTGTACAGGGCCTCGGTCTCCTGGTGACATTGTGATATATATTTGTGTGTCATCTGCATAGCTGTGATAGTTTATTTTGTTGTTGTTTATAATCTGTGCCAGTGGGAGCATGTAGATGTTAAACAGAAGGGGTCCCAAGATGGAACCTTGGGGAACTCCACATGTGATACTTGTCTGCTCAGATGTGAAGTTACCTATTGATACAAAGTATTTCCTGTTTTCTACGTATGTTTTGAACCAGTTTAGTACAGTTCCTGAAAGACCTGCCCAGTTCTCCAGTCGTTTGAGTAATATGTTGTGGTCAACTGTATCAAATGCTGCACTGAGATCCAGTAAAACTAGGACTGACATTTTTCCACTGTCTGTGTTCAGACATATGTCATTAAACACTTTGGTCAGAGCGGTTTCAGTGCTGTGGTTCTGTCTAAAACCTGACTGGAAGGCATCGTAGCAATTATTCTGTTTTAAGAAGTAATTGAGCTGTTGAGAAACTGCTTTTTCAATGATCTTACTTAAAAACGGGAGATTTGAGATCGGCCTGTAGTTGTTCATTTGTGTCTTGTCAAGATTGTCCTTTTTCAGTATAGGTTTGATTACAGCAGTTTTTAGTGGTTCTGGAAACACGCCTGACATTAAGGAAAAGTTGACGATCTGTAACAGGTCTGACTCTAAAGTCTTTGAGACCTTTTTGAAAAAACTTGTTGGCAGGACATCTAAACAGCAAGAGGAGGAGTTCAGTTGACCTAAGATGTCCTCCAGGTCTTTGCTGTTAATTGGGTGAAACTGTTTGATGGTGTTTAAACAGTTTTTCGGTGGACACAGTACATATCCTGGATCTGCTGTTGATGTACTAACTGCTTGTCTAATCTTTTGGATTTTGTCTGTGAAGAATTTGGCAAAGTCATTGCAGGCCATGGTCGAATGAAGTTCAGCTGCCACTGGCACAGGAGGGTTTGTTAGCCTGTCAACTGTAGAAAATAAGACCCGAGCATTATGGCTGTTTTTAGTGATGATGTCAGAGAAGTAGGACCTCCTTGCATTCCTCAGTTGTAAATTATAATTGTGAAGTTTCTCTTTATAAATGTCATAATGAACCTGGAGGTTTGTTTTTCTCCATCTGCGCTCAGCTTTCCTACACTCTCTTTTTTCATTTTTCACTAGTGTGGAGTTTCTCCATGGAGACTTTTTCCTTCCAGAGATAACCTTCACCTTAATGGGAGCAATAGTGTCCATTACATTTAACATTTTTGCATTAAAGCTATTGACGAGCTCATTGACTGAACCTTTGGGCAGGTCAGGTGTTAATGGGAAGACCTGGTTAAAAATTGCACTACTGTTTTCAGTTATACACCGTTTTGTGATCACTGCTGTTGATATATTTGTGTGGGCTGAGATTTTACTTTCAAAGAAAACACAGTAATGATCAGACAGGCCCACATCAGACACAGTAATGTTTGAAATGCTCAGGCTCTTGGAGATCAGTAGGTCGAGAGTGTGTCCTCTATTATGTGTGGCCTCTGTTACATGCTGAGTCAGCCCAAAGTTGCCCAGAGTGTTACTCAGGTCTTTAGTCCCTTTGTCCTGAGGGTTGTCCACATGGATGTTAAAATCCCCAACAATAATTACACAGTCGAAATCAACACAGATCACAGACAGCAGTTCACTGAGGTCATTAAAAAAGTCTGTGCAGTATTTGGGAGGCCTGTAAACATTAAGAAACACAACTTTGGATGGGGCCTTCAGCTGTAAAGCCACATATTCAAAAGACTGAAAACTTCCAGGAGATAGCTGCTTACATTGAAATGATTCATTAAATAAGACAGCAACCCCTCCTCCTCTCCTGCTCGCCCTGACCTCACTGATAAAACTGTAGTTAGGAGGGGTCGTCTCGATGAGAACAGCTCCACTGTTACTTTGGTCCAACCAAGTTTCAATTAAAAACATAAAATCAAGGCTGTGCTCAGTGATTAAATCATTAATTAAAAATGTTTTCCCAGCTAGAGATCTAATGTTTAATAAAGCCAACTTAAGTGTTTTAGAGGCATTACTTGTCCCCTCGTGTTTGGGAGCAGTCTGTGGCACACAAGGTATGTTTACTATATTTAAAGATCTTTTAGAGTGCAGCTCTCTGTGTTTTGACCAGGCCACATGTCTCCTTCTGTCACCTAAAAGTACAGAGATTTTAAAACCTTCTAGTAAACAGGGTCCCAGCTTCTCCTGGGAAAAGTCATCACTGCCATAATCCTCACAGCCCGGACCCTCCACACATCACACATCAGACTGCGGAGACAAAGCATGAAGGTGGTAAGGAGAAACTAAGGGGGGCGAGGCTGGGCAATGTGACTTCGATTGCTCTGTTGAGGGTGGGGCTCGGTGGCGAACCTTTGGCTGCTTTGGTGGGGGGTTTATGGGGGACAAAGAGGGATTGGGCCGGGGGGTAGATCTGAGCCCAGCATTGACCCGCTCCATCATCTCTTCAGTGAATTTCAGGTGTGGGGAGGAGGGAGAAAGGGAGGGAGAGGAGGGTGATGGGGGTGATGGCCTGTCAGGGGTTTGGGGGACTGGGGAAGATCCTGGTCCTGGTCGTTGGTGTTGTTGAGAGAGTTGGAGGCAAATAGGGACCCCTCTTCTTGCCTCTTCTTGCCTCAGATGTCCCTCCTTTCTGAGGCTCTTCCCGGGTGGGGGCAGATGGAGCTCCTCCTCAAGGTTTCTGCTGGGCTTTGTCTGTTCTTGGAGTACTGTTTGTTCCTCTTTATGAGATAACTCCTTGTTTATCTCAGCCTTGGCTCCAAGCACAGATGGATGACGTATGGAATAAAACAAGTTGGAGGTGAACAGTTTCACCCCTGACTTGTTAAAATTAAATCCATTTGCTTTAAACAGATGCCTGCGTTCCCAAAAAATATTAAAGTTGTTGATAAAATGCACTGAGTGGTCAGCACATGGACTATTTGACTAATCGTGGCAGCCCTTGTCATCAGGACGAATACTCTTCACAGCTGCTCTTACTTCCTCCTTACTAAGCCTCTGCACTTCCTGATTAGCGATCCTCCATCTGTCCCCCTCCTGCACTCTTCATCTTCATCCTTTAAAGAAAGGATTAGCTTCTCTGCACTGACAGCCTTTTAAATGCCAAATTCCTGAATAATAAGATCCAATCATGTTTTAAATATATCAAAGCGTTATATGATCCCAGCAGAGTGCTTCACTCACACTGCGAGGCTACATGTGGTTTCTAGAGTTTATGAAAGTAGAATAAGAGGCAGATTCGTCAGCTATGACGATAAGCTGATTGTGAAGGCTGAGTCTGTGGACACTTGAGACTGTGGTGGAGGGGACGTCACGGACAAATGGTTATCCATCATGGATAGTCCTGACGACCCTCTGCACTAGAGCAGGGCGATATGGCCAAAAATATTTATCACGATATATATTTGAAAATTTGCGATAACGATATAACTGACGATATAATTGATGTGAGACAAAATACAACTCCACAACATTACTAGCGCAAAAAGACAACCTTCCATTTATTTTCACTTAAACAAGAAGCTGGTTTTTATGTACATTAAAGCTTTATAAAAATGTAACAGTGCAAATGCAAATTCCTTGCTGAAAGTTTAACCAAAAGGCATTTCCAGTAGAAATGGGCTGACATATCCTGAGCATAACCATGTATAATATCCACTGAAGTTAAAAAGAGGTGCTTTGCAACATTAAACTGCAGTGTGCAGTACGCATTTTTCGGACCATAAGGTGCACGGGATTATAAGGCACATTAAGCGAAACAAAGCAGTCAGATAAATCAAACTTTATTAAACTCATTCTTCTTGCTTCCTCCACTTCTGTACCATTGATTCATTAATGTTGAATTCTCTGGTAGCTGCTCTATTCCCATGTTGTTGCAGTATATTAATGACTAACCTCGTATTGTGGATGGATTATCTCAGTTGTTCTCCTGACTGAAGTTTGGTCCGTTTACAGCATCCTGCCATGCGATTGCATTTGTCTCTAACCATGAAGAACCTTCACGTTAACTTTTATAAGTGGAAAAGTGTTAGTGTTCGTCCTCCAGCTTCACTGTTTATGTTATGCTAACATAGCTGTGTCGCTAGCGATCACGTAGCACATCATTATATACCAGCTAGCCAAACTTCAGTAACCCTACAAACGTCGCTGCTGTTTAGTTTCCTGTCTTCATTTATGTTGGAAGTGATAGCAGAGCTGTACGTTTGATTTTTTTCAGAAATCTCTCCGTCAGAACATGCAATATCATGCTTAGGTAACTAGCGAAACTAGCGAGCTAACTTCCGCTAGCTTCCTGCTAACTTCTAACTCCGTTAAATGTAATACATTTTGTTTTCATGGATGCCTGGAAGTTAAACTTTATAGTTACACCTCGTAAAGCAGCAATGCTGATCGTTTTATTAAAGATGAAAGAATTTAGACAGTTTTTAACTCTAAGTGATGCTGCAGTGTTGTTAGACCTGAAGCATACGGAGTTTAGGACCCAGATTACTCCCAGATTTAAGAGCATCTTAGAACGGCCGCTTGCATGTTCTGCAAAAAAATGTGCTTTGTTGTGTATCTGACGGACAAACACCAAACCAGTTCCACATCACGGAAGTTGCACCATTTTTACAAACCAATTCTGGTTCATCTGTTTCACTCAACAATCGGCCATGTGCGTATGAAAACAAAGGCACTGCGCATGCGCGTTTTACTCATATTCTATCGCGATATTTCATTTTCCTATCGTTGCCTAACATTATACCGGTATTACCGTGAACGGTATAATATGGCCCAGCCCTACTCTGCACAACTGAAAGGACATGTAATGGAGCATCTTCTTTAACAGGCTGGTTCAGCTCCAAGCAGGACTGATATAGGAAATCTTTCATACCACATTATATCACCCTTTATAATACAATACATGTGTCTGACTAAAAGGCATTTGCCAGATACAAATTGCATTATGAAAGTATGCATGATTATTCTCAAGGTGCGAGTTGTGACCATAGGAATCCTTCACACTCTGAAGCCTGACGGATCATTTATTATTAGTGATTATAATTATAATTAGTGATTATTATCACTGTTAGTGTAAGGTTTGTAGCATAATTGTGAAACATAAGCAGAGCTTTTACAAAAATACTGAAGTGTATTTTTAAAGAAATTAACAGCTTAATATTCTCTGTCTCATGTTTTCCTCTTCAAACAAAGGTGATCCAGTCAAATGTAACAATATATGGAAGACTAAAATCCCTCTTCCACTTAGTGCCACGTTGGCCAGCCGTGCCATAGCACCAGCATTTAATATGAAACAAGCGGTGAGGACCTGCAGACCGAGGTGGAGCAGTGTGGACGAGCGACAGGCTCATCTGCTACTTTCCACTTTTACAATAATGGATTAAAAGTGTTTCTTATTTTGTTGCGGGAGCTGTGAGGTCAGTTTTAGATTCCACACAATGACCAGTTCAATCTTTCACTGTGAGCGCTCTGTTTGTTACTAACACTAACACACTTTATCCAAAGTTCATTTAAAACTTCTCTATAATGCTCTTCTTGTACAGCAACTACATTATTATTGTTGTGTATTATAGTGTTGTTTTGTGTTGTTTGTTGGACTCTTTGTTTATTAATAGGTTCTAAAATATATTTTACCTTCACAATTTGTAATAAAATGGTCTAAATAGTTAGTAAAACAAATATGAACTGAAAATCTTAATCTTAACCACTTATTTTGTTAAATGTAACTTAGAATTGGGGAATGAACAAGTTGAATGAACAAGCTAACTTTTTCAAGAAATGACTTTTTTACCATCACTTCCTCTCATAGAGCACTTTTCTACTCTACCTGAGCACTCAAAGAGCTTATACAACTCTATGCAACATTTTTCTAAGCTTTTCTATGCTTAAATACTCTCTTCAAAAAAAAAAAAGCGGTTTGAATTAACCACAATGGAGGTTATAGGGAACATACAAACTCACTATTTTTGCAGTCTGAAACACTGAAAATTGCCGATCTAGTGAAATTCCAAACAGCACGGTTAAAACGTTTGACTCCAGCTACACGACACCCAGCTGGAAACACTTCACGCAAGTCGAGCTGCCCGAGATTCACAGAATTTACAGAAAATGTAAATTTTTTGTGATTTATCTCGTTATAGGGACGATAGATGTTTTATCTCGGGATATGGAATTTTAGTCATATCGCACAGCCCTAGTAAATATTATATCAGAAATCTGTTCACTATTTTTATTACAGATTATATCAGTAAGGAAGCTGACTAAATATTAACTTATGGCAAAAGGGTGGGATTAAACAAGTGTGTACTTCTTCCCACTTCCTTTCAACATGTAAATGAATCAGTACGGTAGCAATATTGAAATGTATTGACTTTTATATAGTATTTTTTTCTCTCTTATTTTCTGTATATTGTTTACATGTTTGAAATAAATTAACAATTAACAATTAAATGCTATTCTTACACAGGATTGTGTCTGCTCCTCTCTGTCAGCTTATTGCAGCAACTGGACCATCATGCAACATTAAGAAACTGCACGTGTGATTTCAGGAGGATGTCTCAGACTGCCAGACGCAAAGCTGCACTCCAACAGGATGAAAGAACCAACCTCACGTCACCCTGTAAGGACTGATGTTGCCGCTCTAGAAAGTGTCTGGCACACCGGATTTCTGAGTTTCCTGATGGTCTGAATTTCCCTTATTTCTCTTTTAGTTAGAGAACACTCTGATCACCACGCAGGGTGATCTCTACAGGGAGGGGGGTAAAATGTGATCCCCACCAGGGATGTAAAACTATTTAGCAGAGTGAGGAAGGAAGGACCAGACGATGGGAAAGCTAACTCTGCTTATTGGTATTATTATTAATAGTAGATTTCATCATTATTTTAACTGCTGAGAACAAAAACATTTCTTAAATACGGGACAAATAAAGCATTTCTCATCTCGTGATGTTTGCATACTCTGGTCCAGAGCAACTTATGTTCAGATTTCTGTTTTAAACTCAGCCGAAAGCGCTTTACTTTGACCA
The DNA here is from genome assembly GCF_057382275.1 of Copadichromis virginalis. Taxonomy (NCBI): domain Eukaryota; kingdom Metazoa; phylum Chordata; class Actinopteri; order Cichliformes; family Cichlidae; genus Copadichromis; species Copadichromis virginalis. The sequence continues at coordinate 29,467,105 of NC_140625.1, forward strand.
GTACACGCAATTTTAATGATGTTCTATATGAATGATTAGCTGCAATATACAGGACCTTACCCAATTAACACGTTATTAACGCTAAATGAGCATTTAAAAACGGCCGAACTACAAAGACAACTCTTGTGTGCGCGCTGGCAAATCGTCCGGACGCCACACTTTACCCTCAACTTTAAGTTCCGCCGTTTAAAAAAATCCGCCACAATAATTCTATTAAACGTTAATATTCACATTTGAGATCCACGGATGAAATAAAAAGCTCTGAGATTTTATTTATGTGTTTATTTTTGTGCACGTATACAGATCAACGAAAACCGATGTTTCCGATGTGAAACACCTTTTCACAAACCCCACAGCGAGCTAACAGTTAACCCGATCAAACAGTAAATGTGTTTTTATTCTCACCGGCGCTTTGGCTCGTTTCAGCATCCTGCTGCCGTTTAATCTCGGGCTTCTCCTCAGCCAGACTGTCGGCATTCAGCTGATGGAGATAATCCACCTCATTCATGATGGTGTCCGTGTCTTTGCTCTCTTCTTTAAAATAAACTGCAGGCTCGGCGGAGCTGAAACCGGGCCTGGGCAGAATCGATCACCGCCGATCACCTTTCACGATCACGCCGCTTACGTTTCTGTTCATCCATGAATACGTCACCGGGGAAGATACAGATTGAAACGGGACACTCAAATGGTTCCTCACAACATTTATTGCCCTCTGCTGTGTTTTGAACAGGCATCTGCACGGACACCTTTCCTGTCCTCGGCGGTGAGATCACCGCTGTGGAGCGACGAGAGTGCAAAAATGAAATCACTAAATACATCAAATAATGATTAAATGTTTAATTAATTGATTCAATTAACCAGGTTATGGTCTGTTGATCAGCCGCAGTGACAGTTTCAATTATTTCAAGATGGACAGCAACACATGAACCATGACATAATTAAAATATCTACTATTGTTTCTCCATTTAACTAACTAATGATACATTTAATTACTATATTGTGTTTTTATTTATTTTTTAAAATTGATGTAATGATGTTTTTTTTTCCATTCTTGACCTTGGAGGGTTATTTCCTTTCTATAAAGGATTGGAGACATTTTTTTTCCTAAATTTTAAAAATTCCTTTTTTAAATATGTTTAGTTTTATTTATGTAGAACCGGTTAAAAATGTCTCAAGGTGTTTAAAGGTTGCGTCCCTCTTTACGTGGGACATTTTGATTGGCACGCAGACTCTTTTTCTCAGGGGTTTTCATTGCATGTGTGTGACGAAAAGCTGTCGTCATGAGTCTCCTGAATATTTAAGTCACTGCAAAGTCATATTCAATGTAAAATAAAATGAAAGCTTCCACAAATAAAAAGAAATGCAGCTACAACACTGATTACGTTCCTAAATACAGTATTGTTCAAAAGTCTCAAGCCAAACCCCATGTAATTATATCTTGCTGGGGAAAATGGAAAACAGGTGCAGTAATTGTTTAAAACGTATACAAACATACACATAGATACAGTAAATAAGGCAAAAACAGATTTAGTAAAATTAGAATGAGCTTGAAATTAATATTTGGAATCATAAAGGTGGTCAGCCTTTATTCCTCAATACATCCTGAAATCTTAGAGGCAGTTTTTCTATCTGGGTAGGCTTTCATTATATTGGATTTGTATTTATTTTATTTTTTTAAATTGAATTTAGTTTCTACTCAGTAAATAGTTGATCAAAATTATAAAAATTCAGTAAATCAGAATCAGAATCAGAATACTTTATTGATCCCTGGGGGAAATTATTTTTTGTTACAGTGCTCCATTTTAAACCAACATTAAGACAAGACAGACAATACACTAACTAAGAATAGTACAATATATACATATATATACATACATACATACATAAGTCACTCATAAATAAATAGTTGGAAAAGAAACATGTGTAGTTGTAGCAGCAAACAGTGTGTTAAGTGGATGCGTTGTACAGGGAGATGGCCACAGGCAGGAATGATTTCCTGTGTCGTTCAGTGGTGCTTTTCGGTAATCTCAGTCTCTCACTGAACGAGCTCCTGTGACTGACCAGCATGTCATGGAGTGGGTGGGAGGTGTTATCCAACATTGTCTTTATCTTGGACAGCATCCGCCTCTCCGACACCACCTTGAGGGAGTCCAGCTCCATCCCCACAACATTGCTGGCCTTACGGATCAGTTTATTAAGTCTGTTGGCATCAGCCTGCTCCCCCAGCATGCAACAGCATAGAGGATCGCACTGGCCACCACAGACTCATAGAAAATCCTCAGCATTTTCTGGCAGATGTTGAAGGACCTCAGTCGCCTCAAAAAATAGAGACGACTCTGGCCCTTCCTGTAAAGTGCTGTGGTGTTTTTAGCCCAGTCCAGTTTATTGTCAATGTGTACTCCAAGGTATTTATAGTCCTCCACAATGTCAACACTGACCCCCTGGATTGAAACAGGGGTCAAGTGTTTCCTGGTCTTCCTGAAGTCCACGATCAGTTCCTTGGTCTTTGCCACGTTGAGCTGCAGATGATTCTGCTCACACCACGTGACAAAGGAGTCGACCACAGCCCGGTACTCTGTCTCATCATCCCTGCTGATGCATCCAACCACCGCAGAGTCATCAGAAAACTTCTGAAGATGGCAGGTCTCTGTGCAGTGGCTGAAGTCTGTGGTGCAGAGGGTGAAGAGGAAGGGGGAGAGGACAGTCCCCTGTGGTGCCCCTGTGTTGCTAATCACCTTGTCAGACACACACTGTGGGAGACGTACATATTGTGGTCTTCCTGTCAGGTAATCAACAATCCAGGACACCAGAGAAGCATCCACCTGCATCGCTGCTAACTTATCACCCAGGAGGGTCGGCCTGATGGTGTTGAAAGCACTGGAAAAGTCAAAAAACATGACCCTCACAGTGCTCGCCGGCTGGTCCAGATGGGTGTAGACACGATTGAGCAGGTAGATGATGGCGTCCTCTGTTCCGAGACGAGGCTGATAAGCGAACTGAAGGGGATCCAGGTGTGGTCTTACTATGGGTCGCAGCTGGTCCAGGATGAGCCTTTCCAGGGTCTTCATGATGTGGGAGGTCAGTGCCACGGGCCTGTAATCCTGGGGGCCACTGGGACGAGGCGTCTTTGGTACAGGGACGAGGCATGATGTCTTCCACATCACCGGGACCCTCTGCAGACTCAGACTCAGCATAAACAGTTTATGAAAGACTCCACACAGCTGGGGGGCACAGGTCTTGAGGACAAGGGGACTCACTCCGTCTGGTCCAGCAGACTTGCCTGAGTGAAGTCTCCTCATTTGCATCTCAACCTGGTATTGAGTGAAGGTGATGGGTGGGGGAGGGGTGTCAGGAATCTCACAGGAGGCAACATGTGAAGAGAGAGGCTGGCACAGTGGTGTGGCTCTGGATTCCAGGCTGACTGCAGGTGAGGTTGTGGGGGTGGGAGCAGACACTGTGGAAAGTAATAAACATTATTTTAAAGCAATATTAAAGATTAGTTGGCATAATGAGATTTGCTTCTAATTCTAAAATCTAAGGAAATAATGCTTATTTCCTTCAATTAATGGTAGAGAATTATTGTATTTGCAAAAGGAACATTGAAACAACAGAACACTTGTTTTATGAGTGTAAGACTGTTACACAAATGTTTGGAAATACCATCATAAATAAATGTACAGTTCCAGAAGTAGATGTAGATTTCTGGTCTTTTCAAAATACTCGAATGGGTAATCCTCAAATATAGAAGATACACTTTTAATAAAGAATATGATAATCATAATCACAAAATTCTATAATTCTACATGAATGTAACTTTTTTAGGCCAAACATGAGGGAGAACACTCATGGTTTTTAATTTACAAACAATGTGTAATTATACTTTCAGTGGTGAAATGGAATTGCTTGATATTGAGTTTGTTTATGTATTATTCTGCTTATGTTCCAATAAATTAAGCAGGTTTTAGATGTGGAATGGAGCAGGGAGAGAAGAGCAAGGCAGAAATAATTAAGGGCAGAAAACTGGTTTAGATCAGGCTCATGTGTGCAAATGAATTACTTGAAAAGTGGCTGCTTATGCTGCTGGGTCCACTCCCCTTTTTGTTGTGTAGCCTGCTCACACTGATGTCTTTCACTGTGTGTTGGATTAATTTTTTCCTGCCCCTTGGGACTCAGTTTTGCATGCGCTGAAAATAAATGTCTTACTTTTTAAACATTCTGCTTCTTGTGTCTTCCATTCTGGATTCTTTGAAAACCTAAACATTACACTCAGTTTGCACACTGTGACAGCCACAAGCTGATTGCTTCCATGCCACACTACACTGATGCTGTGATTCATCCTCAAGAGCCCAATAAAGGTATAGTAAAATATAAACAGACATACTTTTATTGAAATTGGACATTTATGTGTTATAAATCCTTTTTGATTGACTGTACTTATTCCACTTGGAACCTCATGCAGCACACAAAAGTATTAAACTAAAAGTTGCAGATAAATTCATTCTGCTCTGCTGCTTTGATGACGATTTTATGAATGAGGTATTGAATGAGTGTCAAAGAGAAGAAAAAAAACCTGCCAGCAAACAGGTTAATGTTACAGACAGACTTATTACAACAGTAAATGACTCAGAGTTTAAGTTTTTATTTAATTCATTTTTTCTTTCATGCAGGTAATTCCACTGAGAATTATCTTATTTACAAGAGCAGCAGGATTTTTTGGACAACTTGGAGGAATAAGTTGTTTGCATAATATTTTGTGACAATAAAAATGAAATCCCCACGTATAAAAGAGAAAAGGATGGCTTTTGACTGGGTGTAATGCGACTGTCTTAGATATGTGACAGTATTTTAACATATTGTTTGCATTATAGGAATTAGAGGGTAATTATTTTAGAAATGTAATTTTGGACACTTAGATTTAGAGAAGGACAGTAAGAGGCAGTAAAGCGATATAAACTGATGTCCGGTGCCTTTAAACTGCCAAAGAAGCAGAAGAAGGGCGTCCGTGTAGATGCCTGCTCAGAACAGAGCAGACGTAAACAAATCTTTCGTAAAATCACCGATGGCAACTGCTGTCCTGTTCGGGTCTCTGCGGGTTCCTGTAATACATGGATGGGTGAAGGCTGACGGAGGTTCGATCAGCATGACCTTCGCGCTGATCGGTGATCGATTCTGCGCAGGCCCGGTTCATCTTTAAGGAGCCTACAGTTGATTTTAGAGAACAAACACGGGCATCATGAAGGAAGTGGATTGTGTTCAGCAGCGAAACACAGACAGTCTGCAGACTGGAGGGCAGCAGCTGCAGCAGCACGATGATGATGCTTTAAACCAACCTGGTAAGAGAAGTCGCATTAATTAGATTCAGTGTTTCTAGGATGGGGTAAGAGTGGCTGGAAAACTCCCGACTTATAATAAAAATTGGTCTTCTTATATAGTATGTCCAAAGAATCGATTCTCTTATTATATAATTAGAATAACTTTGTAATGACGGACCGAAAAAGATTGAATTTAAAGAGAAGGTTTAGTGCAACCCGGACTGTTTTAGAGTGGGCACACAACAGAGTTGTTTCTGTGTGATTTTATGTGCAGTGCTTTGCTGCTATTAGTAAACTGACTGCAGTCAACGAGATTCATGAAGGGATATCTATCTATCTGTCTGTCTGTCTGTCTTTATATATAAAATTGCAACTTAAAAATGGTATTTTTAATGTCAATGAGACTTTTTAGCTGGATAAAGAAAAAATATATAAAAGTCACTTTGCAAAATACCTATTGCAGCTTTAGTCATCATGAGAAATATGTATATGTTTGACAAATTTGTCTCAGATTATAAGCAAACAAGTAATTTACAGCAGTTTAAATACAGGCATCGATTCTGACAGATGATCATTTTTTGGCACAACATCAGCAGCACAGATTTCCAGACCACTCCTCTCCCCAGAGATGTTCCTCAGTCAGCTGATAACCATAACCTGTCCAGTGTGTGTCGTGTGGGTTTAGTGGTTACAAAGTGATGTACAACTAAATAAAGTAAAAGAAATAAGAAAATGAAGTGCTGAAACAGCAAACAAACAAACAAATATGTATATATTAAGTCAAGACAACATGAAGTGAAGATTGCATAAAAACCAATAAGAAGTTGAAAAAGTTTTAACTGCTTTTTAAAAGAGTCCACAGAGTCCACAGATTTTAGGATATAATTCAGGAGGAGCTGTAGTCATGGTCTTTGTCTTGTTGGCATTTAGAAAAAGTTAAATTCAAGAGAGTCAATCACTAATCCAGGTCAAATAGTGGACTAGGGTTGACAGACCAGCTGGTGAGACATAAAACCAAAGAATTATCTGGAGCTGTTGTGGTTACACTTTATTTATTAATGTTTTTCTACCACAGCAGAGAAAAAGTGAGGGAAGGAAAGGGAAACCATCCAAGTAGAAAAGAATGGCCGAGGGAGACTCGGTTACAGACACCAAGGATGAGCATTCCTGTCACATTTCCCTGAAGTCCTCCTTGTCCTTGTCCTGCAGACGAGTCTGCAGTCATAAAAAGCTGTAGCACACCTTTTACAAACAAACAATGCTCCTGCCTTATCTGTGCCCTCTGATAACTTTTTATTTTTATTTTTTTAATTAAAATTGTTTAAAATTGTATTTGATTTTAGTTTTTTCTGATAAATAATCATGCAGCATTACAGTTTTGCTCACATCATGTTTTTCTGACTACGGTATTATTAGAAAAATGTAGACTTTTTTTTTAAAATAATAAATAAAAATTTGGGGTGACAGTTGAACTTGTCTGTTTCAGTGTCTTCTGCCGAAGTCCAGCAGCTGTTTGTAGTTAAAGAAGAAATTCCTCCTGAATGGTCTCCCAGTTTGGACCAGCAGGATCGAGAGCTGCTCCACATAAAGGAGGAAGAGGAAGAAATCTGGACCAGTCATGAGGGAGGACCGCATAATGGGCAGGAGGAGGCTGAAATCACAGGTGTCCTGTTCACTGCTGTTCCTGTGAAGAGTGAAGATGATGAAGAGAAACCTGAGTCTTCAGATATTCATCAGAGCCAAACTGGAAACTGCACAGAGGCAGAATCTCCGAGCAGCTGCTCAGCTGAAAAGATAAAAGCTGAAGCTGGTGCAGAGGACTGTGGAGGACCAGAATCAACCAATGGCACAGACTTAAAAAGTAATTTACAACCAAAAACTGATGAAAAAACTTCAGACTCCTCTGAGACAGAAGTCAGTAATAATGACGATGAAGATTGGCAGGAACCTTTGTCAGATTATGCACCTGAAACTGAAGACAGTGATAACAGCTGGAAGGAGAGCAGTGCACTCGGGAGTGAAGTTTGTGATGGAAAATGTAGCCAGTCTGAAAATCTAAAGGGACACAGGAGAGATCATACAGGACAGAAGGCATTTTGTTGTGGCGTTTGTGGTAAAAGATTCACCCGACAAGGGGATCTAAAGAGACACCTGAGGGTCCACACGGGAGAGAAGCCATTTGATTGCAGTTTTTGTGGCAAAAGATTTAAACAGCAGGGGGTTCTTAAGAGTCATATGAGAATTCACACTGGAGAAAAGCCCTTTGCTTGCGATGTTTGTGGAAAAAGATTTATCCATCAGTCAAATCTCAAGTCACACACCAGAGTTCACACGGGAGAGAAACCATTTAGTTGTAGCATTTGTGGTAAACATTTTACAGAACAGGGGAGTTTGAAGAGGCACAGAGGAATCCACACAGGACAGAAGCCCTTTGGATGTGGCATTTGTGGGAAAACATTTAGCCGGAAGACACATTTTAATATACACATGACCGTCCACACGGGAGAAAAACCATTTGACTGTGGATTTTGTGGTAAAAAGTTTAGCCAGAAGACACACTTTAAGATCCACATCAGAGTCCACACTGGAGAGAAGCCCTTCAGTTGTGATGCCTGTGGAAAAAAATTTAGACTTCAGTATAATCTTAAAAGACACATGAGAGTCCACTCGGGAGAAAAACCATTTGGCTGTGATGTTTGTGGTGAAAGATTTACAGAGCAGGGGAGTCTTAAACGGCACAGCGGAGTTCACACTGGAGAGAAACCATTTTGCTGTGACGACTGTGGTAAAACATTCAGTCGAAATACGCATCTTAAGAGACACATGCGGGTCCACACGGGAGAGAGGCCTTTTGGTTGTGACATTTGTGGTGAAAAATTTACCGAGCAGGGGGTTCTGAAGAGTCACATGAGAGTTCACACAGGAGAGAAGCCATTCGGGTGTGACGTTTGTGGGAAGAGATTTAGACATCAGTATACACTTAAAAGACACACGGGTGTTCACACAGGGGAGAAACCGTTCTCCTGTGGTGTTTGTGGCGAAAGATTTACGAGACAGGGGAATCTAAAGAGACACATGCGTATTCACACATAATAATCTGCACTTCCATGCTTGTAAAATCAGCAACTGTATCAGTAAGAAGTACGTGATTTCATTGTATTTGTAAACTTTTTTATGTGTGTATTTTAAAGTTTATAATAAAAAAAGAACTTACCCAGGATGGTGGGTATTTATGATGCTTTGCTTCAGATGATATCTGATTATTCTGTGATGTTATTTTTTTATGCTGTGAGCTGTCAGTCATTCACAAACTGAGACTACCTATATTACAGGTGTCAAACTCAAAGATCTGGAGCCAACTCTACCTCTTTGCACATTTGATTCTGATTTGTATGTTTTTAAAATCATTGTGTTGAATGTTTCTTTTCCCTGCAGAAACGTCTCAGGTTCTTTTTCAACCCCTTTTCTGATTTATAAATTATTACATCATGAAGAAAGGTGAAGAAATGGCCATAAACAGCTGCAGTGTTTTCAGTTATGGAGAGGCCATATAGAGGGGTCATAGTAAGTGACCCCAGCTTTTGTGCTGTTATTTGCACTTCTACAGAAAATGTCTCTCCTGCTTTGTAGAATTTCAACTTTAAGACATATTTTAGCACTTTTATAGCTGTGGCTACATTTCTCTAAGTGTATTGTGGGTCTATGGCTGTACTTATGCTTGCTGGTTCATGGTGTGGTTTAAAATAGGTTGTTTATGTGTCAATTTGTTGTGTGACCTGTAAAGGTGGCCCATATACAGGTTTAATAATGATGTGGAATTACTTGTTGCAGTATTAATTTAGATCTAAATCTAATGGGTCTTACTGAACAGTTTAGTTGATAACCTCTTTTCTGTGGACATACCTTGTGTGAGTGCAACCCATGCCCAACTGCACATCACTGACAGTATGAATATCTTCTCAGCTTGTTTTTCAAAGTGAGCTGAGCCAAATACCTCCACCTGAGGCACAGGTGAGAACACATATATTTACATTTTAGGTTTAGGAATCATGTAAACAGTGTCCATTGGTGTAAAAAGTTAAATATATTGGATAAGAAATAAAACATGTTATCACCACAGCAGAGAACTTCTGAAAAAAATGTTTAGACAGTGTTGTAGATGATTCCATTAAAAATGCATCAGCAGAGCAAACAAACACTATACCCACACAGAGACTACAGATCGTCACCATATTAGGTGTTCTTTAAGTCTTTTATGGTCTCTGGCAATATCCAGTTTTTCATATTTAGCCAAAAACATTTGAACACAGGACCTGAGAGAAAAAACATGTCCTGGTTTCAGCAGCCTGTTCTCCTTTGTTCTCCCTTGTTCCTCTTTCCCCCCTCTCTCTCTGTCTTGCTCTCAGGTGGAGTAGGGGCAGTGCCTTGGCTCACTGTACCACCCATGGGTGGAGCTGCCCTACTTTCTGGTCCAGCCTGCACATCTGCTTCCCATTTTCTCATCACCCCTCTGGAATAAAAGCCCAGCTGAAACATTCACTCTTTGCCTCTCAGGTTCCAAACCTTATTACTTGTTGGTAAGTGGTTCCTAGTTCTCCAGTCCAGTACTCATACTGGAATACTCACTTGTCCTCCCACACTCCACCCCTTCTGCCCTCCAGAACCATCATCTGCCTTCCCCATCAGTACATCTAAATTAATCTAATCAGTCAGCAGATACTGGTTTAAGGACCCCCTACTTCCCTGTCCAGTTCTCCTAGAGTGACGATCTGTCTCCTGGAGTCTCCTCCACGCTGGGAGACACAGCAAACCTTCTAGCACTGCTACATATTCATGTGCCATCCTGGAGGATTTGGACTAGCTGTGCAACCTCTCTAGGGTCCAAATATCGCCTCAAGCTACCAGTAGTGACACTGATCCTAGCCAAATGCAAAACTATTGAAAAAAATAGTCAGAAAAAATGAGAGTGGCCTCCACCTGTAACACCATAACTGTTTGGGGGGTTGTCTCATCATTGCCCCTCTATATCCCAGATGTTTAACTGATTAACTAATTCTATACTCCGATTAAAAAGTGCTCTTTTAAGTTTTTAGGACAGTGTATTATGTGTCTGCCTGTGTTGTATACAGTATTCGTAGCTCTTGAAAATGAGACACTGAGCTCAATGTGATTGTCTGTTTAAATAAAGGATTTAAAAATAAATCAACCAACCAACCAAAAAATAATAAATAAATAAATAAATAAATAAATAAATAAATATCATGATGTTTATTTCAAATTAATTACTCTTAAGAAACCAAATGATCAACTTTCCAAGGGAGGCTCAAAGCCACAACTGGATTTATCTAAGATTCAATATGAAACCTAACCCTTTCATTTAAGACAGAATTTTGTTGTAATGAAATTAACATACAGAAATTAAAAGTGCAAAAGATAAGCTAACGATAAGCTAATTTATATATCTAGAAAAATAAATGTTAACATAAATAAATGTTAAATGCCAGAAGACATTTTTAAACAGACTTCTTTCCTGCGAAAAACACTTTTGACCTATGGTTCTATTTATTTCTTTTTTTAGAAGCCATAAAATTCTTTTTAGAGTTAGAAAAGTTTTGTATCTAATTTGTGGATACAAAACTTTAAAGGAAATATCACGAGGTTGGTTACAAAGTACTCCTGTCAGGTACAATGAATTTTAATTTTCTCAGTGAAGTCCCACGCTGTGACAGGATTCATAAATCTGCAGGTTTCCCCACAGCTGTGATTTTTTTTAAATCTCGTGGTCGCTGCGGTGACCTGGGATAAAGGTGCCCGAGCGGATGCCTGCTCAGAAAACGCAGGAGACACGTCAACAAATCTTCCCCCCAAAAAGAAGTCAAGGAGAGTGGACGCCCTGTTGGAGTCCGTGTCTGTGACACATTCATGCATCAGGTCCGGACAGACATGCAAACATCGCGTCTGTGTTCGGAAGTCGATTCCGCGCAGGCCTGGTTCGTCTGAAAGGAGCCCACAGTTTGTTTTAAAGAAGAGGATAGCCGCTGACAGCATGGACGAAGTGGATTATCTGCAGCAGTACGCCGCTGACAGCCTGCCGTTTGAAGAAAAACCAGAGATCAAACCGCTCGGACTCCATCAGCTGCAGGATGCTGATATTAACCGAGCCGATGGTGAGAATAATCTCAGATTTTATTTGGAGAAAACCGCTAACTAGCTGCTAGCTCGCCGTAGGGCTGGATAAATTTGGTTTTAATCTAAGATGTTTGATATGAAGACACAATCAGGTCCTTAACGGGTCTTTAAAATGATTTAAAAACAGCCTGAGATGGATAGCAACCGATATTACACAGTGTCGTTTATTTATTGAACAAAAATCTGAACCCAAATGAAGAAACAGTTTGTGGACAACTAAATGCACTCCATGATTCAGCCGCTGCAAAACCACCTTTAGCAGAAATAACTTGAAGTCGCTGTTGTGTGACTTCGGAGGAATTTTTGGCCCACTCTCCTTCAGGGCATTGCTTCAGCTCATTGAGGTTTGCGGCATTCATGTATGCACAGCTCTCTCTTAAGGTCCCGCCGCAGCATTTCAGTCAGTCTGAAGTCTGGACTTTGATCGGCCATTGCAACATGTCCATTCTTCCCTTTTTCAGCCTGTCTGTTGCAGATTTTCTGCTGTGCTTGGCATCGTTGTCCTGTTGCATGACCCAGTTTACACCAAGCTTTAGCTGTCAGACAGATGGCCTCACATTTGACTCCTGGCTGCAGCCTACTAAGCAGTAAGGATGTGCCCAGTTTTTCATGCATTGCTTCTGTGCATGCATAAAGAGTCTGTAGTGTGGGGTGTTTATTACCAAGAACATTAAATAAGCCAAATAATTATAGTTGGTTCTCACAACAAGAGAAAGTGATAACAGTGTCAAACCTGAATATAATACATTTAAATGAGCAACAGGCTCAAAGTATCACTTCTGTGATGTGCAGCTGTTGCATGAGAAATACGTTTTTTGCCATGTTTTGCTCTGTTGACTTATTTGCAGTGCTAGGGTGGCCTATACACAGGTGTGTGGTGTCGATGCATCGTTACAGGGACCCCAAATATCAATATTTTATGAAATTAATTAAAATACTTGTTAAACATGCATTAAATTGGCTCAACTGAAAAACCATCCAACACTGGACCCTTAACTTGACAGATCTACCTCGTACTTCAGGGTAAGCTAATCGTTCAGTCACATGAGTACAAATTAGACAGCAACCTCCTTACATCTACAAAAATAGTGATTGTGTTTTGTATTTTTCACATTCTGCATATTCTGGTTGCCCAGAGCTTGAAGTTGTTGCACTCATGACCACTTTTGGTTCCAAGGTCACGGGTAGTCTGATTGGAGGAAACCTTTCTGCAAACAGTTGCAGTCTGACTTGGACTTGAGTCCACAGACGTGTGATTCTTGACAATTTATTACATGCAATTGCATATAATTGCCAACCTGACTCCATTTAGCTGCAGACTAATTAATAATTGAAGCGAGATAAACTTTGTCTTATTAGATAAAACTGATATTGACGAAGTTTAACTTTGGCGACATCATTTGCAGTTAAAAAAGGCGATGAATTGAAATATGTTGTTGCAGTACTCGGCATATCGCAAAATATAAAAAATTCAAATGTTGTTTTATTGTGAAAATACAGCATTGTGGAGTGTCTGCTGGTGATTGCCACATCTACTTATTTCTGTTAATATTTTGATATTCTTTCTATATACCTACCACGTGTTCCTCTTGCATCTCTGACTGACATGACTATAAGTCTTCTCAAGCCGGCTAACATACAGAAATCCAGGTTATGCAGAACTTGTTTTATAATACGCCTGACTGTATTCACAGCTTAAACATATCAGGGCATAATAAAAACCCGTGTGCTCCTTAGCAGGTGTTCAGTCTATGTCTGACGTGAACAGCAACACGTGACGTAGTCCACAGTTTCAGAAACTTAGCCTACATGTAGAAGCACTATGTGGAAAAACTGCCTCCACAGCAGTTGCGACGTAGCATCCAGGAGTCAAACGTGAGGTCACCTGTCTAACAGCTGAAGTTTGGCCTGAACTGGGTTATATAACAGGACAGTGATTCCAAGCACAGCAGCAAATCTGCAACAGACTGGCTGGAAAAGGGGGCAGAAAGGTGTTGCAATGGCCTAGTTGAAGTCCAGGCTTCAGCTTGATTGAAATGATGTGGTGGGACCTTAAGAGAGCTGTGCATAAATGAATTCCTGCAAACCTCAATGATCTGAAGCAACACAGTAAAGAGGAGTGGGCGAGAATTCCTCCACAACAGTGGGAGCCTGATAAAGTCATACAGAACATGATTACTTAAAGTTAGCGCTGCCATACATGCTTCTACGAGCACAGGCTTTTATCGGGTTGTTAAACCAACACAGGGTTTGGCAAACCAGCCACGAACATGTTCACATAATGGAGCCTTTGTGTGCCGTGCATGACAAAACGCAAACGCAGACATGTCTACAGCAGAGCAGCGCATTTCACAAAGAGCAAACTAACATTAGAAAATGGAAGAAGAGGTTGAACACGTAATACACCTCACACACACTGTGTGTAGCATTAAAAAGCACTGTTCATAGTGAGTACACGTTAGTGTGCTGTGGGTTTGTAAGATCTTTAAAGTTATATTCAGTCTGTTTAACGCCTTTTATTCTGAAGCAATGTGTCAAATACGAACCATAAGTCGTAGGAGGCCATAAGTCAAATATGAGCCCATTTGTGTGATGGCTTAAAGCTTGGCTGAAACTGGGTCATGTGGTAGGACAAAAGAAAATCTGCAGTGGAATGGCTGTTGCAATGGTTTAGTCAAAGTCCGTGTGTGTCTGCAGCAAAGCAGAGTATTTCACAATGAAGAGCAAACTGTAGTATTAGGGAAAAAGTAGGAAGAGGTTAGATGCAACACAGATCACAGTGTGTAAGTGTGATGGGAAAAGCACAGTTATTAATCTGTGCATGCTTTGCGTGGTCACCAGTTCTGGAAAAAAAATTGTATACATTCAACAGCTGAGAGGAAAGCTGGCAAAAATGCTGACCGTGCAAGTTATTAGACTCATTAGTATCTCAGTCGAGTCCGGACTTGCTGAAGACTCTCCTCTTTAGGCTGCAGAGTCCGTGCTTTCATAAAGGAATCGCAAGTTTCGGTCCATCTGACCACAGAACAGTTTTCCACTTTGCTTCCGTCCAGTTTAAAGAGAAGACTTTGGCCTTTCTGGGTCCTGTTCACATGTGCCTCCTTCTTTACATGATGGAGCTTTGACCTGCATGTGCGGATGGCACCGTGAGCTGTGTTCAGACAGTGATTTCTTGAAGTGTTCCTGAGCTCATGCACTGACTTCCATGACAAAATTTCCTTTTAATTCAGTGCCGCCTGAGGGCATGAAGATTACGAGCACCCAATATAGATTTTCAGACTCTCCGTTGTGCACAGAGATGTTCAAATTCTCCAAAATTTTACATTCTTCTAAAAAAAAAAGTTCCAAAGTTTGCAGCTTAGTAAACCTCTGCCCATCTTTACTTCTGAAAAACTCTGCTTCTCTAAGATGTTCTTTTTATAACCAATCATGTTACTAACCTGCTCCCACTGGGTTACAAAAAAGAAATATGGTTGAATTATGTTTCTTATTTGCATTTTACATAACATTCAAACCTTTTTGAAATTAAGTTTTTAAAATTTCAAGAAATAAAAGTTCTATGTTAGGGTTAGATCACCATATTGAGTCTTATAGAAGAATTAATTAGATTTAAAGTTTAAAGAAAAATAAGAAACTATATTTCTTTGGTCATCAGGGAAAAACAAAGCTTAAGTTGGTTTTACAATCTTTAGACAGGTCCATCTGAGATCATCTGTTCATCTGAGAAACAGCACTGTTTTCCAGTTGGTGGTGGTTTTGTATGTCCCATATCTTGACCGTAACCTTCTGTGGAGGTTAGGTTTGCAGTAATTTTTATGTAACCTGGTACAAAGTTAGCTTGTAGTTCAGACTTTGTTGTAGAAAAATAAGTCTTGGCAGACTAGCCGTGTGGAGCAAACTGGAGCTTCTCATTGTTTAAACCACCATGTCAGAAGATGTAGATCTATGTTTGTGGAACAGATGTTACTCAGCTTCAGATTGCCCTGAATTAAGCAGAGAAAATGACTGAAATTACTGAAAGTGGCACAGGATCTCTCTGATGCATTTCTTTTAAAACCTGGAAGGATATAGTGGTGAACAATCTTCTCCAAAAAATCTTGAATGATCGTGACAGGAGATGACTGAAGCGTTTGAAGTCAGATTGAGGAAAAAAAAAAAATCAACAGTGGAACTCTCGGCTGTGTTTTAATAGTTAAATAGCATTTCCACATGCACAATGGAAAGAGTATTCAAGGGATGGGGACTAAACAGCTGCTGAGCTTTAAGAAAACCACTAAAAAGGGCTTCAGTTTGGTAGAGAGCATACTGATTGAAAAAGGTCATGTGGTCTAAGTCCAGATTTACCTGATCCTGAGTGATGGCTGCATCTGGTGGTGAAGAGAGGCTGATTAGTTGATGCACCTGTCATCGGCCCTTCTACTATATGCAACCAGCTGGGCAGTGTTAAGGTCTAAGCTTGCTTTAGTGGGTTAGTTCAGAAACAATGTGTTCAAACACTAAGGTCACCTGACTACCTAAATATTCTGAATGACCTTGTCATCGTTGAATGTTTTTGTTCCCTAATTGAATGTGCATGTTTAAAAACGACAGTGCCAGGGACCATGAAACGCCATCTTTACACATGCAAGTAAAGGTATAATTTGCAAAAAAACCCCAGCTGCTACTATTGTTCTAGCAAGATATTAACTCATGGTTTTTAATATAAGATAGACAATGATCATTACATTACAGTAATGTTTATAATTACTAAAACAGTATTAAATGATCCTCACCCATAGAAATGTGTATACTTGTAAATGTGATGTGTATTTTTAGTTGAATAACTGGTGACTGGTAAATCTTGATATACTCTATTCCTAACATCATACTTTGCTGTGCAGTATAATTGGACCAGTTTGTCTGGCTCACACTCTGGGCACCACTAGCTCACTTGGAACAGTTGATGGATGCAGTCTGAATACATAAACTGTCGACTTATCGTGAGCTGGAAGTAATGGCTGGTTATTGGACCCGTACAGTGTGTGTAGAGGAATTGCAGGATCTGGCTGCCCGGAGAGACTGATTAAGGCTACGTACACGGGTATTTTTAAAACGCAGATTTTTCTGTGCGTTTGCACCTTTCGTCCTCACGTAAACGGTGTTTTCGGTAACTGAAAACGGAGATTTTTAAAAACGCCTGCTAGGGTGGATATTTTTGAAAACTTCGTTTTTGCGTTTACGTGTGGACGAGGAAAACTGAGAAAATGCAGCGTCAAAGGTGTGCGCATTTTTTGACGTCACACTGTGCGCCACGTTATTGTTTCGGTGAAATGAATTTCTACAATGGCGGACTTAAACAAAATACTGTTACTGTTAATTTTACTCTCTGCAGTGTTTAAATGCTGACATACACACAGTTACTGTCCCTCCACACTTACCACTCAGTTCTGCTTCTATGCCCCAGCTTTGTTTACTTTTTCCCACCGAGGCTTCTAGACTTCTGATTGGCCAACATTTCTACACAGTTAGGAATATATCGCCACCTGTTGCTTTTACATGTTCCTAGTAGTGTTTTCCTTTAATTTTGCGTTTACGTGTGGATGGGATTTTTAAAAAAACAACAACAAAAAAACGGAAAATCTCCATTTTCAAAAATACCCTTGTGCGTGTGGACGTAGCCTAAAACTCAGTGAATACGTGGTGTGAGTTAAAACGCACTACAAGGATTTCAAACTGCTGAGGATGAGTGTCGGTGTATTTCAAATCGGTTATCGATGTAAACGTGTTTCATTGTTGCCTGCAGATATTCAGCAACTTGTGGTGATCAAAGAAGAGGCTCCATGGGACCAGCATTACTCGGAACACCTCTACATAAAGACGGAGCAGGAGGAACTGCTGGCCAGTCAGGAGGGAGAGCATCTTAATGGGTTCGAGGAGACTGAAATCACCGGGTTTCCATTCAATATTCTAGTAAAGAGTGAAGATGATGAAGAGAAACCTCATTTTTCACAGCTTCATAAAAGCCAAACTAAAGACTGCATGGCGGCTGAGCCTCCAAGCAGCAGCTTGACTAAATGGATTAAGATAGAAACTTACGGAGAGGACGGTAGATCACTAGAACTAGCCAGGAAACCTGATCCCAGTACTCATTTACAAACAAATATTGTTAAAGGGGCTTCTGACTCTTCAGAGACGGAGGTCAGTGATGAGGATTGGCAGGGCCCGTTGTCAGATTCTGGACCTGAAACTGAAGACAGTGAAAATGGAAAGCTCGAGTCGGGCGTTCCTAGTGAGGCGGGACATAACACTCCGAAAAAAAACTTTAGCTGCTCTGCGTGCGGTAAACATTTTGTCTACAAGCAGTCTCTTAAGAGGCACATCAGACGTAATTCAGAAAATGGTTCTTCAGGCTGTTTGGATAACATGAAATGTTTTAAACGGAAGCAAAGCATAGACTCGCACATCAAAATTTACACGGGAGAGAAACCGTTTGGCTGTGGGTTCTGTGGCAAAAGAGTTAAGTACCTGTACAATCTTAAATCACACATGAGGGTCCACACGGGAGAAAAGTTATTTGGCTGTGACATTTGTGGAAAAAGGTTTACGCATCACCAGAATCTGAAGACTCATGTGACAATCCATTCAGGGGAGAAACCGTTTGTGTGCGATATTTGTGGCAAAAGAGCAAGGCATCAGAATAATCTAAAGATACACATGATAGCCCACACAGGAGAAAAACCGTTTGGGTGCGACGACTGCGGTAAAAGATTTAAACGGAAGACTCATCTGACGACGCACATGACCGTCCACACGGCAGAAAAGCCATTCGGCTGCGACGTGTGTGGCAAAAGATTTAACCGCAAATCCCACCTTAGGACGCACATGATCGTTCACACTGGGGAGAAACCGTACGGTTGCGATGTTTGTGGCAAGAAATTTAACCGAAAAACGCACCTGGAGTCTCACATCACGGTTCACACAGGAGAGAAACCGTTTGGTTGCGCCATTTGTGATCAAGGATTTACTCAGCAGGGAAGTTTAAATCGACACATGAGATTTCACTTGGGGTAGAAACGTGGTCACAGTCACGGAGTTTGGTCTGAAAGGGTCAAAGTGTCGCTGAAAGCCACAGCAGAGGCTCTGACTTGCAAGAATTATTGCTCTCTTCATCTGTGTCTACAGTTTCGAGACTCTTTTTGTTTTTGTGATTAATCTTGACATTCTTGACATTTTTATGTTACAAGTTAAGAATTGTGGCAGCACGGTGGCGCAGCAGTTACCACAGTGCTGCCCCACAGAAAGAAGCTCCTGGATTTGAACCCATCTGCCCCTTCTGGGGCACCCTGTGTGGATGCCCTTGGACTTCCTCAGGGTACCCCAGCTTTGTGCCACAGTCAGAGGACATGCTTGTTAGATAAATGGGTAACTCTAAATTTGCCTTAACTGTGAATGAGTGTGTCTGGTTGTCTGGACAGGCCCTGTACCCCTCTGTGGGAGCTGTTAGGGCTCCAGCCCCACAACCCTGCACTGGATTGGCAAGAGCAGTTAAAGTGATCGGCTGTAATGACATCATTTATGGATTCGGTCATCTCCTGCGTTGGATGAGGCTCTGGTCTCTTTATCGTCCTGCAGTGCTTTTTGTTTGTTTGTTTTGTAGGTGTCCCAAAACTATTTACTGGCCATTCTTGGCCCCTGCTTCATGAAACACGACTTTAAATAAAACTTTAAAAAAACCTGTGGCTCACAGTGTCCCGGAGCCCGCAGAAGACTCTCTTTTGAGCTGATGTAAGACTTCAGTGTGGAGCATTAATAAGTATTCTGTTGTTGTGGATGGTTTGTCTCTTCCTGCCATATGATGGCATTTGTCTCTGCCTGTCAGGGACATTCAGCACGAACTGTTACTGTGAGCAGCCAAACAAACGCTGTCTACGCTGGGAGAATTTGGATTATTGTTAACTCTGAGGTGCCTCCGATTTTGTTTGCTTTCTCTGAGCATTTGGAGCGAAATGCCGACTGAAGTCAGACTCATCAAGCGGATGGTTTACAAGGTGCAGCGCTCCACCAGCTGGAAAGCTTAAGGCAGTCAACAAAGTTTGACCACAAAATTAATTCTGTTTTGTACGTTTGTCTCCTAATCATGTCTCCAGCTGTCACAGCTGCACTGATTCAGCACTTGTATCTCCTAATCCAGCCGTTATTTTTCATTTATTCATCATTATTTATAATTATTAATCTTTTTTTTTATTATTTTGATTAACCTAATGATCATTGGAGAAAAATGTTTCCCTCTGTGCCGATTTTGTTTGAGATAATTGACTGAAGCATTTTGTGTGTTATGAATTTGGGAGAACATTCATGGCTCATTCATGGATCTATAATCCTGAAAATTTCAATAATTTCCTAAATGATGATCAAAACTAAATGTAACATTTTGGCTGAAGATGATGAATTGAAAAATATTAATTTAATGTTTGTATTTATTGGATTCCTTAATTGAATTTAGGTGAAAGTTACCTAATTAGTATTTGAAATTATTTTTAGGGGAAAATTTACACTTAAAAAAAAAAGAGATAATGAAGGATTTATTTTTTAATTAATTTTGAGTTTGAACCAACATGTAGCGTCATTAGTAGCCTTGCACTTTACGTTTTTTCCACATTTTCAGCCTCAAGCTTTGAGTTTTGACTTGATCACCACTTTGGTTTGTCCAGCAGATGGCAACAGTGTGACAAAAAAAGAGATGCAAGGCTGGCACTCTGTTTGCTGTTGTATACTTGTGTTGTTCATGCATCTTTAGTTATTAATCAAGTCAAGACAATAGCTTGTTTATTATAAATTTGAAAGAATGACAGTGTTACATTAAAGTGTGTAAATGAAAATAAACCCTTTTCCCACCAAGTCCAGTGTTGGTTTCATTTTCTCGATTGTTGAACTTGTTGAGAAAACCGAGATGAAGCTAAGCTCCTGTTGTGCAAAGCATTTGATAAGAAATGCAGCAGTGTGCATTTACAGCGTGTTTAAAAACAGATTCTAATCTTTGCACACAAAATGATTCATAACTGGTTCTTTGTCTTTGCCTTCCAAGATTAATTTTTCTCAGTCCAAACCTGTTAGTTTCTTAGACACTGATTTGGTAACGAGCATCCTCGCACTCCTTCAGTATCTGTTCTGTCCTCCTGCTCTCTCGCACGCTCTGTCCTAACATGACGTGACATCAGAAATCATCTTCATGACTCACATATTAGCAGCTTCTCAAATTATTACACAAGCCACTGTTAATGCATGGCTGCCAAATAGAGAGAGAGAGACACACACCTGTGTTATTGATGTCGTGCTCCGTGAGTGAAGCATCAACTTTCTTCATCCGTGGCTGAAAATCCTCTAACGCTCTGTGATTAACACGTTTTCCTTTCTGTTTATTCTGTGCAGAAACCAAAGTGCAAAGAGGACGCGTCACAGTTTCAGAGAGGGATTGTAAAAGCAGGTGGTTCCTGTATTTCTCTGCCGTGCACCGTAAATAAGGACATTTTCCAAAATATTACAATATTACTTTAATTTTCTTTCAGCATTTTCATTCAATCATTTCTTTATTTTTCCTTCTTTCTATTTCTCCAGTCTGGTTTCCTTCCCTTATTATCTTCTGTTTTTACTTCAGTTCTTTATTGTTTTTCTTCAATTCTGTTTTCTTGTCAGAAGGGAAATGTGGTTTTTACAAGCTGCCAATTACAACTTTCAATAAAAGATTTTACACAAATATCAACTTGCACTCCAAACTGCGTGCGCCCTGTAATCATCTCAGACTTGAAACAGTCGAACAAGCTGATGCTCTGAGTAATGCGATTATATTATAAAGATGACGATGTGTTTAATAAGATTAATTAAATAGAAGGAATAAATATTGTGAGCCAACCTCTGAAGCTCAGTAATGAAAACATATCTTATTAGTGTGTGAAAACAACGCTTCATAGCTTCACAGGGAGTTTTAAAAACTGAGCTTTCCTGCAAATGACTTCTGGCTGCAGCAGTGTTTATCTTCACAAGAAAGGAAATAAGCTCATCTTCCAGAATGTCGCACTATTACTTACAAATTCTTCTTTATTTCTTCGTCTCTTTCCAGTTCGCTTCCTGCTTTTATTCGTTTCTCGTATCCATTCTGGGGTCCTGGATGTATTTCTATGCTCCCTTTTGCTTCAGGCCTTATTTATATATTATTTATATTCTTTGTTCTGCTTTTCTAACATTTGAATCTTTTCATGTTATCTGTAGGATCAGAGGAATGAAGCTGTCACATAATATGCACTCACTGGACAGTTCAAAGGTACAGGGTGCTGGTACCAGGTTGGATGCCTTTTTACCTTCAGAATGTTTTAATTCCTTGTGCCACAGATTCGAAAAGTTGCTGGAAACGTTCCTTAACACACCGTTGCTGCAGATTTGTCGGCTCCATGTCGAAGATGGAGGCCATGTGAGTACAGTGAACTAACTGCGAAGCTCAAGAACCCAGCTGTGGTGTTTAAACGATGCTCAGCTGGTACTAAAGGGCCCAAAGTGTGTCAAGAACATATCCCCTACACTTGCCAAGGCAGGATGAATCGGTGGTTTCATGCTTTCCAAGTTCTCACCCGTTCATCCAAATGCTGCAGCAAAAATCAAGATTCATTAAACTGGGTAACATTGATGAGTGTGTGTGAACTGTAGCCTCAGTTTCCTGTTCTTATCTGACAAGAGTGACCTGGTGTGCTCTTCTGCCGCTTCAGCCCTTCAAGGCTTTGATATGTTGTGTATTCAGAAATGCTCTTCTGCATGCCCTGGCGTTGCCTTTCTATCAGCCTGATCTCCTCTGACTTCAGACATCAAGAAAGCATTTTCACCCAGAGAGCTCAGAGAAGAGAATGTCAGCAGGTCATCTTGAACATGTTTACATACCTGAGTATACTGAGTCACAACCATGTGATCAATTCATTGGATATTTGTGAGCGGCCATGAGGAAACAAGTAATCAAGTGTTCTTTATTGTTTTTGTCTGGGCTAAGTTTTTGTTGCCAAATAGCTGTAACAAAGCTCCAAATCAGAACTCAAAAATCTGTTATAACATATCTGAAGAGATCTGAATCATAGCTGTGAACATAATGGCCTGTGGCCACCAAGACTTCCTAAAATAGCCTTTTTGAATCTTTTATTAATTTAACCTGCTAGTGAAAAACAAAATGGGCCTAATTCCCGATCAGTGTGTGGCCAGTCAGTTAGTCTCTTGTCTAATATAGAAAAGATTACTAGTAGCTGAGTTACTGAGTAGCTGTTGAAGAGTCCAAAGTTTTAAACCACAAATGTGAACTCTTGCAAGCTGAATACAGATTTTTGCATCAGTAAAACTTTATTATTATCTCCTGCCATAATACTCAGACCGGCCATCCTGGCATCAACCTCCATGCTGAGGTTAAGTCACTTTTTTTCTCCATTCTGATGTTCAGTTTGAGCTTCAGCCGGTCACCTTGACCACATCTATGTGCCCAAATTTACTGAGTTTCAGCCATAATTGGCTGATTAGATGTTTGCATGAATGGATGGTTAAACAGGTGTACCTAATGAAGTGCATGTGAGTGTAGATCAGAAAGCCCCCTGAAGCAGGTTTGTGAATAATTTCTTTTGCTTTTTGCTTCCTTTTTCAGCTTATTGTAACTCTCAGTCATCATAGACGGAAATCCCATCGCTAACTTTATATTTTGGAGAAAGCCAAAATAACCTTTTTTAATACAAAACATGAATAATTCCTTGTTCCTTTATTGCCATGACTCAGGAGAACAATTTCAGTTAAAAAACACAAATATTCTGAGTGCCTAGGGTTAAGGTTAGGATTAAGGCTGATGGCTGCAGAGGATTAAACTAAGTTTAGAAAAACAACTTTTAGACTTTTCTCCAAATACTTTTCCATTTTCGTCATTTGGCTTAAACTGGTGGAACATTTCTTCCTCCCCTGTCCTTGAAACTTTAAAAATGCTGATCAGTCACCCAACAAAAACGCCGGTAAGGACGTCCAGAGCTTAATTTTGAATCGCACTCTAACATGCAGCAATTTGTTTCTCATTTTTTTGGCATTGTTGCTGTTATTTCACGCTCTGATTTAGTTTAACCTCAATTACCTGGTTGGATGATTAGTCACAGTAAGATTACTCCTGCTGGATATTTCGAGTCCCTCTCTTAATAATGTGCTGATCTCAGAGTACTCATCGTCTCAAGCGTACTCAAGCTTAACTTAAATCATGTGCATTCAGAGACTGTTTTCTAGAGACTGCAGGTTAGCATCGGCATGTGATTTATGTTGTGGAACAAGCTGTGCAAACAGCATAAATGATGCAGCAGATGACGTGAAGGCGACCAGTGAAGCTGCTGCGGCGCATGAAGCAGGGTATTGCTGCACTTCCACTGGTTGTTTCATCACTCCGCTCCCTCCCCAGTTTCACACCATCATTTACA
This sequence comes from Copadichromis virginalis, assembly GCF_057382275.1. Taxonomy (NCBI): domain Eukaryota; kingdom Metazoa; phylum Chordata; class Actinopteri; order Cichliformes; family Cichlidae; genus Copadichromis; species Copadichromis virginalis. The sequence goes on from NC_140625.1 coordinate 29,491,058, forward strand.
CATCAAGGCCTGGAGAAACAAGTTGTTTTCACTGTTTGCCTAAAGGTTATAAATACACAGCATAAATAAAACAGGACCATTCTGCAGTTCTAAAGAAACGGGACACATCTTGTTTACCGCTCTAACAAATTAACACTGTGATTGGGGGAAAAAAAATGAGAACAACACTGACATATTGGAAATCGATACCAGTAACTGACTCTGCAGACCAGGCACAAGGTCCTATTTACCATCTCCAGCATGTCCTGTGTTACTCACCAGATTCAAGGTTTCCTGCTACAGACCCTCCCCCTCTTTCAATCTCATATATACGGGAAGGATGCAGCCACCGGTGGCCTTGCACCCGTCTTTCTCTCCTCGGCGGAGCCATTAAAGCCTTGGCTGCTGCTGTGGCAGACATCTCTCCAGATGTACTGGAACAAGACCCCATGTTAGGCCTGTTGATGGGGTTGAACTGGAGGACAGACACCCTTTGGTGGAAATTAAACAGAAGCCAGCGTTGGCACAGAGCCTTAAGGTTATTCATAGTGTTGTGAATCTAGAGTTCATCAGTTTTATTTCTGCAGGGGAAACAAAAAAAAGAGTACAAGATACAAATTTTAGTTTTAGCGTTTTTTCATTGCTCCATTCACTGCAGCATCACGGAAACACTGCTTTAATTAACAACTCTAAGCAAGTACATGCACTCATTAATTGCTTTTTTAAAAATGTTTTTGAGTGGAGATATATCATTACTTATCATTTCAATTAAAGATCTTTGGCTTAGTCTCTCAAGGTTAGCTGTCAAATAAATAGCAGGACTAAAATCAAAGCTTCTGCCAGGACCTCAGAGTCTCTCAGTGTCTGGCACGAAGTCAGATGACACCAGAGAACCTTGATTAAATTTGTCAGACTACTTTTATATCCATATTTCTTTATATACTCTCAGAACTACACTCTCCCAACATTAATGCCTTAAATCTTGCTCCAGGATGTCGTGCAGTTTGGATTCAAAACGCACAAGCACTAGACCAGTGCCAGGTTGGCATATTAGGTGGATGTGAGAACACAAAATAAAATGAAATATTACCTCTACATCTTCATGAAGGTCATATGAAAGTATATTCACTAGAGATGTAAAACACTTTTTTGTGTTTCACATTTAAGAATTCCTCCTAAAAAGGAAAGTTGCTCACATATCCAACAACCTCCTTACATAGTTGAGTTGAGCATAATATCCCCAAATCTGCACAGTGTGATGGTTTTTGGTTTCTTTTCTTAGTGATTTAGTTTCTAATCCTTTTCAGTCCTGATAGTTTCCCTTCTGCTCTTTGTTAGCCTTCCCTATAGACTGTAAATAAAAGATGGTCTGAAAACGTGAAGCCTATGGGGAAGTGCTGACAAACTGCTTTCTTTTTCATGGTCACCAGAGGGTAAATTCTCAAGCTGCAAGAAAACTCTGGGTTACAAAGAAGTTTATGGAAAAAATGCACTTAGCTCGTTGGATCTGTGACTTAACTGTAAACTCATTAAACATGCGCATGTTAGCATTTAGCTAATAGAATATCTGTGAATATAGCCTTGCATGGAACATGAGAAGTGTGCCTGCATCAGCTGCATCTCTAAGTGTCTTCTGTTGTCCATTTAAAAGCTGTTTAAAGGTCTGTAATATTTAACTTTCTGAACTTGAAACTGCAATAAACTACTATTCTTTGGCTCATTGGAAAGTCGTGACAGACCTGTTTCTATGTGGTGAACTACCCCTAAAAACCTCACACCAGAGACAATTATTAAAGGCAGCTCATCTGCGGCTGTAATCCAAGTGAAAGTGGAAGTCTGTGAGACTCAGCTGTTTGAGAGAAATTTGTTCCAGGCTTTGATCAGAAATCACCGTTACAGTGATGATTTATTGAAGAAAGACGGGCCAGGCTCCCTGCCAGCATCTCAACAGGCAGGTAATCGGGTTTGTTGCCCGTTCGCCACACACTCATAAACAAGTGCTGCAGGCCACAGAAATGGGGCTCTGCAGAAGAAAGTATTGCACCACACAGTTATATAATACAGCTGTGTGAGCTAACATGTGCGTTAAATAACGTATGAGCAGCGAAGCATTCTGGGTGACTGCGTGCGCACCACGAAGCAGATGATGTACAGCACGAAGGGTGGAGCTGGCTCTGATATTTATCAGGATCCCTTTAAAATTTTTTGTCTGCTTACGTATTCTTTGGAGAAATTAATTATAGAAGAGAAACTGCCTACAGGCTTGATAAATCTTATTTTTTCCCTCAGTTTGATTCCTACAGGGTATCGATCCAGAGGATCTAAAATCAGATTCCTGCTCAGCCACAATGCCTGAGCACATCTCGGATGTCTCTGACTGCTGCACGCTGCTTTTATCAGAAAAGCTATATCTAGTCCTTCGGCAGAAATTTAAAAATATTTAGAATTCATACAACAAATCATCTGTGCTCTGCACTTTGCAGATAAAAGCAGCTGTGTAGCTCATCAGGATAAACAGAACCCATGATTACTTGTGGTTTAAAAGGCCTCAGCAGAACAGATGGAAATCACTGCTGCGAAGATGAAATCAGTTCCCCCAAATGACCAGGGTAGTTTTATTTTTGTATTTTCTCGAGTTAAGGCGCTGCGGTTATTTCCTGAGATGTTGTTCTGGCAACAGATGTTGTCAAGCTTTTGCACGTCATTGTTTTTAATGTTTGGAAGCACCGCTCCCAGCTGGCTTTGTAAGGGTCTGAGCTACTTTGATGTTCGTATGTGGACACTTTGTGCACTCTTATCAGAGGCTACTTTTTCGTGCTTTTGGATTATGGGCAGTGTAAAAGAAGGACATACTCAAAAGTGAAGTTGGCAGGGGCGACCCCTCTGGTTGCAAAGACTCGTCCTGTCGTAGAGTAAATGTCTGCCTTGCTCTTTGGAAACACTCCTTGGATGAGTTTATGGTCTTACACGTTAGTTTGAGGCCATACTGAATAAAGCATGAAGTTCATTTAATACATTTTGGTCCTTAGGATTCAGTATAAAGGATATTTTTACATGCAAACTAGTGAAGCGGCCTCCTGGTCCTCTTTCTGATCCTTGTTCATCATGTGCACTTTGAAAACACCAACATGGCTTCATAGTGCCACTTTACTAACAAATGGATCATGTCTGCATTCATACTTTTAAACATCATTCTCCTCAGTTCTGCTACAAAGGCGCTCGATGCTAGTAAATTTAATTAACGGATTAATTAATCTACACTGTGGGTGGAGGCCAAAGGAGTAAGAACATGGATGCAAGTGGATAAAAGGAGCTTTGTCAGGAGGGCGTCTGTGCTCACCCTTGGAGGGAGATGTGAAGGGAGAAGAGCTGCTGCTCCTCTTCATCACTTAGGATGCCTCCTGGACACTTCCAAGTTGAGGTATTTTGGGTATGTCCAACCAGGAGGCGTTCATAGAGCATATTCAGGACATCCTGTAGAGATGATGTCTCTCAGCTGGGGAGAGGGAGGTCTGGGCACATCTAGGAATGCTGCCCCTGTGTCCCACACCCAAATAAGCAGGACAAAATGAATGAAGCTTATTTTTTCCCATCTGGAAAGGAAACCTCACTGTAAGTCTTCAGGCAGACAGCTGAAGCATTTTGTTTCTGACTGACGTCCTGTGGCGTTTCATTCATGCTTTATTTACCCTGAAGGGCACAGTTGGTTACAGAGCTCGGGCTGCCAGCTTTAACCTTCTCATCAAATAAAAGAGAAACTTTAAATACAGATATACAGCATCCAGTCCGGAGTAAGTGTTCTTTTGTGTTCTGCATCAGTTTCCACAGCGTTACCTCAGCTTTTAAGAAAAAGTGAATTTTGTTTTTATCCCCAGTGCAGACTGATAACGCAGCATGACGGCTGCACTTCATTGCACGATGGTAAATTGAAAACCCAAATCTTTCCACTCCTGTCACTCCCACTGCTCTTTTAAAAAAATCTTTGGCATGAAAAAAGTGTAATTAATCTCATTAAGATCCCTGAATTGGGTGTTGAAGGACTCATCCAGCGAGCCTCGGAGCCTAATTGAAATTGACTCCATAAAGGCTAATTCAGCTGAGGCGTCACATTTAGCAGACACACATTAGTGTGGTGCATTAGCACGGCAGAGTCGTGCATACAACCTCCTAATGATGTGTGAAAACACAAAGCTGTGTCCTGATGCTGTGTGTATAACAGTATTGTGCTGCACTGCCTGTGACTGAAAGTAAGTTGAATCACAGAGACATTTAACTCCTGCCAGCGATCCTGCAGGAAAACAGATCTAAAATGACAAAGAGACATTTTGTCTAACGTGTGCAGCCTGATATGCAGCCATGCTGGCAGGTCTCCAGCCCAGCAAACTAAATTATGACTAAGCAGCTGTCATTATTTATTCAGTTAACTGACTCACAGGTTCATTCAGGGGTGACAAACACAAGGCCCGGGGGCTACAATCAGCCAAAGATCTGCAATCTGACTCAGTGGATAGCTTTGGGAAATGTTTAGGAGCACATGAATTTTAGACCAAATTTTCATGTTTTACAATTTTTCGTACTGATAAACTGATATTTCTTTCATTTACTACAGAAGCGTTTCTTTATAATGTACAAAAATTGAGACATACTGTTGAAATTGCACATTGATGGCAAGAGGGAAATTCACTGGTCCTGCCCACTTAAGATAAACGTATGGCTACCCACGATGTAAAACGAGTTTAACATCCCTGGGTTAGTTTATAAATGTCAGGAAAGAGTGAGCCTGACCCTTAGCAGACACCTGAAATTATTGTTTTTCTATGTTTCAGTTTATTGTTGAGGTCAGTGTTTAGTGAGAGAAGGGAACAGGTGGAGAGAGCACGGAGAGGTGGAGGTATGCTCTGGAGAGGAATGAAAATCAGTTGAAGAAGACAGAATGCATGAATAAAGTCCATTATTCGCCCTCCCCTCCTTTATTCATTGTCCTCTGCTGGAGGTTTCTAACCTTGGGCGGAGCCTCTTGGAGCCACTGGTGTCATGTGCCACTGTGACACAAAACGAAAGCGGTAAATTTAAGTCAGAGTGATGAGTAATATACCAAACAAACCACCTTCTATTAACAGTTTTAATTCATTTTTTATATAAATAAATGCATAAAACCATAACTGTACATACTTGTGAGTAATTTCAAAGTGAATTTGTGTTAATACTGCAGTACATCCACAGCCCACCAGTGGACCCCAGCCAACACTTCGGGAATCACTGCTCAGGTAAAATATCACCAACTTCAACCTCTGCTCAACATAAAGTAATGAAATAAATTTCACTAGCTGGGCCCGCGTCCTAATTTAAGTTTGACAGCGTTTTAGTAGGTAAAGGTGATGCTTTGACATGAATTGAGCTGCGGTTTGGGGAAGGCCTTGAAGGGGACTGGCGACGGCTCCCGGGCCTGGCAGATCCCCATGCACTGAATAGAAATGGAAAAGTTAAAGAATGGAGAAGAAGGAGGGAGGGTGGGGCACGTAAACGAGAATGATCAGCTTGCAGAACTGGGGGAACCTATATAGATGACAGCCGGAAGAAGCGTGTTTGGAGGCGTGGTCCTGCTCCTGAAATTCTGATACATAATCTCCAATAAAACAGAGACAGCACCACCCTCAACACAGTGACCTCCGTCAGAACAAGAGTTTGACTGTTTCAACATCTAAAGCTAAGAAACTTAACGTGATACCTCAGGCTGATTCAAGCCTGAGACCAGTATTGCCATGGCAACAATAAGTGCTGCTTTGAGTGGTGGCATTCATAAAAAAAGAGGAAACAATGGCTCTTAATTTGCAGTTTGCCCACCACAGTGAAAGCAATGAGAAGGGAAAGAGTTTTCAGAGACTGCAGTAACATGCTGGGAATATGCAGTGAGGCTGTCAGCTCTTTCTGTTTGCCCGAGGAAACTGCCCCAACTAATGGTTTAACGAAAGTACTGAGCCCTGTCAAATCAGGAAGCCACTGCATCTAAGGTTTGCTACAGGTTTGCATTATATCAAGATTTCATACAACAGGAGGTTTGCTATGCTATCTACAGTACAACAGACTGTAGTCAGTTTGTCTCCTGTCATTTATTTACCATGTTATTCCAAAGACAAACATTAACATCTTTAAAAAATGTTGAAATTCTAATGTCTTGGTTTTCTTGGGTCCTTCAAAGTTACTCTGTGATATACTTGGTTGTAGAAAAATGAAATGTTCCCAGTGCTCATTAGATTTTAACACATACAATGCCAAAGAGTCCTTTTTGGAGTCATTTTTATTGCAGAATATGTTGTTGAGTCTTACCGTGATCGCCTTGATATACTGTACATCCTATTGAAAGAGGATGTTAGGAGCAGATCTGATGTGGGGGAGAGTCACACCTTTCTGTGAACCATGTCAGATAGGAAGGACGAGGCTGATTGATTTGATTGGAGCAATGGAAGGAAGCACGGTTGAGATTTCATGATGAAACCAATCAGTGCACACAGGAAGCTCCTGTAAAGATTTACTTCTTTCTAACTTTCAGGAAGTGATACATTTCTAACCACTGACTTGTTGCCTTACACACTGCAGGAGGTTTAATGTTTTATACTTTTTATTGTGCATTCAGAAATGGCTGGGAAGGAAGATGAGCAGAGAGACGGTCAAGATACAACAAAGCATTGTCTGTAAAATGGTTTGCAGATATGTAAATTTCTCTAAATGGGAAAACTCTGAGACAAAGTTGCAGAAGGAAACTCTTCCTTTTAGGAGTCAAAACAAAACGGTTCAGTGCCTTTGTTAGATGGAGAAACAGGCTGTGGGGCAGCCAGCAGGGGTCTTAGCTTGTAAACAAGCAAAATGACTCTTTTTTCTAATATAATTCCACAAATTAACAATCTGCTGCATCCAGGAGCAACATAAAAGGGTGCTGTTAGAATCACTGTGACACACTCATTTAGGGCGTTATCTGTTTCCTGGCAGTCAGCACAATGCGCTGCTCCTGTTTCTCCCTGCAGAGTTTGTTGCTGGAGTTTGTGCCTTAATTATTTTCCTTCCCCATGGGCATTGTTCCTGCCTGCAGGACGTAGGGGTAACTCCACCACCCAAGCAGATGCTCACGAACAAACATTTAGACTTCGTAATTAATTAGTCTTCAATATATTTGCTCATGCATTTTAGAACCTTGAGAATAACAGCGCTGATTTAAGCACACATTTAAGAAAGTGGAAAAACTCTGATAAAAAAATCACAATTTATAGAAAAACTGATCCTCCAAATAAGGAATGTGGAGGATTTATATGTGAAATAATAAGGAAACAACAAATATAGTGTCAAAAAGTGTTTGCCTCCTTTCTGATTTCCTATTTTTATATGTTTGCCACACCTAAATGTTTAGATCATAAAATAAATGTAAATATTAGACAAAGACAACACAAGTAAACACAAAATGCATGTTATTATAACATAAATAAACTCTGGTGTATGAAAGCTGAGCTCAGTTTCTCTAGCCACACCCAGGCCTCATTACTGCCGCACCTGTTCTCAATCAAGGGAACTCTTAAATAGGACCTGCCTGACAAAGTGGAGTAGAACAAATAATCCTCAAAAGCATGATGTTATGTTTCAATCCGAGAGAATTCAGGAACAAATGAGAAACAAAGTAACTGACATCTTTCAGTCTGGAAAAAGTTATAAAGTCATTTCCAAAGCTGTGGGACTCCAGTGAACCAAAGTGTGAGTCATGATGAAAACATGGAGCAGTGATGAACCTTCCCAGGAGTGGGCAACCAAAATTACCCCAAGAGCGCAGCGCCAACTAATCCAAGGGGTCACAAGTGACCAGAGAATGACATCCAAAGAACTGCAGGCCTCCTTTGCTTCAGTTAAGGTCAGAGTTCATGATTTACAATAAGAAAGAGACTGGCCTGTAAGGCAGAGTTCCAAGACAAAAACCAGTGCTGAACAAAAGGAGCACAACAGCTCGGTTTTGTCAAAACATCTTAATGATCCCCAAGACTATTGGGGAAAATACTCACAAAATCTGAACTTTTTGGAAGGTGTGTGTCATATCTGGAGTAAAAATATCATAGCATTCCAGAAAAGGAACATCAAACAAACAGTAAAATGTGGTGGTGGTAGTGTGATGGTCCAGGGCAGTTTTGATGCCTCAGGTCTTGGACTTGCTGTGGTTCAACCATTCGTGACCTCAGGCTGAAGCACACTTGGGTTCTACAATAGAACAATCATTTATGGTGATCCAGGATCACCAATCACTTTTTCACACAGGGCCATGTAGGTTTGAATTTTTTAATCTTTTTCATCTTTGTCTAATATTTACATTTGTTTGATGATCTGAAAATATTGTGGGTAAAAACAAAACAAAACATGCACTTCAAACCACTATACATGAGTTAGCAACATATACTGAATGTGAGCAGCATGTAAGCATGTGAATCCTGTACAATATGGGATTATGGGATACAATGTGCTAAGTCAACTGTTCTGCTTGCTTAGCAGATCTGCATATTCAGATGATGTAGAGATTTTTTTTTTCATAGCGTCAAAGATAATTTTTTTGTATTTAATTTAATTGTTCTGCCAATTGGAGACCCTTTCTCCTGGAAACTGTTTGTGTCATATTAAATATTAAATCCTGTGAGTTGTTCTGTGTTTTTCGTAGCTGACAACGATGCATGCTGTCAAAAACTGCAACTGAACTTTTGTTTCAAGAAAGAACTTTACTGGCTGCACTCCTACCTGGAAGATGGGCATTAATATGAAAGACTGTATATAAAAGGTGGATGTGACCACCATGATTGTTTTTAAAGCTTCTTTGAAAGTGGATCTATATCAGCTGGGGCTAAAGTTCAGCACCACCCCCAAGCTGTACTTCTCTTGTTTATGGACCAGATATGGTGCCAGCCAGGTTTCCTGTTGGACACTCATTATTGGGGCAGCCATGTGACCTCACTGAACATTCATTGATGTCATCCATTGGTTCTGGACTCTGTTTTGGTGTTTTGGCTACTGCCATGTTGGGTTCTGGGAGCCAAGAACCCGACAGTATCCGACATATTTGGACAGGAGACCAGAGCTGTGTCCCAATTCAGGGTCTGCATCCTTCGGAGGCAACATATGAAGGCTGATTATGTCACAGCTAGGCGACGAAGGCTGTCCCAATTCAAGGGCCACTCCAAATGTGGTCGACAAATGGATCCTTCATTTCCCCGGATTTTAAGGATGGGTCAGGTGCATCCTTCGTGGCCCAACCTATCCCAGAATTCACAGCACGGCCCAGCCAATTCCAGTTTCCAACAATGGCGGCAGCTACTTAGTTTTAATATTACTCTTATTACTCTTACTGGGTTGCAAAATAAACTTTTAGCATATTTTCAGGCGAGAATGTGGGTGTGTAAACTTCAAATATCTGCTCGATTTATCGAGACATCGCATATTTGCAAAAGTGCTCTGACGTTTTCAGAGACGTCTGTTACCCACCAGCTTGATCGCTGGCCGGGTGGTCGAGGCTCACTAGACCCGGCGAGAACACCGGAATTCCGGCAAATCGTTTTCAGACCCCCTGCAGTCTTTCGCTACTCAGGTTAAACATGGATATATAAGTCACTTAGATCACTTAAAAATGTTGCTGTTTGGCTTTTTTCAGTGTTTTATTTGTTCCTGAGTTTGGCTGAGATTAAAGTTTTGGTTTTCACACAGCATCAAGCAGAAAACTGATTAAACAGAAGTGTGAGATGGTCGAGAATTTACTCCAATGTCCTGTTATATTTTAGTGAGCAAAGAGCAGACTGAGTTTATCAAACTCCACCGAGACAGCTGGCGACGCAAACGTGAAGGCTAGACCGTCCCATTTTACAGCCTCGCACCTCCAGCTTTTTTTGGTCTTTGAAGGACCCGGCCCACGGGTCCTTAGGCCCAGCCAATGGTTAGGGATGTGCTTATGTTTATATATTAGCAGATAATTAATGCTTTACTGAAGACTAAACCTTGATGATAGCAAAGTCTTTATAACCACACCTAAATGTCATTCCATCAGACACCATTAAACACAGCAACGGTCTGACCAACATGCTCTTTCAAATGTATTCAACACTTCTCTGATGGGTTTTTAAGAGAGAGGCAGGAATTCATAAAATATTTCCAGTCAACACAATATAATCTAGTAGAATATTCTATTTGATCGAATATTTCTAAGTTGTTGTTACAAGCTTGTTGGAGCAGATGCTCTTTACAGGCCCCACAGAGTGAAAGCAGAAAGCAGTAACTCAGGATCTCCAGAGGGAGCTGTTAAGGCTGGGCTCAAAGCCTGCCCGGGGCCACTGCGATCCACCCTCATTGCCCCCCTGGGACAGCTCTGAATTGTGGGGTGAGGATGAAGGTGGACGTGGTGTCAGGGGTGAATTGCTTTTTAAATTCCATCAGTGTAATTCAGTTTCTGCTTTACCTGCCACAAAATACATGCAGGTTGATTTGCATAATGCTTTGGGTGTAATTAGCTGACAAGAAAAATACATAAAGGTACAAAGATTCAGCGCAGCTCACCTCAAGCTCTTCCCACTTGGTGTAAATGTTAAGTAAGAGGGAAGCACTGTCTTCTCTGCTGGCATTTCAGAAATCCATCTTATCCTCTCCTTTCTGTTTCCAGGGAAACCGCAGACATGCAACACAATGTATCAGTGAGTCGAATATGACGTGATGAAACAGTGAAACAAGAGGAAGAGGAGGAGGCGGAGAAGAAGTGAAAAGACTTAGAAGGAATATTCCTGTCAGAGAAATCAAATATCCAAAAATAGGAAAATATAGACTCTCCTTCATCTTCCACATGCCGTCCTCTCCTTGCCTTCCTCTGCTTTCACTGTCTCGGTACACAGGTACACACAGAGAAATCACATCTAGTACTTCATAAAATACCAATAAACTTATAGATCTAACTTAATTTAAAGGCTATAGAAAGTCAGTTCTTCAGCAAATATCATTTTTAAGCCTCCACAGATTAATTTTTGCACAATATTAATTTACCACCATCAACACAGTCTGGACTGGTAGACCAAGGCGGGGCACTAGAGAAGCTATTTGTTCTTCACCCCCTGACTGTCTACTTAGGCATATGGCCTTAGTTGAAGCTCCTTTGGGAGGATGGGGTATCAGGTCCGCTGTCAGGGACTGTTTGGTGCCTGTACAGCTGCAGGGAGATCAGGGTTTGGATTGTCAGCAATAGGCCACACTCATTGTCGGTGGTTGCTGGACTCTGCTAGAGCTGCCCTGTGTTTATAACTTTTGATGGACAGAATTTTGAGGTACTACCAAGAGCCAGTGGGCATCTAGTTTGGTAGCCTGATCTGTTGTGCTGAAGAAAGAGCTGAGTGTGAAGGCCAAGCTGCTGATTTGCATCCCCACTCTCATCTGTGACCACAAGCTGTGTGTAGTGACTAGAAGAATGAGAATGAGCTTCTTCTGAAGGCTGTCTGGACTCAGAGATGGGATCAGGAGCTCAGGCATTCAGGAGGGGCTCAGAGCAAAGCCGCTGATCCTCCACAGCTACAGAACCCAGCTGAGGATATGTACTTTTGAGACATGCTGTAAGAGAGAGAGGAATGTTTGAGTATGACCTCCACAGTAAACCTCAACTGAAAGCCCAAGGAAACAATATGTTTGACTGAACCCACGTCATTATCGTAAAGCCTCCAGTACAATTTCACAGACTTAACAAATGTATGCTGTTCATTCTGAGAGTGCACAGGTGTGACTTTGGTTATAGCTTTGGGGCATGTTCTTGACCCTAAAGCACTAAAACTGAATCTAGTTCTCAATATGCACCTGAGGTACTTTTACTATGTTGTTTATTTATTGTAGGATTCACTTTTTTTATTATTCGGTCTATCTCTGCCTGCCTATCTAGGTGTCAGCTATCTAAATACCAGATTCTGCTCAATTAAATAAAAATAAAAGAGTAATGTATTTTTCTACAGGTGTGGTTACTTAACCATAACATTGATTAAAAAACCCAGCATGATAAGAGGTGATTAAAATAGCCTTCACCTTAGGAAATGTGCTTTTTGCCTGCTTGAGGGGCACTTTCACTCTTGATGCTTGAGTATGTTTTGCAGCTAATGGTTTTTGCACACCAGTAAAACTGTGAATGCAGGACTCTCATGCATTAGAGGTTTTTATATAAAACATCTCAGTGCTTCAGTGGGCATTATAACAGGGTTAGGGTTAGACTATTTTGGGATCTGCAGAACAAAGAAGAATGTAAGATGAAAATGGCCCTTCAGGACATACCGGCTGCAAAGTAATCTGATCAGTGAGGAAACCCACAGGCAGCTGAAAGGGCAACAAGAGGGAAATAAAATGCAGGCTTTTAGAAATGAGCATTTGTTGAGATGTATTTCTCCCTTAATCAGGCCCCTTAATGTCTCAAGACTTCATCGTCCCACATCATCCCAACAGAGCACTTTGCTCTCACACTGCAGCCTTACCTGAGTTTCTAAAAGTAGAATGACAGGCCGAGGCTTCAGGTCTGGATTCAGGAGACAGGCACAAACTCTGGATCAGGTGAGCGTGTTATGCTGCTATATTCTCAAGCTGTTCGGTAACATGCACTCATGCACTGAGTACTTGTGTTTTGTCTTCCTTTACTCCCTTTCCTCTTCTTATTTCCCCTCACCATCTAGCTAGCCCCTGTTGGAGGCCTCTTCCTGTTCAGGGAGTTCTTTCTTCCCACTGTTGTCAAGTGTTTTCTCATAGGAGATCATCTGATTTTTATATTTTCTCTCACAGTCTTTACCTTACTATACAGAGCACCTTGAGGTGAGTGTAGTTGTGAACATGTATAGTTTTGAATGAAACTGAATTGAATTTGTCACCCAGAAACAATTCTTACTTACACAGCACTGGTGATTTTTGCGTTGCTCTCTGTGTTTCTGGCACTTCAAGTAGGGATATTCACCAGGACTAGATATCTATTAATAATAAACTATATATTGCATAACAATTCATCCATGCAACAAAGAGCAGGGTGCACAGCTACAGTGATAGAAAACCTAACAGAGAGTTTGTGTTTGTGCTTTGAGCCATTATATTTATCCCTTTTCTTTCTTTGGCAGCTCAGCCTGTGACATCTCTGTGGCCCAGCGTGGGTGAAGCATTACAATCATAGTAAGGATGTAAGATACACAAGGAAAAAAAAAGTTAACTCCCTCTGGTGCAAGGAATCCAATCTGATGAGAGGAGAGGAGGATGGGGGGATTGGCTGAGGCTGAATGCTGTGGGGTGGGGGGAGGGGGCCTCATCCAACATGTATGAACAGCAGGATTAGAGCGGGGATAGTCCTGAGAGCCAAGTCCTGCTGTGTGCCTTTTTCCTGCATTACATCACAGCCTGTTCATGGGAGATTTTCTAAATGGCTATCATTTTACTCATCCAGGGAAAGACACTGCTGCGGGCTCTGTTTCTACAAGCATAACACAAATATAGTAACACCATAGAAGAAAAAATAGAAATGAAGGTGCGGCCGGCCTTTACGTCAGTAATGGCAAATTGTCTTTTTAGCAGGAAAAACAAATGTTTCTCGCTGCCGATCCTTCACTTCAGTACTGTATATGTCAGTCAGCTGAACTTGCTCAAGCAGCACAGTAGCCTATCCACAGTCTCCCTAGCCCACCTCCCCCCTTTTTGCAGACAGGGCGCAAAAACGCTCCATAAATTCTCTTTGGGTGCATTACCGAGCAAGATGGCGCTCTCGCTGTCAGCACCTCGGATAGCTCCGGCAGCTCTGACAGAAAACTGAACGTTTGTCCCGTTTTTATTTATTTTGCAGAGGTGTCATTGTGTGAGATGTTCGCTGGGAGCTCTCAGGTGATGTGAACGGCATCCAGGTGTCGGGAAACTGAGCAGCCAAAAAAGAAAGAAGAAAAGAAAAGGGGAGCCACAATCCACAAATCAGGATCAAGTTAACAGTACTTTTGCAGAGGTGAAGGAAAAACTAGATTTTGGAGGTCGGGAGAATTTTTATTATTATTTCATTATTTATTTATTTTTATATTTTTTGAAAAAGTCCTCAGATTGTGGTGACTTTATATTGAAGGAGGACTGCGTCTCTGCCCGCATCTGTCTTAAATCACACCGATAAGAGGAGGAATGGAGGGGCGCGTTGCGAAATGGCATGGGTCCGCTTCGGAAGGGAGAAATGAAGCCATGCTCGAGAAATAGTGTCGCCTAATTTGCTTTCCTCCGAGTCCTGCATTTGCTTTCTCTTTCGGTCATTGCCACGCCGGCTGTGAAGATGCTGGCTCTCCTGATGATGATGTCTTCAGGGTTTTTCAGCCCCGGCTTTGCTCTCAGCTCCCATTTCAGCTCAGGTGAGCCGACGCAGACACTGTGCTTTTATTTAAGAATGCTCCTTAAAGCACTGACAAAGCGAGCACATGTTATCATTGCTGAATGCACATCATTATATTCTATAGAAACGATGTGATATCCCCACCTGCGATTGTGTGTCCTTGCATTGGGAGGGGAAAAGCGATTTAATGAGAAATTGTGGCTCCAGCGTGTAAACGATGCCTATTTTTAAAACCTCTACACACACAGCTCTAATATTTGCCTCCATCCAAAACCTCAGGACAGCTGAACAGTTCAAAGGTGATCTGGGTGGAAAGGTGAAAGGGGGTAGGGAAGTTGAAAGGTGAAAAGCAATTGTGGGAGCTGAGGAGCAGAGGCTTCCTCCTAATTGGAGCAGGGAGAGGAGGAGTAGGCTAGCTGGACTTATCCAATTAATGCTGACAAAGGAGAGGATTATGGGAGACAATGAACGGAGGCAGATTACCTCACATAACGATGAAATAATCAGAAATCACCGGAAACCAAAATGCTTCCTTTTTTATGATTCAGCGTAAGCAACTGCTGGCCTGTCATTTCGGTGGTTTCTATGGCAACCAGGAGGCAGCAATCTGTAGCATTCCCATTTTTTTTTCTGTCCACCTGTGAATAATACATGAATTTATTCCTACTGTCTACAACAGCACTTTCAGTTTTTGGACCGCTTTTTTGAACATAAAGCCTTCTGTGAGCCATAAGTCTAATGCGCATGTCTGTTGTCTTCCCTTTGCTATTCGCCAAATATGCTTAAGTGCATCCCCGCCGCCTTCCTTGCAGTGGCTACAATGGTTTCATAATGCCCTCCTGCCCTTTTCAAAACACATTATCTGAATTGCATAAATCCCTCTTCCCCCATTCCAACATTTAGCCTCTGCAGCATTCGGTTTGTACCAGGTCACTAAATGAGAAAACAACTCTGTATTGTCAGAGTCCCATTTGCTCAAGAATATGAGTCATGACCTGTTTGTGTGTTGTGCCTATAAAAGTGCTGAATTTAATGCTTATATTTTGAGTTGTCAGTTGTGATGCAAATGCATCTTCCCCATATGGTTTTATAATTTAGAGTGCTATGTTGTGACCAAGGTGTATCAGACTCTTTCATGTGGGACCAACATATAGAAACAAAGCTGGCCCAGGAGCCAGAACCCAAAGTAACTACTTTGCAAAGTATATATATAGATAAGTGATGACATTAATTACTCAAAAAGTGAAAACAATGGATAATTAGAAATATTTCTACAGTAGATGTAGGCAGGTGGTTTGAATCATAGAGACGTAAAAAAGATTTTTTGTTTAGCTGCAGAAACTCTACATTTCTAAGTTTATCCCATCTTATCCCAGACTATTTATCATGTGTATTGTAGTGTATACACAATATATTGTATTTGACTTGGACCTGTGCTGTCAGCTTCTTTTAAAAAGAAAATCTTGGCTATAGGTGAATTTGATTGGCCTTAAATGTAAATACTTGCAAACTGGGTTACTGCTCTAATGTACCTTGCATCAGTTTGAGCTGCATTTATGTGCCGCATGGATTAAAATGAGTTTGACATCCCTTGTCTAAAATAATGTCAAAGGAAAACTGAGAGATTTTTCAACCAATAGACCAATTTGTCATGTAGATTTGGGAAATGCTGACTCTCAATAATTTATAGTAAATCTACCTGTCTTTACCTCAGAGGTACAGACTGTATATTAAAGATGGACTTGGCCCACTGGTTTTAGATTCTGGCTTTTGAAGCATTTTAGCAGCTGCTGTTTTAGGGGGCCTCATCCAATTTTTTATGTCTTGATAGATTAGCTGTTGTGTTCCTTTTTGTTTTTCCTTTTCTTTGCGTAATGTTTCAAATGCAGTAAAAAATGTAGCTTTTTTTTTAAATAAGGGAAAAATCAACTGCAGAAGCTGCCTGATGTAGCTGAGAAATAGAAATGTCAAAGCAAATATGATTATAGAAGGACAAAGTGAAAGAGAGAAGGCTCTCCCTGTGATGACCGTTGTGTAAGAGGGCGGATACAGGGATGACATCACAGCCCAGTAAAGGCAGGGCTTGCTGATGATGGTGTGGGTGATTTTTACTGGCAGCGCTGGCTCGTTTCCCGGGCCCCAGGTTATCCATTTCATATTTCTCAGTGGGCTCTTGGCTACGCATACAGCAGCACGCTCTAATTACATGGACACAAAACAGAAGGGGAAGCAGGACACGGCGTGTTTGAAACCCCCAGCAGACCTTCATCTCTACAGGCTATCACTAAACAACCAGGTCGAGCTGCTGGAGGACGCAGGCAGGGAGCCAGAGGAGCAGGTAAAACCCAGTTGAGAGGGGTTGTTGACTCGAAGATGTATGACAGGAGTTGGTCGAGGAGGGCGTGTGTTGATCTTTGATCTTCACACTAAGGAAAAAACTAGGTTGCATCCAAAAATCAGGGATTAAATGTGATCGAGCAGCTGATGTTGAAGCTTTGATGGAAGGGGAAGCTCAAACTGGTGGCAACCTACAGAAGTGCAAGGTACAAAGCTATGATTATAATTTAAATTCATGCTATTTACAGCAATTGAAAAGCCTCTAAAAGCTTCCTCCTCTGATCTGCACCTTAAAACCTCCTGTTAGGAACAGCTCTCCAGTACTCACACTGATGTGAAGAGATGAAAGGACTGTGTGAGTCTTTGCAAGCACAAGCTGCTTTTTTTCCAGTTGTGTTTTCAGTTTCTGCAGAGCAGCTTGTTAAAAAAATCATTTCTGTACTGAAAGACCCGGAGTGTCTTAAGTGAGGCTGCAGCAAACATGCCTCTGATTACTAATAGCTTTTGCACTCAGAGAGCTTCTTTGTGTTTGTGCGTGCATGTGTGTGTTCGTCTGAAGAATAATCGCTTCTGATTGCACACAAACTATTTTTCTAGACGGAAACAAACAGCCTCCTACGCACGTGTCTCCACCTCGGTTCAAATTAAGATCCAGCTGTTGTGATTTAAGGTGAATTCCTGTCAAACTCTACTTGTTTTAGAAATTCTTGGGTTGCATTAGTCGAAAAGCACAAACGTGCTCTCAGCACTGATACGTTAATAGCTCGATGCAACATAAAGATGCCGTCAGCAACAGCCAGGCTGTTTACCATTGTCTGAACCCTGAATCCTTTTTACCACGGCGGCTTGTAAACACTGTACATCTGAAATATGTCCAACATATTGTGGACATTGCATTGTAACTGCTGAACCTGCTGCACAGTTAAGCTTCTGTACCTTAAAAAGAGCACAAAAGGTTAAGATCTGGCAGTCTCTCACATCTAAAGACAGCGCTGCATAAGCCAGAGTTTTTAGTTATAGACTATAAGATTTTGCAAAGACTGTGGATCAGTGTCTCAAACACTGCAACCAGAATCTTATAGGGATTATTTCACGTCTATCTCAATAGGGCTGTGCTACAGATCTGCAGGATCTTGGGTTTAGCAATGGAATTTCAGATTTAACCCAGGGTTATTTTATTTATTTATTTAGAATTAGGGAGGTGCTCATTTCTTAACAGGCTGCATTCACAATGGTAACAAATGCTGCAGACCTAACTGGCCCCAGAGCAGGTTCAAAATAAGAGACTAGTCGTTTAAATGGAAAATGAGATTGTCTGATGTCTCAGTGTTTTTCTCATGAGAATTCAGTCGTGAAAAACAAAGATTTTTAGGACGAGCTCTATTCTTTGCCAGCTTTCCTGCTTCTGCAAACAATTGTAGCCACGTTGCATTATTTTACAAGCCTTAATATGATTCTATAATCCTAAAACATGATTCTAAGCTGTGCGTGTAGCAGGCAGAATGTGGACTCGGGATGCAGGAACAAATTCAAAAGGCATCTTTAATGCTGTTACCTGCAATAATAAAAAGCATACATGAATAGAGGGCAAGAGCTGGGAAACAAAAGAGTGGAAAACATGGATTCAGAAAACACACACACCATGAGAGAGGACACAACAACAGACAAGGGGAGACTCAGACAATAAATATACATCGGGTAATAATGAGAAGAATCAGCCACGAAATACAGCGGGAACAAATCAGGCATAACAGGAAAGGGGAGGTTACACTCAGCACAATGCACAAAAGAAAAAGAGACTGCCAAAATAAAACAGGAAATGGAGGAACAGAATCGATCTTCAACAAAACCAAAGGAAGGAACAAAATGCATAAAACAACAAAAACGTCAAATAACAACAGAAGACTAAAGCCTTCTTATAATCCCTTCACAACAACAGATGTGTAATCCACCAAAACTCAGAACCCCGGATCCAAGACCCAGGGACCGTGACAAAAGGAAAAGCTTAATTTAAGTAAATCCTCAATTTAATTATAGTCAGATCCTCTCTTGCCTTAAGGATCAGGTAGTGATA
Source organism: Copadichromis virginalis (assembly GCF_057382275.1). Classification (NCBI taxonomy): domain Eukaryota; kingdom Metazoa; phylum Chordata; class Actinopteri; order Cichliformes; family Cichlidae; genus Copadichromis; species Copadichromis virginalis. The sequence goes on from NC_140625.1 coordinate 29,509,813, forward strand.
CAGATAAGTCTGTTAGCTTACACGGCCAGCTTTCTTTTCTGGCATTTATGCAGCAGTTCTCCAGCCTTACTGACCACCAAAACCACTTAAAGTGCACAAGGATTCATAGCACACACACACACACACACACACACACACACACACTGGGTGAAGTATGGCACGTTTTATTGTTTAACCGCCTCAGAGTTGCTTTTAATTTCTCAAATATTTTCACTCCTCTGCCTCTTTTATGTGAGAACAGTGGGTTGACTTATCACCCTGATCACCAGCTTCTTGTGGAGGTATCTTGGCATGTTGGACTTGCTCTGTGGCTTTTGACCACAGCTGTGCTTGTGTGAGAAACAACACTGCACAAAGTGGACACGACACTGGGTGAGAGAACAAAGAGAGTGCTCCTGTTGATGGTGTTTGCCTGATGATAATAAAACTTAAGATGTGTTTGATTTTCTCAGAATGTTAAAAAGAAGTTTTATGATCTCTTAATGCCAAAAATTTGAGATGATAGGATGAAATATTTGGAGAAGTTGTTCAAAGTAAGGGCTCCGATAATTCAGTGACTGCAGGAACATCAGGAGCCAAAAGTCTGATGTTTAATGTGCTTTAGTTTTCTCACAAAACAAATTAGAGCAGAACAGAAAGTTAAACATTCATCCCTTTGGATTTGGGCGTGTGTCATACCAGCTGTGTGTAAAAAGAGCTGTGATGATTTTAACGTCTCGTGGCGATTCAAAGGCAAACTCAATGAAATAATAATGAAATGTAATTCTTCATTGATCCTTGTGGGGAAATTCTCGTGTCTTTCTGCATGGTGGCCAGGGTCACCCGTAACACAGCAGCATAATAGACTCATCAGGGTCCAGCATCCTGCCTCTCTGCTGCCGTACAGAGATGGTCCAGCATGAGGCTCTGTGTTGGCCAGCAGTGTGATTGCTGCTCTGTAAATGAAGTGGGATTCATCTTAGTTCATGAGTGTGTGGGAGGTGGGACCACCTACTACTGAGCTGAAGCCACACTTAATTAAAAAAGTGTCACGGTCCACGCAGAAGCTCTTTTTCCACACAGGAGCACTGCTTTAAAATGACCTCCTGTCCAATATCAGTGTTTCCAAAACCACGGTGACTTTGATTTATATTAGTAGGTATTCAGTGTTTTTTGTAGCTGCCTAACGTTCAGTTTTTATACGCATGGCTGGGTCTATGTGCATCTATGTGTGGCTCTGTGACAGACTAGTGGTTAGCCCAGGTTGTACTATCCCAGTGAGCATATAGAGCAATACAAGCTGTTTCTTTGCATTGCTTTCAGTCCAGTAGAAGTCAGAGCTTCACAGTTACAGAAGATGCCCCCACTGATCACTAAGGCAATCCAAAGAGCTTTAGCAGCAGTTGGCATGAGCTAGTCACTAACCTTGCTCACAGCAAACAGGCTGATTACAGCTGATTACAGTGATCAGCTTCTCCTTTATTTTGATGTTGGACGACAGGTTGCACACACATCCACCTGTTCTCTCGTTTATATAACAGACTCAACGGTAAAGCAGTGCATAAGCCCTAATGATGATGATGATGGTGATAATGGATCACTAGAGCTTTAATTTTTACCACAACGGGAGTGTTTCACCTCCTGATCCTCTCATTGCTTGTTTCTGTAGATATTTCTGCACAGCTGGAGAGTTTTAGGTTCATTTCTGCTCTGATTTCAGATGCAGCGGTGCCCTTGAGCAAGGTTTATTATCCTGCGACTTCCATCTTACCCTGTTCTGTGTCTGACTAATGGGATGGATGATGGAGTGTGACACCCATCGCCTCTTTAGATCTCTTCTGTGCTTTCCCTCTAGCTCTGTGCCTGGATCCATGTCTCTGCAGGCCCTGATCAGGTCCACTGAATTTCACAGTTGATCAGAGAGATTCTGGTGTTGTTGACTAAATACACAGCAAGCCTGATGGGTGTTTTGGCCTCAGAGGCAGCTGAAATAAAAGTTATGTTGCCTTCCTGTCATACAGCATGTGGGATGTTTTAGCACTATGGACAGCTCCTGATATGAAAACAAACGAGGCCCTGAGTTGAAGAACCGAAGGAAGTTTTGTTTTTCATTTTTCTGGCCTAAAAACTGAAAGTGCGAATCCATTATTGATCTTGAAAACATCTCCCAGCGAGGCATAATTAGCAAGTCTTCTGGTGTGTTTCAGTATTTCAGAGATGACCTATTTGGGAAAGTCCAGTTTAGCCACGGAGTACAAAAGGGAATTTTCAAACTCAATGAACCTTTTTCTTGCAAACAAACATGCGGGCACAAAGTGTGTCTCGCTCAGCTCTCCCCTCTTATTGGGGCACATGCCCTGGTATTGATCTGTCATGTCCAAGTAAAATTTATGAGTTTTTACAAGCATGTGTATTTGGCATTGGATTTAGACTGATAATGAATGGAAAAAGAAAATTATATTTAGACGCACAATATTAAAGCAATGCTCCTAACCCAAAATACAAGCTGCAGAGCACATCTTGCCAGCATGTCCATGAATGAAAAATAAACTATACATTTAAATACTGAAAAGGTGAATCAAGAGGCACTTGTGAACTTCTCAGAAGAGTTTAAAAAAAAAAAAAGGTTTTAGATTAAATATGTTTCAGCTTAAATAGCTGAATCAGGTCATTAATATTTCAAGTAAACTGAGCTGAAAATTTTATATAACACATTTTTTACACAGCAAAACAAACAAAAATGCCCACTATTGCCTCAGTACATTTTTTTTGTCTAGCAACACCCGTGCTATCAACAAAAGGCAATGTGTGCGCTCCTAGAGCCTAAAAATGGGAAACACATTTCCCTTTTCCAAAAATATTCTGAAAATGTAATTTCTTAATAAAATTCAAATCCTGTGTGCACCGCCATGTTTGCTTGCTCGAGTCCATCTCGCTAACTGTTGCTGGTGCATTGCTGCATTTCTTGGCATTTTTTGCTCACCAACTGTCGATTAGCAGAATAGTGTGAAAGTGTTGGCAGGAATGTGGCTGCATGCACATTTGGGCCTCCCATCAATGTGCTAATAGAGCAAGAGTGAAACCAAATGGGACCAACTGCTCAAAATATTATTCTAAAGAACTGCTGTGGTCAAAAGAGACATTCTTGTTAAGAATGCATATAAATGATAAACCTTGTATTGAAATGTAAAATTACAAGCATGTTATTACTTGATGCATCGCTCCAACCTCTAGGCTGTGGCTATAATCGCACCTCCAAGTTTTCCCAGTGCTTTTCTTCTGAAAAGGAGCAACTATGTGGTCTAACAGGCAGCCATCTCTGGAGTGCAGCTGTAGTTACGGTTGAGCCTGTGCACATCAGGATAAAAAAAAAAAAAACAAGCCTAAAAAAGCAATTTGTCCTCCGGATGAAACCATGCTGTCTATTATTTCTTTTATGACTTTGTCTGTCTGTGCAATCATGAGTGTACTGCAGGAATAATTCCATTTCCTAGTCTCTTTTTAGCCTCTCAGTCGTGGCATTAATGGCAAATTGACTTGCTATAAAGTGAAACATCCAGTTATCGTCTTTGCCCTGTTTAGTCTGTTTGCACAAGAGAGGCTGATCACTACACTACACAGTCAGCACATGAATGGAGCCCCACACTGACTGATTGGAGACTTTTTGCAGATTCAATCAATACACGACGATGCTGATCGCTTTTAATCCTCGTCTTGTCTGCCGCTTTATGTAGTTTCCTTTATCTTCCTCAAGCCTTTCTTCTTAATGTCTGTCTGTATCCACATCTCTAAATCTATCAATCTCTCCTCTCTATGAATTGTTTAATGGAAGCCCTCACAGTCCGCACAGTATCACAGCAGGTAGCTAAGCTAGTTATTTAGAAGGATTTGTCATTGGCCAAGCTTAGCTGGCTGAGCAATGGGGTGACTGGTTTTCAGACTCCAAGTGCATCCTAATGCAGAGAGAGAGATGGAGAGGGTGTCGGCAGAGGAATAAACATGAGACAGAAAGATGAAATCAGCATGTGAGTGAAAGAACTGGGCAGACTGCGATACAGATGTAAAGCTCTGTGTCGGTCAGGACACCTAATGTGTTACTGTGGTTTTAATCACTATAGGTGGCTGGTAAATGTCTTACATTGAAATGCAGATAATTCAAAGAGCCATAACAACTACGCTATGTCACAGCGCACAGTGCACAGCGCTGCAGGGACGGCACTTCTGTAGGTCAAACTGGAATTTAGAAAAATTGGATTTTAGACGTGTGGTTGAGGCAGACAATGTTGATACAATAATGTTGACAAGCTGAATTATTCTTTTTAAGCATCGATTTTCTAACAGAGAGAGAGAATTCAATTTATTTTATTTTATAGATTAAAATGTGAAAATGTCTTAAGCTGCAGTTAACCACAGAAATGTATTTTAGGCATCATCTAAAAGTTATTTCACAATTTACACTCTTAAAATTATGAAAGCCTTGTTTCCCTAAGTCACTGCAGTGGAATTCCTTCTTCTGAATCACAAGGGCAATTATTATTATTACTATTGGACAGCAAAATAGCCTTTTCATGCTTATTTATCCTAATTACTTGCTTTTATGCTGGTGATCATGTATTTTATTTGTAAACCAACTGGTCTTATAAAGTGCTTTTCAGCTCTCAGGGCATTTTCTACAACACGCCATTTTTTACTCACATGTTCATGCAAACACTTGTTTCTATGTCAGAGTGTGTTCTATCTATTATTCTACTCCAGTGAACACACTGGATACTTTGGCAGACTGAAGCAACCAGACCGCCCGCTCTACCTCCTGAGCCACCTGGTTAGCACTTAGATTGCCATGGTTACTATTTTATAAGAGCCCAATTTGCCAACAACTTTTCCCAAACATAACAGTTCATTTTATGGCGTAAATCTAACCAAGCACCTCTTAGTACCTAAATTGAACCAGAGAATGAAAGTAAATGTAAAATGCAAGAAAATGAGGATACAACTAGTACACTCAAAACACACAGAGTTACTAAACAGCTGCTTTAAGATCTCTTGCTTTGTTTGTGTAGTGAGTAAAACAGTCAAACAAACCGATCAGTTTACAGTCAAAATAGTTATAAACCAAACCCAAGAGAAGAAAATGAAAAAACAAGAAAGGAAAATGGTTGAAGCCCTTTTGTTTCATGTGGACATTTTCAAACTACAAAGTTGCTGGTTTGTGCGTTTCAGGGTGAAGGTTGTTCTGTTGTCTGTTTCCTTCTAACATGGCTGCCATGGAGAAAAAGAAAACAATGTCAGTGACCACTTGTTCACAAAGCCTTTATTGCTGCACAGATCAGAGGATCATTAGCTGACCTGAGCACCAGGCTCCTCATCAATTCTTTTCAAGGCACCGTTGAAACCAGCCACACGCTTTCTGTTGTAATTAAGACTTCTATTAATGGACCTTATCAGTTATAATTTTGTGACACCAGGCTTGTACCATGCCACAGCTATTTAGGATGCACACACAATGCGTGCAGGTAACACACTCGTTTGTGCTCCACGCTTCGGATGTGGCCAGGTGTTGAAACAGAAGCAGTCAACAGGAAAATGACACAACTCCTTTGTCTTTCTGTCCCTTGTTGTTCCATTTCGAGCTCCGCAGCTCTTCATCAAACGAGACAGAAAAACAATCGCAGTAAAAATAAAGAAAGGAAGCAGATAGGTGAAAAATTAAAGCAAAAAACCAACATAGAGCTCTCTTTGTAAGACAAAGATAGATGCCTTATGTAAGACCACAGAAATAATGACTGCAAACTTTAAAATTTAATGAAACGGTCCACTTAAAATCATCTTCTTGAGAGATGCGGTTTCTGATTATCTTTGCAAATATGTAACCTTAAAAACATTTAAGTGAGGTTGAGGTAATTATGTCTCCTTTCCAATATCTGCATACCGGCCTGCCCTTTGTCACAGCAGGCCATCCTGTGTGTGCTGCCAGAGACACAAAACTAGAGAAGGAAACATCTGTAAAGCACTTTCTGCAGTATCAGCCTCAGATGCAGTGAGAGCAGAAACCACAAATGAGTGAATCATCCATTTTACCAACTCCATAGCATCCTTCATCTTATCTTTATAGCTGCATGATGCTCTTCAGGGAATTTAGTGACTAAAAAACTGATATGGGATATGCCCATACCAGAAATCACATATGATTTATTCTCCTTGTTGTGCATGAGTCAGCTTTTTCATTGCCTAGAGGGACTTTTTTTTTTTAAAGGACTTGTGCTACAGACACTAGCGTCTTTCTTATCACGAGGAATCAGTATCAGTTAAAATAATACAAATCTAAGTTACAGGCCATCATTCATTTGTGTCCTAAACAGTTATCAAAGAATAAAAGTACTCAAGCAGATCACATTTTGGCCCCAGCTGAATTGGTTAACCTTAAAAACATTTAAGTGAGGTTGAGGTTATTTAGTCTCCCTCCTAATCTGTAAACCAGCCTATCCAGGGAGAGAAACCTGCAACCTGTTACCAGATTAGCTTATAATTGCATCACACGTTCCCCTTAATTTTCATATTGAAACATAATCAGCCTTTTATGGTGTTACAGCACTACTGTGGTGAATATTTGGTGCACATGCATACTTTTTAGAGTTTATGAAATAATTTGGTTCACAGCAGGTTTTCATTGGTGCTGGTTTAGCTCAGTGGTTGAGCAGCAGCAGCATGCTTCAAGCCTAAATGCAGTGGTCTGGGTACAACTCCTTCCCCCACTCTCTGTCTCCTTTTCATGACTCCTTCACAATAAGAACAATCTTATAGGTTATCAGTGAAACTTACCCCCCCCCCCCCCCCCCCCAAAAAAAAGCTCTTTAGTGGCTCTTCCTAATGAAGAAATGTATGATTAAGGTTAAGGCTTTATAACTAAAAGAAACAATACTGACTATCTGAGTCAGGGACAAACAGAAGCTTCCTGACCTCAGGTTCAATGTTTTGTCCATCTATTCATCCACCTCGACCTCCTTCATGGCTCCTTTGCTCCTGTCACCACTAGAAGTCAGTGCCCCCTGGCTTTGACCCAAACAACTAGTGGTGCCTCACACAACACCTAGAATTCTTTATAATCTTCAGAAAATATAGTATGTAAATGAGCCCTTATCAAAAATACCTAAAGATGTTGCTTTACAACAACAACAACAGATTATTAATAAAATTAAAAATAAACGTCCGTGGGAGAAATACAGGGTCATTAAAAAGCTTTTTAGCTAGAGGTTCATGACCATTTCATCTGTATGATGGCAGGCCTGTCTCTCTGCTCATAGCAAAGGTGGCTCTGAGCAGAGAGATGGGGCTATTAATTTATTCATAAAGTGAATTAGCACACTGGCATGAGCCACTAATGAAACTGCACACATGTGTAGTAGAGGTACCACTTGCAAAAAAACCCTCAACCCAACAACAACTTAATTTCAGTTCAAAGTTCAAAAGTATTGAAGCAGTTTTGATTAGATTGATATGGTTTGTACGAGATTTGATTATATATGTGTAGTTTTTATGTCCCTGTGAGCACTGAGTGCCACAGCATGAGTCTTATAACCCTGAAATAAGTTGCCTTGCATTAATTAGACTCATGTAATAAAGTCGGTGGCTAAAATGAGCTTCAGACACTTCTACGTTGTGTCTTACAATATAAATAAGTTGATAGCATCCATCCATTCTCGTCCACTTATCCAATTCAGAGTCATGGGTGGGATGGAGCCTATCCCATAGGGCGAGGTACACCCGGGACAGGTCGCCAATCTGCCACAGGACTAGCATGAAGAAACAGACAGCTGTTCACACTTAAATCCAAACCTATGGCCAGTTTATCACCAGTTAACCAAACATAGTAACTGCATATCTTTAGACATGGAAGCTGATACCCCACTCATGGACTCTGGAAATGCCCAAGAGGAGGCAGTTGTCAGGATTTATCCAGAGCTGTTATTCAGCATCATGCTGACCAGAGGAGCTTATTCTTTGGAAAATCAAAAGCAGGTTTAGTTCATTTATAGTTAGCCTTTTACTTCTCGGGATTCAATTTAACCTTCAAATGCCTAACTGTTATTTCCCCCAGTCCTGCTGGCTTGTCATTAAGGGAAACACAGATTGTGTAACTACCTACAAAACAAAGTAATCCCTGCAAGGCCATAGAAAGTAATGTTGGCGCTCTCTGCCATTCTTTTAGCCTTAAAATGATCAAATAACTGTCTGAAGGCATTTCAAAGATTGCTTCTGAGTGATAAGACTTCCTTCTCAAAGGACTTTTGATGAAGTTAAACCACTGAGCAACAAAAAAGCCTGCTTTACTCCACGTGTGAGACCTGCTCTAGAACATGGAGGACTTATTTATGTCATTTAGTTCTTCCTGAAGGGTCCACTTTGACACATGGTAGGTCTGCATGGCAGTTGACCTGTGAGGTCAGCGCCACTGACCACCCACACAGCTTTTTAAACCACCATCTGCATCAGTAGCTGTTAAACTGCAGATACTCCATCAAACCATCTCCATGGAAACACATCTTCCTGGCTCAGCACTGCCATTCATCACAGGTTAATTCAGCGTTTTCAGAGCCCTTTTTACCAATCAGCATCTGAGAAAGAATAAAAACTCTCTCTCTCTCTTTTCTCTCTCTCTATAAATCTGTATCTGCTTGCTCTCTCACTCACATTTGCTCCTGAGTAGTTTGCACGTGAGCCGACAGCCGCCACACGTGAAGGCGTCGCACTTGGAGGAGTTTGGCTGTTCATGTTATGATAAGGAGTGACAATGAGGAGTGAAGGATGCTAATTTACATATACATTCATTACACATTCAGAAAGCATCCAAGCGGTGGCAGTAAGCTTGTCTGTACACATATAGAGTATTATTTTCAACGTGAATAGAGACTAAAAGAAAAAGAGCATCTGTGTAGTTGCTGCGTGGGTGGATGTGTTAGCGTTCGCATTTTGTGTGACAGCATTTGCTCCAATTCATGGTGTTTTGGCCGTTGCCCCTTCCTCTTCTCAGTCACAGATGAGCTCATCCAATATTTATAACATCAGCGACTTCAGTGTGGATCAGTATTCCCTGATCACAGCCACGCATGGCCGAGTCTGGAGCCAGCAGGCCCTGAGATACACGGCACACCTTTGATTTCATTTTCCTCTTTCACTTTACCCCAGTAGTGGTACGATAAGCTGAAAACAATGCAAAGGAATAAAGAGAAGAAAATGGCAGGTAGAGGAGAGGAAAAAAAAGTGGTTCAGAGAAATGTAAGTAATGAGTGAGGACCGAGCGAGCCATGAATTGGAAAGTGCCTGCATCAGCTACAGATGAGTCATTCCTCAGCAAAAACTGAAGTCTGAGTCTGTTGTCTAGTCTATGTTGAGTTACTATAGAATGAATGGGAGGCTATTTCAATAAATCAATAGGTAACTATAATAAATTTATTCATTTCTGTATTTCATAGTGAAATCATAGTGAAACTTTGTACTTTGAATGTGATAATATCAAATGCAGCTATAAAAAAGTAACGACCCAGCTCATTTCTTCCCATTCACGGCTCATTAAATAACATCAGGATGTCAGAGGCACTGTTGTCACTGCCCAGACACACTGGGTTACAACAATAACGAGACGGGTTCCTGACACACAAGGTTAATGTTGTGAGGCCTGAGTTATTTGTTCATTTTACTCAGATTCAGTCTTTTCAAAAGACAACAAATTATTTTTCAGCACCTCGACCTACGTCGAGAAGAAAGGCAGAAGGTAAAAGTAAGAAATGATTAAATGTAGTGTTGTATAAACACAGTGAGTGAAAAAGAACACATTTCATCCCATAATAAGGACTGATCAAGACAAACATATGTCTTTATCTGACATGAAAGGTTTTTACACCCTGGGATGAGAACACGTTGAATGATCGAGTTGTTTTGAGGCCCCTGCAGGATTTAAATTGAATACTATAAAGTGACATGAATAAAAAGCTTACAATGTGTGTGAAATATGGTTGAAGTGCCATGCAGTTTATACTCAAACCATTAATACCACAAAATGACTGCAATGAAGTTCCAACAAACCACCGAGAGACAAAAATATTCAAAAACAAATCCAAAATGAACAAAAGAAATTTCAAGAGACCACAGAGGCACAATTAAAGGGATGCAAAGGCACCAGAGCCATTGTTGATTAAGGATGTGTGGTTACTAGTTTGTGCTGCTCAGCCCTCAGTGGTGGTTTAGATCAGGAACAAGTTACATGAAGAAAGTCAACTCTGTCTCACAGATATTTATGAACTACCCCTCACCTAATTATTTATTCATAGTTTCGCTCCGTCTCCAAGTAACTCATCATTATCTGCTGTACTTGATTCTGTGTTATTCATGCACTTCTCCTTGGTGATGTGATAATTGGGAACTTTTTATTCTGATCTGCCCCTCAGTAACTCGTCAGTTTTTTGTTTTTTTTTTTGCAGCATGTAATGATATCTCAAGTAAAAGGAATAAAGTAACCACTGCCTGGCATGTGACAGAACTCGTCCTGATGAGAGACCTGCACGTACGCTATATTATTCACATGCTCTTCACATGGATATGAACTTGAACAACATCCCATTGTTAATCCACAGGGTTTGGCCAACATCCACATGTGATGTTGGACAATTCTTTGTGGCTATAATAGCTTCATCTCCTCTGCTTTCCGTGAGGGTTAGGACTGTTTATGGGATTTTTTGACCATTCTTCCAGAAGCACATTTGTAAAGTCAGACACTGATGTTGGATGAGAAGGTCTGGTGCACAGTATCCGCTCTAATTCATCCATTCTATCAGATGGAGAACAAGACTTTAACACCAAACCTGCTCATCCATGGCTCATCTTTATGGACCTTGCTCTGCATAGTGGTGCAGTCATGTTGGGAAAAGAAGAGGTCGGCTCCAAACTGTTCCCACAAAGTTGGGAGCATTAAGTTGTCCAAAATGCAGCATTAAGAGTTCCTTACACTGGAACTAAGAGGACGAGACTAACTCCTGAAAACAACTCCACATCGTAATCCCCCCCTTCACTTGGATGCAGCTGGTTGCCATGGAAACCCATTCAATGAACCTCTTTATGCACAACTCTTGAGGTAATCTGAAGGCTACATGAAGTTTGGAAATCTGTAGCGACTGATTCTGCAGAAAGTTGGCGATGCATGCTCACTATGCACCTCACTGTCCACTTCCACTTTGCTATAATCTCAATAACAGTTGACTGAGGAATATTTAGTAGTGAGGAGAGTGAACTATTCTTTTACAAACGTTTGTAGAAGCGGTCTGCATACATGGGCACTTGATTGTATATACATGTGGACATGGAAGTGATTGAAACACCTGAATTCAGTGGTTTGGGTAGGTGCCATATGTGTGTCTATTCACACATGCACTCACAAGGATGGACAGAGATAGCGGACTTACCTAAAGCCTTATCATACAAGTTCAGCTGGTCCTTGTTTCATGTAACTGAGTTATATAAAGCTTCCTCTGCTCTCATAAAATTCCATACCTGTTCTTATTCTAGTTCCAAACAGGAAGTTCTAATTCTGGCCCCATCTCTTTGTAAAAGCACTTTAAAGACATAATGTTCCCAGCCATCAACGCACTTTACAAGCTGCAACACACTAAAATGAGGCAGCCTGGTATACTAAAAGCATTTCCATGGCAACCATGCTTGGAAAACCTGCGCACAACATGGGGGGGGGGCACTTTAGAGCGTGTCCGCTGCCTGTGATCACGCATAATCATGGCAGACGCATATCACAAACCCAGCCTGCATCTCTCATTAATACTTGAAAAGATGCTGCAGTCTGTGAAGAGATGCTCCACAGCCTCTGTGCTCTTTCAAAGTGAGGACACTTGATTAACTAAAAGGTGCTTTAATGCAGATGTCCAAGAGAGAAGGAGAAAAATGCCACCACATTTAAACACTCCTGATGGATCGGAATTTGCAAGTCAGCTTTTTAATGTCTGCAGTAATGAGTGTCATATATTTAACTCTTGGGTTCAAACCGATTGTTCTTTCCTTTTCTAAGAATTGTAGTTTTCCTGACAGGAATTTCCTCATCTCCACTTTGTGTTTTTAGCCATTTGATTTCACTTTTTGTGTGTTTGCTTGTTGGTTTGCTTGTTTGTTTGACTGATTAAAACAAAGGAAATCTATTTAGGAAATCAGAAAGCTTTACAACTCACGAAACTCGTTTGCATCTTATTACATAACCTTATTAGCATTTGGAACCCGTCCATCCATTTTCCTAATAGCTTATTCAGCTTTAGATTTCTGAGGGTGTTGGAGCCTATCCCAGCTGTCATTTGGAGAGTGTCAGGGTACATGTTGCCAGTCCATCACGGAGCGAACACACAGAGAGGCGGTTTAGGATGACCAGTTAACCCAGTGACTCTCAAACTGTGGGGCATACGCCTACTGCAGGTAAACCAGGTTTAAAAAACAAGAAGTGCAATGAAGCTGAATGAAAATGTTTTGAGGGAAAATAACAGTTCACAGTGACCAGCCAGGCTAGCACAAGAAAATAACGCACAAAGGCAACGGATGCAGTACAATCTAAACTTGTAAAACCCTAAACTCAAAATTAAAGAAACAAATCAGAAGTGATCAACCTAAACTGAAGTGACATCAGTTCTGTAAATATCACATGTAGTCAAGGCTAAATAGTTTCTATCTATATGGAGGAATTAGCTTCCTGTTGTAAAAGGAAAACATTAAACAGTTAGCGCCATAATAAGTGACAGAAAATGGAAAAATATCATAAAAGAACATGTTGTTATACCGCAAAAGTATTTTTTCCTCATTGAAATAAAAATGCATCCTGCAGCACAAACTGTATCTTCCCCTGCTCTGCTGCTGGGTTTAAATTATTATTATTGCTTTAAAGTTATGAGTCAAATCTTCCAAACGGGCAAAGGGCATTTATAATGAAGTAGCAGCTGTAAAGGGAAGATGACTGTGAAGGAAGTTTGTAATGTACGTCCCATTTAAACATTTAATATAATCCTCTAAAGGAGATACAATTGTGACAGGCAACCCTGTGATGGAGTAGTTCACCGTAGTGTCATCAGGTGGTGCTTCCTTGTGCTGTATTTCCAACAACCACTGGTCTGCAGTATCATACAGTGGCTTCTTTGTGCTTTATTGTTCTTATTTTACTGTCTCAGAGTGGACAGTTACATGGTTATACAAGCTGAAGCACGAATATATGATAAATATCAATAACGCTTTTTAAACCGCTTAAAAAAGTCACAACACACATCTGGCACACATTAAGCTTCATTTGGCCACTAAACAAATCCTTGTTACTCTTGTTCGGTCTCCACCAAATCCTAAGATAAAAATATCCTCCACCATGATGCTCACTGTTGCAGCTGTTTGGTGTTGAGTGTGTAGGTCTTGGTTACGTTTTTCATTTTTATCATTTTAAAAAACTTCTGGTTGCAACATGTCATAAAAACCTAACGGAGCTGAGTGGGCACTGGTGTTATTAAATATTGTCGACATGAATAAGACGTAGGATCTTTTCTAAAACTGTAAAATACATTTATATAATAAATTATATGCTGTTTAATACCTGCAGGAATGCACCGCTGTAAACTATGATATTTTTATATCTCACAGTAATATAAAATACCTCTTTATAAATTTGAAGTATGTGTGTGTGTTATGTAATAGCCCCCGTGTTGCATCTGAGATGTGATGTCATATCTGAGCACGTGCAACAGCCGAGAGCAAGAAGAGGAGATTCATTCTGCTTCAGTGGCTTCTCATCCACACACAAGAGGAGATGACAGGAGAGAGACAGAGAAGGGAGAGAAACCTGTGAGCGAGTGGGAGACGAAAAAGCAAACAGGGGAGTTTTTGGGAAGTGTAGGAAGGCTCCTGGGAGAGAATAGTGAGGAGGAAGGAGGAAGTCGGAGATTAAAGAAGTAGATGGAGGACCAGAGGAGTAAGTAGGCATAGAGGGATGCCTCAACTCCACAGCCTGTTATGATGGTTTTTATCTTCTCTGCTCCATTAAGTCTCACCAACTGTGATGATTCATCCACATAAGAACCACTAACAGCAGGACATGTTCATGCTCCGCTCACATGCTCACCAGGGTCGCTCAGGTGAACCATCTAATGTTCCAGCACGTTTCCGACATTCCTGCGTACCACGGTTCAATTTACCAGACGTCTTCACTTTTAATGGTGCCTGTGTGTGCATACATAACAGTCATCTACGTGAGGCCTTGTTGTGTTTCCATGCTTCGCTGCACTCGGAGCTCAGCTGCACATGAACTGCACACTCCAAAGACCCATCGTGCCCTTCTTCTGTGCTGCTCTCCAAGCTGCGAGGGCTTGATAAATGTCAGGATTTTACAACGTATCACACCGAATAATCTTCTCAAGTGAACATCTTGACAAATGAACTCACTGAGACTGTGTGCTGAATACTTATAAACAAATTAAATGCAAATCAGGAAAGAGACAGCGGTTTATTTTTTTTACTAAGATTCTCTGCGTCAGTCTTGGAGATCATTCTTCAGCTAATTCTTTTTAATAGTAAAAAATGACTTTAGGGTTAATGTTCACTCTGGATCCATAATTCATCCATTTGCATTATGCTAAATCTAGTCCCTAAACTTGACCTCTCCACTGTGCTTGTGGTTTTGGAGCTTTTTTTTTTTTCTTAGAACATTTTAACTGAATTGTGCATCAGATATGATGAGTGAAGCCCAGTATTTTTTCAGTCTGTTACTTTTCAATAATTAGATAATCGGCTCTGCATTGCACCTGTACGGTTTGTGACTCAGCTAGCATTAGCTGATAATTCACCGCTCCATCCTCTCATCAAATGACGGTCACTTCTAGCTGCAGAAAACAAACCCGGAGGCAGCCGAAAGGATTCCACCGAGGCTTCAAAATGCAGAATCCAGAATCAGAGGGTGCCATAACTCATCCACAGTTTGTGGTAATGGATGGATACTTGTGTGACTACTATGACATTTTTGCAACCCTAGCAACGTTACTGAGGTAGTGACTGACAAACTGCGTTTGGAGGTAACCTTGAGTGTCTCCTGCTGCTGGTGATTTGAAAGAATGCATGTTTTAAGCATTTCTACACTGAGCCTTCAGGTCTGATAGCGTTTGTGTTTACTCGATGGTGTCTTTGACTGTTAGGTTAGGACTATCAGGCCCACAGGTCTAGAGACAGGACGTCGGCGCTCTCCGACAGCCTCTGGTATCAAGGGAAAAATATGTAGCCCTCGGTCAGTTGCCGAGTAGCTGCTGGTTGTTACTGGGTAAAATCAGTCACAAAGAGGGTGTTGCACTAAAAACCTTCATGTGATTGCTTTGGTCGCTAACAGATTACCATGACTTGTCTTCAAAAACCTGCTAACTGACCACTGGGTGGCTCTAAAACCATCCAAGATGGCGATGGTAGAAACACTCATTTTGGGAATTCAGGAATTAGTGGGTGACATCATGATGGCCACGTCTATCTTTACTGTCTATGGGTGAAGTTTTTCTTGGCACCAGTGGTTGGCAGGTGGCTTAGATACGAAAACCACTTAATTAGTTTTCCAGTCATACTCTGATTTAAGTCAAAATAGACCTTTCAGTAATGTTAGAAGTCAAATTTCTCTCCATTTTGTTCCTCACCATGTGCCAGCGCTTTTCTGAAAAGGACATTTTCACGCACTTACTCACACTGCTGCGAGAAATAGCATTTATAACCAGAGATGCTTTTTTGCCCTTCAAAAATCAGCGAGTATTGTCTTTTTCCTGGTGAGGTCGGGCAGCATTATCCACCAGCGTCTGTCTCCTCACTGAAAGCAAAGCTTCCTGTTGAGGGGTAATGCACCGTTAGGCCATGAATGTCAAATGCAGTGATGGCACAGATGTCAAAAACATTTTAACCATTATCTTCAGAGCACATTTCATTAATATTCACATCCATGTGTCACATTATCAGCCGACACAGCCACATTATCTGCCCTTGAGTGTGAGTTTTTTTTTTTTTTTTACTAACATTCAAATCCTCGCAGCGGGCTGTCTGTTTCTCCTCTCTGTGACAAAGCAAAACCCACAGAGAACAATACAACTGCTGTTTATCCCCACACAGAGTAAAATAACCATGCTCCGGCTGTTTTCAGTGCAAGGCACCCACACATACACGTACAACAATATCCCATCATCCCAAGGGACAGCGATGTCTTATGATGGAGAAAAAAGAGCAGAGAAGACGAAGGCAAACAAAGGAGTGACATTCATGTTTGTCATGATGGGAGGTCAGAGGGAGGGACTGCACTGCTGGTTTTTACACTGCTGTGACCTTTAAAAGATCACAAACACACACAGAGAGCGTACCATGGGGCACACTTTCAGATAAATGCCTCAGCATGTGAGTGTGAGAGCACTTCATTTGAAATGTAAGAAAAGATAATGGAAAGAAAGTCAACGAGTAAGAAATAAATAAAGAAGGAATTGGTAGAAAAGAATGAGGGAAAATAAGACAGAAAAGAATCAAGAGGAGTAAAATGAGACAGAAAGGTCAGGTAGGAGAAAGTGCAGACAAAAGATGGGAAAGAAAGAGGAAAAAGTACCAGACGAAGACAGGAAATCGAAGATATTATGGAAAAAGGGAAAATCTGGTGTTAAAAGGGGAAAAATAGAGAATTTGGTAAAGAAAGAGAAGAAACTGTTGAACAACAGGAAGAGAAAAATGAGGAAAAATGAAGGACAAGGACAGACAAGGAAGAAAGAAGGGAAAGAAAGGAATACACAAAGTCAAGAAAAGGAAAGAAAGGGGAAAACAAGGAAAATAAGAACAAAGAACAAGAGAAACAGGACTTGAAATGGAATAAACAGGAAGAAACGAAAGGCTGGTGAAAATGAAAAAGAAAACAAAACCAAATGAAAGTAAACAAAAGAGAAAAAAAGTGTGAAGGAGAAAGGTGGAGGAAACTATGTACCACTGCTGGACATCCTGCCGATGTTCCCATCCGGCCCTCCAGAGAGCTCTGTGCTGAATAAACCAGACGAGACTGTGGTGTTTCTGGGCAGCGCGTTATCAGGGGAGGGAAACGGGAGCAGAGCCTCAGGTGGAGGCTGTCAGACAGCCGACGACACGTTCAGCATACTGAAGTGTAGTTCTGCCACAGCAGGGCAGGGGAAATCAGGTAGACATCGCATTCATGCACACACTGAAATAAATAAACTCCTGCAGGCAGAAGTGCCGACGCGGGTGATCCGGAGGACTATTCTCCTATTTGTACAGGGTTGCTGAGCAGAGACAATATGGCTGCTCCGGGGAGATGTGTTTTGTGGTTAGCAGCTCCGAATTACAGCTTCCTGTGTAATTAGGTTACAGTACGTGGGCCGCCTGCTTATATGTAGGGAAGGCAGACCCGACTCCCGCGTGATATGAATAGCTAATCCTCCATATCCTATGTGTCCGTACAGTGTAATTGTTCTGTGACTCCACTCGAGGGTCTTAGTTTGAATGACAGTGAAAGGCTTCGGGAGAGGAAATGAAAGTGGGGAGTATTTTTTGAAAGCATCCCATAAATTCTGGAGAGCAGCCTGCATGACTTTGCAAAAAAAAAAAAGAGCATACATTTGGGAATGAGGGCACCCGCTGATGGAGTGTGGCTCTTATCTGTGGAAAGAGGCAGGAAAAAGATTACACTTCCTGAGAAACAGTCGTGATACTGAAGAAGAAGGGGTTAGAGGATGGGTTTTAATCCTGGGAAAGAGGGCTGTGAGTCAGCTGGAGATGGCCACTATCCGTGTGTCTGTGACGTGATGGATCACAGAACCCCCCCACCCCCCACCCCCAGTCCTCTGCAAGAACAGAAAGTGTTGGAGAAAATAGTTTCAGTGGGACTCCATGCATGAATGTGGAGAGCTGAAGAGAAGAACCTGGTGTTTATTCATCATCCACTCATCAAGAACAGTCTTACTTCCAATTCCTCACACGTATGCTTGGCCATATATTACAGCTCTCGCCTGATGAGTCCCCTTCTGATTGGCTGAATCCATGGTGTGGCCCGTTGATGTGCCAGCTGTGTCCGGCCACTGAAAAAAACCCCTGAAAGCCATCATATTCACATCAAAAAGAAAATGCTGAGCAATTCCTGTTTGTTTGGTTTTTTATTTAAACTGATTTCTATTTGTGCATCTTTCCAAATCCTCCTCCATATTATTCCACAAAGTCCCTCCATAGACTGTTGTTCACCCCGGAGTACTTTACATTCAGGTTTTGGTGTCTTGTTCTTGTCTGAGTTTGCATTAATAAATAATACCTTTAACCAATGACGTCTGGTTACATCCTTTTGCACTCCCTTCCACCTAAACAGAAGCGTAACACCAGACCAGAACCCTTGAAGACAGGATTTGTCGTCCTGCACTGTTGTTCATTTTCTTAGCTCTGGAGTTTTCCCTGCTTTTGACAAACTGGCACTGCACTGTACATGGGAATGAGAGGGAGTTGAGTGACAGTGAGAGTTGAAGTGAAAATCGTAACTTCATTAAAGCAGACATGTAGCGAATTTAATGCAACACACTGACTGCTGAACGCTTACAAAAATGTCAAACTTACCAGCAGTGGGGAATTTGCTGGAAGAGCTCATTATTATAGCCAGATGGCGGCGCGTGAACAACGCGAGGCTCAGTGTCTCTCCAGAATCTGCTATTTAGCGGTTTTTTATCTACTTTTAACCGGATTATTCGTCCAGAATTGCTGTGCGTTGGGCTGTGTGATGAGCCCTTTCCTCTACTCCCTCTTCACCCACGACTGCAGACCTGCTGATGGTTCCAACACCATCATTAAGTTTGCAGATGACACCACGGTGATTGGCCTCATCAGTGACAACAATGAGGCCGTCTACAGGGAGGAGGTGGATCGTCTGGCTGAGTGGTGCGACAGAAAACAACCTGCTGCTTAACACCGAGAAGACCAAGGAGCTCATCGTGGACTACAGGAGGAATGCTGACCCACATCCACCCATCCACATTAAGGGGACGGCTGTGGAGCGTGTGAGCAGCTTCAAGTTCCTGGGAGTCTACATCTCCGAGGATCTCACCTGGACGACCAACTGCTCCAAGCTGGTCAAGAAGGCTCACCAGCGCCTTTTCTTCTTGAGGACTCTGAGGAAGAACCACCTGTCCTCAGACATCCTGGTAAATTAAATTACCAACATTAATACAGTTGATTCAGCCAATTCAGAAGGAGCTACATGGTCTCTGCAGTTTGCTGATATCAACTTGTTAATGAGCTAGAAATGCACTGCACTTATTAACAGTGATTTCAATAGGCGGAAATCCAGTGGGCTGGGAGAAGTTGAGTTTAGCTGTGAAAAGTAAGAGTAGGTGGGAGAAACAATAGCACATGAACTTTTTAAAAATCAAAGCAAGGTTTGAGTCCTTCCTGACAAAACGGGTCCTGAGGCTGTGTTACAGTGAGTCACGGCGACAGCTTCCCCTTCTTTGGATAAAGAGTGCCTCAAAATCCTGCAGAGCTTTTCAGAGATGACTTAAAATTTTAGACAGATGATTTTTGGACGGTGGTAGAGTGGCCCCACAGAAAGAAGATTCTAGGCTTGAAACAGCAACTAAACTGACACGTTCTCCCTGTGCCTGCCTACATTTCAGTGGTGATCAATAAGCTGTCGGTCTGGATGTGAGGGTGAATGGTTGTCTGACTCTATGCATTAGCTCTGTAATGGATTCAAAACCTGTCCAGGATGTATCCCACTTGTTTTTCAGTTTGCTCCCAGTGCTAATGTCCAAGTCCTCCTAGAAGCAAATCTTTTTACTTTATTCATTTATACACAACATTAAACAGACTGCATGACAACAATTTACTCCATCCATCCATCCATCTGCTTATACATCTGCTTATTATGGGGGGGTGGGGGGGTGGAGCTTGAGTTGTTTGTGTATTGCAAATCATTTAAGCCATTTAAAAATATGAAAAACAATTCAAACATTAGTTAAATAAAAGTTTTTAAAAGTTAAAAACATAAACAGTAAAACAAACAACATCAATAACAATTGGGAATTTTCAGCTGGGATTTGAATATTTGGATGACCTAATTTGGAGGAGGAGGTTGTTCCAAAGTTCCAGAGCTGCAACTGAGAAAGCCGAGGAGCTACAATAGGAACTGCTACAAGCTGCTGATCAACTGACCTGAGCAGGATATACAGCTGTGAACGACAGTATTTTAAAACCCAGCATACACAGGATGTCAAGTTGAAATTCGGATTTCTCACTCTTCATTCAACTGAAACGGCTGTCTGTGTTTTTGTTGAGAGAGTGAAATCTTACTTAGACAAAAGCAGTTATGTTGCGGCTGTTTTTCTTGATTTCAAGCGTGCGTTTGACACTGTGAATCATCTTAAGCTCTTGTCTAGACTGTCAACATTTAACTTTAGTAATCACACCGTTAAATGGATACAGTCTTATCAATCAGATAGAAAACAATGCGTGCAAATAAAGAATAGCAAGTCACCCTATCTTTACTGTGCGCAAGGTGTCCCTCAGGGTTCAATTCTAGGCCCCCTGTTATTTTCACTTTATGTAAATGACTTGCCCAATGTGTGCAAAAATGTGGACACGATTATGTATGCTGATGATACGGTAATTTTTACACAAGCCAAAACTGCTGCTGATGCAGCCCATCGGCTTTCATTGGCATTACATGATTTACAAAAATGGCTGATTGACTCATGCCTGTGCCTTAATGTTAAAAAGACCATATCAATGTTTTTTAGTAAACCTAAAACAACCGCGGCTGCAGTAAAAGTTTGCCTGGGTGCACAAGAACTAATTAATGTTGAGGAATTTGAGTATTTGGGAGTGCTACTAGACTCAAAATTATCCTTTAAAAACACGTTAAAAAAGTAGTGAAAACTGTAAATGTTAATATACAGAACTTTAGACATATCCGCACATCATTAACAGACACAGCAGCGATTACATTCCTGCACTCTATGATACTGGCTCATATTGAATACTGTATTACAAGTTGGTCCTATATGAGCTTTGCTGCTATTGGGCCAATTGAAGTGTGCTACAAAAGAGCATTGAAAATATTAGATAAAAAACCTTTTTCATATCACTGTTGTATATTATATTATTTAAATCTTCCTGTCTAATATACAAAGTTATACATGGTCTGGCGCCTCCACCAATGAGTGATTTTATTAAACAAAAGTTTAGCAGTGTTGCCGGGTCTCGACTGACTCGATCCACTGTTAGAGGTGATTGTGAACTGGCACCTTTTCACAGATGCTCTGTCATATCAGGGAGTGAGCTTCTGGAACAGTCTTCCACTGTCAGTGAGGGAAGTACAAGTCTCCTCATCTTTGAGAGTCACTTAAAAGGGGCGGATGAGGGACACACAAACATGTGATCATGTTTAATAATCATGCTTTATATTGGACGTGAAAAAGAGTTAGTGTAAGACAAATTGCCAGGCAACCTGTGCAAACATCTTGTAATCAGAAAAGGTTTCTCAGAGGCTGAAGGTGCTGCACGCTCAGTCTTTCTTTTTCCCCTCCAAGGTCTCAATGAGGTTGCTGTCCTACTTTGACTCTATAAGTGACGCCATAAGTGAATTTATTCTGTATTCTAGGGGTAAAAGAAAAAAAGCACACTTATTTATATCGATACCATAAAAACAAGTAAAGTCACATGCCTGCTTCCACACACCTGAAACTGTTGTAAAACTCTGCTGTGGTAACAGACCTACTGCCTCATATGTTTCCTACTTCTACTGTTAATTTGCTCTTTTGTTTCTATTGTTTGAGAGCAAATGTGAAGAATGCTTGTCGCCTGCATTGTGTCGAAATGTAAGACGGTTTTATAGAAGAGAGCGTGAAAGGTTAATTTTCTTTCTGCTGTCAGGGCAAGTTGTTCTGTGTTTTGGCAAGGCATCTGTGAGGATTATGAGGGCATTTGAATAAGTCTGAAAGGGATTTCAGGGGAAGAAGTCACCATGGAAACCATTTGATTTTATTTTTCTGAGCGTGCTCTTGAGTGAGAAATTCCAGCAGCTGTTTGCTAGCATTTGGTCCTGTTTACATTCACGTTGGTGATGAGAAACTAAACCTGCATCACTGTTGTTGTCTTTCTGCCTTTTTCTACATGTCGCTCTGTCAGTATGAAGAATGACCAGAAGCAGAAGTGTGTGCCAGCAGATGTACAGCAGATTGGTTTCGTATTTGTCCCCCAACGCAGATTGTTCATGACCAGATCATCGGCTTCACGCAGTTCACATGTGTTTGCCCCAAATGTTCCTGTTTAACTATCTATAACCCTCCCACCACCCATCTGTTTTGCCTCCTGTCACCATACCTCTCCTCTGTTGTTGTTTTTTCTTTAATAATGACTCTTCCTGGTGCCATCTTGCTCTCGGTAAACATGGATGTACCGAATGATGTCAGCAGGAGTTTTGCAGGGTAGCAGAAGACAGAAGAGGGGTTTCTCTAAGACTTAATTCACTAGCACCAGCATTTTTGATAAAGTGGCCCTGTTGGCTGTAAGAGCAGAAGCTTCGTCTCTGTCACCAGTTTGGCACACAGACACTCATACATTCAGGAGCTTCTACTGACTGTATCCATTCCTTAACTTCTGATCCCCATTCCTGTTGTCTGCAGTGGAGATTGATGTGTTTCTTATGAATTTATTTAGAATTCACAAGACTATTTTAGGTGTGATGTGCATGAAATAAATACAGTATTTTTTATGCAGTAAAGACCCTGAAGGCTGCTTAACCAGACAAAAGTGAAAAGTAATGGTTGCTCGTGCTCCTCAGATTGCTCATAAGATATTAATTAAGGGCTTTTCTGTTTCTGATTACTGCAGACTGTAGGAGATTTAAAACTTATATTAATGAAGCTCATGTGTGTGCAAAATGTGGAATGATTAAAGTGTTTTTATCGATTCTAATAATAATCTAATATCTAAACTTCTATCAATTAATTATATATTTCCATTGTGTATTGTAGGATATGCATAAGAATCATTTGAATCATGAAAACTTAGTGGTGATTTCAATCCATCCAATTCAGTTTTATTTATACGGTGCCAAATCACAGCAACAGTCGCCTCAAGGCAACAAAAAGTCCCTTTTAACATAAAGAAACCTCCTGCAGAGCTCAGGGAGGGGAAGCCATGACCGGTTTAGGTGGTGCAGAGGGAGAAAAATCCATCCATGCATCCATCTCCAGTTTTCTCCCACTCCCATTTTAGACTTAGACTTTAGACTGTTTTTCCCAGAAACATTTTCCAGTTCATCTTAGCGGAGCTTGAGGTACCTCCAGGCCCTATTAGTTATATAATCTCTTCAGGGAGCTCTGGGACTATCCCAAGATCTCCTCCCATGTGGGTGTGGCTGGAAATCTTCCAAAGGTGAGATACGAAGCACCCAGTTTACATTCTTGTACCACCACAGCTGGTGACTTGAATTGAAGAAGGAGCTGCTTTACTCCAAGATTTCTCCAGATACGTGAGTGTTTTATCTTTAAGGATGGGTCCAGCGAAGAAACTCATTCTTTGGGACTCTACACAGTGGTCAGTACCATAGAATGAGTTTCTTGGAAGCAAGTGTCTGTGCTTTCTGGTGCTGAGTCTTATTCTGGCGAACCCAAAGTCAGTATAAACAAAAAAAGCCAAACCAAAAAAAAATTTAAAATGTCAGGACCTGTTAGCCTTTACAGGACTTTAAGGCAGATGATGTAGAAACATGGCCAACAAAGCTCATGATAGAAGACAAATGAGGTCACACGGTGGGGAAAACATCAATCCTCAACATTTTTAAGCTGATTTGTTGTCTGTTGTGGTTATTTTACTTCTGTGGGTTGCAAACATCACTCATTTGGCATTTTCTCATGTTTGACTGTCACTGTATTTAGCTGGCAGTCATTACGTGCCAAACAGTCCAGCAATACCTCACTGAACTGATGTTGAGATGTGGTGTGAAAGACAGCAAACCATTTTCTTGAAAAGACATTCAGAAAAAGATTTTATTTCCCTTTATTTCTTTATGAAACTAGTGAAAATACACTCCCCTATTACAGCACCTCTAAAAACTCAGTCCAGCATATTCAAACCCCGAGGAGGCAGCAGAGCTGACCACTGCCCCATCACGCCAGCCAAGCATGTGGGAACAATAAGTTTTGGCTGTAAGGAGTCTCGTATAAGTAAGGTCATCATGCAACTTCCAAGAGACATAGTTTATGAAATGGCACATACATTTTTAATTTATATTGTAAAAAATTATTATCTGGTAATACAGCCCCAGTGGCCTAATGGATAAGGCACTGGCCTCCCTAACCAGGGATTGTGGTTTTGAGTACCATCTGGGCTGGGAAGTTATTTTACAAAATATCCTTAGGGATTAATAAAGTATTCTGAATCTGAACAGTCTGTGTAAGTGATGTTTGGCTATCTGATTGTGAAATATAGGTGTTGTAGGTGTGATCCACATCTACCACACTACAGTGATTTTAGCCTTGTCGGGTTCTTTTAGACCTCGGTATGACATGTGGTCGGTATGAAATGCTGACAGTCACAGAGAGGAAAAGTTATTTTTCAGTTGGCATACAATTTACATCCATGCGTGATGTAACATTTTAATAAAGTTCAGTTGTGTCCAGACTGATGTAGTATGTGTAGAACGGTGACCTTTTGAAGATGCTATCGGCCACATTTGCATATAGCTCAGAAAGCTCCTTGAACCTCGATCTGGTTTCCATGTTCTTATCTTAAACATGGAGTTTGCGCGTGACCTTTCATTTCTTTTCATTGAAGGCTCTGTGACCTCAAGTGATTTTCAGATATTTTGTCCTTTGGAAAGCCTGATGATTACTGATTAAAATGTCAAAAAGACCATCCTGCCCGGCTTTCTGGAATGAATATCTTTATTCCTCATCTCTTTTCACTCTCCCTCTATCAGCCTTAATTGGGATTACAGTGCTAAATCTTTGCTCTGGCCTTTTTCCAGCCCTTCAGGTGATCTCACCTTTCTCTCTGCTGAGCTTTAGATAATTTAGCTTTGTCGTGGACAGTAACAGGCCCGATGATGGGTGAAGGGTGTCAGCATTCCCCAGGATATACTTCCTGCTGATCGCTCTCAGATGGATGTGAGCGGCCAGCTCAGGCTGAGAGCCAGAGCAGAGCTGCAACTATTCTGGCTTTACCTCAGGCAGTGAATAGTGTCCCTGTCAGCGACTGCATAAAGTCGGCTATCAAAGAGGGAGTAGGCTTAAAAGGAGTGACACACTGAGAGCTAAATTAGGTCTAGAAAAAAATGCCTGTAATGTAATAATACAAGTGAAATTGTGTTTGATGAAGAGCTTTTGTTTCATGCTCTTAACACCTGCAGAGTTAATGACATAATGGGTCACCCCATCCAGGCTGATAGCCATGGTATTATGTTGACGAGGCTCGGAGATGAAACTTGACACAGAGGCTGTCCGCTCCGCTCTGATCGAAATGACTGATCTACCCCTGCTTCACTTTAGTGCATCTGACAAGACGAGTCACACCAGCATGGTGACTCAGAGCTGACGGAGCTGAGTTGCTTGTTGGTTGTGGTGTATGGAAAATACCAGCTTTGCTGTGTGTCAGTAAGAATGAAACCCCCAGGCTGCATCCAAAATGATGTCACCCACTGGTTTCTGTTTTGAAACCTGAAATCTTGTGTTTGGGCTCCTGCCATGTGGATTCATTTATTTATATGTTGAAGACAGTTCGAATAGGAGGCAACATTTGAGAGAATTAATCGTGGTTTACTATGACAGAGAAATTAATTAATGTATTTGGTGATTAAACTCCAGTGATGCAAGATGGCAGAATCAAATCCAAGTGGTGATAGGACCCCTCCGGACGCCTCTGGAGTCTAGATGCTGGAGCTGGTAAAGATGAAGATGGACCTCTAACGCAGCAATGAGGGAGGGGGTGGATTGCATGAAGGACAGTCTTAAAGGAAAAATAATCAAAGAGCTCTAAGAGTTAAAGCGCACAGAATGGAGCCTGCGGAGGCAAGCAAGAAGATGATTAGACTAGAGTAATGATGTCAGTATTGAGTTTGACAGAGTGGGAAAGTGGAAGTGATGTAAAGAACAGACTAGCAGCCAAACAGCCAGGAAAGCAGGCAGATGAGTGATTACAGACCTTCCTTATTGAACTTACACATAAGCTTCAAGTTATTAGCTAAATCACTCAAAATCCATTTCTTTTGTGTGTTGATTTCATGAAAAACGTAAACGGACTCTGTTTTCGGTTTGCTTTGCACTTCAAGCTTCACTGTTGCTCACTGGTTGGTTAGCAAATATTTGCGGGTAAATTTGTGTTTTCCAGCCAAAGTACTGCTGCTGATCACTGCTAGTGATCAAAGAAATCACGAGGAAGTTTTTGGTGCAACGTTTTTTTGAAACTGATTTCACCTACTGACAGCCAGCAACCTCTCATCAACCAGGGGAATACGTGTTTTTCCCTACATGGTAGCTAACTGGTGTCCTGATGTCAAATTTTTAGTCATAGAATTTTGCTTAAATGCTCTAAAAAGCACAGACAGTGAAGTCCAACAGACACCTGGCACCTACAGCAGCAACACACCTGTCAATCAAGCTAGCGATAGTTAGCAATAGTTATGAAGGATGGAAACCAAAACTATCCTCAGGTCCTTTTTTTTTGCAATGACATTGGCAGTTTTATTTATAAAGCACATTTCATTACACATAAACTCAATGTGCTTACATAAAACTGCATCATGCACATGGAGTAGGTGAGAACTTTTGGACCCTTGAAGGGCTTTTAGTACAAGAGGTCATTTCACCGAGCGCTTTCACTTTCAGCAATATAACTTATACTTGTTCTTGGCCGCTGTGGCGTTCCTCAAAGAAATAGTTTGACATTTTAGGAAACACCCTTGCTCATTTCCCTGCAAGGCTTTGGATGGAAAGGTTGATATGACTAAATGTAAATATGGCCTACCAGCCATGAAATTATTCTATCATCATATCTCGGTTAGATTATTCTGATGAAAACACAAATGTTAAAAGGACAAATTATGCTTGGTGGACACGTTTTTGGTTGGTGCTTTGTCATCACCATGATGTTGCCAGGCAACCTGTGGTGGCTAAGCTAAGCTAATCACCTGCTGGCTCTGACTTCATTTTTAGCTTGCAGAAATTACAGTAGTTTAATATTCATTTTCAAATCTCAAAAGAATGGCTAATTTATCTCTTTCTCGAAATGTGAAGTCTCTGCTTCAGTGCAACTTTTTGAACTATTGCTAGCATTTGATATTGCAGCAATGCAGAGCTCAGAGGGTTTTGTGGTGCTGGGGTTTTCTGGAAATCAGTCGGTGTCATGGATATAATGCGGGAAACTCATTAAGCTGGAAAAATATCCCGAGTGGGTTTTCACTCAGCTCCGTCTCTGTGAAGGCAGAACAAACACGTGAGGCTGTCAGATAGACTCCGTTTTTTAACACACTGCAGTTTCTGCCTCTGTCTGCTCTCCGTTAGACTTCGAGCTGCTGCTCCTCAGCTCATTTCTGTGTGGAGTACTGATGAGTTTCTCTCGTGGGAGAAGCTGCAGAGTACACAGCTCTTTTCGTCTTTCTCAGATTCTTTCTGCCCTCACCTCGTCTCCTCATGCTCGCACTCGTTTCATCATTTAGTCATCAAGATGTGCTTCAGCGTTCTGCCAAGGGAGGCTAAAAATGGCTACCACCTCTGACTAGCTGAGAGCTATATGGTGCTCAGGCTGCAGGCAGTACTAGTAAAGTGAGAGAAAAAAATGCAACATCCACTAAAATGTGAGTGCACCTTCTTACTTGTTCACTCTATGTTGGAGTGTGCTTAGTGAAGTTCCCTGAGGGGCCTATCCAAGTAAACTAACTGACCTTAAGTACTAAACATTTGTCCCTCTTGTCTCATTACAGTTAGCAAGAGAATGAATCTTCTCTATGTCATTAGAATTAGTGGTCAATAGCATTGATTTTACACAGCTGGTGAAGAAGAGACAAAAACAAGGCATTTCTTTTATATTCTGGACCGTTACAAAGACAGACTCAAGCATTACCTGTCACATAACATTTACAGGTCTGAACAGCATCGCATGACTGCACCAATATATTATCACTAGCCTTTCTCTCTTTTTCCTCCTGCACTCTCTTCAGATATAGCAGCTTTGCTAACTGCTGTCTAAGCTTTTTTCAGAGTCTACCTTCATTTTTCCACTGGAAAAAGCTTAGACATAAGATGGTAACACTTTCTTCCGTATTTCTACACAATCCCACTATGGCACACTTTAATTTGCATTTTTTTTAAATAATGCTTCATAAATGTGCTATATGTAGGTATATGCTATACTCTGGGAATACATTAGTTGCATCAATTACCTTCCCAAACACTCAAGACAATGTTTGACATTCAACCAGCCACACGAGAAGCAGCTCTCTGCTCTGCATTGCTTAAAATAGTGTCAGATGAATTTTTTAAGGAGGTCACCTCCAGCTGCACAGAGCAGATGAGGGCCGCAGGAAGTCAAACACAAGAACAGCTTTAGAGAATACAAATACTTCACTTCCCAAATGTCCCAGGTATGATTTGAATCACCCACTACCCTAAAAATGAATTACCTATGCAAACCTATGATGCTAGCTAGCTTGAGGTGCTTTACCCTGTCCAGGTGAGTTGCTCACCTCTGTTTTTGGTGATGCCTGCTCTGTTCTGTGCTGTGAACAGAGCCAAACGTCCAAATATAAATCAGTGGATCTTTAACAACTGTACAAGTTTAGGTGTCCATTTTCTACAACTGTTTAATGCACATGTGACACTCTTGTGAATACCGCTTTGCGGCTAAACTGCTCAACCACCGTTGGATATGTCCCGTTGGCCCTCAGTCCTATCCTGCCTGCCCAGTGGCCTTCCACTCTGCTCGTTCTTGGATATCACTGCCTGGCCGTGGTGTTCAACAAAACAACCTCAGTACCCTCAAACGAGCTACTACTAAGGACAGGACTCCTCGGACTCGGATGGCCTTATTTAATGTTAGGTCTCTTTCTAATAAGGCCTTCCTCTTAAATGATTTTTTTCTCTCCTCGGGTCTGGATGTTTTATTTTTGACTGAGACATGGACCTCTCCGGGTGAGTTCATCCCCTTCTCTGAACTTCTCCCTTCTGACTGTGCCTTTTTTAGCTCACCGAGGCTTACTGGTAGAGGTGGTGGCTTAGCCTCGGTTTTTAGAAATAAACTTGAGGCACGGCTGCTACCCTCCCCAACCTATTCTAGCTTTGAAGCTCAGCTATTGGAATTGACTGGTCCTCGAACTACTCTGTGTGTTGTGGCTTATCGTCCGCCTAAATATCATAAGATGTTCATTTCTGAATTTGCTGATTTTTTGGGTTCTATTCTTGTTAAATATGATTCTGTAGTTATTTCTGGTGACTTCAATATTCATGTTTGTTGTATGGATGACCACCTGTCTAAAGATTTTTCTGCACTGACTGACTCTTTTAATCTTACCCAGTGGGTAAATGAACCTACTCATGTTAAGGGTCACACCCTTGATCTGGTTTTTTCATTTAACGTGGATATATGCATTAAGGAAATTAGTAATACTGGACTTTCTGATCATTCCCCGGTCATCTTTGACGTTGACCTGGGTATCACTGACCCTTACTTGGAGGTTCCTCTCCATCCTACTCGGACTATTAACGCCGATACTGTGGTCAACTTCTCTACATCTTTTGTTAATTCTTCATTTAATATGTCGGACTGTTTTATCCCACACACACTTGAGAATTTTACCAATACTTTTTTAACTACATGTTCCTCGATTCTTAACACTATTGCACCTATCAAACACAAACGCCCCAGAACCTACTCGCAATGCTGGTTAAACGACTCTGTCCGTGTTCTACGGCGTTTGTGCAGGCGCGATGAGAGGAGGTGGAGGAATGATAGACTCCAGTCATCATATGACATTTTACGTATTAGCCGCTCGAAATTCCAATCTGCTGCCAGAATGGCTAAAGCAGCCTTCTTCGCTAAGATTATCACTTCTAATGGTGACAATCCTCGCATCCTATTTAAAATTTTTAATTCAGTGGTGAATCCTCGTCCCTCTATGCCACTCTCGTGCTCCCCAGGTCTCTGTGAAAAATTTTCAAACTACTTTCTAGATAAAGTTTTATCTCTTAGATCTACGCTTCCTTTGGTGGCTGACAGTATGTCTAATCCTGACTGTTCTGCTGCCTTACATCAATTTGAATTAATTTCACTTCCCACTCTGAAGCGTATAACTGAGAAACTAAACAATACTAATTGTGTACATGATGTCCTTCCATCTCGTATAGTCAAGGATTGTTTTAATGTAATTGGACCCTGTCTATTGTCTATATTGAACCTCTCCTTGCTTTCTGGTTATGTACCTTCAGTTCTTAAACATGCTTTTATTCAACCCGTTTTAAAGAAAAATAACCTGGATCATAGTGATTTTGCCAACTATAGACCGATTTCCAAGCTTCCTTTCTTGGCTAAAATCCTTGAGAAGGTGGTTCTACTTCAACTGCAGACCTACCTGGACGAGAATAATATAAATGATAAATTCCAATCAGCCTTTAAACAACATCATAGCACTGAATCAGCGCTGCTTCGTGTTTTTAATGATCTTTTACTTATGGCTGATAATGGTCGTCCTTCTGTTTTAGTTCTATTGGATCTTTCATCTGCATTTGATATGGTTGACCATAACATCCTAGTCGCAAGATTAGAGCACTCTGTTGGCATTAAGGGCACTGCCTTGGACTGGTTCAAATCTTACCTCTCCAATCGGCTTTCTTCGGTACATCTGGCCTCATCTTCCTCTTCCCCTGTACCTGTTTGCTGTGGTGTCCCCCAGGGTTCTGTGTTAGGCCCGACCCTTTTCTCACTGTATATGCTTCCTTTAAGCGCTATCTTTGAGAAATACCACATTGCTTTTCACTATTATGCGGATGACATCCAGATTTATTTTGAGTTACATGATGATCTCGCTTTATCTTTAAATAACTTTCGTGAGTGCATGAGTGAGGTCAAGAAATGGCTGTTGGCAAATACTCTTATTCTCAATGAAAAAAAGACTGAAATCATGATTTTTGGCAGTAATGCCCTTCGCGCCAAACTTCAAGATGCCTTTGGCTTTCTTACTAGTTCTTTCTCTGATACTGTCAGGAATCTGGGTGTCTTGTTTGACAGCTCCTTTAAACTTGATAAACAGGTGTCTGCTGTTGTTAGATCTAGTTTTTATCAGCTTCGTCTCATCTCCAGGGCCAGACACTATATCCCGTATAATGACTTAGAAAAGCTCATTCATGCTTTTGTAACGTCAAGACTAGATTACTGTAACTCACTCTATTCTGGTCTCCATGCTACCCTTCTACATAGATTACAGACAGTTCAGAATGCTGCGGCACGTATTCTAACTAAAACCAAGAAGTTTGACCATATTACTCCGGTTCTTGCTGAGCTGCATTGGCTGCCTATCAAATACCGTATTCAATTTAAAATTTTGCTGCTTACTTTTAAAATTATCAATAATACTGCACCAACCTATCTTAAGGAACTTTTAAACCCTTATGTCCCTGCCAGGGCTTTAAGGTCATCCTCGCAGTTATTGTTAGTTCAGCCCAGATCTCGGTTGAAATCTAGAGGCGATCGATCGTTTGCCTTTGCTGCACCTGAGTTATGGAACAGCCTCCCGATTGGCATTCGGGAGTCTGATTCTATTTTTTCTTTTAAAGCACGCCTTAAAACTTATCTTTTTGAACTTGCCTTTTCTACCCGTTAAATGCTGACTGTTAACTGCGACCTATTGCATTAACTTTTTACTATTCCTTCATTATTGGTGTTCTCTATCATGCGGCACTGGGTCTGCTATAATCTATGTGCTGCAGTCCATTTTATTAGTGGCTTTCTACTGTGAACATTGTCTGCTGTTCTTATTATATTTGATATTAATGCTCTTAACTGTATTATTTTATTGTTTTTCTGTAAAGCACTTTGGTATGCCTAGGCTTTTAATGTGCTCTATAAATAAAGGTTGTTGTTGTTGTTGTTGTTGGAGCAGTTGGATGGTGTTGACTTTGTAATGAAGACAGCTTATGTGTGCTTTTTTGGCAAAAATGAAGCAATAATATAGGATAGCACAAATACAAAATTGCACCAGATAACAATGCTTTGTACGTGTAGAAAGAAATGCATAATAGTTTTACATGGGCTCGTAATGAAAATGCACCAGCGGGGTTTAAATGCCATGTATTAATTTTTCTGGCAAATAGGCTGTTTGTAGTCCTCAGATATTAATATACATGGTGTGTGAATTTGTCAGCAAGAGAGTTTTAAATAAACCACGACAGACTTGGGCTGTGCGTCTGTGCTCTGTAATTATCCCCCTGACAATAAAGGTAACTGAATGTAAATCTTCTTGTGTAGTATCGCTAAGCGCTAAATGGATATTGACTAATTTTAGAAAGCTGACTTTTTCACCTCTTCCTCCCACTCGACGGCATCATGCTTCACTGTTAAGGGACCACTGTTTTATTTTTCCAGTTTTATTAAAAAAAATCTGTAAAATTCAAATTCAGAGGCTGACTTCCAAAATCCCCTGAGCTGGCCAGCTAATCCTGTATTTAACTGTTAAATTTGCATGTTCTCTTCCTTCTTTCTGCCGGCCAGCCTCCCAAACAACAGTGCTCCCTCTCTGTCCAATTATACTAAGAGCCCAATGCTCACTGAGAGCCAGTTGCACCAGCTTTCAGAGGATCAGCACAAACTGGCAGCAGAAATGACTCTGTGTGCTCTGTGTATTATGTATATATGTGTGTGTGTGGAGCTGGGTGGCACTGGTGTTGGCAGGAACTGGTGTGAGAGATTTACAGCTGAAGGCAATCCTGCCTGGCCGTCCTTCCAATCTGTTTCCCTGGTAACGGTTGCATTTCGGAAGCTGTCGGAAAACGAGGGGGGGAAAATGCTCTACTGCCCAAACTGGGCAAACTGGGAACAAGATTTTATTTATGAGATTGGACAGGATGCACGAAGCCCACATGGAGGATAATTCAAGCCACCGAAGCTTTGCTTTTAGAGAGAGACTGAAGAAAATACCTCACGAGAGAGCAGCACTGGGTTTCTGAGCCAGGATTGGAGTGTGTAAATATTATAAATCAGCTTCATTAATATTGTAACATGATTACATTTGGATCTCATTTTTAATTATACCACCGGGTTGGTTGTCGAGATTTCTAAGACTGAAAAACTGTGAATTTAGGAGAGCGAAGGTGCTTATCATCTTCCTCAATTCCAAAGTGCCTCACAGGGTGCCATCAGTGTGGTGATCTGCTTTTTCAGTCCTTTTTAATTTCTGCTTTGTTGTGCATGCTATGATATTGTGTGTGAAAAGCATTTATTGTAAGGCTGATTGTAGTGTGAACGTGTGTTCACTTTACCAGCTGAACACATGTATAAAAGCTCCCTGAAACCCATGCTATGATTACCAAACAGGAAAGAAGCTGATGTGGTAGTTAGCATTTTTTACAGGTGTTGTGAGAGGAGAAAAGGAACTACATACAACTATAACATAAGACTAAAAAACAAACTTTAGCTTCCAAGTTGGAAAGATAAAAATTGAAGACTCTCTGTAAAATATCCCACATGGTTGTCCAGTGTTTGACTTAATGTGGGACTGCAGAGGATGGAGTGTGATAATTACGTGTAACATACAAGACTTTGAGATGAGCTTAGCCAATTAGCAGCGTGTCCCAAATAGTCTCAGACAAACACACTCTTTGATTAATTTTGTTGATGTTTTCTGTCTTTTTTATTGTTACTGCTGCTGCATTTCTAAAACACAGATGACACACAAACACAGAGAAAAGTAACAATGCTCATTCTGCAAAACAGGACATTGATTAAAATACATGTTTATGACAAGCTGGTAAAGGTAGGCCCGAATTTACTGTACCAATGCAGTTTTATTGTTATATAAAATATTACATACATATTACATGCTGATTAGAATCTACAGAATAATTAGTATATTACATAAACAAATAAATGTATAGGAGAGTAAAAATGAAAATATCTGACTGTGAAATGCAAGTACAGTGTTTGAGTACATGTACTTCCTTTGTATAATGAATTTTTGAAGGGCTTGATCTCATTATTTGCTCATTATTTGAGTTACTTTCAGGGCAGCCTGCAGGAGTGTGATGACCTGGGTCTATGACAGGCACTATTTGTTATGAACAGACTGCGTTTCTGGAGAGCTGATTAGGAGCGAATCCATGAAGCTCTGCGTGACATTAGAACTTGTGAATTGTATGACCATGTTTCCAGTTGTTCATGTTGATGTCCCAAAGACTTCCATTTTTTTGGAAATGATCAGGTTGTATTTCCATGATAACTCCATTTAGTCTTAGCAGCAGACTTTGAATAGGACAGAATAGAAAACCATCATAAAAATGCACATCAGGCAGAGGTTGTTGCAGTATGAGCTTGTTTCTAGGGCACTGCAGTAAAGCAAAATAATAACGCTTCAACTCATCCCCCTGAATCTTATTATACAAAAACATCCTTTTTATTTGGTTACAACAAATTAAAGTTAGCCAGTGTCATTTCTTTTTTCAAATCACCATCAAATGTCTGTATCGTATATACAAAATGTAATAAAAAAGCAAATTCCACAACCTTTCATTTCGGCGTTGTACTGTGCAGAGGTGTAATGTGGTTCTGGGTAACTGCTAGAAGACTATAATGTTTCCGAGAATTTAATTTCCATCAAAAACACGACTTTAGGCAATGAATCAAGCATTTGACTTGTAAATGAAAATATGAGATATCATAAGAAAGAAATGCAATGAAAAGGCCTTAATGTCATTGCATGCTTTTGTGCCTTAATAAGATGCTTTAATGTACAATTTGATCACTTGAATCTCATCCCACTGCTAACACTCTCGTTCTGTCACTCTGTGTCCTGCAGATGGCGCTCCACTGAGTGAACTGTCCTGGTCATCATCCCTGGCTGTGGTGGCCATCTCGTTCTCGGGTCTCTTCACCTTCGTCTTCCTCATGCTGGCCTGCCTCTGCTGCAAGAAGGGCAAGATTGGCTTCAAGGTGCGCCTCTCCATCTGCTTCCATGTGAAATATGATTACATCTGAGGCATAGAGTCAAAAATTAAAGCATGAGTTGGACTCTTGCATAGAGATGTGCATGCTTGCTTTCCCTGCCCATAAGTGTTACTGCAAATGGCCTAAAAGCAGAACATTCCTCACAGTTTGTTTTTAGATGACCATTATCGGCACATACTGTCTTCACCCACTTATACTCATATTGAAGTGGAAAGAAGGATAAATAGCACACAGAGGTGGTATTGTCCGTGTCTGTGGAGTGGTCGGAGGCCTGCAGCTTTTCAGAACCGTCTTGTGGCTGATGTAGACCCCGTTTCTGAGCAAAACGCTGAAATGGGTCATGGCACCCGAGAAAATAGGACAAGGAACAAGGAAGATGGTGTGTACAAAAATACTTGAATATGTGCCCTTATCTGCAGTTATTCTGTTTTATTGTGAGCTGAGTATCCTTTTGCAGCTGTGCTGTAAACAAGTATATGGTTGTTTACAATCAGGGTTTGAATGAAAACCTGCAGTATGTGCACTCACAGGTCGTAGCAGGTGCCTTCATCTCTGTATTTTTCCTCTGGACAGTCTCACCAGCAAGAAAATAACAAGAAACAGAGGGAGGTTGTTATTTAACTGAAAACTGTAAGATAGACTTAAACATTTAACAGAAAATTAAATAGAAAATAACAAAATCCACAAGGAAACTGTTTGAAACTAAGTTAAACTTTCGGATCTGCCCACTGTCTCCTCCCAGCTGGACATGCCTTAAAACATCTCACCTAACAGCCAACCAGCAGTGCTCTGCCACGACTCATCGGGGAGTTCACTTCCTATTTGAAATGGGGGTGGGGGAGAGGGGATAGTCTACTTGGTCAGCAGCAATGCTTAGTGGTTGGTTCATGCCACATTAAAATCCATGCAATCAGGGCCCAAAGTTAGCCAGCAGAGTACTTGCATTCATCATCATTCTCACCACCTCTTATGTGTAGTCCATGAGTTTTGACCGAGGCAAGGCTGAAATGGATTGGACATGTGTCGTGGAGGGATAGTGGATAGATTAGACAAAGGATGCTGAAGATGAAGCTACCAGGCAGGAGGAAAAGAGAACACAGAGGAGGTTTGTACAGTAGATGCAGATGAAGGAGGATGTGCAGAGGGTTGGGATGGGGTCAGGTGGAGGCAGATGATGATTCTTGATCATGACTGTTCTGCTAAGTTCTACACATGATCATTTAAAACAATGAACATCAACTCAGAAATACATGTATGAGTAATGCAAATTGTTTCACTTTCTATGACTGCAACTAGTGGCAGAGAACAGCTGTTCTCCCAGAAGTGGAGCAGGCAAGACCCTCCACCTCTTTTGATTGTAAGGGGATTCCACAGGTCACCTGGTGAGAGGCAGCCTGTCTACAAACAGTCAACTGAGTGCAGTCGCTCTCAGACATGATGACATGATTTGCAAATAATGTCATCCAGTTTATAAACACATAGATTGCCAAACATGGAGCGATCAATCTGAGCCAGTCTTTGCCAACAAGGGCAGCTTGTCTGCAGACTCGGCTCAACTAGTTGGCAACTGGTTTTATACTGGTTCCTATATGAAAGCAAGGTTGCCAAGAAAGTATGTAATGTTTTAGTTAACTTGCTGTCCTACAGCACCTACATCACCTACCTGGAGTCCAGTCCGGGTTCTGGCTGGACTCTGAATGTAAGCAGTTAATTTAAATTCCTGTTTGATATAAGTCAGATTTACAATAAATGGAAACAGATTTGCAATTTTTACCGAGCACATTAAACAGACTGGACCCTGTTTTCTCTACTGTGACTGTAGCATTACACTGACATCACCATGATTAGTGAAGACATGGCCTCTTCTCATTGGCTAAAAATTACTTGGTAATCATTTCCTTTCACCTAATAGCATGTTCACAGTCCAGGTTTAGCATGTTAGCTTTAACTAACACTTATGCAAAAAATTCTAAAATATCCTATTTGCACCTTTTTCAAAATGTGGGTGCAAAAGTTTTTGTATATTTTTTTTTCACAGGAAAACAAATATTTTTAAAAAATAATTAATTTCTTTGCTTTGTTAATACGGCATTCTCTTTGGTCTCCCACAGCAAGCCTCTACTGTGCTCCATATTAATGATTAATTCTTTACTTTATTAATTTATGTTGCATCATTGTGTAAGGAATTAATATAATTCAAGGCGCTTTAGAGGAAATTGCAGAATCATTTATGCTACTGTGAAGCTGTTGAATGAGTGTGATTAGGCCTGCCAGATAACCTTTCCTCACAGAGGCAGGGACATGTAAGATTGTTTTAATAATGAGACATGTTCGCCTTTAGGTCTCTTCTCATCTCCTTTTTTTTCACCACTTCCTCTCACTCTGGATCAGGAATGTCTGATTGCAGCAATGTTTCTAGTCATATTGCATAACATCCTGTTCTTTCTTCAGCACTAAATGCATGATGGGTTGTCAGGCTGTATGTTACAAAAACTGATTCCTAGTGAATATATATGATGTGCCTCATGTCTGGTTTTTGTCTTTGGCTGGTTGGACCACCCACTTCAAAAACCTGTCGAGAGGAGTGGGAAGAGAGGGAAGTGAGAGGGCGCAAGGGCGTGAGGAAGGGCATACCCATGAGCCTGCAGTGCATCCGGCCTCGGGGCCTCATCTGGAATTAGACACAGCTTCTCCCAGAGAAGGAAGGGGGATTTTTAGAGATAGGAAAAAACACTTTGAGGAGGGGGGGCAAGAGCGAAAAGGTCTCTGTGTTTTGCAGACAGTAGCGGGGAGGTGAGAGTCGAATTTAGGAGATTTGGTCTGCTTAAGCTGTTTGTTATCATCTCATCTAATTTAAAAAGGACACATGTTACATAGATAATTTGATTCCTGTCAAAAGAGCTGTATCAGACAAGTATGAAGCAAAATCTAAACTGAGCCACAAAAAGAAGCAATAATAATGTAATAATAATAACAGTAAACCTGCTTCCTAAATATCTTAATTTGCTGTATACCAGTCTATTAAAACAGCAGCAGTGTTTGACTCAAACAGTTTTCATAGTGAAAGTCTCTCAGTTATACAGCTTAAGGTCACTCGACCATGAATAGTTCCTCTGCTCTTCTGTTCTTAATGTACAGCTTCAATACCTCAGCGCCCTTTAATCCCTCGATCTGCTTCACATCCACAGCCAACGTCATCAAACCAGTTAATCTAACAAGCGTTTTTGTTTAGACTGTCGGAGGAAGCCCACAGGCAAGTTTCACACATGGAACATGATCCACAGCAAGGGAATTTTTAGAAAACCTAAATAAGTTATAGAGCTAGTCAACTTAAGTGTAGACTAAGGTCAGTGAGGTCAAAGGTTAAAAGGCAGAGAGAAAAGCAGTGAAAGGAATGTCCTTACAAGCGTTGTGTTAATAAAAAATACATCTGGCTGTTTTTTTTTTCTTGGTTTTGTGGAGAAGGGGACTGCCCCGCAGATGTTCTCTGGATTTTAGTAGAGAAAGGAAGAGAGCGAGTGATGTCACACATATAGTATGTGAATACCCCCCATCCCCCCACCTCTACTCCCTCACCCTTCATCCCTCCTCCTCCTCCCACTTGTATTTTTCTCTCTCACACATTTTTCTGGGGGCTCAGTTTCTCCCCTCATGAGATAACCATAAGTTCAGTCCCACTTGTGAACTGGGAGATACTGCTCCTCCCTCTTCCTCTGTGTCCCCCCCTTCTGGTTCTCCCTCCATCCCCAGTAATCCCAGGGACACTCAGTGGTCAAGCTGCAAACCTTTGTCTTCCTTCTTCTCTGTGGAGCAACAGTGAAACTCTCAGTGCAGCATGATGAAGCCTTTTGCTGCAGCCGCTCTTCCTGCCACTGCCATCATCCTGCTGCCCTCAACCAATGGGAGCCGTGAAGTGGGGCGGGGGGGCACTCAGTGTGTATGTAAGGGGGAAAAAGAGGTTGAGATGCTGTAACCCAAATTTGAGGGCATTTGGGATGTCATCTTCACCTGCAGATTTTGGGGAGAGGTAAGCTTGCAGATGATGTTGTAGAGAATTTATTTTTTGTTACTAAGAAGGAAAGTTTAAAGTAAATATTGGAAACAGACATTTTGCAAAGGAAATCCAAAGATGTTGAGAGGTTTTCTTTATCTTAACAACAAATGCATTTGTTGTTAAGATTTTTCCCCTTTTATTAGTTTTGATTTTTTTCATGAGTCAAGCAAAGATGACATTTCTATAAAGCATGATGGAAATCGTGTGCTGCTTTTATCTGTTTCATACGATTGCAGAACCTTTAGGTTTTGGACTCATTACAGGACAAAATTTGTGCACAATAATGAAAAGTACACATTTTTTGCAGCCATAGATTAAACACTTTGACTGCAGAACTCACAGAATGGGATGCTTATGGTGTTGTGTAAATGCTGTTGTATGTGTATGCGTGTGTGTGCGCAAGTCTGCAGTGACAGTGTGTGTGCCAGTGTGGAAAGTGTGGAGAGTGAAACCACATGTTGAATAGGAGGGCGAGCAGGGCCGTGTGAAGATTTGGATCTGAAGAAGGGGGGGTGCACTAATATGTGTGTGTGTGTGTGTGTGTGTGTGTGTGTGTGTGTGTGTGTGTGTGTGTGTGTGTGTGTGTGTGTGCGCACCCACTTTCTTGGGGGACAGACAGGATGAGGCATGAGATGGAGGTGTTTATGTGTGCATGTGTTTGTGTGGGTGTTTCAGAGGGCCGCAGAAGGTCAGTCTTTTCCAGCGATGGGACACCGCTGCTTTCCAGCTCCCATCTGAGAGATTTTATTCTGACATCCGGTGTGTGTGTGTGTGTGTGTGTGTGTGTGTGTGTGTGTGTGTGTGTGTGTGTGTGTGTGTGTGTGTGTGTGAGACCACCTCCCTCCCCTCCTCGTTCATTGCTTCATCGATGTGTGACTACGTTCAGCAGACGGAGGCTTTCACCAGCTCCTAAATGCATTTTTTAAAATTGAATTAGAAACAAGACCTGTGACCTATTTTATGCAACATTCAAAAGAATATTAACAGCCAAAGTGAGCTAATATTTAAAAAATGTGAATCTGCTCCAGAATTTGATGGCTTTTTCCTTTGACGATGCCATGCCTCTCCACCAAGTTTCATAAAATTCAGCTTTGCAGCTGTTGTGCAAAATTGTTCAGCCCTGGCAGAGAAAGAAGCCCTTTTTTTCTATCTTTGTTGTTAGTTTGTAGTACAGCATTTATTCTTCACATTTCTCAATAGTGGTTTAGAGTGCAAGTTGATTTTTAGTATAGTTAGTATTATAGAGTCTTCACTATGTTCATTCATACAACATTTTTACAAATGTGGGCACAGTTTTTCTTTGTTTTTTCTTTGTTAACAATTTAAAACAAGTTACCTTACTCATCTCTTGTTTTCAGCTTCTTTCAAGTTCAATTTGATCTTTAACCATGTTAAAGGATCTGTCTTGCCAGGGATGTGGGTGTGACACCAACCTCCCTAATCCACTCGCAGATGCATTGATCACTCTGCCTGCTGCTGTTTAGGGCCTGTGAAGCAGAGGGATTGTCTAAATTGGTAGTAAATCACGTTAAAAGACCCCCTTTGTGCCTTAGTGTTTAATAAATATGTTCATTGTCAATTTTGCATGAAAATTTAATTTAAAGAAAACCATTTTTTTGTGGAGTGAAAGTAAGACAGCGAAGCTCTCGTCTCCAGTCTGTCCTCTACATGTTTCCAAAACGCGTAAGTCATCAAGCTTATCTCAGAAGAGGATTGAGATACATGTAATCTTAGAGCTAATAATCTCTGGACATTCCAGACTGGCTTTGTTTACACTGCGACTCTCCAACAGTTTTACAAACAGCTCACAGAAATGCAGAACCGAGCCAGGACAGCTTGTTTCAGTTTATCTCAGCTCTGCTTCAGTGCTTGTGCCAAAATATCATCAACTTTCTACATAACCATACATCAGTGCCACAATAATCAGGGTTAGTGCAAACAAAAACAACAAAAATCTCTGTTTTCTGTTGTTGAGGGTCAGTGATGATAACGGAGGATCGCCCTGGCCCCTCCCCTCTCACAGGCCTACAGCAGCCTGATTGAACTGTATGATGCAATCCAGCATGGAAGAGTTTGTAGTGCAAAGCTACAAAGTTAAAGGTGCGAAAGTCTTGAGCTTTATATTGTTCTTTATATTTTATTATAAAGGAGTTTGTCAGTCAATATTTGGTATGAGCACCTTTATTTTTCAGCCTGAACTCTCTTAGACAAGCTTTCTTGGAAGAAAGGTTTTAACAGGAAGAAACCACCAAGACCGACATTCTTCCTGAAATGGTTAGGCACAAGGAATGGGCTGATAATGACTGAAAAATCAAAGTTTAAATCATGAATCATTAGTGAGGTGATGCTGTTCCATTTCTTGACAGCAGCTGTGTTTGTTCAGATTAAGGTTCAGTCTGCTGCGACGACTACAACGGTAATGTTTCTTGTTGCACTCATGGGCTGTAATAAACCATGAGATATATTTTGACAACACATGGTCTGATGCGTACAGGTGTGAGGTAGTTTCAGTAGGTTCCCATATTATAAAAATGGTAGTTAATTGAACTCAGGTTGAATAATGAAGTTGAGAAAAAGTTTAAGTTATAAAGTTGTTGTTTCTTTAATAGATTTAGGAGTCTGCTCATCATTTAATGTGGAAGACTTGTCAGCTCCCACTGACATCATTGTAATATAAATGCACAGGGCCAAAAGCTGCAGTGTTTTCATTGGTATGAAAGAACCCTCCATGCTTTGATTTAACATGCATTAACACACAGCAAGTTTCCATCATGAATATTTTCCTCAAATTACAAAACGGCGGAAGTCTCTGGAGAATTTTCACTTCTAATGTGCGAGTTGCATTTTAAGGAGCTGACTCTCAAATTAAATGCTGTTTAAGTTTGAAGTTGCATAATTATTGAAATTTTACTCTGCACTGTTTTACAGTTTTGAATTTTCTTTTTTTTTCCATGTGGGAGCAGACTCTTCATTAGCTTGACCTTTGACCTTTTGTGCATGTTTCCTGGCATGTTGCAGGAATTCAAGAATGTGGACGGGGAGGAGTACCATGCAGACATGTCCACCTTGGCCTCGCCGGCCTCCCAGGGTAGTCCTGACGTCTACATCCTGCCGCTCACTGAGGTGTCCCTGCCAGTCGCCAAGCAACCAGCTCGATCAGGTGAGTTCAGCTCAGTTTAGCTGAGCGAGGGCTGGAGCCAATCAGCTGG
This sequence comes from Copadichromis virginalis, assembly GCF_057382275.1. NCBI lineage: Eukaryota > Metazoa > Chordata > Actinopteri > Cichliformes > Cichlidae > Copadichromis > Copadichromis virginalis. Next base: position 29,552,269 of record NC_140625.1, read on the forward strand.
ACCAAACTTTCCCTGCAATTCACCTAATGCAAGGGTATCAAACATAAGACCCGGGGGCCAGAATCGGCCTGGCAAAGACTCCATTCGACTGGATGGGATTGGAAAATTGGAAAATATTTCAGTCTGTTTGGTCAAAGTGGGTTGACCTAGACTGCCATCTTTAAACTACAGCATGTTTAGTGCTCGATAACAGGAGGTAAATTAAGCTAAATAGTTAAAATAACTTCTCTGGATTCAAAAAAGAACAATTTTTATCTTTATTTTACTTTTAGGAAATCTAGCGTTGATTCCATTTCTGAACTGAAATAAAACATGTTAATGTTTGTTTGCATGCTGATTACTCAGCTGTGTTTTTTCTTTACAACATACTCGTGCTATGGCACTCGTCTCCAAGCAATAACTCCAACAAACATTAAGAAGCACAGTGCAGAACAGAAGCCTCTGTTTGTGCATCAGGAGCAGCTGGCTGTTGTGGTTGAAGGTGACTGCAATCAGGACACTGCTACAACTAATTTCTCTGCTGCTGCTTACTTCATGCCTCAAATCAAAAGGGTGGATGTGGCTTGTGGTGCCATGGCATTACTAATACAAAGAGGAACTTCTTTTCCTACAAATCAAAGCTCCAGCAACACTTGCAGTTTAAAGAACAGTTTTGTTACTTGACCTTTTGGATGTTTTACTTTTAAATTTTGTTTCCACGGGGTGTAACGAGGACTTCCCAATCCACGGGTTTTAAAGTTAACACTGCACGTTAACTTCCTTTGTTTTCTATGTTTGAATCCAGTTTACAGTGAACTACCTGTACAAATAATGGTTAATTTTTTTTAGCAAAATTAAAATTAAGCAGTTTATCATCACTGTTCGGTGTTTTAAAAAATGCCCACAGAGTTGAGCAGATATGATTTGCTATTTAAAACTTTTCCTATAAAGACTTTATTTTCTACTCACACGTGTTCTATTTAAAGTGCTGACTGAATCAAAACAAGCTTGATCAGGTAATAAAACCGGTCATTAACCATGCTCTTCTCCCTGCACATTAGAAGTAGTGCTCATTTCTATACTCAAGCCCCCTCTCACTTTCAACCCGTCTCATGATATTGAATAAAATATATGGAATATTGCTGGGAAAGAAGAATTTGTTTACCCATGAATGTTATATTGTGGGCTCCATATGACCCCATTTATTCTGTGCTCTTTTTTTATACCACCAGCTATAAAAAACAATATATATATTCATGTAGCCCTTTCCGCCGGGGTTACTTGCGTAGTAGCATTCCAACAACGCCCTGTTTTCGTCCCTTGCCCACCGATGCCTTCTTGTTCCAGTAGCCCACTTTTCGTCAGGGTGCCCTGGTTCCTCAACACCTGACGCGGACCTTGTTGATCCGGCCGGCATGCCTTCATATTTATCTGTCTCGCTCATGTCTGCGGTAGGCTTGCTTAGCATAGGGGGTCTAGCCTTAGGACCCTTACTGGATACAGACGCCCCAGGCAGGAATCGAACTTGCGATCGGAGATCTCTGTCCAGAAGAGCGCAGTCCTGGGAACAGCTAAGATACTGCGCAGGACCCTCAAGCTCCCAGGCCTCTGGTAGAGGACCCGAGCTTGAAGGATAAACCGCCCGCAGGGGCGTGCTGGGTGTTTTTATATATATATATATATATATATATATATATATATATATAAACACAAAAAAGGTCCCAGTGGAGTGGAGTTCTTCAGCTTTTAGAAATTCCTTTCAGTTCTTCCAGTAAACAAACAGTAACGTCATATTTTCCAAGGAAGCACGAGTACTCCAAACACAGACACGGGCAGGAACTTTGAATTAAACTGGAGCATTTTCAAAGAGGCTGAAGAGTGAAGTCAGTGCAGAAGGGCTTTACTTGGACACTCTCTCTAGTGGCCAGTAAGGAGGCAGTTGGAGAATAGGTGTGACTGTGTAGAAGTCAATAAGAAAACAACCCAGCTAAACACCTTCCTGATGAGTTCATGGTTTCAGTTCCACCATTTTAAATTATGGTTCCCATTACTGTCAAAAAGGACAATAAAGCAGGCCATGATTTAGGGCAGGCCTACTATTAGTTCAGTCAGATGCACGATGATGACGGCCAAAAAGGCTTCAAAATGGGAGCCAGCAAACCAGCGAGTGACAGCAGGGAGACAGTCTAACTATCATGTATACTCCCTATGGTTAAAAAAAACATACAGGGACCTGTAAAGGTGTAAAAAAAAAAATCCTTTTTCAGGATTTTCTTCACCGGCTCTGCACTGGACAAAAAGGAGGTCAACAGGGAGGTCAAGATAAATAAAAACCATAAAAACTGCTAAACTGGAGTATAAAAACACACTTGAAAAAAAAATTCACCACAGGGGACCTCCACTCAGCCTGGCAGGGCCTCAAAACCATGGCCTCTGTGAATACTGTGGTCACCAGAGATGGGCAGTAACGCGTTACTTGTAACGCGTTACTGTAATCTGATTACTTTTTTCAAGTAACGAGTAAAGTAAGGGATTACTATTGCAAAATCGGTAATTAGATTACCGTTACTTTCCCGTAGGAACGCTACGTTACTGCGTTACTAAAACCGTGATTTTCCTGCAAGTGTCTCACGACAGTGACGTAAGCGAGTGCGACGTTAGTGACAACAGCTGTGTGCAGATCAACAATGGATCATATATCGAGTGCAGAGAGAGTATGAGCGTGCAGCGTTTAAAGCGTGGAAGTACTGACCTTACTTTGAGTTTGATTCCATAAAAAGTGACAAAAACATTAGTGTCCGCTGTGCGTGGGAAGAAAACTTATTTTTACAGCGAAAAAACCCTAAACTTCCGAGCAAGCACCGAGTAGCTACGACGTAATGGGAAACTCACAGAGAAACTCGCGGATTCTTCCACTGACCGCGGCACACCTGCACCAGGGTAAACCTCCGCCTACCCCACTCCTGCTTTACAGGTGAAAATAGAGCAACAGGACCGCTGAGTCTTTGACTTTATTTATTTTCTGCTGTGTTTTACTTGCATCTATTTGAAAGACTGAGTGTAAACACACAAAATATTTTATTTTATGAGCTGGAATGTGCAGAAAATAGGTTTAAATGTTAAACTAATTTCTTCAAGTCAGAGAATGTTGCAGATAATTAAATCTTTGCTTGATGCTTAAAGTTAAAAGATTAAAACTAATAAAACAAGTTTTAAAAAGAGACTTTTCCATTTGATTACATTTTGTATGATGGATTATGCAGAAAAAGTAGAATTGGGCTGAAAGATCTATCACTTTATCACCTCTTCAGGTTGTAAATCGTGTTTTTAAAAAGTAACTAAGTAACTAAGTAATTAATTACTTTTGAAAATAAGTAATCAGTAAAGTAACAGGATTACTTTTTTGGGGGAGTAATCAGTAATTAGTTACTGATTACTTTTTCCAACACTGGTGGTCACCACCCCCAGAACCATCCAGGTGGAGGGCAGCAACCCCTCCTCCCTCCCTGACGACCTCAACGCTTTCTACACCACGTTTAAGATGGACAACATGTCCCAGCTTGAGGAGTCCAGATCCTCACTCAAACCTGGCAGCTCTGCACTCAGCTTCAGGACTGAGGATGTGGTGAGAGCCCTCAGGAGGACCAGGGAGAGGAGCTCACCCGGCCCTGACAACATTAGCAGTCGAGTTCTGAGGCCCTTTGCAGGGCAACTAGGAAGTGTGTTCCGGACTCTATTTCAACACTCAGCTGACAGTCACACCGTCCCCCAGCTGTGGAAACACTCCAGTCATCCCCATCCCCAAAAGAAACAACCTAAAGTCTCTGAATGATCTTCGTCCTGTGGCCCTCACCTCCCTGGTGATGAAGGCCATGGAGAAGATCATAAAACAGCACATGGTAAGAGCAAATGACCCCTGATGGACTCACTCCAGTTTGCTTACCGTGCACGCAGAGGTGTCGATGATGCAAAAATCTTCATCTTGGACTCCATCCACAAACATCTGGAGCTCCCTGACTCCTCCGCCAGACTTCTTTTTGCTGGTTTCTCATCAGCGTTCAACACTCTGCAGCCTCATATTCCAGCCTTTAAACTTTCCACCCGATTTCACCTGATGAGCAGCTAATCCTGTGGATATTGGACTTTTTGACCAACAGGACTCAGAAAGTTCGGGTCAACAACTCTCTCCGGTCTCCGTTCCACCTCCACTGGCTCCCCCCAGGGCTGTGTGCTCTCCCCCCTTCTCTTCATCCTCTACACCGATGACTGCAGATCCACACAGCCCAACTGTCACCTGGTTAAATATGCTGACGACTCAGTTCTCCTGTCACTGCTGTCAGGCCCCTCACAACACCACGGGTCCACTCTGCAGGAGTTTGTAGAGTGGTGTGACAGCTCCAACTTGAATTGAACGTGAGCAAAACCAAAGAGATGGTGGTGAATTCTCCAGTAGGCAGAGGGATCTGGCTGCTTCAGTCACCACCACCATCCACAGGAAGCCAGTGGAGGTAGTTGAGGAGCACAAATACCTGGGAACCATCTTTGACAACCTCCTGAAATTCTCTGCCAACACAGAGAGATTCTCAGGAGGTGCCACCAACAGCTATACCTCCTTAGGAAACTCAACTCCTTTGGAGTCAGCACAGCCATCATGATGACTTTTTACTACGCCTTCCTGGAAAGCATCATGACCTCCATCAGCTGCTGGTTCCACTCCCTCAGCCTTCATACAGGAACAGACTGCAGCACACCGCATCAGTGTGCTCTAAAATCATTGGCCTACCTGTCAGAACTCTGGCAGGTTTTCAGTCAACAGGCTCTTAGACAGGCAGCCAAAATCATCAACGACCCCTCTCACATTCTTCACCCCGCATTTCAATGGCTCCCCTCTGGGCGACGCCTCCGATGCATTTCCTGCAGGACAGAGAGGAGGAGGAGAGCCACCTTTGTCCCCTCAGCCACTCTGCTTTTTAACTCCAGCCGATAAGAACATTTCCCACACCCATAAACATAAACTACTCTACACTCTTCTTATACTACCGACACTTTATTCACTTTTAGTCACTTATAGTTATTTATTCACCTTTCAGTCACTTTGTTGTTTGTTAATTGCCCCTTGGGGATAAATAAAGTCTTCTGATTCTGATTCTGAAAAAGGAGAAGCAGTTAAACAGGGTCCTCCCATTTTCCTTTGCTGTTTTCTCACAGAGTAAATCTCCGAAATCCACGGATCAACTTTAAAGTGATTTGTGCTTTTTCTCTGCTGTTGGAAGGCACGATGTGAAATGAACCAGAGTTTAAAGAATATCCAATCCTAATTTCACTTGTGACAATTTTCAATCATTGGTTAGTCATTTATGCGTGCAGTCATTTACAAACTGATGCAAACCTTTCAGGAGTTTAGTAAAAGTACCAGAACATAACACATTCAAGTGCATATCAAGGGTGTGAGAGTAACATAAGATGGAGAAGACTAGTGTGTCTGGCATTCGTCAACATTTGTCCCTGGAGTGAACACCACCCTTACGCTAGCCTCGGTCAGCTGGATCTCCACCTATCCCACAATCCCTCGCTGCAGGTCCCTACAGAATGAACTCTGTGCTCTTTAGCTTTCACTCTCTCCCACAAACATCTGCCTGTTGTATAATAATGTCCAGGCAACCAGCCTACACTGCTGTTTGTTGGTATGTGAGGCATGCAAGAGCACAAAACCCCAGTGAGAATTCTCCCCTCTCACTCTGATGCTTTCTTTCTCCTTTTTGCTCGTATGTGACAATGGTCCTTGTTGTGTGTTAATGGGCTGATGCTGCCTGATAAACTTATGGCACTGGAGTGTGGTGAGACTTTGTGGATCGAGCCCACGCAAACGCGGGTCTGCAACAAAGCACAAATACACCGAAATGTAAATGTTTGCTCGGTTTCACGTCTGAATGTAGTCGAATAAAAAAATAAAATCCTGAAGGGTAATTTTATTTTAATAAGGAAGAATTCTGTTTCTTATTCTTTATGATGCCTACACAATATACCTTTAATGATAGATGGATGCAACCCGGGTCTGAAAAGTCAGGTCAATTTTTACTTACAGAAAAAAATAGATGGACATAGTAGCGTAGTGTCACCTGTGGTTTTGTTCCACTTCACTGCCTCCGCTCAGCTACACAAAGTGGTCACACACATAAACTTAGGCCTTGCTGGCATGCCAGGGGATAGGTTCTGAAAGCTGTTTACCCACAGCACGGTTGATATGGGGGAGGAAAGGGTCTACAGACAAAACTGTGTTTTACTACCAGGCTGTAAACCTGCTTTTTAATGCTGTAATGCGTTTTATCACAGGAGTCCATGGAGAGTGACTCAAACAGCCACTGAAGGAGCTGCAGTTTTTGGCACTTCTTTGTTGGCAGACTTTTTCAGCCCCCAGAGGTTATCGCTTGGACTGTATAGAAACCTGCAGGAAAGGACTTCAGCAAACACTTTCCTCAAGAGTTTTTATGTTAATCACTCATTTCAAGGCTTTCTGAGTTCAACAAGATGTGCTTTTTGTAAATTGTGGTCCCCGTTAGCCGTGTGATTGACAAGTTGTTATGGTCTGATCATGCAGTGTCGCTCTTTTGTCAGGTAGATCCTGGTCACATCTGGTTTCAAAGACGTTCCTGATCACAGTTTCCAACATCTTTTATATACAGTCTATGATCTAGACAGGCAGATTTGGTTTCATGGCATCAAAAGCAAAACTTTGGCAATTAAAACCAAATTCATTTGTATACAACGTTGTGCGCGTTAGAAAACACTCTCTTACTTATTTCCTATGATTTTGGAACCTGATCCTTTAAAGCAGGCGTTTTTTCTTCTGTAAATAATAGGAGCCATATGGTTTGTATTGTAGTGGCAGTCAGGGATTCATTACTGCACCTTGAGGACTGCCTCACCCAGTGACATCATTTGGGGTATTTGTTTTTAAGGGAAATGAGGTAAAGAAAATGATCCGTCTCGCTCCATTTCATGTTTCTCACGTTTCTCATAATTTTAGTTTTCAGTTATTTGCTGCCATTTCATCAAGAACAGGTCTCATTTTACTCTAACGTTTCTACTTCAACTTCAAACTTATCTGTATATCTTCCTACAAACGCAGTTTAGAAAGCTTTTTCATGAGGATAAAATATTAAAACTATAAAAGAAAGAAAGAAAGAGAGAAGAAGAACATTTAATTACAAAAACAAATAAAAAGCATGAAAAAACTACAAAGGAAGAGCAGTGACTGCCACAAAATGACTGAGGAAGCGAATGAAGGGGCTCCAAGAATGAAAGCTCCTGACGTTACTTTCAACACCGTGCTGGTGTGAGTCTCAGATTTCTAATGTCTGATAATTCCTGAGGGCTGAAGCAGGAGGATTTCAGCCAATATTCCCATCTCTTCTGTCATCCTGCAGCGCTGTGGGGCTGTGCTTGGACTGTGTGAATAAGTGGAGTTCCTAATGAGACACCGGTATTGCGAGAGCTTGGCTCAGACCAGAGCCCAGTTTCAAGGACCCGCCCTGATGCAGCTGTTGTGCATTGCAGGCTGCACTGTAACGACTAATGGAGCTCACACCCACTCATATTACACATGAGAACAACTACACACACACATAAAAACACAATGAGGAATTGAAGCAAAAAAAGGGAGATGTTCTACTCATTTCCCGCTTCTTTCATCGCTGGCCTCGGCACAGTTACATGATTCACAGCTCAAAATGATCCTTATTTATCTCATATAGAACATATAGCTGCTCTGTCGTCTGTAGCCAAACAAAAAGGATGGTTAAACGTCATAATTGGCTTTAAATGATTATCCAAGGACAGCACTACAGCTCAGCACCTGCAGAGAGTGAGCCATGATGCACTGGACTGTTAGGGGATAATGGGAATTCCATTTGGCCATGATTGATTTTGCCAACGTGCATCTCGCTAAAGGCTTCCCGGCTGCTGGGGTTTTTGAGCCTGATGCATTCTTATCAACATGCTCAGCATCTTAGTAAGGGCCGGTCAGTGCTGTCAAATGAAATTAACTTATAAATAGGATCTCAGAACTTAGCTCAGTAATGTGGGTTTTTTTCATTTCAAGCACTCTGTGAGCATATTTTTCTGTTCTTATTCTGAGCAATTGTGTTTGGACACAGGACCAAACACAATCGAGCTTACATTGACATGCATAGGGCTACCTTTGTGAGAGTTTTGGATCAATTGACTGATTAAAATGTCATGAAATTTACAACTTTTAGGCTTAGGGTTAAGATTAGAATTAGGTTAGGGTTAGAAACGTAGTCGTGATGGTTAAATTAAGGGCTGAAAGGCCTGGGAATAAATGAATTCATAAAGAGTGCATGGATGCATGAACAGAGAGATCTAGTATTAGTAGAATAATACAAAGACAACCAAACATATGCTGCTACAGCTTCTTTTGCATTGTTGTGAGTAAACATTTACATGTTAAGGAAAAATTCAATCTATTATTTCACATCCACCCTCATACAGTATATATACTCCTACATATATATATATATACAGATACCCCACTATACCTTACAAATGTCATTGCAGCGTGCACACAAACCAAACATGGTGCCAGAGACAATGTGAAAGTTAACAAATGCTTAATATAGTCTTTAAGAGTTTCTTTTCTCTCATTGTTCCGTCAGAATTATGAATATTTGTGGTAAACATGAGGGTGTAGGTGGAACTCATTGCATGCCACAGTTATCACCAAAGCTCAGTTCATTCTTATGTCATGGAGCTCACAGATAATGGCTCCAGTGTTGCTGACTGGTCCTAACTGGTGCCATGCTGCCCTAAGCAAAAAGACAATAGTGGCTATTCTGTTATGGCCCAGCAAGAGTGTAAGTGGGTGTAAGGAATGACCAGTCAGGGGAAGGGGACAGGGGTGCCCAATATGGCCTCCACACAGTGACTGGACTGTGTCGCAGTCTGGAGGGGGGAAGATAGCACCACAAAGATCTGTCTGTCTGCCTCTACGCCCAGAATCCAAGTTCCATCGTGGGAGACACAGAGTGAAAGAAAGAGATAGATGGTGAGGGGAGAGGAGGAGATTCTACCCTCAGTCTGTTTCATTCGGTGGAGCTGGGACAGGATGGGGCGGTTGGGCATGTTCAGCAAGCAGGAAGGACGCGGGTCATCGGGGGATGCTGAGAGCGATGCACCGGTGAGCTGGAGGACCGCCACACAGACCGGTGACAGAGACGGCTCGGTAGAGAATAACACTTAGGGGCAGAGTTTGCTTTGTCTGGGCAACAATGGGCAGCATCCACTGGCATGTGCGGATGTTTAGCTTTAGAGGCGGTTAACAGCAATCGACTGAACAGAGGATGGACCCTTCAGTGGCTACTTAACAACCTGGATCTGGTGCGTTGCGTCATATCATTTCTTCATGTTGTACATATTAGTCTTTTGGTATATGTTTCAGGTTTAAGTCCAGTCATTATAATAGAAAGTAGTAAAACCAGGAAATCTTTTATTATTAAAGAATAATCCATTTCATCTGTATTATGATGAAACAGGCAGAGAGAATAAAAAAGATCAAGAAATGTGATCGTGGTAAGATAAAAGATCTCTTTTTGTTCTTTGGGAAATTGTCCCAGGCTCAGAGGAGCTCTCGCATAGATGTTTTAGAGAGGTTAATAAACTTATGATGAACTAATAAAACAATAAAATGCATTAAAGTGGGGTAAACTATTAAAAAAAGAAAAAACAGGAACCCCAGCAAATGCAGATGTTTTTTTGAACTTGCAGATGTTAAGAAATGTTTAAATTAAGAACATTTTATTCAGTGCTTCCAGGTGTAAGACGTCTTTCAGAAGCTTTTAAATACTACTTTAATTAAATATTAATCTTTTTTAAGTTGAAAACCTTTTTAAAAAGGCATTCAAGTGTAAGACGTGCACTCTTCTTCTATTTATAATTGTTTAATGAACACTTAAACTTTTTTCGGCATTTGGTTTCCCTCCATTTTCATATAGTCGATAAGCACTCCTTCTGTCCGAGCCCCGTTTGAGTGGTGAAATCCATCAGTGCCATCATGATTTTGTTGCGTGATAATGGAACATTAAATGTTTACATTGCATTACATTCTAATGATAATGTACTTTTGATCCAATATATCGTATGTACTGTCCAGTGAAGAAGAACCGATTGTATTTTTGGAAATGATTTGTGTTTAGTGGATTTTACTTTACTTGACCCATCTGACTGACAAATACATATAACATTAAGATTATTAGTTTTAGTATGTTTAGTGTGTCAAAATTATGTAAACTGCACACATGGAATATGCATGTGCAGTTGAAATGGGGGAGTTGAAACTTTAACGTGTGTACAAATAATTTATGCCACTTACAGGTGGATTCATTTTACATATCAGTGACAATCTTGTTTTTTTAGTTAAAGAAATTAAATGTTACCACTGACACCAACTTTCCACAAGGACAGCTGCAATTCATCACTTGTACTTTCATTTTTTCTCAATGAGCGCGGTTTAAATAGTTTAAATCGTTGACGATAACGCAAAGAAATTTGTAGAAAATGGACAAAAACATGCAAAATGTTTAGTGCTGTGAGTGACCATGACTTCAGTTCAAAGGCTTTTGATTGACACTCACCAATCTCTGTTACATCTTTTCTCTTTTTCTCTGTCTTATTCAGTCCAACTCCTGAAATCAACAGATCTCAGCCGCCACAGTCTTCTCTACCTGAAAGAGATTGGGAATGGCTGGTTTGGGAAGGTGAGCCCACTTCAGAAACCTCAATCTTCATAAAAACCTGCTGGTAATTTCAAATCTGTCGCTCCCTGCCGGGTAGATGAAACGCAGCATCGTTGAGACTCACATCATGGCTGTTAGTCTTTGCTGTGATCCCGGCTCCTGCTCGGAGCGGGAGTCGGTTAAAAATGTCCGACACGCTGCGTTACCTGAAATGTCTGAGTGTGTAATGCCAGCCCGATCCTCTCGCCTTTGATGTCAGCTTGTTCCCAAAGTGATAGACTTAGGCCTTGAGAACAAATTTTACGCTGCTAAATTTTCAAAGTAATAGCCCTCCTTGCAGCCTAAACCTTCTGGTGTGTTAACATGTTTTTACAACCAGATAACATGTTGTTGTCATTCTCTCTCGTTTCCCCCTTCTGCTTCTTTGTCTGCTTCTCCTCCTTTTCTTATTCATACTGTTCACTCATGAATATTCATCCACCCTCCTCATCCTTGTGCACCGTCACTGGGTATGTCCATCTGTTTGTGCGTATTATCTGCACTGCTGAACTCCCGCATGCCTGCTTCATCTCGTTTTGTCTGTCTTTGTGTAATGGTACTCCCATTGCATGTTTAATGTGTTTGCTTATGTGAACGTGGCCATCCTGTCTGTGTGCTTTCCCCTGTATGCATTTGTCTCTACTTGTTTCAGGTTCTTCTGGGGGAGGTGAACGCAGGCCTGAACACCACCCAAGTGGTGGTCAAGGAACTCAAAGCCAGTGCCAGCGTACAGGACCAGATGCACTTCCTGGAAGAAGCACAGCCTTACCGGTACACCTTCACCTCCCTCACATGTGTCTGTAGTTTATTCTTACATGGACAATTTAAGCAGTACATGTAAAATCTACAGTCTAAAAGTACTGATTGAAAGGGCAGAAGTAGTGCTTACATATGTCCAGTCTACATTTTAATAAAGTCTCCTTAACTGAAGCTGGATCAGGTAAACCTGAGCCACCCCTGAGCCCTGAGCATCTCTCATGTCTTTGTCATTTTTGTGTCCTCTGTCCTGACGTTTTAGTCCATTTTTGTTTGTCGTTTGCTCCTGGTTTCTCTCAATTCTCTTTCTTGTCACCCTTCCGGGTGTTTGAGGCAGACATCTGCAAATGTTTTATGTTCAAAACTTGAGATAAACTTATAAAATACTGACGGGTCAGCTTCCCAGGATCTATGAAACTTGCTTTTACTTGCTTTTCTGTAACTTTTATGTATAGCATCATGCTTTTGTTTTCCAATCACAATCAGTCAAATATTTTAGTTAAAACTAAGGATGCATGTCTTTAAATATACTTAATAAATACTGTAATATATAATTATTCATCCTAATAATTAATCCTTTATTTATCCCTGCAGAGGGATTCAGGCATTATCTGGGCAAATTATACTTTATACTTCCTTGGGAATACAAATGCAATGTAAAGCCAATACAATAACTCTGTCATAAACTCTTCTTTTAAAAATTTTATACTTTTTCCATTTTTGTTGGAAAAAAAAATCAGACTGAGGTCACGGTGTTTATATTCTAACGTGTTGCTGTTATTTTGCCCCTTTGTCGTTAACATAGGTTAAAATCTTCTCAGCGGAAATAACAGTAACACATACAAGCTTGTAAAAGTATAATAATGACAGACCTCTCGATGGATTGCATTAAAGTTGTTAAAGGTGATCGGTGCATAGAGAGTATCATAAGAATAATAAGTTAGAATAAATGTATGCCTGGTACATGTGCAAGAATAAAATGCAGATCAAGGTTAAAATCGAATCAGAGTAAAAGAAAAAACACTTTAAATGTACTTTAAGGTTAAATGGAAAAAATAAAAGCAGAGTATGAAGAATGAAAAATAAATGATATTACCACAAAACAGTACTTGTTAAATTAAGATGGATGGTGTCTCAGCGTGGTTGTCTAATATTTTCTTGAATACTCAAATATATCAACCATATCTCAATACCAAAAGTATTTATACCCATGTAATACTAAAACATATACTCGTGTTTAAAGGTGATACATAATATGTGCATGCTGAGATCCTGTTCTCTTCTGCTCTCCAGTGCCCTCCAGCATCCTGCTCTGCTGCAGTGTCTGGCCCAGTGCACTGAGATCACTCCCTACCTGCTGGTGCTGGAGTTTTGTCCACTGGTGAGTATTCAAAGCCATGAGACAGGTGCACAGAGACACTCTTTAAATCATTGTATGAAAAAAAAAATACAATACCAAATCTCAACTGGGGATTTTATTTTGACGATCCCAGTTTAATTTAAAGGGTTTAATATTTTAATAAAATCACCGTGTTTAACATTAGTTTATTAATGTCCTTGACAACTTTTTTGACTGTTGACTTTAATCCAAATTCTGTAGTACTTCAACTGATTGAAAGCATTTTAGTAATTTGTCATTGTAGAATGTTATATTAACTGTCTAATAAAATCCTTCTTGGCAGCTGCTGTAAGTATTTGGCAGACAAGCTTAAAGTGAGTCAATTTACACTTGTGCCACTCCAACCACTTCCCAGAATCCTTCACCGTGATTGGTTTAGTAGATTACACACAGATATTTATAGTGAATAATAGTAAAACCAAGAGCCTCCTGCCACTTCTCATCTTTTATTTTTATTCCCACTGTAGGTTAAGTGCAGGTGGGTAGTTCCTCTTATAAGGCGAGGTCGAGTGTGGAAATGTTAGCAAAAGCTAAACCAAAAACATCCCATTCAGATCTAACTTAGAGGAAACTTTGCAATTATTAGCATCAAACTTGTTATTTATTATGTAGACTCCAAACAGTCTAAAGCTTTAAGACAAACTAGAATGAAGACTGCCAAGAAGATGATATTTAGTCCAAAGAGAAGCTTAATTCACTCAGATGGCCGGATTTCTCGGCTCATCCCTAAAATCTCTAATTATCCATTTCCATAAAGAAAAGTGAAGACAACAAATTTGCTAGTTCGTCTGGTCTTCTCCTGTGCAATGTTCCGGTTTCTGACACCAATCAAAGTTTACATGACTGGACAAAGACGACGCAGTAAAATAGTAAGACTGCCCTCCAGTGGTCATACAGATGTTTTATAGCTCTCTTTCATGTGCAGGGGGATGTGAAGGGTTACCTCAGAAGCTGCAGAACCTCTGAAACCATGAGCCCAGAGCCCCTGATTCTTCAAAGGATGGCCTGTGACATTTCCTCAGGCCTCCTGCACCTGCACAAACACAACTTCACGCACAGGTAAAGAGTCGTTTCAGACTTAAGCCTGAGAAATCCGACTGCTGTCACTGATGCTGTTCAGTCAAGCAGGCAGTCTCTGTTTACCTCTGTTTACCCTATAAATAACACAATTATTCTATATCATCAGTCCTCTTTTAGCTGAAGCAGTTAGTTTTTTGTATGCCTCAGTTCTGCCCCAGCACAGGCCCCGACTCACCTTCAGTCTGATCTTAACCAGAGACTTTCAAAATGCAGACCAAAAGGTGTGACTCTCGTAAATGCCTGTATTTTTTAAATATTTTAAAACGGTCCAGACTGCTATGACTTTATTTCCAAATCGTCAACGTATTGTGTTAGAAAGACATCGGCTAGGACTAGCTCTCGTACATATTTCTAAAACGAATTTTTACCAGAAGGTGGTCAAAGTTATTAATTTGTATTTACCCTGGTGGCCTGGAAAAGAGAACTTCTTTGGGAAATGCAGAAGTTAGAAGAGCAGTCGCACATGTTCAAAAACATTTCTACCCGTTGGTGAAATGCTGCCAAAAAGTTTTGAAAGCTTGCAGAGAATATTTGCACAAAGTGACCCGACTACCACTCTTTTGGTGTCCAACAGATACTCAGGTTTTTGCCCTGATAACGATCATTAATTTAAGAGTCACCATCTGACTCATCTGGTTTCTTGGATAGTAGAATTAAAGGACGCCTTTGATTTTAGCCATAAGGTTATCGTCTCTGTGATCTACAGCAGTGAGCCTGTATATCATAACTTACTGTTCTTCAATACTGATAACAGATTTCAGTCATTGCTGTTCAGTGAGAACACCGGATGGCTTTACTAACAGACAAGATGCAGTCATCTAATGCGGTTTATTTGTAGAGTATTACTGCTGAAGCCTCCAAACTACCTCACACGTGTCCATTCATTTAAATCGGTTAACGTTCAGTGAATGCTTAACCCAAGCTTGATCTGCTTTCAGTTGAATGAATCAAAAGCCCTCCTCAAACATGTCCTTCAAACTTCTTGAAAATCCAGCTTTATTAACCGTTTTTCATATTTGTGTGTGTGTGTGTGTTATTTTTCTGTCTGCTGTGCTCTATTCAAAAAGATTTTTTTTTTTTATTTCAATGAGATTTTTCTACTAAGTATTACAGATATCTCGCTCTGAATTTGAGATTAGCCTTTTGCCTCTCGGTCGCTTCCTGAAACAATATCCTGGTGCTGCCTGAGTGCTCCCTAAAGACTCCAGCATCAGTGATTTTGTTGCAGGCGGTGATCCCTCCTCTCCAGGACTCCAGTTTTTGTATTTTTTCCAATAATTTATTGTTATTTTATCTAGTTTTCATTTCACTTCATACTCAAAAAAAGAAAAAGTTGTATTCCTACAACAGTACACCTGGTTTTATCATCAAAACATACTTAAAGTATTCAAGTCATGACTTTAAATCATGGTGGATAAGTTTACCTATAATAGTATAGATTCATATTTCAAATGCAAAATAAGAAGTACCTGAAGCTTTAAATGACATAAACAATACAAGTAATTACTCTTGTCCTGTTGGGCACTTACGGCAAGGCATTTCCTGTATATTTTATTTCATTTTAGTAAAATTTACTTAATTTGTTTTGTTTATTTTTAGCCTACTGTGAAAACACAGGACTAAATGCTGTTGTTTGCAGGACTTCTAAGCATTTTTGTACATTGATAAAAATGTTCTAGTCTTGTTGTTTTGTGTTTGCTAATGTTAGAGAGACATAACAGCTGTTTACCCCCCTCTCCAGTGACCTGGCTTTAAGAAACTGCTTGTTGACGGCTGATGTCTCAGTGAAGATCGGAGATTATGGTCTGGCCCACACAAAGTACAAGGTACACAACCAGTGTGTTAAATGTGAAAAAGATCAGCAAACAACAAACTGGTCCTGTTGCTCTTTGTAAAGTTTGAAAATATATTCTGTATTCATCACTAGCAGGCAACAAAAAAGCAAGCTCGTTATATAAATAGTCAGTTCCCAAATGGTTCTAAGTTTACATTAATCACAGTCGAGTGAATTTCTGCAGGGTTATAAGAACGTTCTTTTCACTTTTTAGCATTATATCAGAAAAGGCTAAATTGTCCAGCAGGTCATTTAGTTTGAATTTGTTTTTGTCATATTTCTGCAACTTAACAATTTACCTGACCCTCGTTTCAGGACGATTACTATGTGACATCAGACCAGATGTACGTGCCCCTGCGCTGGATCGCTCCAGAGCTGGTGGACGAGGTGCACGGAAACCTGCTGGTGGCAGACCAGACCAAACACAGCAACATCTGGTATCTGATCAATACAAATGATCTTTTGTATTTTGTGAGGACGATCGCTGACATCATGTATAGCCCTTAACCATCATTTTAAATACTGTACCAAGTTACCTAAAACAATCCTTAAGTTAGCTCCAAACTTACTGAGGATGTCACCAGCGTGTCGTCACTCCCAGAAGTCTAAAACAAAATGATTATATTGCATTCTGTTGAATAAGATTTAAATTTTGAAGTTTTAGGCCAAATATATATTATGATAATATTATTGTAATTCTCTATTACTTTTTGAACAGTTTGTAAGACGTGAAATCGCCAGCTCTAACTCCATGGATATAAGTTATAAAGAATGAAACACACAGGAGCTTTTATAATATTAATACACTAACAAACGCTTATATAGTTGTAAGTTTTTAACAGTAGGTAAAAGGATGGACGTTACTGCAGGATTATAAGAAATGTATACATGAAATGTACATGAAGTCACTAATAAGATATATTTAATCTTGTCCTGTGTCTCAGGTCTCTTGGGGTGACTATGTGGGAGCTGTTCGAGCTGGGAAACCAGCCCTACAGACACTATTCTGACAGACAAGTGCTGACCTACACTGTTAGGGAGCAGCAGCTGCGACTGCCCAAACCGCTGCTCAAAGTACCCCTCGCTGAACGCTGGTGAGTCACACATAAATGCAGCAAAAATGGTAAATGGCCTGTATTTGTATAGCACTTTCCTAGTCCCTAAGGACCTCAAAGCACTTTGCACAACCTGTCATTCACACACTGGTGATGGCAGCTACATTGTAGCCACAGCCACCCTGGGGCGTACTGACAGAGGCGAGGCTGCCGGACACTGGCGCCACCGGGCCCTCTGACCACCACCAGTAAGCAACGGGTGAAGTGTCTTGCCCAAGGACACAACGACCGAGACTGTCCAAGCCGGGGCTCGAACCGGCAACCTTCCGATTACAAGGCGAACTCCCAACTCTTGAGCCACGATCGCCCCACAAAACACAACACATAAAGCAACACAAGTAAATCCCTTTCAGGAGGAGGTTTAATGAACTTCCAATTGTTATTCTTTTGTTGTTGCACTATTCTTGGACTCTGTTGCTGTAGCCTTGTATGATTCACAGTTCACAATGAACATCGCAGTAACTTTTTACTTCCATACTGGGCTTTGGTGCAGCTCCATGCCTCAGTTATGGCACGTGTATATATTGATTTTTTGGTTTGGATTATGTTGCATATTAGATTTTGCAATATTATTTTCTGATTTTACGTATTTGAGTTTTTTATATATTTAATTACTTCATTATCACCCACCTACTTTCATTTAATTTTAATTAAACTTTTCTTTCTTTCTTTGTGCCTTGTGTTTTGGGTCTACAGGTATGAGGTGATGCAGTTCTGCTGGCTGCAGCCTGATCAGAGGCCAACCGCAGAGGAAGTTCACTTGCTGCTCAGCTACCTATGTGCCAAGGGGGCCAGCGAGGCCGAAGAGGACTTTGAGAGACGCTGGAACTCCCTGCGTCCCAATACTGGATTCAACAGTCAGCGTGGTGCCTCAGCGATGTCACGGGACCACCCCTCATCAACCACCTCATCTTTCCCACTCTTAGAACCATTTTCTACTGGTGATGGCTACCACTCAGAGTCTGGAGATGACATACTAACAGTCACTGAAACCAGCCACGGCCTGAACTTTGAGTACAAGTGGGAGCAAGCCAGGGCAGACCAGTCATACAGAGCCCCAGACACGTCTAGTACCTTAGGTCAGGTAAACCATCATTGTCAGGAAGCATTTTACCCACCTGGAGGCATTGTGGGAGGCTGTCCCATGGAAAGCCTGAGCCATGGAGTTTCTCCTTCCTACTATCAACCTAAACATCTACACGCTCCAGGTGTACTTCCTGTCCTCAGTGCCCATAGCCCCTCAGTAAACAGTGAATACTACATTCGCATTGAGGAACCAGTAGACTGTAACATTGATCCAGACTACACCATGGTCTCATACAGCCCAGACTACCAGGGCAGCAGTGGGAGCTTCCTGACTGGGAGCGCAGACTCGGGTGAGTGCATGGCCTGCCCATCACAGGCTAAAACTATGGGTCCTTATTGGTCAGCTGACATCCATAAATCTGACATGTATGACTCTAATGACTCAAGTCCCGCCATCTCCCTGACAATGGAACCCCTTTTAGGTCAAGTGTCAGATAACAGCCCCCTACGACCCTGGGAGTCTAGTCACTATGTGTCCTATAAAGATCGAGATGGGGGCTATTATTTTGACCACTCACCACCTTTGGGAATAGATCACTATCTGATCGGAGGTGAGCTCTCCAGAGAGCATCATCAGGAAAGCTGGGGCTCAAGAAGCCTGCGTCAGGCTTTGGGGGAGTTGGAGAACCCACTAGTGATATCCCATTCTATAAACAGTCCATCTCAGCAGGCTTACAGAGACACATACCTGGACACAAGTCAGATGTCCATTATAGGAAAGAATGTCACTGGAGGTTATTATGACATGATGGGTTCCCTGAGGAAGACTATGCCCAGCCACACAAGACACAACAGTAACTCTGTCAGTATAAACATGGAGACTCAGGGGGCTCTCTTCATCGGACACAGAGACAGTGACTCAGAAGAGGAAGATGAGGACATATTTGTTGAGAGACACACGTGCAATACTTGGCCTTCGAAGCACCGCCACAGCAGTGCCGGTCACCAGAGACGGGCAAGCCATAGTTGCCGACAGGACACCTACGCCGATTTCCATTATACAATGCCGAGTACAGACATCGAGGACTCCTGGCCAGAAGGACACAGCCTGGCCTTTCACTCTCTACCCAAACCCATCGATTATCTTGAGCCACACCAGGTCAAAGATAATAGTGCCTGCCTTAGTTTGAGTAAACATCATGCTATGGTGGTGCCCTCGGAAAACTGCAATGCCTACATTTACATGTGCCATGAAGGTGAGACTCAGGTGCCAACATCTGGAGAGTGCTGCCACTCGCACTTTGTTGACCCACTCACTGGCTTGCTTGTTCGAAACACAAGCTTTTGTCAGCTCTACAGTCACACTAACTACAGAGATAAAGTCATTGACATGCCAAGCAATGAAGAGATGATCAATTTATCACCAGCTCCAGGAGGTCCCATCGTGGCCAAATCTGTGGACTGTGGAGAACAGTATGTCGATCTTACAACTGATGATGTCCAAGCTAAAGAGAAGAGGGAGGACGTTATTAAGGAAATCATACAGAAACTGCCAGAGCCTAGAAAAGAAGAGGTGACTCTAACAATGACAAAAGCCACTCAAGCCACTCCACCTCCTGATGATAACACGCATGTGATGGTGGCGGTGACAGATCCACAGTCAGAGATGAGTCACACCAGTGACAGTGGTGTTGACCGTGAAGATTCCAATGTAAGCCTTGCTGACATACTCGACTGCAGTGACGATGACGAAGAGGAAGACATCACAGACGATATAACTGATGTTACTTCAGGCATCTTCGCTGATGAGTCCAGTGAGCTGAATGCTTCTCCCGCCTTCAAGTTGCTACAAAAGCAGGTAGGAACACCCGATTCCATGGATTCCATGGATCTGCCGTCTGCAGCTGGGTCTTGTGAAGGCTCCAGCCCTGCGTCATCCCACCCTTCCAGCTCACCTAAAGCTATGGACAGCGGCTATGACACCGAAAATAATGAGAGCCCCGAGTTTGTTCCCAAAGAACCTCATGAACCTCGTGAACAACCTTTAGGAAAACCTGCTCTTGATGCCAGCCTGGAGGAGGAAGAAGTCCTGGAGGAAGAGGGAATTGAACCTAAAGTGGTGCCCACAGAGGGTGAGTCATCGATGGGTGAAGATTTGGCACTAGAAGCATCACAGGCAGATGACCAAATTCTGTTACCCTTGAGCGATAAGACGCCATACAGAGACTCTGCCTACTTTTCAGACTATGAGAATGAAAAGCAGACTCGGCATGAGGGAGAGGAACTCCAGATGGGGAAAACAGATGAGCAAAACATTGCAAAAGAACCAAACATGCAGGAAAAGAAAGCTGCAAAAAGGAAAAATGATAGAGAGGAAGAACTAAAGGATGTTGTAGTGAACAAGGACATAAAACTTGAAACGAAACAAACAGTAACAGACACAACAGAATTCTCTCCTGCACCAGAGATTGAGGAGTACTTGACAGAGGACTGTTGCGAAGATGAGACTTTAGGACTTCCTCCAGAGCCTTCTGATACTGAGGGAGGACTGGATGAATGGCCATCACAGGAAGAGAGCTCATCCTTGGGAGACTGGGCAGCTGAGGTGGTGGGGGCCATGGAAGAAGCTCTTGGTGCCCTGAATGGAGATTGTGCCACCAACGTAAATTTAGATAAGGAGGAAGCAGATGACATAAAAGACTCTGCTCAAACTTCAGAAACTTCAGAGGAGGCAGCAACCGAGATGGTTCAGAACCGGCCATCAGGCATATCCAGTGAAATGAAACACACCTTACCCAAAGATGAGGTAGCTTTGCAACAAACCTCAAACACCAGACGATTTTCCTCTTCCTCCCCTCCACCTCCATCCACCCCACCGCCTCCGCTCCGTGCAACAGAGGGCAGAGCATCTCCGGCCGACGGGGAGGAGGCCGACGAGGAGGACGGCGATACCGATGACAGCGACGAGTCGGACGAGGAGCTGCAAAGCTACAATATGCAGGAACAGAGCGGAGGGGAAGAGAGTGAGGAAGAGTGCCACCCAGTGCCTATTGTGGTGAGCGACAACAGCGAGGCCCATAAACTGCGAAGCCTGCTCAAGATGCCAGCATTGCTCACTGAGGAGAACCTGGAGGAGGAGCTCGAACACAAGAAGAAAACAGTGTCTTTTTTTGACGATGTTACCGTGTATCTGTTTGACCAGGTGAGTGTCAAAGAGGGAAGATTAGCCTTAATATTGGCTCTATTAATGGCACATCAATAATGTTTATTCTGGTCCACTCACTGACTCTTTTAATATCACAACTGCTAGGAAAGCCCAACTAAAGAGCTCGCCGAGCATGGCTTTCCTTTAGGAGCAGAAGGTTCTCGAACCAAACCCCAAGAAAGGGTTAATGCCTCAGATGACTCTTCAGACGGGAACATTTCGGAGGAGAGTATGTATTATTCTTTTACTTTCAAATGTGCAAATGTGAATATGATTACACACAATGTATTAGCACACTGAAGACTTTCTCATGTTAAGATATCAAACTATTACTTCCTCCCCTTTGCTGTTTTCACTCAGGTGCGGGTTTTGAGTGGGAAGATGACTTCCCCCTACTCCCACTGCCAACATCCTCAGCTGCATCTGAATCCCCTCCACCCCGTTCCATCACCACAACCCCAGACACTAAACCAGCCGTGCAGTATTCCCGCTTTACCGTCTCTCCCTCCAGCGTTTCCCGGTTCTCCATCACTCACATCTCAGACTCTGATATGGAATCTGCAGGAGGTAGGTCACTTCTGCAAACTCACGAGAAACTCATATTTTTAACAATGGATATACATATCTAATTTTGCCTCTGTAAACTATCACAGCGAATTTTAAAATCAATCATCATGTGGACTTTCAGCTTTATTTCAATAGGTTTTATGAAAACGTTGCAGTAAACGTGTTGATATGAAGGTTTTACACTCTGTATTTTTTCTTCCCAGAGATGTCAGATGGAAACTGGCTAGTAGCTGCATCTTATGAGATCACAGTTTTTGTGCATGATCGCTGACAAATAAAGAATAAAACTAAAATGCATCTTTCTGCTGTGTTAGACTTAAACCCAGTCTGGGAACCTGGCCCATTAAAGATGCAATTGTTGGCTGCAGCATATTGCCAAAAGCTGAATTGCCATAATAATGAGAAAATACACTCTTGCCAAATGTCTTTGATATGTGCCAATGTTTTGGGGATAAAGATGCCCAGTGGCCTGTAAAAATGGGTGATGTACATTAATCCTTTCTGTCTCATTGTGTTTCTGCAGGAAGCAGTGAAGATGGAGACAAAGAATAAGAAGCTGTGGATATTTACTGCCTCTTTGTGACAACAACTCGGTCTACTAGCATGACTACTGATTTCATTTTTAACGTCAGGTTTTAGAAACACAAGACAGTGCCTCTCACCGCCTGTGGACACTTTTGAAAGGTCCGTCTCACCACCATGTAGGTCTGGCCTAAGCTGTTTAGAATACTGAAAAGAGAATTGTTAATATATAATATTTCAAGAATATTAATATATACGGTATGTATGATGAGTTTAAGGAACCAGGGGGAACTTGTATGTTGAATCTACATATTTTTTTGGGATTAAAGAAACAATGTGGAAGGACAGACCTTTGAAAAGCGTTACATTTGCCACATCTTTCACTTTCTAATTCGTCATGGGGAGCATTCATAAGAGTGTGGAGCCACCTGGACTTTAAAGAAAGAGGACTGCTAAACTGTTGCTGAGTAAAAGACACAATGTCAACTTTCTGACTTTTCAACAAAGGATCAGCACTTTGAACAAGACTGTACAGCTCCGCAGACTTTATACTTTTTAGGAAATGGTTTTACCTGTATTAATAATGAATATCAAAAAGAATCTTTAAAGTATCGCAAGTAATATAATGTCAGTATTTGGGATCATTCAGAGACGTGCTCGTGTGAAAGATGGAAGCGCAGGGGATCCTAATGGCTGTCTGCTTACAGGATGTTTTCTGTTTTTTGAGGAAACAGCTGAGCAACCTTGACAACCTAATAATTATTTGTGACTTTTTTCATTGTCACATCAGGACCGCGACTGTACTGTTTTACACAAACATCACTCAATTTACCAAACTGGGCGCCAGCACCACAATCGCAGCCAACTCCTCTTTACTGTAAGCATCAGACACAACATTGTGACTATAATGGGAAGAAGTACAGAGGTCATTTCAGGCTGAAGTCTTATGAAAGTTTCTTATAATATAGCAATGCATGGTTTCACATTTACAAGAATTTACGGCTAAGAAACAAAAGGAAAGTGTTTTTATTTTTAAGGCAGGTACACAGGTCATTAAAACTGACATCGACTGAACCTAACAGTGATGTAAGCCAGTAGGGGTGGGCAATATAATGTAATATTTTATCATGATGTGCGTGTACTGGATCTTCAGCTCAAAAATATAGACAAAATGTCTGTTTTGGTTAACCAGCAGATGCCTGACAAATCAAGGCACTTCATCACATTGATGCAAAGATACTGTTAATCCAACATTGCTAGAGAGCAATAATACTCACTGACATGCGAGAAGATGTAGTGCAGCCTACGGAGGTACTGAAGGCATATATCCCTTTTCCACCGACACAGTGTTGGTTCACAGTATTAATAAAAGTAATTGTTTAGTAACAGAAAACTGCTGGGCCTGCTGGTGTCAGTGGTCATGGGAGGGGAATGTACCAAAAACCACAGTTCCTATCATGGCCACTTGAGGCTGGAGTCAGTTCCCATAAACTCCCATGTATAAAAAATTCAGCTTTACAGCCTTAATAAGCACGAGTCCAGCTTGGCACAAAAATGGTTTGGGCCTCTAAAGATAGATTTTTGGTATTGTTGCATTTTTTGTTTTGCTTTTATTAACTCAAGGTCACTGCATGACCTTCACCCCTCAACTGAGTGTAAAACAGCTGGGATGAGTGTCAGCACCTCTAAGTGTGAGTTATGGTTCATTCTCTAATTATCAGGAAGTGGAGGATGAGATGGATTCGTTAAACATCAGCAGTGATGTGGGTGTTGTACTGGGCTGTTGTGGTGAAGAGAGAAGTTTTTTTATTTAAGAGTCTATGTTCCAACCCTCATCCTTGGTCATGTATCAAGGTAATGACCGGAAGATTAAGGTAGGGAATACAAGTGGACACGTTTCCTCTGCAGGGTATCTTTGTTCAGCTTTAAAGATGTGGTTGAGGTCATTTGGATATCCGGTTAGGGGATCGCCTGGGAACTTCTTTCAGGCACACTCAACTGAGAGGTGACACCAGGCTAGACCCAGAATCCAATGGACAGATCTCACCTGACCTGGGAAGGTCTCAGGATTCCCCAGTCCAAACTGAAAGTGATGCTGTGGAGAAGGACAACTTGAATACCTTTGCTTGCTGCCACCATTACAAAACTTTAAATAAGTGGACATGGATGGATGGGTGGATGGATGGATAAATACAGTGGGGCAAAAAAGTATTTAGTCAGCCACCGATTGTGCAAGTTCCCCCACCTAAAATGATGACAGAGGTCAGTAATTTGCACCAGAGGTACACGTCAACTGTGAGAGACAGAATGTGAAAAAAAAATCCATGAATCCACATGGTAGGATTTGTAAAGAATTTATTCGTAAATCAGGGTGGAAAATAAGTATTTGGTCAATAACAAAAATACAACTCAATACTTTGTAACATAACCTTTGTTGGCAATAACAGAGGTCAAACGTTTACTATAGGTCTTTACCAGGTTTGCACACACAGTAGCTGGTATTTTGGCCCATTCCTCCATGCAGATCTTCTCGAGAGCAGTGATGTTTTGGGGCTGTCGCCGAGCAACACGGACTTTCAACTCCCGCCACAGATTTTCTATGGGGTTGAGGTCTGGAGACTGGCTAGGCCACTCCAGGACTTTCAAATGCTTCTTACGGAGCCACTCCTTTGTTGCCCGGGCGGTGTGTTTTGGATCATTGTCATGTTGGAAGACCCAGCCTCGTTTCATCTTCAAAGTTCTCACTGATGGAAGGAGGTTTTGGCTCAAAATCTCACGATACATGGCCCCATTCATTCTGTCCTTAACACGGATCAGTCGTCCTGTCCCCTTGGCAGAAAAACAGCCCCATAGCATGATGTTTCCACCCCCATGCTTCACAGTAGGTATGGTGTTCTTGGGATGCAACTCAGTATTCTTCTTCCTCCAAACACGACGAGTTGAGTTTATACCAAAAAGTTCTACTTTGGTTTCATCTGACCACATGACATTCTCCCAATCCTCTGCTGTATCATCCATGTGCTCTCTGGCAAACTTCAGACGGGCCTGGACATGCACTGGCTTCAGCAGTGGAACACGTCTGGCACTGCGGGATTTGATTCCCTGCCGTTGTAGTGTGTTACTGATGGTGACCTTTGTTACTTTGGTCCCAGCTCTCTGCAGGTCATTCACCAGGTCCCCCCGTGTGGTTCTGGGATCTTTGCTCACCGTTCTCATGATCATTTTGACCCCACGGGATGAGATCTTGCGTGGAGCCCCAGATCGAGGGAGATTATCAGTGGTCTTGTATGTCTTCCATTTTCTGATGATTGCTCCCACAGTTGATTTTTTCACACCAAGCTGCTTGCCTATTGTAGATTCACTCTTCCCAGTCTGGTGCAGGTCTACAATACTTTTCCTGGTGTCCTTCGAAAGCTCTTTGGTCTTGGCCATGGCGGAGTTTGGAGTCTGACTGTTTGAGGCTGTGGACAGGTGTCTTTTATACAGATGATGAGTTCAAACAGGTGCCATTCATACAGGTAACGAGTGGGGGACAGAAAAGCTTCTTACAGAAGACGTTACAGGTCTGTGAGAGCCAGAGATTTTCCTTGTTTGAGGTGACCAAATACTTATTTTCCACCCTGATTTACGAATAAATTCTTTACAAATCCTACCATGTGGATTCATGGATTTTTTTTTCACATTCTGTCTCTCACAGTTGAAGTGTACCTCTGGTGCAAATTACTGACCTCTGTCATCATTTTAAGTGGGGGAACTTGCACAATCGGTGGCTGACTAAATACTTTTTTGCCCCACTGTAACTCCATCTCAATACAGGAGTTTAGGGGCCTAGCTGCTTTTCATACCTTCACCCTCCAAATAAATATCTGTCTCCAAAGAAAGGCATGGTAGAGTGGAAAAACCACAACGCTGTCAAACCTGTCACAATGGTTCTCAAAAGACTCCAAGGCAGAACTGCCAGGAATGCCACATTGGTGGAAAAGCAGTAACAGATACCGCGGTAGAAACATTTTTTCATTGGTGTGTACCATCATATTGCCCATCCCTGCACGCTAACATCTCAAGTTACCCAACAACATTTAAATACTGTCCGGTTTTTGTCTGCACTGAGGTTTGTCTGAACAAATGTGATTTTTGTGTTTGTAAATCAGCACATTATAGATCCAGTATTTCTCTGTTTCTGACCATTTACCCATCATGTTATGTTTGGAACAACTTGTTTGGAGCAGATTTGTACAATAATTCTAGGATTAGAAGTTGAACTGTTGGACTTTTTTCAGACTAACAGGAAAAGACTGTTCAAAATCATTATCACACAAAATGAATCCCTTTGAGCCTCATTGTTGTTAAGTGAGACTCTAATTTATAATAAGCCTAACTGGTCTGATCAGCTTGTTGAAAGGCCACAGAGGGCTGATGTCATGATGATAAGAAAATGCTGTCATGCTTTGCTCTGTTTGTAAAACTGTGAGAAAGACTGATGGGTTGGTGTGTTTGCTGGATGGAAAAGTTTGATTCCACCTTTGAAAGATGCTCGGTGTCTTAAATGTTTGTTTGCCTTCCAAGGCTTTAATATTCTGTAACAGTTTAGCATAGAAACATCTAGATGGCTGTCCGTAATATTTTTGTATCTCAACAAAAATACTTTTTAGAGTATTGCTGTACTGTATCTGTGAGGGAGGGAAGGTTTAAAAAATCTCTTATGTTTATTGTTGCCAAAGAGATGCTGTGTATGTTTTCACCCCATTGTGAGGACAGACAGGAAGCTCACTGGCCTTGAACCAAAGGCGCAAACGTGCGGGAGAAGCTTTGGTTGAGATACTGTCATAATGTGTGCCCCAACAATGACCTGGTCACATCGTTACTTTCTGTACCTTCTATCAATTACAAATAAAATCTGGTTTACACATGTTAAATATATTGGCCATTTTTTTACGTGTTTTTAAATCAATTAATTTATTTACACATGTAGACTCTAAAATCTTACAGAGTTGTTAAAGAGTTCAGATGTAAAATTTAAAGAGTCCTTAGATTCATTTTGGACAACCAACAAATACTGAAGAACTCTGATATTAAATATAAGTTTTTAAAACTTCATTTTTAAATCCATGTATAAAACAAAACAGTCTCTCATCTTCGTTGTCTGTGTTAAAAGGTGCAATGGGAACCATTTTTGCACTCAAAACCTATTAAGCCACCAAATTCCAGTCACATGGTGTGTAAAGTCTTCTATAGTATAAACGTACCGTATATTATATCAACTTAACAGGAATGTAAAAATACAGAAGATTGATATGTTTTCAGGTTGCTTGTGAACTTCCTCGGGCACAGGAAACATTGTATTTTACCCAAACAAACTTTTCAGATAATCGATGTTATTTTTTCAAAACATTTTAGCATTATAGTTCTCTTACAGGACTTCAATTTGGGCAATTTTTTACAGTAAGTAAAAATTCAATATAAGCTGGGTTAGAAGAAAGGCAGAGGATCAGGTAGAAGGGTCACGAAGGCAAGCCAATATATGAAGAAACTTCTTGGTGAGTGTCAAATCCAACACCCATTTCCATTTGTCCTTAAACTCACAGGAAGACGATCTGAAACTAAACTCTGTGTTTTTCCATAAAGAATTTTATATTTCAAACAAGTGGATTCCTTTAGGACACAGGTGTCAAAATCCAGGCCTCGAGGGCCGGTGTCCTGCAGGTTTTAGATGTGTCCTTGATCCAAAACAGCTGATTTAAATGGCTAAATTACATCCTCAACATGTCTTGAAGTTCTCCAGAAACCTGGTAATGAACTAATCATGTGATTCAGGTGTGTTGACCCAGGGTGAGATCTAAAGCCTGCAGGACACCAGCCCTCAAGGCCTGGAGTTCGACACTCCTGCTTTAGGACATCAAATAAAAAGTAGTAAAGTTTTAATCTCTCAACCTCTATCGTTTAAGTTTTAAAGGTTTTACTCTACCAGCACTATTGTTCTTCAAACTGTGTTTTCTTCTAAGTGAATCATAATGGCATCAGATGACTCTGTGTAACCAAAAGGTTACAACCCATCTGAGATAATGTGCCAGGAATAAAAATGGGATTTATCAGGTGTAGCATGTCGCCTGCATGCAGGATGACTCAGGATATCCCAGCAGAATATCCAGAGAAACGATGCTGTTGTTGTCAGGTGGAAGGGTGAAGTCGATGCATGGTACATTCTCATCATCTTTACACTCTGTGTCATGCAACTCACTGAGGACAGCATGTTAAAGGGAGCCTGTTATGCTCAGTTCCAGCTCCATGTTTTTATTGCTGAAGAGTACCAGTCGAGCTTTGTGTGTTTACAGCTATCCTTATTTATCTTATTCTGTGCTAAAACTTTGACCACCTTTAAAATTAATGAGGAAAAGTGTAACAGATCAATTTTAAAGTTTCTCAGGGTTAAATTTTTGAGCATTATAACAGATAAAAAAAAACACTGCACAATATTGTTAAATACTTGATTCTTTATTGTCAGAATTAAACTAAAAAACAAACAATTTGTTTACCATCAACTCACATCATTATAGTGTAGACTGCCAGTACAGTACTCCTTATGTTACATTAACGTAGGTTTTATTGGTTTCCATATTTCTGAGTCACATAGTTTTCAGCTAATTTCTTATATCTCCCCCTGAAACATAACTGTAAAATGAGCTGGGACATGTGGGATCATCTAATAATAAATAATGCAGATATTTCCAAAACATCCCGTGTAATTTTGTATTAACTATAGGGAAACTGAAGACAGCACTATAAGTGTATGAAGACTTGATAATTTTAACTATCAAATATATTATAAGAACAATAAAGCATATAGTTGAAGTGAAGTGAAGTTTTTCATGAATTGATCTCAATAATTAAGAACAGTTTCCTTAGAAAGACAATTAAAAATGATTATCATAGCAGGTCAGAGCACAAAACAGAGTGAATAACTGAATCACCCAATGCAGGTGAATCATTATGGATATATATGTACCTCTGTACTACACAAGTACTCTGATATAATGAGAAGGTACTAGCATGATCTCTGCAGAATCCAGAATTTGATTTTTCCTCATAATTAATATAAAACAATGGAGTTTTTTGGAAATATCCTCAGACATATACAGCTGAATACCAGCTGACTTTGGGGAAAATATGTGTGAAAAATTCTAGAAACTTTAAAAATAGCCTTAAAGAAAATCTCTTTTTCCTTTCTAACCGTCTAAATCCAGGTGAGGAAGTCGAGTTTTATTGCCATCTAGTGGTGGATACATGTTTTGCATGCACATACAATAAGGTGCATGATAGTTTCGATGTGTTATTACACATGGATTACATCCATGTGTAATAACAAGCTCCGTCGTTCACTACATTGGAGGTACGGGTGCTTTAATAAGGGCGGAAAGTACTGAGGCTAATTCTGCTCTGCTAATATGAAAAGTATAAAAACAAATAAATCAGACTTGCAATTGTTGCTTAAATCGGGTTTAAAACCAGTTACATTCAAATTTGTTTCTTGTCAAATCTCAAAGTCTTAATTTTTATTATTGTGAATAGGAATTCACCTCATAGTCCTGTTAACTAAAATTTACTGATGAAATTCATCAACAACTTAAAAGAAATCTGGTTCTCTGAAGGCTAAGAAAAAAAAAGTATTTTTATGTCAGTTCATCACTTATTAATAGGAATTAAAATTTCAGGTCTCTTGTGTTATTGGTTTTCTTTAAAAGATATTTCAGTGAATGACCCTCATCCACTGAAATATTTTTAAAGAGGTAATTTTTTATATTTATGGAGATATTTTAAAATTCCATTAAGATATATTAAAATACTCAGATAAATATGAAACTTTCAAAATGTCCTATTTTGAAAATGAGCCTTTCACAAATTTTGGATATAATTTTGAGAAACACATGCTTGAAAGATGCGAGGACAAAAATTTTAAAAACAACTTTCACATCCTGGAATAATTTTCTGAATAATAATTTTCAAAAAAGTTGAGACCTGAAATTTTGCATAATTCCTGATGTGGGTCCTTCCCCCTAGATATATATCCAGCAGTTAAGTAGTTCAAACCTGTTTTCCAGTTTGCTATTCCAACATGAAGGTAAACCAAACCTAACCTGAGCAGGTACCCACACTGGACCCTAGAATATCATTATTATCAGTAAGAACCATGACACTTACTGCAATCAAATAATTGTTCATGCTAATGAAAAATAATCAATAACTCAATAAGTGGGAAAAGCAGAGGGATGGTGTGATTTTTCTAAATGTAGTTTTCAGTACTTTATCAAGTTATTATTACACCCCCACTTAAATCTAAGATTTAAATGTATTTTAAATTCTTAAACAAGTAAACCACAGACACCGAAACGAGCACATCTTAATGACCTCAGTGCAACCAACACAACCTACGTTAGCGTGACCCTGTTTGCCTGTCAACGATTACCTTAAACTAGATAAACAACATGCAATTACAAAGTTTCTCCTGTTGATTGTGTTACTGAATTAAATCTCAGCTGAACATGTTGCTTTAAGAAGATCTTATAAAGTGCTTGTTCACTACGAACAATAACAATCAAACATGAATCTGAGAAGCAGTGAAATTCATTATTAAGTGTAGGTACAAACGCCTGCACGGCTGCTTATCTCTAGTACTGCAGAAAGATAAAAGATTTCCTGTGAGTACAGAATTAGTTGAAGGTACAGTACTACGAGTAGTGTGCTTATCAGTTGTGATGCTATCAGCACAAACGTATTCTACAGATATCTTTTTCCATATAATCTACCTTTCTGATGTGTTTCAGTACTTTTTTTTCTGCCGTCGTGCTTTAAGATCATCGGTCTCTGAATAAGACGTTTCTTATGGTGCAAACACTGGACTGTTTGACAAGCATGAGGTGCTCTTGCCAGGTGAAAAGGCAGTATTGAGAGGTGAGGCTCAAAGGTGAGTCCCCCAGCATGGTGTAAAGCTTAGCAATTTTAAAGCCCTTTCATTGACAAGGCAAGAGGGGAGGAGCTGCATTTTAAATGACCGGCTAATGATCCTGTGAGTCTACATGGAGCTAGGCTTTAGTCTTTGGGTAACGATACGATACAAGAGGCAACAATTCTGACTTTAAAATGAACCACATGAGCCACACGAGTAAACATCTGCTCTCATTCTTCTTTTTATACACCACATGCTCCTTGTAGGCTTTAAAACCTTTACAAAAGTGAATCAGCTCCACTGCTGCTCATCTAAAATGCCACTTTACCAAAGTCACCAATCAACAGGAAAACCTCATCTTTCATTTTTGTAACTTTTGAATGTGGCTTCCTTGCTACGTGGTTAAATATAAAGTCAATCCTAGTATTTATTTACATTTTCTCCGGGCGATTACAGAGATTACTGTTGCCGTGACATGTTGTAGTGCACTTTATCTGCTGATTATATTTCATTCTTTTCATTTTGTAGCATTATTGTAATACCGAGGGTAAATCAGAGCCTTCCAGTTTAGGGTTGAGGGTGAAATTGTGCACCAGTGATCCACCTACAGCTGGTTTACATTGAAAGAAAGCTCAGAAGTCCCCTGGAGGACTGGAAGTCTTCTCCAAGGAATCATAGTGAGCTTCATCAAGGTGGTCCTCCTCGATTTCATCCTCATCGTCGGAGAGGGGCGGTTTGGCCGGGGCCTCCACATCCGGCTCGCCTGGTGGATCATCGCTAGGAAGAAAAAGAGCAAAAGGGATTGTGGTTTTTATTTGTTAAAATGTAAAATGGTAACGGAAGACGAGGTCAACAAGAGCACAGGATGGAACAATGGGTTGAGTTTTTTTTTCAGCCATATTGCTGCTGAAAATAAAAAGGTCTGAGTCATGCAAATAGAGAGAAAGCTGAGGCGAAAAGCATGATGCCGAAACAAACAACACGTTTTTCAGGCAAAGTGTAACAGCCCACAATCAGCTGATGAGGTCAGCAGTCACATCACATTAAAAACAAACAAACAGCGATGGAAATAACCCAAAAGCCACTCCACAGCTCGCAAAGAAAACACAAAAAAATGAAGCAGCTTTCAGTTATAATGAAAAATTCAAAAGCAAGTGGATACACGAAGACACTTTAGACCCAAGATTATTCACTTACGATGGGCTTTGGTCACTCAAAAGCGGGCGTAATCAGGCCCTGTACTGAAAGGCAGAAACAATCCCCATGTGTCAACAGTCAGGATCAAATACCAACTCACATCTTCCAACGTGAGACAGGGAAATGAATTACTACACACTTCCTCCTAACATGGCTGCACATTATAAGGCATATATATTTGGTTTCCTGTTAACACAAGGTATCATTAAAGGTATTAAAAGGGAAAACAGACCAAGACTGAGCTGACTGGAGCCTGTATTTAGAAGGTACTGTTGCTCCTTTTGTTTGATTTTTTCCACATTATTATCTGTAACACAGTGCCAGATATATTCAGTGATAACACTGTGAGACTTTTACATGACTGCTCTGAACAGTTTTCCATCATGATCTCACTGCTGTACCTTCACTGAGCCAAAGGTTAAGAAGGATTTTTTCACCAACATCAGCACCACATTAAACACAGCGTCTGCAGAGGCTGCCAGTCAAACTCAGCAAAGATCTTGTTTAATATTACTAAATTAGCCAAAATTATTGTCATCATTTACTTAGATTAAATTGAAACATGACAAAAAACAGATCAGAACTCCACAAATTCACCGAGACTGTTTACATTTAAATTATGACCAATACATATTCACATGTGTCACATGGGGGAAAATAAAGATTAAATTAAAAAACAGGCAAACAGGCATGTGAACCCACCACACAGTGAGGCAAAACAACTACAAAAATAAAAAAACACTTAAAATGAACACGTTGTGTTGATCGCAATACACAAACAGACACACTCACTCACACACACACAGTTGAGTTGAAAAAAGTACCTTTGCTAGCAGCAGGAGGAGCAGGCCAGTGGGTGTGTATAGCAGGTCAGGATGCAGTGTAAGTACTACTGTGCACAGAACACACACACACTGTACATGCAACAAGCCCGGTGGGAGGTTATGATGGGTCTCGGTTCCAGAAATGTAGATAAGAGTGGTGATGTCAAATGTGCAAGAAGAGCCGCTTGTTAATGTATTAAAGCAAGAAGGCGATCCCCAGTTTGTTAGCTGTGAGAAAAGATGTGGTGACTAAAGTTTAGTCAGCACAAACTTAAAGCCAGAATCGAGAGTTGAAATGCTGCCTGTCAATGAAAGTTCGTTGGTTTTACGAGCTAGTTTGGCACTTGAAGGCTAATTAAAAGCTTCTTCAAATGGTGTTTCGTAAAAGTTTCATCATGTCACACCAAAGCCTTCAGGGAAAAAACGAACAGAAACAATAAAAATATCCAGCTGAATAAATTTATTTAATACTTTGTAAGAGTAGAAATTCACCATACATTTGAGGTCATCAGTGTTACACTTTTTGGTGCCCCCAAAGCATGCACATACATAAATTCTCTATACAATATTTAGATGTTTTCCTTGTAAC
Source organism: Copadichromis virginalis (assembly GCF_057382275.1). Taxonomy (NCBI): domain Eukaryota; kingdom Metazoa; phylum Chordata; class Actinopteri; order Cichliformes; family Cichlidae; genus Copadichromis; species Copadichromis virginalis. The sequence continues at coordinate 29,586,093 of NC_140625.1, forward strand.
TCTTTTACAACAAAACCCCTCACAATCAGAGCACGTCAGTGAATGCTGGCGTTATTAGCCACAGGTGATTGGTGTGCTATCTCTGCAGCGATGTCAGCCATACCTTGGACTATTTTAGTGGAGAAAGAAGAAACACTGGCAGCTTCCAGTCGTTTGCACTCGACTTTTGTCTCTAAATTCATCAAAACAGAGATGAAAAAAGACGGGGGGGTTGGCAAAGCTAAGGGGGGAAGACGAGTGTTAGGTGACAGACAAACGGAGAGGAGAAGAAGAGAGCACAGAGACAACAGACATGTGCAGCAAGGAGAACATTTCTACAGTGCAAAAAAGGTCTGTGTTAGGTCTCAGGCAGAGTCTGGAAATATTTTTCTGTCTATAAGTGGCAGATCAGAAAAGCAGCACTTGAAAGTTTTTTTTTAATGCATGTGCCTTACTTTATCACATACTTGCAAAAAAATATATTGCAAGACTCTTCAAACAATTTCCCTCATTAACAATTTAGTAAAAGCATTTTTTGCAGTGTAGGAGGAATGGGAGAGATGCACAGTTTCATTTTTAACCTCCTCTCTTTGGTGAAGAAAGCACTCAGTCAGAAGCCGAAACTACATCCCAGCGGGCTAGCTCGTGGACACCAGATGTCAACAAAGGGACAGCAGTTAGCACAGACAGGCACTAACTGGGCCGACATACAGACAAGCACACCGGTATTTTTATTGAGCACACAAAGGATCAGACAAACAGTTCTCTTGACATTCTTTACTCACTGAGGTTTGGAGAAAAAAACGAATCAGGCTTTTAATCGCAGAGACAGCAGTACAAGAAGGCTGAATGAGGCTTCAACCACAAATGAATTCCTCTCCCCTTCAAAGCTGCAGGCGGCTGTGCCTTCAGTCTGTACTTTGGCTGAATGCAGCACAGTATAATCACCACTCTGTAGCCAGTGTAGTTTTTTTTCTATTAATCACAATACCGCTGATGGTTCATGTGAAGTCTTAAGTTCCCATAAAACGACATTAATCACAGAAGTTAACCGACAGCAGAAGCACCACATGTGAATATTTTTGAAAGTAGAAACGGATTTTGAATCTTTTAAATGAACTTTATGCCTATTTTTTATTTATGATAAAAAAAAACTTTTTTAATGGTTTCACGTGTACCGAGCAGCGCCGCAATACCAGTTGTCTTTTCTTTCATGCATGAACCAGAGTTTGCCTCCAACTCTAATCATTTTTATGAGCAATTAATCGATCCTTTCTTTTTTAACTGGTGATGTCAAAGTGATATCCTTCTAATATATTTAATTTGCAGTCATATAAAAACAGAGAAAAGCAGCAAATGTCTGTATTTGAGAACCCGAAGCCAACAAATATTTGGCATTTAAGCCTGATAAGTTATTTCAAACACTTAATCGGCACAACACATCAGTTAACTGACTAACGAACAAACAGTTTCAGCACTAAACTCGGCTCAGAGCCTCGCGTAAGTTAGTTGACCCCATTCAGCCTTGGCACAATATTCAGGCACCACAACAGACAGTCAAAGGACCCCGAGAGTGGTGTGTTTGTGTGTCCATCCGAGCGCAGAGGCTCACACTGAGAACGTTACAGTAAGTTTGTTTACACACAGTCAGAAATATAGACTATTACTTCCATAAGGTGCATTTTTTTATAAACTGATCATAGATACTGCATGACAAGCACTTCTGTATGGCACATTTATGTACAGTAAACATTCCCGTCACATTTTTTTTCCCCCACGTTTCATGTGTGAAAACATTTACATGAGCTGTTCACTACTCGCGATACATGGCCTCTTATGTCAGAGGAATACAAAACCTCACAGCATGAAAAGGTAGAATTATTGTTAAATACTGAAAGATCCAGTAAAAGCATTGATTGCAATGTCATTTTTACATAATATAAAAATCCTCTTTGGGATCAACCACTTTAGGATTACACCCTGATTTACATATCATTCTTTACACTGTCTTTCTAACTGAGAGCACTGACATTAGTGAAAATCAGGTTCCTTCGTTGGGAAAATATAACTCCCAGCAATATATAAAAGAAATGTACATGCATGAAAGACAAGCAAAGGTTACATTTTCCTCACAGAAAATGTCCATCACACTGATTTTGAATATGCGGATGGCACAGAGTCCACTTTGTTCTGGTTTTGGCTTGGCTCTGCACCAAAGCTCCACCAGCGGCCCAGTGTGGCTACTGGCCAGTTAGACAGCACAGGGCAGGACTGAAGGACGAAGGGAGGGAGATCAGAGGGAGAAAAAGAAAGACACCCAAGCGTCTTCCTCGAACTGACCGGCTTGGGGTGAGTTTATTCTCGTGAGAAGGAGGTAGGGAGGCGGGAAAGAGGGTGGGTTAAGGATGACAGATGGGCAGCGAGGTGCATGTCCTATCGTGTGGCTGAGTCTGTGCCTGTTTGTCTGTCTGTCCTCACACTGTCGAAATCAATTTGCCCTCTGTGGAACTGTGGACACAGAGAGGGAGAGGCTTCCAGGTGGGCTGGCTCAGGAGAAACAACAGCAAACACAAAACCAGGACACACGCAGACGCAGAAACCTCGTCTACCCTCTGACATGACAAGCATAACCTACAAGTTTAACTGGATCTGAGCCTCATTTTAAAGCAAAATGTGGATGTGGTTTTAACGAGCAGGGATTGAGTGAGTGCAGTTAGCAGACAGAAGGAGCTGCATGGAGCGTGGGGGGCGGTGGCGTGACGGGAAGGTGCCGTGGAGTCAAAGCATGATTTTCTTTCTTAACTTAATGAACAAAAGGAAACTTAAAACGACTTACACTTAAATTAATCAACTATTTCTCTTCCTGAGGTCTAATTAACTGCCACTTTGTCAGGTGCCTCCTGTGACTCCCCATTTCATGCACAATGTCCTCTGGACTCAGGAATACTGGCTTTTTGGAGCCCACAAGCAGGTCTATCAGTTAAGGATCCTAGTTTGGGCCCAGATCGAGACTGCATAACAGTCCCCACTTTTTTACTTTCACTTTGACTCGTCAGGTTTACGCACCAAAAACTGCTGGCTTGGGATTAGCCATTAAAAACTACTTGGTTTAGGTGTCTAAAGTATGATTTGTGTTAAAACAGCAGCACTTCTAAACACCAGAGGACTCACTGGGCATGGACGAGCCACACGGTGGCTTTGACAAAACAGCACTAAGAGATGATTAATGTAATCTAGTTTTACAGAGAGAAACAATTGTTACTAATGGATGACTTAAAGATAAAGCCAGCCTTCTTTAAAACCATTATGCGGTCAGAACTGCACCATCTTATCACCTATGGATTCCTATCACGCTGCTGCAAACAGAGGAGAACTAAGAAAAACAACACAAAGAGTGTGGTGTGTCCTGCTGGTTGTCTGTTTGTGGGTCTGAACTTGGCATGCACCAGGATCTGTCCCAATCCCTCATCTCTCCATCTTCAGCTGTTTGGTAAACTAACTCTCACTGATGCCTCAGATTCCAGCCCTCGAGCCAACGGGACAGAATTCCACTTTGGCTTCCCACCCACAAACACTGCCGAGTGCATTTGAAATGACTGAACTGGAACTGAGTTGAAGCTGATTCCTGGCACACACAAAAAACACACTGACTGAATCAAGCTGAGTGGTTCTTACCTTGTGGGGAAGCGGGGCTCATACTCTTCGACTCCCTGCTGCAAAGACATAATCAAAGAAGAAAGAAACGTTTAGTTTGTGCACTTTAAATATGAACTCTGAAATAAAGCATGAAAACCACATTAACTGTCATTCATACCAGTATGATGAGATAATATAAGCTAATAAGATAATAAGGTAAAGACAGTGCTTAACAATTTCAACTGTTTATTAAAAACAAGAAGACACAAATGTAAAAGATCTGTAAAAATAAATTGTTATTTATTGAGCAAATAAATATTAATTAATAATATTTATTATTAATAAATTTATTTTTTTTAATTTACTTTTTAAATTTTACTGCATTCTCTCTTAAAGGCACATTTTACAAAATGTGCTCTTAACAAAAATAATTTTTGTTAACCAAAATAAAAAATTGAGTTTAGTTGAGCCTGGTTCTGAAACGTCATGAACTGTTGCAATGACAAAAGCAGTCAGAAGGTGGCGACAAAGAAACATAAAGAAGAAGATGCAGCATCATCAAACGAAAACTGGAGATGTTAAAGAAGCTGTATGGTAGGAAAATACACTACAATATACATCAGCCCCTCTCCTGGTTATCATCTCATTATTCTTTCACTGACTGGTTGAAATTGATGACTTAAAAGTGAAACAGTGTAAAATATATTTAACATATTTTCCATTTTTATGTTCATATTAAACAAACAAAATTTTGTGCTTTATTAAAGATCAAATCAGAAGTGAATGACCGAATAACTTCCACGCATACATATCCTTGACCAAAATTACAAAACACATTTTTCCTTAAATGTCAGCAGAGATGTTTCAAAGCTTGATGTTACATGACTGCTGAGCAATTAGGCATCGCCCACATGTAATGTTCCAGGTGAGGCGTAGGAGGGAAGGTGGGCCAGTAGTGAAGTTTACCGTTGCGTAAGGCTACTTTTGATTTTTCCTTCTGAAAAATTAAGCTGCCTCCATCACCACAGCTGCCTTCTCTTTAGCCTGGCTGAACGCCGACTCTGTTATCAGCTGATGCCTGTCAGAAGCACTTCCTTCAGCGACAGCGGTAGACCTCTGCAATCTGAGCTGTGCCTCATCTTACACTCGACCCTCTGTGACCAGGAATGTGAAGCGAGGCAGAGCTGATTTGTGCGTTTATGTAAGCTAAGAGAGAGCGAGTCAAAGCGAAGCATCTCCGGCTGGCAGCACGTAGGGGGAAGCTACCTCCAAACTTTCTGAGACAGACGAGATCTTTGCCAGGTTTCGTGAGACTGCTCGTGTGTCATGTGTGAACCCATGTGGGTGGATGAGAGTTTGCATGTGTTTGTGTGCTTGTTTTGCAGGCCCCCCACCTGTGAGAAGCCTGGCACCGCCACACTGTAGGGGCGTTGTTGTCTGCCGTGCAGCGCAGCAGCGCTCTGTGCTGCCATACGGGAGTGGATGCCATAATCAGGGACGGGGAGAGCCATGTCTTCTCTCTCTAGAAGGTTGCCCGTGCTGCTGCTTTTGCCATGGTGGAGACTAGAAACACAAAGAAGTACACAGAAAAGGAGGAAACTGTAAATCATGTGATCCCCCATCGGGCAATTCCTCCTGGGCCAATCAGGCGCTAACATTTGATATGTGCGAGTCATCAGGGGACTGATTTTGATTTTGGAAGTACTTTCATGATTGGTTTACTTTTGCTGCAAGGTACAATATCATTTTGAGTGCTGGGGCAGTGCAATCACATTATATTTATGCAATGTAATACAATAACATGCATTACTGTTCCCAGTATGAGTACGTCATATCGCAGTGTTATTTTGAGGCAGTATAGCCTAGAGTCTGATATTTGTATATAGAGTTTGTTATGTTTGTTTGTGTGTGTGTGTGTGTTCCTGTCTAGCTATCTTTGTGAGGACTGAAAACTGCTTGTGAGGACACACAACCTGGTCCTCACAAAGGCATTTAAAGCCATTTTTGAGGCTCAAAATGTGGTTTTAGTGTCAGGGTTACAATTAGGTTATGGTTAGGTTTAGGGTAAGGGGCTAGGGAAAGCATTATGTCAATGAAGGTCCTCACTAGGATAGCTGAACGGGGTTGTGTGTGTGTGTGTGAGACCACCTCCCTCCCCTCCTCGCTCATTGCTTCATCGATGTGTGACTACGTTCAGCAGACAGAGGCTTTCACCAGCTCCTAAGTGCATTTTTTGTGTGTGGGATGCTTCGTCTTCGGTGGGGTTTGTGTCATCCTTCACACAGCATCAAATCCCAACCAAAGCATTTCAGAAGATTTTAGCCAGGGTCTTTTATTTTGAAAATTGATCAGCTTCCTAATGCTTTTCCTGCCCATTTCATCTGTTCTGTGCAGTTTGACATGACTTTGGCCAAAATACACTCGCTGTGCATTTTGTGCCGCACAGAACAGAGAGCCGTTTCTGGGATGCTTCTGAAAAATGCTTCAGTGCATTTGATGGACTCACAAGCACTGTACATGGGCACAATTACATCATTGCTGTAATACAACGCAGCTCCACCCCGCTGCCCGAGTAAGGAGTAACATCTCACATTAATATTTATGTAAAAACCCCAACTCTACTGGTAAAGGAGATCTGGCAGGTTAACCAACAAAATCATTAAGTTTCTGTGAATAATATTAATATTTAACTTAATAACATTCAGTTTGATTATGCATTCAAAACAATGAAGTCTGCAAAGTGCAAACACCCACTTGTGTACTCGAAGTTGCCGCATAGAGTCTCCTTCAGTGATCACCCGTGTGTAGGAGAAGGGAAACCAGCCACGCCTGCAGAAGGAGGACATCAAATATAAACAACACAAAAATCAAATGCACAGCATTGGCTGACCTGTTCACCTACAGTCTGCAGTTGCCGCTGCAACCCACTTTGCAACCCTTCTTCGCCCCAGCTCCTCCACTTCATGCTGATCATGCCATTTCTGACTTATTTAACATTATGTCTGTTTGTCGCAGATTCCTCTATTCTGTCACTCCTCTCTCCAAGTGGGCCGAATATAAATCACTGCAGGTGGAAATAACGACTCAGCTTTGACTACAGTGATCCTGACAGAACTGCATTTGTCGCTTTTTTTGCTGCATTTCATTTTGCACTCACATCCTTGTCTTCTCATTCTCTCCATAGTGCCAGCCATCACGGGCCTCGGGTACCAGCAGGGTAATCACGTCGCCCTCAGCGAAGCTAAGCAGCGTGCTGTTGTCACCGGCAGCATGGGAGAAGACGGCCTGGACACGAGTTCTTCCGTTTTTCTCCAGACCTGCTGCCATGGAGCTGGACCGGGGCAGCGTGCGGGTCTCTGCTGTGGAGATGAGGAGGAGGAGGAAGACAGTTGTTATCACACTGCCATAAACTTCAGTTTTTGCTACAAAGCCCTTAACGATGCTTGAAACATACAGAATGTCTACAGGGATTTTATTCAATGTAGATTTTTATATTATTCACATTTTTGTGAAATATTCTCCTCTGAATCTATTTTTACTCAGAAATGTACCGTCTTACTTTGGTTTTATTATCACATCTCCTTCTATTCCCACTTGCTTTGGCCTCTTTCTTATTAAAACGGCACCGAGCATGTGTGTGGCAGCCGGGTCATCTCATTAGCTTTTTCTATATCTGAGATGCAGTAATTCTTTTCTGGAAATATACCTTCCAGTACATTCACTGTGATTAAAAGCACGCTGAATGCCAAGTTAAATTTGCTTTTCGAGATATTTTCATTTTGCCACTAAACAGCAGAACAACTCCACAACAAGCTGGCAAACTCACCGCCCTGAAATAACACTGGCTCACAATATTCTGCCAAGCAAACGATGGTCTTTTCATATATCCAGCTGCCGGAAACAAAGAGAACCATTTATTTGGAGTGCCGTTTTCTATCCTCTTGAATATTACTGCTGTAATTATGTTGTTTTTTCCTCAGACTTTGCTCTTTTGTGTTTTCACCTATATCTGACTGCTTTATATGTGACTGCTAGAGGTTCCTTTCTTCTTGAAGCTAAGTCTCGTCGTCACTTTGCTGTTTATTGCTGTGCAGAGAGACACTGTGGAGCTTTCTTTGTGAAACGAGCTGCTAGAGCTGGGGCTGAAATAAGGCTGATAAGACTGAACCAAACTGCAAATGTTCTCTAAAACTAAAACAGCCATGCAGGACTGGAGAAAGTGTCTGCCACTTTTATATTACATATAGTCTTTTGAGCCTTTCTTAATTTTAAAATACATTTAGGATTATGAAGTCAGTTAACGAGTCCTTTCATCAGCATCCTTGCTCAGCAGAAAAGTGCAGCGTTAGTGTGATTATTGCCAGGACATGTTAGATTAAACACCACGACAGAATAAATGTAGCCCACAGTGTGTGTCCTTACTCAGTGTGGTCTTGCTCTTGGCTGGGGCGGCCTTGCGCACAGGTAGGGTGTTGGAGTACACCTCGCCTCCGTGCCGCTGAGTCTGCGGTGAGGCTTTGCCCTGGGCGATTTTGCCCTCCATCCACTGCTGGTAGTCTTCTCCTCCATGAACGCCGGCCGTACCATTCATCACAGGCATCCCTCCTTCCACACCTCCCATCAGCCTCTGCATGCAGGCAATTAAAATGCAAACATTTTTTCTCGTTACGTCACAAAAGGCTGTTACGCAACATCTTGAAGCTCATTAGTGATAATGAAGGAGGAGAGCAGATCTGGGTCATGAAATTGTGATTAGTGAAAACACTATTTGAGTTCACGCTGATTTGAAGATAAGCTTAAGGAGTAGCTGGGAGACGGCAAAAAGAATTTCAAAGTATATTTAGTCTGCCGTTATAAAACTCTACTAATCTGCACCACCGTAATTAAAATGATGAAGTCTTTGAATCTTGAAAGTCTGTGTTCATTTTTGAGCCTGCAGGAGGAGAAGGAAGGGGGCAGGGTGCCAAAGAGCCTGAGGATATAAGGACCAAATGATTTCATTTCCCTTGACCCAGATTTTGTGAGGATGTGTTGAGGGATTCCCCGCTCATTCTCAAACCTCAAGAGTTAGAAAGTGTCCATAACCGAAAACGCTTTAAAAAAAGACTGACATAGCTTCTGGGTGCATTTTTTCTAACTGCCTGCAGGGGGCGACTCTTTGAACTGTGCTGTTTTCCAATGGCTAGAAACAGTGAAAACAGCAGAAGACTTCATGGAAATTCACTAACCAGTGAGTGACATCATGGTGGCTACACCCATCTTTTACATACAGTCTATTGTACATTGTAGTCTAAGCTTGAATCTCTATCACAACAAGCCCACAGCGAGCTCACTGGAACACAATAGTAACAGATGTTTATTTCTAACACGTAAGTGAGCGTGAAGAAACAAAGCACACGGGTGTACCAGTGTTTGGCAAACTAAATCAGGCCAGAAGAAGAACTCACCTGCTGTCCCATGCCACCGCTGGCCCTGAGGGCTGCCAGCTCTGGAGGCACTGGCAGGGGTTTAGCACCAGGAATAGGCTCAGAGATGGGAAGGCCGGGGTGATGAGCACCAGGAGGCATGGTGCCCGTTGCACCACTCATCTGCTGGGCCAGAAACATGGCACGGTCTGGCAGTTTGTTGGGCTCAGCACAAGCCTGCTGCCACAGTGGGATCTTCTGAGTTAAAAGGTCCTTCCCCTGAAAGAAAGAGATGAGAAATACTTGGTAGTCAAAATAATGTGTAAGTTTTAAATCATTTGAATCTGTAGCTGAAAGGAAATGAGAGGGTACTAGCAGAGCGCAGCGGATCCGCCAAAGTCACTACTCACTTTACAACTTCTTCTGCACATGCGCCGTATGCCACTTAAGCAGTTATGTAATATTCCAGAAAGAAATAAAATATTTCTTATTTGTAAGAAAAAACCTGGCTGACAAAAAGAGGAAAAAAGCTCACAGATGTGCTGTGAATATCACTTTTTTGTGGCGCAATAAACAGGTAAAGCTGGAGCTCCACAGCGTGAGTTGTTAATTTTTCTGTTTTTTTGGGAGCAGCGCTTGCCCCTGTTTGCTGTGGGTGTACATATATTTCTCTAGTTTGTTTACCTTCTGAAATAAAGCCGCTTCTGTAAGTGTTTTTCCCCTGTAGGCATCAATATAACAACACTTTTTTTTTTTTACATAATCCGAGCAGACAAAAAGGTGATGCAAGGAAAAGGAAAAAGGAGAAAGAACACGCAGTCAGCGCAGGCCACCAGGGATGAGAAGCCATACATTATACAGTAGTTCAGTTACATAAAGATACTTCTCATTTGCATTTGTCATCAGTGAATAAATGATGAACTTCTGAGTTTTCATGAATAAAGAAAGACGGCGAGCAGAATCTGCTCTGCAAACAGCTTTTAACCATGCCAGGCTGGTGTGGAGGATAAACACAGCGTGGTTCCAAGGTTGTCTGGCCCCGCTGAGTGCATGTGGGCCACAGTGTCAGGTGTCTGCGTGTGGGTTGGATGATCAAACAAACTCACACATACACAAAGGGAAAAAAAGTGCAGCAAGAACTAATTCGCACTGATAAAGTGACATCATGTAAGTGGCGATTCAAACTTGTTCTCTACGGAGAGTTTGGTCGTCGGGCTCAGAGACGGCCGTGTCAGCTCACGCCACCTGTGGCTATAAGGCTGTGAGTACACAACATACGTAGATTATCCACAGTTAATGCAGCTTTTGTTGTTTCAGGGGACTTAAATTATCACTGAACAAAGCAGGTCAGAAGGAAACACTGTTAGCGCTTCCTTTTTGTACCTGCATCAGTGAAATTGCGATGAATGAAGTATGACCCACGCAAAACTTTGTGTTTTCATCAAACTCTCTCTCGGTTCATGTGGATGTTGGCGAAAAAGATGAGTCATAACAATCTAAGCTTTTCACATAGTTAAGGTGGAGCGTAGGTGGGCAGAGCTTTAGCAGTGATGACAGAAATCGACAAGGAGAAGGCGGCTCTGTTTTCTTTCATTCTTTCTTTTCGGCTGATTGACAACAGCACGAGAGAGCCGCTCGCCTACAGTAACTAATAAAACACGAGATTTCCCAAAGTAACAGAGAGCTTCAGCAGTCATCTCACAGTACATGTACTCCTGAGGGTAACTAAGAAGTACCGGACCTGCAGGGTTTCAACAGTTCAGTGGAGCGAAGCAGCAATAACTTAGGATTACATTTCATTTCTAATACTCTTACAACCAAAGAAACGGCGACATAGTGATACCTCAGCTGCTTCCCTGAGTCTGAAGCAACTACCTGGTCCTGAGCTTCACAACCACCCAAAAATACATTTACATAAATCTAAATGTATTTATGCATAAATAGGGTGACTACAAATGATTATTATCATCACCACATGAGTTTAATTCAACTATCAGAGTCTTTCAGAGCCTCACATCCACTGATAAAGCTGAAAGTGGGAACCGTTTTTTCAAAAATAAGTATTAATGTGAACTCCTCTAAGACAATTTTTTTTAAGGCTGTTTTATCATCACAGCAGCAGTTTGTGTTCTGTGCTTCCTCCCTCTGTCTATCAATCACCCATTCAGACACTTCACACCCACACACAGTGAGTCTGAACCAAGTGTTCTTGCAGAAGTAGGTCACTCTCCCTCCCACCGACCTCCACACTCCCTCCCATCCTCCTCTTCTACATCCTCTCGCACTTCCCTTTGCTACTTTTTTTTTTTTAAAATAATTGACATTTTACATTTGTACAAAACAGACAAAACAGGAAACTGACATTTTCACATTTTACCATTTGTGAGGGAGTGCGATAGAGGAGTCGTGATTGGCTGATGCATCTGAGGCGTCTTTAGGGTTTTTCATGGAATTAATACATGAAAAATGCAGAAGGTCGCCGCGATTGGTAAAGGAAGACGATAAAGCGGCACACGTCTCCTATCACAGCTTGTACGGTATGTGCGGTAAAAGTGGCAGAAAACATGATCATTCATTTGGAGTGAAATATTGGATTTTAGTGCTTTAGTGCTTGTACTGCGTAAGGGTGCAGAATGGCTCCTCCCCACCAAACAAGTGGGAACATACATTCATACTTTCGCCGAGGCTCTGAAGCCAAACAATAAGGTTGAAGCTGGGTGGTCCTAAAGTTGTAACAACTTAAAGGTAAACATCTTTTTTAAGATGATGAAGATAAACTGAGGGGCTGCATAAAGACTCACTATGAGATAAGTAATGATTATTTTGATCTGCGCATCATCATTTGTTTCCAGGAATACAAATATAAAGCTGATAAAGCCCCAAAGCTCAATTTTATTTATTTTTATTTATATACAGTAGCGCCAAATCACATCAACAGTTGCCTCAAGGCGATTTACATTGGAAGTTAAAGACCCTACAATAACACAAACCTGTTACACAACTGGAAGTCCTAAAACAGCATTTTAGCCTGCTACCCTTATTGGGAAATGCCTCAGTTACCAGTGAGCTATGAATGTGGTCCTACCACGACCAACAGTCAGTGAGAAGACCAATCGTGTTGTTGTGATGTCACAGCCTTGTGACTGTAAAAACAAAGATAACTAAAAAAAACTAAAACTTTTAAAACCTATAAAAGTTCTTGTTTTTTCAGGTTTTGGAACAACATAAATGATGGTGTTGTAGGAGCAACAGCAATTCAAACATATCAAATATCTTCTCACCTTGTTGTGGTAGACGCTGCTGTTTTTGGCCACAGCACACTGACGGTCCACCAGGAAGCAGTACCTCCTCCTCTCCTCAGACAGAGCGTTCTTGTAGCCCTCAGCGATGTAGTTATCCAGCTCACTCTGCTTATTACTGATGGCCTCCACATACTAGGAGCAAAAAGAAAGCACATGAAACAAAAACATGGAGGACAATCTTAATCCAGACACTCGACCGATAATACAAGTTTCAAGGAAAAAGTAGGACGCCATAAACTGGACTGGAAATGCGCAACATCTACTCCGGTGATTAATAAACTGATACACTCTGGAGTAAGTTTTTAAGAACAAAATCTCTTTCCAGAAATGTATTTTTACAGAAGTTCAGGGATGCGGTGTCTTGATTATTCTCAAAACCCCCGAAAACTGTTATGTGAAGTGGGTGAATCAACCGTTTAACAATCAAAGCTTTAAATGACTTCAGATAATGGACAGAATTTCGATGGCTCAGGTATCATACATCACAATCGTGACATATAAAAAGCAGACAAATTGGGCTTTCGTGTGCCGCCTTGAAAATTAAATCGAAAATGTCACAGCACATCAGACCTGAAAACCGTGAATTAGACAGAAAGAAGTCAGGCCCCTCAGGCTGTCTGATCACATATCTATTATGTGATCACAGTGACTGGTGCTCTAAATTTCCCGCAGATTAGTTGAAATCCGCTCTTTCCGAGCTATATCGAGCTTTTAAACGCATTCAACCTCCTTCACCGGCTCAGCCCACTGAGTCCATTTAGTGCTTGTACTGCGTAAGGGTGCAGAATGGCTCCTCTCCACCAAACAAGTGGAGCCACTCGTCCACACCCACAATCACCTTGAGGCACACAAAGGCAAAATTAGAATGAACGCAGGCTCGCTTACGTAAGTGAAAACATTCAGATTCCCACGGTGTCACATAATGTGAAACAACATTCTCTGAGTGCCAGACAGCAAGGAGCTCCTGGATGAGGCGTTAATGACCGCGGCTCGGTGGTTTGCAGGGAAACTTAGAAGCCTACGCACTGTCATGTGCAACTGGCTGTTTGAACTAGCACCAGTGCTGTGGATGGCAGACTGGAGCTTTTAAAAAAGAGAAAGCAGCACTTAAATGACCTAACACTGCGCTATAACCACCATCACACACTAAGCAGCACCAGATGTACTAATTAGTCCTTTAATGAAGCATAATCATGTGTTCTTTAGAAAATATTCCTGCCTCACCATCAACATCACACTTACCGACAACATGGGAAACTGAATGTATAAAAAGAAATCATCTGAAGTATTTTATGCAAAGCTGAAATTTACTGGACTGCTTGAATTCTTTGTTATCAGGTTGCCCTAAAAGCTCCCCGAAAAGCCTTCAGTTGATCTGGAACGCTGTAGCGAGAGTACCAGAGCGCATATTTCTCCCATATTAGCTTCTCTTTATTGGCTTTCTATTAAATTCAGAATTTAATTTAAAAGCCTTCTGCTCACATGCAAGGCCTCAGTATATCTTAAAGACCTCATAGTGCTATATTATCCCAACAGAGCACTTTGCTCTCAGACTGCGGGCTGGTTTGGGGTTCTTCGAGTTTCTAACAGTAGAATGGGAGGCGGAGCCTTCAGCTCAGACCCGTCTCCTATGGAACCGGTTTGGGATCACCAAACAAACACCCTCTTCTCCAGATTAGCCTCAAAACGTTCCTTCTGGATAAATCTTATAATTAGGGCTGGATCAGGTCACCCTAAACCATCCCTTAGTTGTGCTGCTATAAGCTCGCGTAACCTTCTCACAGCAACCTGAGCCCCGTTTAGGTACTATTAATTCACGTCATTACCTGACCCTCGACCACTTTTGTCCATAGTTTGTGTTTTCACAGCTCTTTAAACTGGTTCACTCCAGTTAAACTGATTTTACACACTGTAGATGTATTTTATTGACATGATATTCATTTTTGTTTTATCTGTGCCAAAAATCCCTTTTGGGGTTGTGTCAGGAAGAGCGTCTGGTGTAAAACACACGTGGAGCTACTCTCTGTGGCAACAACCTCGTGACAAAGGGGAAAGCTGACTCTTTTCTGACTCTTTAAAAAAGCTTCTTCAGACTTTTTCTGTATATAATTGAATAGAAATAAGAATTTGCTGAATTATTAAAGAAAATCTAAATTTTAAAAGCAAAACTGAACAATATCGTCACAGTAAGCTTGTGTTCATGTAAAGCTTTAGCTCATCCTTTAAATAGTAAGTGCTCCAATTAAAATGTAGCCATAGCGCTCTGCCGGCTGAGAGATTTAATTAAAAATCATCTGTGGAAATAAATGTGCAGGCACCAAAATAACACTAATGCACAGAGATCAACATTAAAACAGGAAGGCTTTCACTTCCGCTCGTCCTTATTGAGAAAATTGGCCGTGAAGACATTATTGTGAAATAAGCAGTGGTGGATTTTCTATCTGCTGATGTTACATTTAGGAGTTAAGTGAGGGCTTTTGCAGAGAGTGGTTCATCATGCATTTAATTGTTTAGGCTTGTAGTTCTCTATGGAACCGACTAACTCTAGAAATATTTATTTTTCCTGCTTTTTAACCAATAACACTCTCATAGCCACGCAGTGTTTATTACAGTGTAATACTGTGCCGAACCTTAACTACATATGCTCGTTAGCTTTACGATAATCCTTCACTGGGGGTCATTTACACACTTTATCACTGCGAGTGCTTTAAAACTCTGTCGAGATTATGACTGTAATAAAAGTAGGAATAAATAAGAGTATGGTATGATTATTTGATCTATGTCATCTCCACTCCTTACTGAACCTGTGTCTTCATACAGACGGTCACTGGTCTTCAGGAAGAAGACACATTCACAGCGATCGGCTGTCTGTGCTGGTGTTGGTGTTTAATGAGTCTAATAGACCCCGACTGACAGGTAAGATGTGGCAACAGCTGCAGACAACCAGCAATTAATCTCATCCTTTCACTCTTCACTACAAAGTGATTACAGTTGGAAGCACAGAGCCCCATTTGTGCCGGAGACTAGGTTGAGTGCAGTCATGAAAAATATGCATATAATCTATTCCTGTGACATATTTGACAGTTGATATTACAAAGATTTTGGACATCTGAACTATTTAAATTCTGGTTGGGGGTTTAAATCCTACCACACGAAGAGACACAAGCTCGGTTTTCTTTTGCATTTTAATCAAAGTTCAGCCAACTTTTTGTTTGTTCTTCTACGTCTAAGTTTTATGTTAATTATCACCAATTTCCGGTTAAAATGAAAACAAAATATTAGTAAAAGAGCATCCGTTACTTTGGAGACAAAGTTAGAGCGGGATGGCTGAGATGGTCTGGGCATTTGCAGAGGAGGGAGGGTGGATATACTGGACAAAACGTGTTAAAGATGGAAAAGAGGAAGACCTCAGAGAAGACTCATGGATGTAATGAAGGGAGACATGTCGAGGGTTTGTGTGACAGGATGAAATGAAGAGAGATGATCCACTGTGGCTTAAAAGTTGACAAAAACAAAGCAACTCTTTTGTTAAAAACTGGATACTATGTAAGATACTGTCTACAAGTATCTATAGTTTAACCAAAGACAGAAAGCATGACTGCTCATGCTAAAATCATCCTTTTTTCCAAAAGTGAAACATATACCCATTAATTATGAGCCTTTTTCACCACCCAGTTTCTGTGATGGGGTGAATAATGTGCTCTGTGCACTCCTCATAGGCAGGTGGTAAAACTCAGTGCTACACAATAAAGACATTCATGTGGCTGAATCTGGTTATTTAGCAGAAAAGAGCAATCTCTTAGAACTAAACAAAGTTGTTTATGTAGGCGAACAAAGGCTGAACATGCACCAATCACCCACACTGGAATAATAAATGGTGACAAAAAAGTGGCAGCAGCAGAGGAAGATGAAGGCCATTCATGAGTCATAAAAACAGCGGAGGTGGAGCCGCTTGCAGGTATCGCATTCCGACCGTCGCGAGGTTAGAGCGGCCAGAAGGGTGCAGTCAATCACCGGGAAGTGACTGACGGAGCGGTTTCCCCCTCCGTCAGCTCTCTGCCTGATTTCCTGAGAATTTTACTCTTTAAGAGTTACAGGAAATAAATCTGCGGTTTACCGAGGAGGTCACTTGTTTATTTACTGAATTCCTCGTGATTATGTCATCTTCCTAGAATGCCATGTGAACTCAAAAGGAAACCGAAAAACGTAAAAGGAGACATTTAATTAGCAGAAGCTGCCAAACCGGTCTCCTCTATCTGAAGCCTAAAGCCTTCCTCCTCTAAGATCCTTTACTCACAGCATGTAGACATAAAGGGCTGCAAGCTTAGACTAAACTGTAGTCCCTGAATGTGTTTTGGGGCATAACTCATTTTCTTTATTCTATTTAGGATTTATTGCAGACGTACTGCGTTATAACGGGTCTGGTATTAAAACCTAGTTTAAAAAGCCATACTGTACTTACACATGGTTGATCTATCTAAAGAGACTGTATAAGGAAGGGGGGAAATATTTGGCAACAGCAGCTTTTTGGTTTATCATCATCATAATAATATTGCATAATGTAATAATAATTACATTTAAGTAGGCCGAAACAATGACAAGTAGAAAAATCAAGTGTAGCTACAGTAGAAGAATCAAAATAAAACTTTAACCTCCTCGAAAAGACCAAAAACTTGAATAAACGAGGAGTATGTCAATGTAATCTCTCAGATCATGAATTCTGTTATATCTTAAATAATCCTTATGCTGCCATTGCATATGCATGAGAAAGGAACGTATATGGAATATAGGATGCAAATGTTTATAAAAGCATCCCTGGATAATTGATATACTGCACATCCAAGTGCATTTCTTCACCACAGCTCCTTCTCCATTATTCATGCAGCTTCACTACATTAAGCCTGATCACCCTCAGATATGGAGCCCTAATTAGATTCCTACTTGCTTTTCATGTTACTGCCAATCAGCCACTCTTCACCCAAAAGCTCCGCCTTTACACAAATATAAATCTGGCCAAACACTGCTTCTGGTTTCTGCTGACAGTGAGCCCGATCAGCATTTAAGGCCTGTGCACAGAGGGAGATGGTGTCCAAGTAATCACCGAGTTTTCACATTAAAGATGGTCTAAATCACTGGTGCAAAAACTCTGCTGAGTATGAAACATGTCTGTCTGTGGTGGAAACGGCCATTCAAAAAGCTTATCGGTACCGTTTGCAGCGTTTTCTTCAAAATGACACCGAGCTGCGCAGAGGGATGTTAAGCAGTGTACGGCTGTAGGTAAATTCATTCATTACATGGAGAGGTTAAAGACTACCTCCACATCCAGCTCTTACAGCTAAAGCTTTCTGTGTCTCACTGAGAGGAAAGTAAACGCAAACTGCCAAAAGGGCGAAAGTAATAACAGACTATTGTGTTAACTCCCTCCAGAGGAGCCTGCCAGCCATAAAAAGAAAATGAAATTGATTTTGATGTCTCAGCGCTGATCCTAGTCATAAGAAACCCAAATAGTAAGGTCCCATCTTCATGAGTAGAAGGCCTACAGCATATGTGTTTCAAATAAAACCTGGTTATCAGATACATGTGGCAGACTTCTAACAACAACAACAACATAATAATAATAACAATAATAAAATCCCCAAAAGGGAGTTGATCCTATAGACGGTACATAAAAGATGGACCTAGCCACAAGCAATGTTTTTTATTTTTTTTAAGTTAGAAATCATCCAAATATAATTCCCTCGAAGTCAGCAGGTGTAAATTTATAGCTGAAAACAGAAAGGGTGACATCGTGGTTGCTATGCCCATCGTTTATATACCGTTTATGCTGTAATTTTGGATATTAGCAGGATAGTTTTGAACTCGGATATCAGAAAGTAGCGTATGATATCTAACAAGCAGGGTTCAGAGTTATTAAACTATAATTACATTTACAGTATATAACCTATTTGTATTTCATGCTATATTTGGTGTCTGTTTTACAGCTGATCAGAAATCAGTATTGTAATGTGAGCAAAGGGTGCGATTCTATTCTTTGCATCTGAAATGATCACAACAAAAAAGCGTCGGCACATAAATGTAGAAACAACCGCATCTCTTTCCATTCGTAACATTTCCATTAAAGCGACTTATCAACTGAGCCTGGTTATGTAACGCAGAAATGTGTCTGATGGAGCCAGCTAAGTGTGTTTACACGTGAAGAACAAGAGCACACAAGCGGCAGAGGGAGATCATTAATCACAGCCAAGCTGGCTACGAGCTGACTTCCTCTTATCTTCAACAAGACGCCCATAAAAAAATAAACACACACAGAAACAAAGAAAAAGGTTTTAACTATGCACAGTTCTCACTTACCTCTCATCAGCCTCGCATTCCTCTCATGATGAGATTGTAGTTTTGATTGGTGTTACTGCTGATTAATGTGAATATCTGTGACATCGTTGCTCAATATGCAGAAATATGCATTAAACAAGTGTCTGCAGATATGTTCTGTCCCTTTATGAAACACACGAACGATCTGTGTCCTAAGCGTGGTCATCTCACAGTTTCTGTAAGCTGCACATAAAATGGACGAGCTGAAGTCTCTGCAATCAATCAGTGTGGGAAGATTCAGACCACCGACGAGACTTCATTCAAGTGCCAGTGCGACTCGATTACGGCTAATTATAATGCAAATTCATCAAATACTTTTATTACTAGTACTGTCTCTAAAAGTAGTAAAAGGCCATGTCAGTCTTGTTTTGTAAAAACTAGCATAAAAAGCACAGAGTATATTTATTTACAATAATCTAAAATAAAAACAACTCACTAACGCTCATATTTGACAGGATGACGATACAACTATTGCTAAATTACTGAAGATTATTCAGTTATGTTGTTTTATATTCAGTGTTTTCCTGAGTTTAGAGTTCATGAATATCAAAGGAGAAGAAAATGGTTTCTTTTTTATTCTATTCAGCTTTTTTAAAAAACATTTTATTTCTCTTCTTATCATCCTGGGATTCTGCAAATGTACTGACCTTGTAACTCTTGCAGCATTAATCATAATGTGAAGTACTGATGTTGATATTCTTTCCATTGAAACATGATAATGTTAAACTGGAGGATGAATAAAACTGTTCTAATGAGCATAACCTAAACCTAGAGTCCAAATAACAAACACATCAGACTGTGTGCTGTGCTTAAAGAGAAGTTTTGCTGCCCCTGAGAACTGCCCGCTTTAATATTAACATCAGTCTTGAGCTGGAGGAACGAGCGGCAGTTACTTTAATCTGTGTTTTCTCTTCCTCGCTGCTCTAGAAGGCACCAGTGAGCTGTGCCATCATTTAATTAAAAGTTAGACAGTGGAGGATGCTGTAGTGATGGCCTCATTTCATGGAAGGAAGTAAGCAAACTTTCAAGCTTGCTGCTGCCAGAAAACACCCAGATCCTTGCTGTATGCCATGCTACAAAAAGGCAGATCTGTGTTTCACCTTTGCCTGGTGTCACTTGTTCCTGCCAAGACCTGATTCCCACGAGAGCCCTTATGATGCACAACAAGAATCTGGCTTTTTAAACATGCTGTTGCCCTCTGACTGTGCTAAGGCTAGTCAGGAGGTCCACAGTACATGCTAGCATACTCAAAAGGTGAAGACGTGGCTGCTCTTGCTCGGAGCTTTCACACCCAATAATACATTAAGGCCCAGAGGGAATGACAGACCCTGTGCTGGTGTTCCTCATGCTGCAGCTGAACCCCCCCACCCAGCCCCCCGTATCGATTTTTGGAACGACCGACTTGGCCGCCCCCTTCATGCTCCAGCAGCCATCCACTGCGGCAACACTAACAATTACACAATAATTACCTCCCCTGCTGCTCCCACAGAGCAGCACAGGGCGACTTCTTCAGCCTTTATATGTGCTGCACAATTAGCTTTTTAGCCTCTGATCCCTGTTTTCTTTGCAGTATAACAATAAGTTAAAACCACATTGTGTATGACTTCATGATATATGATGACCTCTCTTTCTGTAAATTTTTGTAAGTTGGACCAGAACTGATCTCTAAATAGTATCAAGTCAGCTAACAATGACCGTAATACATTTCAGGGGAAGGGAACTTACAATACATACTTTGGACCAGTGCTCTGTTCAAACAGCAATAGCTGATGTGACAGAGAAATTACCTCTAAAGAGACGTGTGAACCTCTGTTTTTACCCAGTGCAGCTGCAGGTGAGGTGAGTACTTGTTTTGTGCTTGACAGGCTGTCAGCAGATGAAGCCCCATATTCCCCTTTACACTGAGTTTAATTTGATATCGTAAGTGCTGACAACACATATAAGCTTCAGAGGTCCATCAATCATACATTCAGCATATTGCTAACACCCAAATATACAAACATAAACAAGTGTGTGTGACATTTGAGTAAGCAGACAGCCAGCTGTGGAGACAGCAAAGTCTGCCTGAAACTGACTTTATGACGCTGCAGCTGTAACAAAAGCGATTTCCGGATTGAAGCCAATTAAGGCTAACCTATATAAGGCTGCATACGTGTGCAAACGTTAACTAAGAAGCATAAGAACATAAAAGGATATCATCTTCCTTCCCTTTGCATCCTCACTCTCTATCAGCCTGTCAGATCACAGCAGCTAACAGCAGCATCTCCTGTGCAGGTTGTATAAGAGGGCACGCCCACCATGTGTCACTGCAACACCTACAGATGAGAGCGCAGAGACTTGCACCGTCTAATCACGCCTCCGCTCAAGCAGTTACTGGGACACGAGAGAAATATGCCTCACTCAACCCATTCACCTGGCCTAGATACTGTCAACAAATATTATGCAACGCCGATAAGTGCAGCAACTAATGACACAGATAAATTATTAAAAGTTGTGGGAGTGCATTGAACAGTTACCAAATAGATGTAGTCAAGCTCCTTTTATCATAATGCTTGGTTTTTTCTTAAACTGGTGCAACACCGGCGATCATAGCCATGTTAGCTTTGGTTAACATGGCTCATATTATATTGGTGCTATATAAATAAAACTGAATTTAATTTACAGAAATTTAAATCTAGCAGGACATAAGCAATTTTTATGCATCAGCATCTATTTTGCTTCTGTTGCTTTGTCAGATCTTTTCTTTAGGTGCAACATCTCTACAGATTCTTTGATTTATTAGTATAATATATAAGAGTTTCATCACTTTTTTCCCATAGACTTTTTATTTGGGTTCTTAAGGTATTTTATACACATTTTAGAGGCAACATTTAAACAGCATGTACAGGATAATGCTCGTTACCCAAATCATCAGTCTGGTAGGTCTAAAACCCACATGGCTTTATTTTGTCTACTCTATTGGGGAGTAGACTAAATATTACTATGTCTGTTGGCATCTACTGTTTTATGATCTACACTAAAACTCCAGTCTCAATTAAAATTTGTGTGTTGTTGTCTGAGTGGTAACATTCACTATCTCCACTTCCCCTCAGAGACCGGGTACACAAAGCACGAATGCACGGTCGGGGGCCACATCCCATTCAGCTCAGCACGTCCTATCCCATCAGCACCGGCAGCAGTCACGGATTACTAGGCGCACTGAGGCTCAAATCCCATCAGGAGGAGGGAAAGCATCTGTGAGCCAGGAGGAGCCGAGTGTGTGGTAGACTGAAAAGTCAGCACGAGTTCACTAAAAGTCTCTGTTGGCGTTTCGAATTTTGACACTGCTGAAATAAAGATGGAGTGAATTATGTGAAACAGACATTTTCAGCAGAAGCTGACTGGCAGGTTGTCTGCGCCACATGCTGGCCTGAAGCCAGCCGGATCACATTTTTTTGGCACTGGCATTTGTAGCCATGCTGCCATGCATTTTTTTAAAAGAGGTCCTGCAGATAGCCATACGGATACTGGTGATCCATAGACATCTGCTTTTTTCTTTATTGATCCACTGAAGAAGCTGCACACATTTACATTGACCGACACACACACTCACACACTGACCTGCATCTCCTTGTCCCCATATTTGGACGGGTGCTTGCTGCCCTGGCTCTTCCGGCGCAGTTTCTTTAGCTCTGCCTGGCACTTCTCCAAACTCTCCCCTTTGCTCTTGTGCTCCATCTGGTACTTCTTCAGTGCAGCCTGGGGGGGAAGGGGGGCAGCACAAAGTCAGCAGGGGCACAGCAGAGCTGCTCGCACGTGTCAGCATCAGCAGATGATGTTTCACACTGACAGAGGCAGACATTTATTTGACAAGTGGTCAGCTTCTGCATCACTGAGACAGGAGAACTGAGGTCTCTTATTTCTCCTCCTCACTCCCAATATTTTGTTTCCTGATCGGATGCTTTTCTTTTCTTTGTGTATCACATGTATGTATCACAACATCAACTGTAGCGTGTTCATGTCAATAGTATGCATTATATAATATGTTCCTAACAACTTAAAGGAACATGCAAATCAAATTAAAGCATTCTTTTGAAAACATATTTGAGTGACATTCATCCAAAAGCCCCCCAAGAGTGCTTAGATAACTTTGTTTAGCATTACATAACGCTCTGGGGGCTGATTCCAAACACAGACCACCCCAAATAAATTCCTCCACTTAATTTTGTTCTTTTTGTGCAAAACTCCTCAGTTTCCCAGAATTTCTCACTATTCACGGGACAGAATAGGATGTGATTTATGTAACTTGCTGCAGTGGTTTGGATGAAAGCCGGTGGAAAATTAAGGAGTGCATTTTGACTCCGAGCCAGTGATTTTATGAGAATGTGGTTCTTACTGTATTCCACATAAATTCACTCCCATGAGAGGTCCAACAGGATGTTTTATTCAAGCTCGTGGTGGGGCAGGTGTCCTGTTACATAATGAATCTGAATATTATGCCATCAGAATCTCCTCAAGCAGTAATTCTTATCACAAGTGGTTTTCATAAAATTCATGCAATTAAGCCGGGATCTTTTTTTCCTTAAAATGAAACATGAAGAAGTACCCAACGAATGTCCATGAAATGCTTCAGGAAAGCACAAGGTAGACGTAACTAAACGGTATCATTGTCTATGAACGTCTACAACATTTTAGAGATGAATGAAATTGACTGAATCAAGTAAAGGCTAGCTAGTGTCCATCAGTTAGTCTTCTTTTAGCGCTGCTTTGGTCTCCACCAGTTTCTCCAGGTGGTTTCTAAACCAGTCTGCAGCTTTTATTCCAACAGCACACAGCAAGTATTTTTCAAAGTGATGCGTTTGAACTAAACAGCAACAGTGTAGCCAAACCAAAACAATAAGCTAGAAGAGGCTGAAAGGCCCATCAGAGCGGCACAGTTTAGTGACTTGTGAAGAAGGGAATCTCACATTCAGATATCGCGCGTCCAGCTCGACCTTCTTCTCCAGCTCTGTGAGCAGCTCGTTGTGGAACGACTTTAACTGCAAGACACAGAAAAGCCTCAAACACAATGCAAGAAACAACAAAATGCACTGAAACCTCAAGCAGTCACATGATCAACCACAGCAGATTATTTTTAAAACAGGAACGTCACTCATGAGTTAGTGTTGGTGCAGAGGAATGCCGTGAAGTGTGAGACTTTTCCAGTTACAATGCAAATAAAGGAGGGTGTCTGGCAGTGTGCACCGAGTTTGCTGCCTGTGTGCACGTATAAGCTGAGAGAACACAGGACAGTATAGACTGGATTCTGCACATAATATACTGTGACCTTCCTTCTCTCCTTTGGATATGTTCATATAACCCAAGTTCTATTTAACTTGCTGAGAGTCAGCACCGAATGAAATATTTGCATAAAAATTTAATATTTGCTCAGTTTCTAATCTGCATCTTGTACCACTGCACAAAAAAATATCATTATTACCTTGAATCTTTGACACCTATTATCCAAAAGATCAAGGATTCCAGTTGCAAAATACCCTTTAACACAATTTGCATAAACATTAAAGACAGGATGCTCCTCGCTGTTTCTTTTTGTTGACTGAGCGTTTCCTTCTAATGTTGCCACAATTGGCCAATTTACTCTTTGCTGGATTCAAATAAAGACCTTTTGGAGAAGTGAAATGAGAATGTTTTCAGTCTGTAATGACTGTAATTTACATATCAGAGTATCAGTAAACAAACCATAGCAAATAAAGAGAGTTGCTGCCATTAGAAACTGGATTTACAGTAGAAGCTACTCGTGTACAGTAGGGAGTGTGTCCTGCTGGGTATTAAATGTTAAAATATATCGTGTGACTCCAAAGCAACCATCCCACAATCCGTCTGGCTCGAGGCTTAAGAACTGCTGATTTTAGCAACACCACCACCACATGCTCACCATCTCCTCAAGCTGGATCTGGATCTGTCTGTGCACTTCAGCCATCTGAAAGAGCACATCCCCTGGAGAGAGAAGACAAAGAAAGACAATAAACAAAAAGAGAGAAGGGAGGGGAGGGAGAGAGGGAAAAAAGATAGCGATATTAAATCATTCAAACTCTGTGTGAGAGCAACACACATCGTGCAAAAAGAGAGACCATGCAGCTGCGCAAAACAGATGAGAGACAGGTGTACGGTGTCGAGGGAAGAGGACAAAATGAGACAGCTCGTGATATCGACGAAGCAGACGAAACTCAAAACAGTGACAAAAATTAAAAGTGCACTCGAGAAATATGCGCTAATGAATGAAAAATAAGAGTGTTAACCAAGAAACCTACTGAAAGTATGTGGATTTCCCTTTTACCAAGAGCTTACAACACTACTGCTAAGAAACACACAG
This sequence comes from Copadichromis virginalis, assembly GCF_057382275.1. Taxonomy (NCBI): domain Eukaryota; kingdom Metazoa; phylum Chordata; class Actinopteri; order Cichliformes; family Cichlidae; genus Copadichromis; species Copadichromis virginalis. The sequence continues at coordinate 29,611,136 of NC_140625.1, forward strand.
GAACAGCATGGTAAAAGAAAAAATCTTTAGTATTTCATCCTTGCAATAAGACATATGTATTACTACAACATAACAGGGGGAAACACCAAGAAGCAGACCCCAGAAAGAAATCAAAGCTAAAAATAGAGAACGAAACAAAACACAAAAAACTAAGTAGAAAGTAAAGGATGATTCATGCAGCCAGGGAGGTGCGCATTGTTTTAAGATACCTACATGCTGCCTCTTCTGAATACGCAATGCATTGTAAAAAAACAAAAAACAAAAAAAGGAACAAAAAGATCTAGTTTGAGCAAAGAACAGAGGGATAGAGACCTGAAGAGACAGTGACAGATCAAACTACCCCAGGAAAAATGAGACACACAACAAGATTTCACACAGAAAAACACTCAGACAGGCAGTTAGTCTGACCCTGCCCTTACAAACCATCTACGTGCTCTCCGCATCACCAGAGCTCAGACGGACACTGGATTTTTCATGCAGATGTTAGGACTGACTAAAAACTGGGGTATTAATTTGGTCGTGAAATGTATTATTTAAATGTTCGTGTCGGCTTCTTGTTTGTCAACGAAATACTGTCCAGCGTATGGAAATCAACACACGTAAATAGGGAAAACTGATATACTGGCAATTTTGTTTTTTTGATATTCATCAATAATTTTGGATTGGCTACATTTTAAAAAATTGTGAAATTACAAATTTCTTTTTAAACATATTTTTATCTGAATCCAAGCACTTTTTAAAACATCAGCCCAGATCAGTGCATCCCTACTTGTATGCTTTGTAAATTCTCAAATTTCAGTATCTGCCTCAAAAACCCAGCATCAGTGAAGCTCTACAAACAAGGTAATATACTTTAATACTAAAAAGTAATGTACTAGTAACATTATATATAACCTATAAATGAAAGGAAACCTAATATTCTCACATGCCTTAAGAAAATAATAGTTAATCATCTATAAAAACAAACACATCTCATAGAACATCCTGTACATGTACTGCAGTTTCTTATTGCACATCTACCATAATATTTGGAAATACAGAAGTTTTTCCCTTTTCTTAGACAATATAAGAATATAATATTAATAATATAAGACACTAAGTAAACCGCTCTTGGTATTTTATGAAAAAGCCTAAATTAAAGTACATCTTACAGCTGCAGCGGCACCATAAAGCACCCGATTTATTCCAAATGAACCCACTAATATATATTAATGTCACTCATCTGCCTCCTGCATAATGCATGCTGACATTAGATAATGTACGCTGCTGCAGCGCTGACTTGAAGTGAGTCTGAGCGAAGGGTGTATGCGAGTGTGTTGGTAGACCTGTGAACACCGGACAGTGGACAGTCAGAGGGGACACAGAGAGTGGGCTGCCTGGACAGGATTAATGGGCTTAATGGAAGTGCTGTGTTCATGCAGATGAGATAGAGGGGATTTAGGAAAGGTCGGAGCAGGAGGAGGTGGGGGCAGAGGTGGAAGGAAAAGAAGTTTATATTTACTTAAGGGGACTGGATTTAAGTCTGCATCCAAGCTTCTGCTAAATAACTTGAGTATTTCAGAAAGATGTATAGCAGCTGAGGTCAATACCAGCCTTTTTTCTTGCCGTCATTCTTCCCTACTTTCCCCTATTTGCTTCATTTGCAACAGCTTCTGCCTGTCACTGTCAGTATAATAAGGTAATCTTATTAGTCCTACAAAACACACAAAGTAAATGGTTTCTGTTTTCTTGCTAATAGCTATCAGAGCCGTGCAGCACATCCCTCTTTTGTAAATTTGCTGTCACCAGTTTCTCAGTACAAGATTTTAACTTCTGCAAGATGTCATCCTGGCTGCCCTTTAACCTCACACAAAACTCCAATGTCACACACGAGGCAAACCTGACTCATGCATGCAGAACAGAAAGCCACACAGGGGAGTTGAGCCCACAGCCCTTCTCATCCAACGCACCAGCTTACTTTAAAGCCTCCTGCTTTCTTATGAAAATGCACCGAAAGGCTATAACGCTGTGGAAGTGTCTGACTGCCGGCGAATAGGGCGTTGGGGCCAACGAGGCAGATAAATGCACTGATGTGTACTTTCAAAACTCTCCTTTGATTCTTGGAGGACACCCAACGCACATTCCCATCCCATCCATTAATAAACAGCCGCTGGCCATCGACAAGCGACGGCGACCGGGCTGAACTCAAGCACCTCTATCACACACAACTGCACCAATGTTGATTTCAGCCAGAGGGGGGTAGCAGAATACTGAAGATTAAAGGGGCATTCATTTCTAGAATATAACAAAATATCAGATTCTTGGGGAGGATTCAACTTCCTTGTTAATTTATTTCTATTATTCTCATTTCTGGCCATTTTCCTTTATATTTCCCTCTGAGAAAATATTCAGAATTTCTCACCATATATTAGCAGAAAATGTCCAAATAGAGAGAAACGAGTGTGTTAAATCACACAGGTAGCCCTCAGACATTAGTTTCCATACTTCCTCCCTCACTGCCAACAAAACTGCCTCTCAGCTGGTAATAACATTTAAAGAACTGGCCTTGGTCATATTTCTGGGTTTTTAAATATGTACCTGCAGGCTAATTTACGTTGTTCTTCATTGTCCCTGAGGAGGAAGACTTCTCTCTCTGATTCTCATCCCCTTGCAGGCCAGAGTTCAGTCTCCACATCAACATACTGAGAGCATCTCACTTTAACTTTAGAGACATTCACTTCACTTTAAACTTTAGAGCAGCAGATGGTGACCCTGCCACCAGCTGCTGAAGCATATAAAAATAAATAAATCCTCGTTTGAGCTTTTATGCCTCCAAGGGCAGTTCTGACTGATAACAAGCTGGCATGGGAGCATAACTATCACCACAATGTCTGCAATTTAGTAAGAGACAAGCAGCTGAACAATGAAGCAACGCATATGTGCCAAAAACTGCAATACCTCTAATGACCACTTGAGGCAGGCTCTAAAAGTGAGACGGTTACGTTTAAATATTCAACTTTACAGCAGAAATAAGCAAGTTTGCAGCCTGCTACCAAAAACTGAACCACACAGCTTAACTACATTTGTGCTGTTATTGCCTTTATTGGCACTTTTATCAAATTATCTGATAAATACCTTACCCTTCATTCTAATTTGTGTTGTACAGTTATTTCATTTTTAAACCTTAATTTATATTTTATTCCTTCCTAGTTAAATTTACCCTTTTTAATTTTTCATATTGATTTCCTATCTTATTCATAGCCTTTTCCTTTTTGTTTTCTTTAGGTCACGAGCAGTTGTCCAAGCATTTCACTACATATCGTACTGTGTATGACTGTGTACGTGACAAATAAAATTTGAATTTGAATTTGAATTTAAATATGCTCTACTGAGAGGTAGACCTTCAGTTACGGTGGTGTTCTGGTGTTTTATTTGTCAAGCAGCACAATAATAAACAGCAATACACTATACAGTGCAAAGCCAACAGCAGATCTCAGTATGGCTGCACCGATCTTCTATAAATAAGTAAAATTTGAAAGGCATCTCCTGATCCATTTGCCAAAGTTCAATACTATTACAGCCAATGGGAACAAGGGTCAAAAAATTAAAACCAACTTGTAATAAAGAAAAAAACTGTTAAAGAGCCAACAGGTCTCACAGTGCTCCTCTGTGGCTTTGACCCACAGGCTTTTATCACCTGGAAAATCCCCAAATTCCTGGATGTTCTTGTTTAATTGCACCCATCTAATCCAAAATCTCTCCACCTTGCATTGTGAAATATCGGACTTCTACCCGGCAGAAGTAAGCTGCTTACTGTTAATCAGAGCCGATCACAACATCTGAGGCTTAAAAGGGAGTAAAGCACTCAGCACACGCAGGTCCAGATCAATTAAAGATTAAATACACAATCGCTGCTTTTGTCTGCAAAATGTTCTCACAAACCAAGACTCAAGCAGGCCACACTCTCACAGTTAGTCGCATTGTCTTCCACCTAGGATGACATTGTTCCTTCATGCTGTTCTTGGAAAAATTAACACAAAAAGGACACATCTAGCTAACAAATGAAAACCTAATGCTCAAAAGCAATTAAGTGAGATTCAAAGGTTTACAGCACACATGAGAAAAACACAACAGCTCAACATAGATGGGCTGAGAAATAATGACTCATAAATGCTGAGAAACCAAAAGTGGAGTAAAGTTGATTTTAAAAGAAAAAAAGCAGCAATCACAGTTCGCTCAACACTCCAGTGACTCAACTGCCAAACCACACTCTGTCAGTGGATATGTACAGTAAGAGCAGTTCAGACTGCAGGGTGGGAACAAGCCCATTACTCATTTGGGCAACCAAAGGGCAGCGCTAACATCTGGGTTTATTACCCCAGCTACTTTTCCATGCAGCTCCTGGGCTTTAAAGAGTGAGAAGGAGGGAGTGAGCCACAGTTAATGGCCATATGAAGGAAAGTGTTTTATGTAGTGTGCATCTCTGCAGGGACTGTATTATAGAAGGCTGAAAGCAAACAAGCAGCTCTAATCCCCAGAAAGCTGCAGTGAAGGGAGTACAAGGTGCTGCGGGGAGATTTGTCCTCCACAATGCCGCATGATTGACACCGTTATTGTTGTGCTCTTCTGGGTCTTTAATTTTGCTAAACACCGGCTGCATCAGGGTGCATATAAACACCCCCGAGAACATGTGCAAATTTCCCCAGAAGTAGTAACAATGCTTGATTTAGCATTCAGATTTTAAGTATCCACTTGACAACAAAGTAATAACAAGTTTTTTTGTTGTACTCGCAGTTAATCAGCATAACTTTTGGTGCATCTGTAGTCCAGCTATAATCCTGCACTCCACCGGCAGTAAAAACCCAAGCTGACATGTTAAAAGCTGTCACTGCGTTTCATCTTATAAATTACAATAAGGGCACAAATCCCGCTGAAGTGAGTGTAAACATGTCATCTTAGATCTGGGCTGTTTGACGTCTTCGCTTCTGCAGTTTATCGGAAAGAAAAATGAATCTTTTAAAAGCGCGATCGAGCTACAGGAGATCGATAGGAATGACTGGCTATACATAATCATTACGTGGTGGCTGATGGGGTGCTAAATGAAGAGTGATCATCTGTGGCAGAAGATGCAAGCTGCTACAAAGACGCAGGCACAGAGTGGTGGATGGGATTTCGACAAATCAACAGAGACCCAGGCAGGTAAACACAATTTGTGTCATCTTAAATCATTACTTCTGACCTCTAATCGTTTCTCACAGTGAGAAATGTACAAATAAAGAAAAAGAAGATATATTTGCTCTGTGTGCTTGTATAGCGTTAGCACACTGAGGCACAGGCGACAGTGGGAATCAGGGTATAATGTGGATTTCAAGCCTATAAACATCTCTTCTTCCACTAAATGGGGCATTGCTTTAAAAAGGCATGACAGAGGAGAATTCATTGACAGCTTCACGCTACAGCTTGGTGACAATAAGTTAATAATGAGCTGACAAGTGCCACTATGTTCGGTTTTTGAAATGGATAAACACGCAGAAAGAGAAAATCCCACAAGCCTGGGAGGAGACAGGCATCAAGAGCCTAACAACAGCTTCCTGTGCGAAACGACTCGCATGTATGAAAAGTGTCTCAGATCAGAGTCTCTATTATCAGCATCATTAAGTCACCATTTGGCCGACTACCCACATCAAGGACAATGCGACAGCTCAAGGACATTTTATAGTCCAACACATTATTAAAGCCACATTACCATCCCATTAGAGACATTTGCTAAATTAATCACTACACAATCCCTCGCTGATCTCTTTTTTGTCAGTTGACTGACACCCAAAAAGACGTCCAGCTCACTGTTGACAAGACAGCTTGTTTTAAAGTGCTGATGAATTGCAGTGGGTTGTATTAATGAAGGGCAGGTGGAGGTGATCAAAGTGCCGGCGCTCCGGCCTTTGTGCTCACTCGGCAGTTTGGTTTTGATTTGCCAAGAGACTGGGTGGAAGCTGCTAACGAGCCGGGAGCACATCGCTTCCTGTCTCGCCTTCCTTGCTCTTTCTTCTGCATCTCTCTCTTCACCATGTCTCTTGTTTCTTCCTCTTTTTGTTTCTCTGCATCCTCCCTCTCCACCTGGGGTGACATGAGGACAAAGGCAGGAGCAGTAAAGGGAAGTTAAATTAGCAGGGCAGCTCTGCTCTAGTGATGTCCGGGCAGAGGAAGGATAGTTTGGTACCCAGTCGCAGATTAGCCACTTGGGTTTTCGGTTACATCACCAGTTAGGGAAAAAAAGCTGACAAAAACTGTATCTTAAGCCCTTTTGGAACACTGTGTGTTTTGGTTCTGTCCTAATTTAGTCCGATTGATTGAGGAAGTGAAAACAAAGCCAAACAAAGTGTAAATCATGAAGCTACCAGACAGGACACAAACAGCGGTCTCCTGGCTGACAAACCTGTGCCTTTCTAACGACTGGCAATGACGACAAGAGGGTAGCTCCAAAATATTTATATAGTATATATTTTGGAATATATATCAAATATTATTTTTTTTAATCACACATAAGTTTGGATTTTGGTAAGGCTTAAAAGTTGGTGGCACAGCTGTGCTGGCAGGTAAGCATTTAAGCCTCGCCCACCTTGATCTGCAGTCACGGGTTTTGGGTAGTGAATGAAAGAATGGGATCACAAATACAAGCGGTGGAAATGAGCTTTCTCCAAAGGACAGCTTCCAGCTAACTTAGCGACAGGGTGAGGAGTTCAGTCACTCTGAGTAATCAGAGTAAAGTTGCTACTCCTCCACATCAAAAGGAGTCAGTTGACGCGGTTCAGGACCCTGACAAAGATTCCTCCTGGGCGAGGTGTGCTAGACATGCCCATCTGGGAGGTGGCCTCGGTGTAGACCCAGGACATGCTGGAGAGTATGCACCTTCAGCTCCTCTGAATAAGCTGGACGAGGTGACTGGAGAGAAGGAAGTCTGCACTTCTCTGCTTACGTTGCTGCCCCTATGACCCGTCCCCAGGTTCCAGCAGCAGCTAAAATGCTAAAGTTAATTCTTCAAAATGTGGAAATTTCAGTGACTATGTCCATCGTTTATGTGCAGTGTAGAGCATTACTCGACCACGTCCCCTACCACCCGGCTCTTTGCACTCTTTAGAGTTTTAAAAGAGGACTGAAAGACTAAATTGCTGCATCCGGTTCATTAAAGTGCCAAAGTATACCTTAATGCATCTCTGCAACATCAGTAGTATCTAAAGGACATCTAAAGGGCAGTAGCAGACACCCTGGGATGAGATGGGATGTACTTACTTCATTATGTACTAAGACCTTCAGGAGAAAAAAAATTATAACTCTCCACAGAAAAAAGAAAACTGTCCTCGCTTCGGCATGAAAGCAAACACTAACCGATTTATCATCCTGTGCTGTGTCCCTCATCATTCCAGTTGAGTGTAAACTCCAGTAATATCCTTTCGTTTTGACTTTGCACGTCAAGCGATGGTTCAAAATGCTGCAATCAATGATTTTTAAAGTTATACACGGTCATTTGCTCCTGCTGCATTTTCTCCCCTCTATGCAGAATGAATGTTGGCTGAATTCAGATTGGAGCTGAAGCTCAGGGGAAATTCTGCCTTTGCTGGATCAGAAAAATGAGGGTTACACTGGGGTCAACAGCTTTTTTTTCCCTAAAGCTGAGCAGCATGAGATTTCAAGCAAGACACATTTGGAGGGACACCAGTTGTGCATATTATGGAAGAATTTCCCTAAGCGATGGCCTTAGAATGTCACAAATGATGTTTTCATGTCCCTCTTTACGAGCCTTTATTATTGCTTTCATCTTGTTTTCTCTACCTCTGCTTCAAAGAGCGAGTGCTCATATTTCTGCTGCCGCCATCCAGCTGTGCAGCATGAGAGGCGATTCAAACCACTTCCCTCTGCAACACCAGCTAATTATTTGAGAGACAAATGAGGGGAAAATTATACAGTGAAATTTGCTGATGAATATTGAACCACAGGAAGGAATTTTTTTGTCTTTCTGACCCGTCAGAATTACATTCTCCCCCACCGTTGCCTAATTGAGTCACTGATTGCATCTAGCCCTGTTCCCATTTGTGAAAGCGTGCTATCCTTTAACAGTATGTTGGCTGAAGTGGAGCCTTAAAGGTCGACACAGTTCTCTAATATGTGTTGCAATGAATTAATCATCCAAAGGGTAATTGTTTCCTGGACCTTAAATTTGGCCATCTAAATTAACCTTAAATTGATTTAATGAGATGGATGTTATGCTACAGAGTGCTCAGCCCACGGCAATGAGAAGACACGGGATAGATTTTAATTTGATGAATAGGAACAAAATGAGAGCATAAAATATGCGGATACACCACGATAATTTGCTCACACGCATCCCAAGTGAGCTGGAGTTCTGGTGGAAGATAGTCAGGAATCATGAGGTCTTTGTGCTTACTATGGAATTAAACAATAATTAATATATTTCATGAATAACAGACACAGAAATATAAAAATCTACCTAAGAGCTGATGTATAGTGAAAGCGCTATAAATCAGTGCTTTAGAAAATAATGTCCTAATCTAATTGTAAAAAAGACAGAATGGGGGATGATGCTGCTCTGTTGGCCTCATCGGAACATTACCATGAGAAGACTGTGAGAAACCCGGGATCAGAATCTATGCTGGAGAACAGTTTGTGGCTCTGTCTGAGCTGAGGGAAGACTTCTTAACCGGTGAAGTTCAGTTATCTCAAGGTCTTACACGGGAGTGATGAAAAGATGGAGCGTGAGCTGAACCGGTGCGGCATCAGCGGTGATGTAAATGTACCAGAGAATCCAAGCGAAGACAGAGCTGAGCCAGAAGGCAAAGCTTCTTTTAATATGTGCTATATAAATAAATTTTGATTTGATTTTGATTTGATTTTGATCTACCAGTCGATTTACAGTTGAACCCTCACATATGAAGCTGCATCTTTGCCACTGGCTGTCCTCAGCCTTAAAGACAGACATCCAGAGGAGGCTTGAAGCTCCTGCTCTTTCACATCAGGAGGCGACAGCTGAGGTAGTTTGAACATCTGAATAGGATGTCTTTTTGGATCTCATCTCCATTTGCTGCTACCCCAAGCAGACTTTGTATGAGCAGAACAGTTTTAATGAGGTCATCTTTTATAAGGCTCATGATATTAATCCTGTTTTGTTGAACAATCCTGCTCCATGTTCTACCTGCGGTAAGACATACGTGAAAAGCCTGAGTAATGACGAGATTTTAAAGTAGATTTTAATGAATGCGGGTTTGGATGTACAGTCTGCTGATTTTAAATTAGCTGTACTGCAGGAAACGATAAGAAAAGCCAAAGGGCTGTTTTTCCTCATGCTTCCAGCAGGTTTTGTGTCTGAGCACAGACCTGAGTGAGTACAATCCCTGCCTAACGCTGCATTTGAATGGCAGAGACCTTATATGGACAAAGGGGAACCGGAACTGCAGGAGCCTCCTATTTTTTTGCTCACAACCATGCCCATATTTAGTATACGGAAGAAGGATAATGTCATTTTCATCGATACTGACATCACCGGCGAACCATGTTTGGGCTGCGGCTCGCGCGCCGAGCTCCTCTCTCCTCCTGCTTTGAAGCAGCTCCAGTCGCTGCGTTTCACTTAATCTATTTTTAGAAATGTGTGCAGAGTCGGCGTGTTCTCCCAGGGCTGCCTGAGCTCCCACATCAAAGCGGGGGCGTTCGCAGACACAGAGCGTAGTGAAAGCGGAGAGGATGAGTGGGATGACACTCCACTCTGCAGTCATGGAGTATCTCGTCTCTCCTCACAGGGAGTCATGCAGCAGAGCAGTTGTTCAAACTCTGACAGCATCGCGTAAATTAAGAACAAGTGAATGAAGCACAGCGGTGCATCATTTCCTCTTGCTGTCACAGTTTCTCAAGTGTTGTTTAGCATGTATGACACCACACGGTCCATCTCTGTCCCCGTGTGGAGATGTGTGTCAGTTTATTTTAAGGCTGCAGGAGTGGATAATAATCATGTAATGCTTTCTTGCTTTTTAGTCAGTTTGATTATGGCCTGCTCTGGCATGTGAGGGTGTTTGCTTGTACAATAAGTCTATTTATGAGTATGTGTTTGTGTGTCGGCAGCTCAAGTCTACTATTAAACTGTTCCCATGTCTCCACAGCTGCTTCTTAAGTGACACACAAAGTGTTTAGTTTAAAAACACTGTGGTGAGCATCTCTGTGTTAGAACTTCTTTTGCAGTTTGACACATTCATAAACCTCTGCTGTTAATAACTGGTGCTGAAAATGGGTTGAAAAGCAGATTGAGGCTTTATTATGAAACATGCATTAGTCCTTATTACATTTTTTTTGTAACGCTATTCACGGGTAAAGGCTGGATTAGTTCAGCGACTCACGCTCAAATAGTAGAGGCGGTCTCCCACTGATCGCAGCTTCAGCTTCTCACTGAGACATCGAAGCTTCACTCAGCATATTGAACCCACGATCACTTCTGATGCATCCATCAGTGTGTGAACATCCATATACTCCATATATAATGCTGTATGTGAAGGATAAACGCCTTGTATGAATGAATGAACATGTTTTTTGGTGTAAAATGCTCAAAGTGGCCAGTAAGGAGAAGAAATCCACAACACTATTTTACCGCTGGTGTCACCAGAAATCCTTAAGTCAACCTTTTTTGCTGTATGCTTATATTTCAAGGCTTACATTTTGCTTTTTTTACGAGTCATTGTTTGGTGATAGTGCCAGAAACAGAACAGCAAACCCATGTAGAAGTCCTCAGAGCTTGAAAAAAACCACAGCTGGACTTCTTCAGGTTTTTAAGCTGTTCCGCCTCTCATCTAAGAGGCTTCTTAAGCTCTGAAGAGGTAAAACATCTTTTCAGGATCTACAGGTTACCATGAAATGGATAACTGGGAATATACACAGACAGAAGTTTCAGTTAGGAACTAGTTCCTTCGCCACACTGAAGCTAGGCTGTCCACACGGTCCTACAGCAACTTATGGTACTGGTCGAAGGTTGCTGCCACTTGGGGTAAGGTGCAGGGTGCCTTTTAAATCAAACCACTAAATTTCACCAAATAAGTAACTTTCAATGCCTTAATCTAACCAAGTGGTTTTTATGGTTGACTTACCTGTGACTTAGCCCACCTCCACCCTTTCAACCTCCTCAAGTGGACTCTGCAGACCAACTTAGGACAGGCAACCAGTATTGACCAGGTGCCACTGCTATAAAATGCCTTGTGCTTAATGATTAGGCACAAACGCCATCTGACAAAGTGGATTTCACCATTTACAATTACAGGACAAGAAAAACTATCACAGACTCAAACTGCAAACGTCAGCCTCAAAGATTCATTCACGATTTCATTAAAACATCAGATCTTCCACAAACAGGACACTTATTGTAACTTAAAGCTGTTCAATAATGTCTAATATGATCAACTTTCGCGCCATCTTTTATTTAAGAGGAACGGCAGTGATCCATTTAGCCTGGATAAGATCAGAGCTGCTAATGTGTGAGCTAATTCATCAACAGTCCAGTGCTTTTTCCATCCCACATTAAATTTTTCTCTTTGACCATCAAGGTCAATTTCTCAGCCCGACTTCACTCCCCTCCTCATTTCACCCTGTCACATGCAACTCTCCATCCTCTGCTCATGTGCTAATGCCATTAGCTGCTGTTCATTTTAATGCGCTGTGATTAATTACATTGTTTCAGAGAGTACAGTCGGAGGTGGCGGAGCCTTTCTGCCAGATTTCACTTTGAGAGTTGAAGCAGTCTGTAGTTCGGCCCTGTTACTTCAGCTCCACGGCGCCAACACATTTTCTCCTCAACAAAACCCAATTAAAGGAACAATTACAAGCTGGACGATTTTACAAATCTGCCTTCATTCCTCATTAATTATGAAGTTTGTGGTAAAGGCCTGGATGAGTGATTATCCCCAGCAAACACGCACACACAGTTTTGCTTATCTGGGATTCTGTGCTCGTGGCTCCGGTCACAGCTACAGACATGTGCCAGCTGAGGAAATTTAGTTCAGTCACACACACAAAACCAAACGCACAACCCTTGTTATCTGTTAATTAATAAGCTGGCAGGCTTGGGAGTTTTTCCACATTATGCAGCAACAATGGTGCTCAGTGTTTCCTCCGGCTTCTTCTGGAGCAAAACCGGCAAAACTGGCAAAAGGAGGCTGTTTACTTTATAACGTATCATTGAATTGGTCTAATGAGAAAAATTGGATAATTATCTCTCATCGCCTGCTCATGTATTTTTAATAATTCAGTATCTCCAGAAAACGTTCATATTTGTCTACTACTATTGCAGAAAAGAAAATCCCACTGAGACACTGTCATCTATGGATTAACTGGGAGAACTTTGATATAAATTGCACACTTCATACCGAGTGACTGCAGAATCATCCACAAACTACATTTTTCTTCTGTTTTCATCAGGTAATTCAGTGAAGCCGTGAGGCTTAACACCAGTAATGGAATATGCTAAAGAATCCACAAAAGCAATAACCGCCGTCAGAAGGGCTCCCCCTCCGCTCTGCACAGACCACAGCCGCTCTGAGCGCTGCTGATATGCAGAGACGGCATCAATCCATTTTGCTCAGCCTAGTCTGTCATTTCACTGGAGGCGGAGGGAAGTTCTGCTGAGTTGTTAAAGGGCTGCTGAGTCATGGTTAGGCTGCTAGAAAAAGAAACTGAAAAAGAAACACAAACATGCAGACAAAAAGACTACAGAAGCACAGTCGTGGAGGACAGAGAGCATGAAAGGCAAACAGAAGAGCAACCAAGCTGATGGAAATGGGGATGCAGAGATGGATGATGGGATGTCCTGTTAAGGAGTTTGCACACAAAGTCAAAAATTTGCATTTTTTAAAAAGAATCATCTCTAATGTATGAAAAGCGTTCACGTGTAGTGCATATTTGCATATATACACAATAAGTGACTCCTACAAACAGTTGCAAAACACTGTGACGGACATTTTGGGAGAAATATTTACTCATGATGAAAATAGTCTTGGTGTGCAAAGGCCTTTCCTCCTACTTTTAAGTGGCTTTAATGATTTATATTTAAAGTTAGTCACCGGCTTGGATGTTTAAACATTCAACCCTAAAACAGTGTGATATGAAAATGATTCAAACTACATAAAAAAATCATGGAGGCGAAACCGAATAGATAAAGAAAAGAGCTTTTCATATTGGAGCTCTACCCGGTATTTGCTCAAAGAGAGAAAGGGAGGAAAAGCGAAAAGATGTAGCTCCAGAAGAAATGCGAGGAAGCCCCCAAAAAAGGTCCTCACATGAATAATGGATGCAGCTTTTATATCCTCCTCAGTCACCTCAGATATGTCTGTTTCACACTCCTCTAACCATCTCTCCATCCTTTCTTCCTCCTCTCCTCTGCTGATTCAGGACACGCCTGCTATCTTACATCCCATCAAGGTGAAGGAAAGAAGAAGCCTCCACAATCCCGGACTAACAAAGACTCTGCACACGCCCCGGCATGTGACCTGGTCTACAATTATAACAGTGCTGTCCTGCTTCATACAACAGCTATCAGCTAGTTCTCATCAACACCAGTTATCACTATAGCTGCGTCTATACCAAACAGAACCAGAGCTGATCCAACCGAAACCAGACGACACGCTGCGTGAGAGCAAAGGGAGCTGGGAAATTTTTATCCTGACAACTTGCTGGAAGCGCCATTCAAAACAGGAAGATTTTTCATTAGCACTGTAAATATATTGAGGGCTTATTATGAATAGAAAGCAAATCCACCTCGCCATGTGCGCTCTTGTGAATACCAAATGCCAAACAAATTTGTAAATTTATTACTCGCTCACAGCGGTGCAATAAAAAAGTGACTGGAAAGCCTTTATCTTTCCGGAATGTGAGGAAACAAGGGATTAACCAAATGGGCAAGCTGTGACAATCATGCAGAATTAATTCTTCTCGAACCAGAATGTGTTTCACTGTATGAATTGGAGGTGATAATGTATCAAATAAGCTCTGAAGTGCAGGAAAAGACAGGCTAACGCTCATCTTTAAGATTTACACAACGTTCTGAAGCACTTAAGTGCTAGAAAAACATCTGTGAGTGTGTGTTTGGGTGTGTGTGTCCAATTTCAGGTTGGTCATCAGCTGCTTCTGCCCTACAGCACGATCCCATCCACCATCTGCTTGTGTAACCCCCCTGTACCCCATCAAGGGTGCTACTGCCACTACAAGGACTCACCAACATCCTTAGAGCCTTGACTTTCGCTGGCCATCTCGCCCATCCGCACCAGAGCGTCGAAGTAGCCCTTTGCAGCATATGTGACACCTGGAAACATGGAAGCATTGGGCATCAGATCAAGGGTGCGGAGTTGAAATGATGTCTTCTTCAGCTCTGCAACCATCCCCTACAACCCTCCCCTCCCCCAGAGAGGTAAGGTTGGGAGATCGACAGGCGGAAATGGAGACCAGGCGGGAAAAGAAAAAGCTCTATGGAGGCAACTACAGGAAACAGAAATCTCAAGACTGCCAGGTTAAAAAGCAAAGCACAACCTTTCACCACAAACTACTTTGGAAAAATCTATTTTAAAGGATTAGTTTATCCAAATTACAGGAAAATTAAAAAAACAAACATGTTATTTGTTCATCTTCCCTGTTCTAATCAGTTTTAAAGGATTTCTTTTTTGGTCAGATTCTGTGTCAACAGAGAAAATGTAATATGTTTTTTGTTTTCTTGCAAAGTGAATACCATCCAGCTAACAGGTTTCCTATATTCAGCAGAATCACTCAGTAAATTTCCAAATTTGAAATGTGGGCATTTTGAAACCAACAGACTCTCTTCTTCTTAATTGACTTTTTTATTTCCTATTTACCTCGTTTATTATTACTTTCCTCTTTTATAATTTACCAGGAGAAACATTTTTAATGCTTAAAAAAAGTAATTTTGTTGTAAGTTGCACAAAGGTTCTTTTTCAGGTCATAAAGGGAAAAAAAGGTTTCTCTATTCTGGGCTATATATTGACAATGAGTTTGTTTCTTAGTTTCCTCCCATCATACAGTAATCTTATGTCTAAAATGTGAAAACAATGCAGTTTTCAAGTAGACATCACATTGAAGTAAACCGACAACCCGACAAATCCTGCATTTCACTGATCTAAATTTTAGGTTTATACGTTTTTAATCATCATCATCTGATACATTCTCTGATTGGAGTAGGCAGCACTCAGAAAATAGAGGAAATAGAGTCATGTGACGGAGCACACACAGAGCGTGACGGAGAGAGCAGGAACTGAGGGGAGGGTTTTTGGTATGGAGAGATCACAGAATCATTTTATGTCTGCTACTTTTGTTTATTTGATCTTTTTTCTGGATACAGTTCCAAAATTAAATCATCCATCAGTTACCCTGACCTGTCATCAGTTATAGATCTGCATCACATTAAGTCGAAATATCAACTCCCATTTAAACTGGTCTAGTTTATCAGAGTCTGGTGATATTTAGTCTCTGGCTGCACAACATTGTAGTGATGAAGACTTTGAAGATCTGTCCCTTGGTTATTCACTCAGCCAGGGTCACATGAGTTAGTCTAGGCTCAGTGAGAAAAGCCTCTCGGCTCCAGGAACCATCGTGAGAAGGATCTTATTCCATTCTTTGAAACTGATGATGACTTTGTCTGTTGTGTTGATGTTGAAACTTTTATTTTATTTTATCGTTTATTTGTGGGTTGTGAGTGTGATACAGATGAGTGGAGGAGGAAAACTCAGCCTGAAATCAGTCGTACTGCATAAAGGCACTTTGCATCCATCCCAAAAGGTAATTCTGTATATTTAAAAAATAATAATTATGAAACTATAACAGCCTCTTTGGAGAAGTGGAAATACAATGAGAAGAAATGAAACATGAAAAATATAAAATATGAATATTTGTATTGTTTTTTTGTTTTGTTTTTTTATTCAGTGCCATGTAATACGAATAACGTGAGGGCATTTTAAACATTGTTTACCCTTATGGATCCAAAACCTGTTTGAATCTGCTCAATAATGCTGTAACGAACTACAAATGGAATAAAGAAAGCTAATGGCACTTGTAACTTATATGCAGCTGCTTGAGATTAATCTTAAAACCGATTTCCTCATTGTCTTGATAAAGGTATGAGGCACCAAACTTCAGGGCGATTATCAGTGTGTGAAGTTATGATTTTATGTGACGTGTCGCCCTCGCTTGTCCAAGACAAATTTCTCCCAAGGGAGACAATAAGGACTAATCTAATCTAATCTCATCTAATTTAATCTAGACCAGCAGAGTAATGTTTCTTCTCTAGTTTAATAAACTAGCTGATTGAGTTAAATTTCTTTTGGTGGTTTAAAACTCCAAGTTTGTCCTTCATATACAGGTTATAAATGTTTTAGTCTAATCAAATTAGTTATGAACCTGGACCCTCAGATTTTGGACTAAATTAAACACAGATGCTGTAGAGGTTCTGAAATATAAGCAAAAACACCAAGTAGGTGAACAATATGTTTGCTTTTTTGAATATGTGCCACTTGGTGCACTTGAAATTTACATTATGACAGACAATAAAAATGATTTGCATGGCATAAGCAGAAAAAATAAGTATTCTCGTAATTTGGATGAACTAAAGCTTTAAAATCCTAATGGCACCTCACATCTTTACAGCCCCATACATAATAATATGCTGACAAACCCTTTCACAGCAGTGATGTGTAAGCACTCTACAATTCAAATACTGTCGACCATTATTCTCTGCGGTGTATCGCCACAGAAGCCGGGGACACGAGCCGAGACACGGCGGTGACTCAGGGCTTAGAAATGAGGGCAAGACAGCCTCAGGCAGCGGTGACGGTGAATTAAAGCAGGTCAGGGGTCAGCTACACGGGGAGTGAAAGTCATGATGACAGAGGACACATGCCCAGTCAGGATATACATATGGATGAGCGCTGAGTTTATTACAGGGCCGTCATGTTGATGAGTGTGTTTTGAACTGCTAGAGAAGGTTCATGCAGAATCCCACAGAGAGAGCAGGAAAATGACAAGTATTCATATCCCCGCATGGAAAACAATGAAAATCTATTCACATCTAGAAGTCCGCGGAGACACTGAGCTATGCAAGTTATTGTTCTGTAAATTAAGACAGCGTCTGGCTTCTCAGTCTGCACAAGCACTTAACAATTTCATTTCTCCAGTAAGACGATTTTGTGAGGACTCTTTTATGAAAACAAGGAATAAAAAGCCACAAAAGTCTTTACACAGCAGTGCAACCCTCCTCCGTAAGCTATGACAGTGACAGGCCAAGACCCTTTTCCGGCTTCTCTGAAGCCTGGCTTGAGTTAAGCTTAGGTAGGATATGAGTGGATGTGAAAGCAAGGGGATGGAGGTAAGGCTAAGATGGCTGGGTGAGCAAGGCTAATTTAATCGATGTGCAGAGAAATCTCAGCCGGGAGGAGAGCAGGTCCAGGTGAAGCCGGATTAGCTCCAGGGAATGCTTTGCTTGTCTGTCAGCTGGAAAGTGACAGAGAGGCACAGAAGCAGGAGAAAAAATAAAGAAGAAGAGAAGAAGAAGAAGAAGAAGAAGAAGAAGAAGAAGAAGAAGGCAGAGGACGAGGAAAAGGAGGACCTGCCTGTAAAGAGGATTAGAACAGTGATATAAAGCCAATACAGAGCAGAGCAGATGAAACATAAACAAGGTTTAAATCAGCTGAGGTTGGTGACACGTGACTCATGTTAATGTCATCAATTTCAAAATCAAGCTTTCCACAACCTCAATCAAGCCTCCTCTCACATTCCTCCACAGAAAGCAGACAAATCTGATTCAGCTCAAAACCCGAACGTCTCGTTTATAAATGGGCTAAATTTGGAAAAAGACAGCTCCTGATTACAGCTTCAAATATTCTCCTGTTTTATGGTAACTGAACCAAACAAGCAGATTAAAGATAAACTAAAGTTACTAGTTTTTAATTAACTGCTTTTGAAGAAAAGGTTGGCCATTACTAAATCACAGAGCCATCAGTAGACACATCTTTGTACTCTTGTAAGCTTAAAGGTTCCACTGAGACCAACGATTTTTCAGTGATGTCACCAAACAAGACAGAAATCTCAGTCTCAGCTGAACAGCCCAGTTTTGACATCTTCCTTTTATTTGATTTCACATGTGTTCTCCTCTTTCTCCACAAGCACAGCATGTTCCAGCCGCACAGCTCCCACGTTTCTGCTGCAGCCCTGCACCACGCTGCAATTAAGATTTTAATAAAGAGAGAGTCTGGCTGAGCGCTACATCCCAAACCACACTGTGCTCATCGAGCCCAGAAAGCAGGCTCCTTCCTGCATCATTCTGGTCCTCTCAGTCCGCTGAGATGTCAAGCTGCCGCCCCACTTCTAGTACGAGGAGGGGCTGCACTGGTATTTTTCCTATGACAATAGATGCTTGCTGGGTGCCCAGCCCCACTCTAAACTCTGCCTCTGTGCCGCTGCTTGGCATTGATGAAGTGTAATCCCCACTCAGAGAGTCGCAGGGCTATTTTTAGCCTTATCTATCAGACTAGAGTGAGGCCTTCTTTATTGTTCTTGCAGGCTGCCGAGTCTTCCCTGCATTTCCTCTCCGAGCACACAAAGGAGAGCCCGGTTCGAAACCGCACGCAGCATACCAAGCAAGTCTGCACCATCACTGAATATATGATACGACCCCGATAACCTCCTCTTCCTCCTCCTCATCCTCCTCCCTCCACAGAGTGACATCTAAGAGCAGAGCTGGAAGGTTTTCTTATCAATAAATGAGCTCAACATGGTTGGAGGCGTGTGTTATCTAAATACATATACTGTACAAGGCATCAGTACAAGCATTATCGGCCTGACCCAGAGGCATGAAATCACGTTATCCATGCTGACTGCGTAGCTTTAGTTAATCAGAGTTTGTGAAGTTAAAGAATAAGCCACTGGACATTCTCCAGGATTCCAATAACTGCTGAGAATTTTGGAATTTCTGTTTTTGTGAACATTTGTCTCGCAGTCTTTTCCTTCTACCTTCTCCTTTTTTCAAAACATTTTTTTATCCTGTCTTGTCCTGAATACCGGCTCTGCTCGTTCTCATTTCTTGGGCCTCATGGGGTAGGGGTACCGTTATTCTCACGACTCTCCCTGTTCCACTTTGCATTGGCTAATGCTCCACTTAGCTCCCTCTGGATATTTCCTGTGTTTTGTCTTTGACCTTGACTGAGTGTATACCTCAGTTTCCCACACCTCCCTACTCTTTGCCCCCCACGCACACACAATCACACCAATTCAAACCTCAAAAAGCAATGACAAAGGATAAAAAGGTAGAGACAGACGTTAATGAGAACGATGAGAGGAACTGCTGGTGGACAGAAAGGAGGAAGACATCACAGCGGAACAATCACAGGACATCACAGCACAATACCGAACGTGTGAATAAGATCTAGGCACAAACTAGTGTGTGTAGTTTAAAAGCTTCTGATGGGGATTGTAAGCTTGGCATCAACAATGCTCTTAACGTGAATATCTGAGCCATCGTCACCCTAAAGCTAACCAGTCTCCAGGTAAATCAAGACGATACAGAAGCAGCGCCAAGTGTCGGGTGAGCTGGCCCTCTGCCTGGACGACTGGAGGAACGAGAGAACGACGAAGACAGACGGTAAACAAGAAATGGTTGGTGTACTCACTGGTGAGCGCCTTCTCATAGCTTTTTGCCATGGCTATGAAGTTCCGTAAGCACGGGTTAAACTGCTCCATGATGGACTGGAAAAGGAGAGAGAAAAAAGAGAAGGTATGCTTGGTTAGAAGCAGGAAAGATACGATACAAACACCGACATGAGCTACAGTGACAGAGCTCTGCTCTTTACTGGGGCATGAGCACACACACACACACACACACACACACACACATAGACAGAGTAAACTAAGCCAACCACGAGGAAAAGGAGAGCAGAGGATTCATTTCAAGACTCCGAGCCTGACGATGAGGATGGTTGGATGAAATAGAGGGAAAGAGTCACTGAGGGAGGGCTTATATTTGTATGTTTGTGTGGTGCTTTGTCCCCTCAGCTCCCCTGCTGTATGAATTAAAAATAAAATCTGGTTTTGGCCGCTGAATCCTTCAGCTCAGCAGCAGACCTGGACCCAGTGCCATTTCCCTCTGTCTCCCTAACACTTGAACTCTGGCACACTGCTCCTGCTAATTGCTTTTGTGGCCAAAAATAACACAAAATTTGCCTTTTCACCGGCGGTCATCGAGTCTCAGAGGTCAGTACCAGAAATTCAGACAAATGAAATCAAGACGATCATCGTTGGACCCAAAAAGCCCCACTCATACATAGCGGAAGTGAACTTAAACAAGCTTATACCATCTACAGCTTGCAGGACATCAATAATACTTTTTCAAATAAAATATTTATTAAAACTACAAAGAAAGTTTGCTAAAATAAAATAAATACAAACAAATGATTCCTTATGGTGTCTTATACACCCAGCAACATTTTTTTCCACTTAAATATTTACTCACTAACTTTCAGTTTAACCTGTTAAAATCTACGGTGTCAACTCTCCTAGGGTTCGGGTTGGGTTTTATTTAGCCACATACCAAATAGGAAAACTTTCACAAGCTAGAAGATGTTAACTCCTAAATGAAGTCTCACACATAAACAATGTTTCCAAGCAAACAAATGAAAACAGTAGTGGCCGTTAACCTAACCCAAACCCTAGAGGGTCAGTGTTGGATATTAAGAGGTTAATGTCCAGTACTTTAGCTGCTCTTTGTGTTCCGCGTTAATCATCCTGATCACATACGGAACGGCGGGTTTACCAAAGCTTCTTTAGCTGGAAGAAGGTGCCTGCTGCTGGAAATGAGATTGATGAGAGCGGTGATAGTGAACCAGAACAGTAAAATTGCTTAACGCTTCGCAGCTCTGAGGCGCTGCGGGGCAAGGTGATAACTCTCACATTACAAATCGCTTTTTCCATCATTAATACCAAATACAGAGAACACTAACACCGAAACTAAGCACCCCAATCTTTGCTTATATGTTCTTGTACAGCACAGCACTTCATTTTTTATTCAGTGAAGCATTAAACAGAATAGGCAATTCCGAAAAGTCAGATTCTGTAGATATCTGCTAAACGGAGTGGGGGAGATTAAGTCAAACATCAAGAACAGCAAAGTGGGTGAAGACAGATCACGTGTTTAGATGAATTTGCTGATTATTGCCTGTGAAACATTCAGCAACATAACACGCTGCTCTGGGAGATTGGCAGCAGAGAGAAAACGTCACAGCTGGAGCTGCAATAATAGAGAAGACTGGCAAAATACTGCAACAAGCTGGTAATACGATGAGTAAAAATGAGCAACGCTGTGACTTAAAGCACAGGGAAAAACTGCCAATATCAAGTTCAGACTACTCCCCAACAGATATACACATAAAACAGTGCACGAATCCAAATCTCCTTCCTTCATGACAGATGGCCAAGCATTGGTCAGCAGCGCACAAGCAGTGGAGTGCATCCACAACGAGAACAAACAAACAGAGGCCCGAGGCCTTGTTAGGAAGTGAAGAAAAAGTCAAGAACAAATGCGTAATGAGTTTTACTGTCTGTCTCTGCAGTGACTCAGCCTCCCCCTCAATCCAAGTTGCCCTTTCACTCTCGCTGCATCTCCGGCCAAACCCAGCAATTTAAAAAGCAGAAATCTTCTCTCTGCAACTTTCTTTTCAAACTTGCCAGAGAGGCAGCACGGATGGAAGCAGAGGGAAGGTAAAGGGAGTGAGGGATGAGCAGCATCTAACAAACAGCCTTAATCTAAGCCATCATGACTATGATCCAAATCCTAGAAAGTGCAAAAAGGCGCTTAAATCAGTTATGGCACACTGACTAATGAGGTGAATAGAACATCACTCATGTCTTAACAATCAAAGCCTGTTGGAAGTTAAGTAAACAGTTTCTAAAGTCAGCGTGTTCAATGGAAATGGTGATAGAGAATGTATGTATTGTATGTATGTATGTATGTATTGGAATTTCAGGAGCAGGACCACGCCTCCCAACACGCTCCTTCCGGTTCTCATCTATATAGGTTCCCCCAGCTCTGCAAGCTGTTCATTCTCGTTTACGTGCCCCTCCCTCCCTCCTTGTTCTCAATCCTTTAACTTTTTCATTTCTATTCAGTACACGGGGATCTGCCAGGCCCGGGAGCCGTCGCCAGTCCCCTTCGAGGCCTTCCCCAAACCGCAGCTCAATTCATGTCAAAGCATCACTTTTACCTAGTAAAACGCTGTCAAACCTAAAATGAGGACGTGGGCCCAGCTAGTGAAATACAAAAGGCCCACGCTAATTTTGGTATTTTCAGATAGTAGAAACATTTTTGTAGTTCTCTAGTCGTTCAAGGACGCGTCCCAGACTTTCCATGTGAGCACTGCAGGAACTACAAACTGCAAAAACTTCCTGGAGTATACATAGGTCCCCTTAGACCATTAAAGTGGGCTCTTATTTCCATGTAAGTACCCCAAAACTAGTAAGACACAAGGCCAAAGTTTGCAGGGTTTCTAGTGTGCTTGAAGTATCTGAAAAGGTCCTCTGCAAACATCAATTTGCCAGATACCACAGGGCACCTTGGTCTTGTAGAGTGCAAGGACCAACAGATTCTGAGAACAGCGTATTTAATCAGTGAATTTAGAAGCAAATCACTGTTTGATATTGGCTTACGACTTCAGTTGAGGCAGTAAGGATGCTTGTGTTCTTTTCAAAGTGCCTGAAGGAAGAAGCACAAAGGGACAGAGCAGACAGAATAATGAGTATTCTGCAAAGAAAGAGTAGGGTACGTTTAAATTTGATGGATGCCTTTTTTTCCAAGTCAGCCTGCTACACGGGACGCCTGCTCATGCCCACCGGCTGACGCAGAATAGTCACCTTGGTTCACAAACCTCTCCATGATTTCAAAGAAATGGAAGCGGGAAGTAGGACAGGACGACACAGGGGTGCAAGGAAAATAGGCTGACTGCCCGGTGAGTGAGATGAGCTTCAAGGTGCACAAATGAGATGAGGTTGGTTTAGTTTGGCACCAAGGAAGAGTTAGAGGAGTGGGACATGCAGGGAAATGGACTGAAACTAAATGCATAAAAGTATTTTCGGCTTTGCAAGGTTCTGGGTCCAAAACTGGTTTTGCATGTGATCAGAAGCACCCTGCTGTGGATACTGACATTGCTGCATTGCTACAATATGATGTCATAAATGCTTTGTGTGTGTGCACACACACATAAAGAAAAAAGGCCATTGGTGGTGTTTCTTTGTGGCTTTCCTGGCAAAAACAAACCTAATTATATCCAGATCCCCTCTCTCCCATCTCTGGGTGCATTTTCTGTTATGCAAGGCGTCGGCTGCTGAACAAACCCAGTACGGAGGAACACTCCTAGCAGCAGTAATCATCACCATGGCTGTACCACCAGTTGGCAGGAAGAAAGGAACGATCAACAAAAGAATATAAATAGATGATGGGAAGCGGCCTGGATCTCATGTCTAAATAAACAGAGCGAGGAACGGGGAACGACTGTGTGAAGAAGTGTGTGTCTGTGTATGCGTTTGCGTGAGTGTCACTGTGTGAGCTGCGTTATGTAATCACTGTCAGACAGGTCCAGCTTCATGTGTTGCATTCCTGATTCTTGATGTGATGCTTCCTATTAAAATACCTTAACTATTTCATATGCGCTACTTACTGACACATTCAGCTGCACACTAGAAACAGTCATTGTGACCACTGTGTTCACTGTAAGCACGGAGAAATTATAAAACAGAAACATTGCAAAGGAAAAGCTCTTTGCTTTGATGGGTCAAATTATTTTATATATTTTCTTTCCTCAGTTTCTCTCTCGTCTGAAGCGAGCAGTTTAAGAGCTAAAAAACTGTCCGAAACCAAGCAGTTTTTATATATGTGGCACTAAACTCTAACTCAGGTCTGATTCTCAGCAGTGTGATATCAGTCAAGTCTGAATTCATGCAAGATTTCTGTCACCCACCTGACCTAAGTGCCTTTCTGCCAGAGTGAGCGCCTGAGTGATTTCGACAGATGTAGTGTAGTTACAAGTGGCCCTTCACATGCTGAAATTCAGCATCCTGATCCAACCACCTCGGCTTCAACTGCACACCCACCAAAAACCTCTATACACAACAGAATACACTCAAATAGATATGCCAGAAATCCTGACTTTAAGTAATCTGATTACACCTAAATGTTTTATGTAATGTTGTTACTTAACCACAGTGTAGAAAATTAACTCGATGGAATCTGGTCACATTAAATTTACTTGATTTAATGGTTTAATTATATGAAGTAAGTAAGTAAAATTTTATTTTGCCTTTCTAGATAAAAAGATCTCAAAGTGCTTCACAAAAAAAACAAAAACAGACAGAAGGTAACAAAATGCAATTCGAAAAAGATGTTTTTAGTTGTTTTTTTAAAAGAGAATAGAATAGAATAGAATAGAATTCAACTTTATTGTCATTGCACATGCACGAAATGCAGTTTGCATCCATCCAGAAGTGCTTTAGTGATATAGATATATTACAATAAATATAGATATGTAAATATATTACAGAAATGGGTCTATTATGGTATGTTATAATGTACATGGTATGAAGTATGTTGTGAATATTCTATAACTATAAGTATGTACAGGCTGTAGTGAGTACAAGCTATGTACAGGCTATGAACAGGATATAAATATGAAAAACTATACAGAATATGAAATAAATAACTTTACAGAATCTGAGATATACAGCTATACAGAACTATGCAAGTTGTAAACAGTTGTAGGGTTAAAAATTATCGTATGTACAGAATGATTATTACAGAGCTATACAGTAGTGCAGAGACTACTGAGTCCACAGATCTTAAGCTCAGTTGGAGAGAGTTCCAATAACTAAACCTTCAGTTTTATATATTTTAGTTGCATTTTACTCCAAGAATCTTTTTTTGTGCGTATTGCATTGGGTGCATTTTTCATTTTAATGAAAGTTGCTGACTGCAGTCTTGAAGTCAAACATCTGTGCAGAGGAACAGCAGCATACTTCACTGAATACCAATTCACCACCAATTTTAAGTTCTTGACATTTTCCAAGTTCAGTTGGGTCCATGCTGGAGTTCTGCAACTTTGCCCTTCACACACACAAACAAACCGGGTAACAACTGTGAATAATGTAAAGACTCTCAGCTGGCACCAAACAGTCAATCATTATCAATGCAATAAACATGCCATAATTCACGGGTTCTCCCCTGGTCACGACATGCTCATGCGGTTTAGGGGATAATCTAATAGGATCATTAATTTGCCCGGTCCTTGCTTAATCCACACTCAATCAGTCGAGATTGTTCCTTCAGCAACAGGGGCTGAGGCTGATTAGCATTCCACTGAATGAAAGACCATATTTAACTGACTGCATGGGAAATGAGAAGGATTACAGAGCAAACGTTGCTTTGTCTCACTTTGCCCGTTTGCTCCAGTCACGTGTTCTAATTGACTCACTAATCACTCTTACCAATTAAGCATCAAACCTCCACAACAATACAGGGATTGTCTTATCACGTTGCAGCTTTGGGGGAACACGAGTGAATGTTATCTGGAGGGAAATTATAAGCATATCTTCAAGAAAAAGTTGAAAAATTGTCATCAAGACACAAGTGATGACAAAGATACTCTGATTTCTGCTCTTTTTAGATCACGAGTTTTTAATCAATCATTAATGGACTTTGAGTGTCACTGAGGCCGCAGTTTTTTTAATGTGACAAGCGCAGACTAAATGCCAAAGAGGAGATAATCTACCGTGAAGCACATCGCTGATCCCAGAGTGAAGATAGAAACGATAAGCAAATAATTAGCTGACTAAAGAGCAAAATGGAATTAACCTTTGGGAGGGCAAAGTCTGGCCAAGAGATAGTAACTGTAGCAACATGAGGCATATTTAAGAAAGAAACAAATGTTCATATAATTATTTAGTAAAAAGGAGAGAAAATTAAGCTTTGCCGAGTGCACAGCAACCATCTACGAGAAATAAGATGCATTAATAGATCAAATGAATTATCAATCCAATAGACAGACAGAGTACTGGAAGCATGTGAGCATCCTCATGCAGTCTCACACAGACTACGCACATGACTTTAGAGCAGTACGATCCATCTCCCTGACATGTTATCGGTCTGTTCGGTGAAATATTTATCTTCCTCCACATCTCACCAGCACTTGGCCAGACAGATGTTCATCCTGGAAGCATCCGAGCGTGGCAGAATGACTGTTTGTGTGCGTGCGCAAAAGCACAACTCTGGAACAACCTTCTGTTTGCAGCACTTTAATGGTCCTGTGTGTGTGTGTGTGTGTGTGTGTGTGTGTGTGTGTGTGTGTGTGTGTGTGTGTGTGTGTGTGTGTGTGTGTGTGTGTGTTCACAGAGCACTGTGCTGGCAGGAAGGACTGGCTGTTTGCAATTTCTGCAAGGGAAATGAGGATTTGGGCCTGTGAGTGTTTTTGTTAAGGTTTTTTTTTCCGTGTGTGTGTGTGTGTGTGTGTGTGTATTGTTTGCAGTTTGTGAACACCTGACAATTAATCCATTTATCTCATCCTCTGAGGTTTGACAGAGAGCCGCACCAGGCATTCATAACTAAACAAAGTGTGGGTCTATCTGCTAACTAAGGATCGCATTTTCTGTCCTGACAGCTTTATGATTAAGCTCCGGTTGTGGTTAGGACAGTAAAAATAATTGGCAACCACCGGAAAAACATGTTGGCTTAAAGAAACCAAGATCAAATGTTGGTATGAGTTGGGATGAAAACTGCAAAACAGCCAATGTGGTTATTGGAGACTCGGTTTAGTTTTTCTCCACCACAAAAATGAGCTCACGAGAGGCCAAGCATATTTACCTGACATTACCTCAAGAGCTGAAGAGCAAACGTAATTTAAAATAAAAGGAAAACAGTACAGAATCAGGAGTCTTCCACTTTGAGCTTGCTGAAATGATCAGCTGTTTCAGGTGATAAACGATGAGTCTGAAACCAAAGTCAGCTGATTTCACTGCATCTTTGGCTCCAGCTTCCCTGCCAACCTGAACTGGAGGAGCAGCTAAGAAGATTTCTCAAATCCTGCATTATCATTTTATTTTGTTTTTGTGTAGTTGGAAACAAAACGTGTGTAGTAAACACCACCTTGGCCACAGGTACACTGAGATTTTTGGCGTACCTTGTTTTCAATTTAACATCTTGTTTGAAAGGTGTGATTTGCAGCTTCATCCTGTTAAGAGACACTGGCCCTGTTAATTAAAAGGAAAGAAAATATAACAAATGTTGAACTGATAATGAAAAGAGCTGCCTTTGTAAGCTGGAAAGGTTCTTCAAAGTTCTCCTTCGCAGTTTTAAACAAGAATCTATCCAAAAATCCCACAACCTAAATCCACTGATATTTTACTTACTGCTGCCATGGCCATAACAGATTGCTAGTATGATGAGAAGGAGATTGAATAGGTAGCAGCTAGCCCTCAAAGCCAAGGTTAATAGATCCATCAGAGCAACATCGCAGGGCACGGACACCACGTCCCATGACAGATGAGTGATTTGGAATAGAGGCAGAGGTTATACAAGCTATTAATAACAGAACAAGGGGCAGCGTGAAGGAAAACTGGTGTTACACTGCAGCGTTCGTGACAAGTTAAAGTGTACTCAAACACACTGAAGAATTATATACACAAACACTTAGAGCCCACACATGCATAAACCTTTGTGAGTCCTTATCCCAAGTTAATTTTGGTGGTAACAACCCAAAGCTCTGTCCGTGGTAAATGCTTTAAAATCTATTTAATTTGTTAAGATTTTGTTTCTTTTGATCACTCAAGGAAGGAAGGCAACAAAGCAGGAAAGAAACAAGAGAAGAACAGAACAAGGTCAAAATAAATAAAGGAGAAAAGAATCTACGAAGAGAAGCAGAGAAACAGAAACCTAAAAAAGAACATCTAGGTAGTGAACCTACTTCAAAAGACCTACTATCTGATACATGCCTCCCACCCAGGTATGGATGGGGGAAACACTTGAGAGAACAAAGGAAAGAAAACAAGCAGCGTTAAGAACATTGTGACCTAGCTGCCTTCATCAGCGATGGTGTAGAGAAGCCAGTCTATATGTGTGTGTTAGCATGTGTCATTTGGTGGCAGGAGACGAGAACGTGGGGTGAGTCAGAGCCTACATAAACAGCAGCAGGTTCATATCATGTCGTGGCGTAAATTACTGTAAAGCCAAGACAGCCATGTGGCACCATTAGAACCTGCTGCGGCGCTGGCTGCCAAACAGATTAACCAGCGAGAGGAGATCTGGCAACCCCAACGAGGACGGAGAGGCAGGGACGCACCAGGTGGAGACCGAAACAGACAGTCTACAAAAAAAATGCAAAAATAAATGAGTGAAAGCCACCAGCCTCAAGTTATTTACTGTTAGTATTTAATGAAAATAGATGTTCTTTCTTCTGGTTGGCTGATCAGGAACTCCCAAAACTTCATCGTTCTTTAAAAAAAAGAAAAATGTTTGCAAGATGGGCCAGCAGACTGGACTGGCACCTCCTTCCTTTGAAGAAGAAAGAAAAAGAGGTCCATATCTGATGCGCAGCTTGTGAGTTATTGGGGGGGGGGGACTTTCCTCGATGTATTTGTAATATTTTAAAACACCATTATGTTTTTTTTATTGCTTATTTTAATGACCTTGACTTTTTCCACCCATTCTACCTTACAAAGAAAATAGCACTAACATCATATTTTGACCACAACTAAAGCAGAGATGGAACAGTACGCAGGTTGGTTTAATAAAAATATATAAATATTTACTATAAATACAGGCCATTTACCATAAAAATATTATCTTAAAGAAAACTTTTGTTTCTCTGTCACGTGACAAAAGTTTCAACTGTGTTTCTGAATGAGAAAGCTCCTGGATAACAACCACAAAAACACCAAACTGTCAACAGTTGATAAGGAAAGTTTCCACTTTGTTCTCCCGTCTGGGTGGGATACAAAATGTAACCAGATTAAACACACACAGGAAAGGTCATCTGCTCTATGTGGTTGCCACGGAAATGGGGAGGGCTCATGCGGCGCTGGTGTGTATTTGACTACAGTCACATGTCAAGGTGACCTCCTGTCATCAAGTTTTACTGTGCGTGTGTGCGCATGAGCGTGACTTATCTTCATATACTGCTGTTTCTCGTGGCATCAGCTGGTGTAGAAACATTCCCAGACATGGTACAGACGGGGGTTTGTTGTCACCACATGACATTTTTAGCATAGGTACCATGGTCATTGTGTTTGTTCACATATTAGGTCTCCGTTTGTGTGCTGGTAATGACTCAGACATTTCTTTGGTAGAAGCTGCTTTCTACCAATCTGGCTGTTCTGTTTTTTGTGTGCTTTCTCACAAAGTCCCACCGATAACGACAGAGAGGTCTTTATTCTCACGGAGGAAACGTTCCAATCGGCAGGAATCGGATTAAAATGGATGCTGGCATCACCTCAGGTGCTTTAGTGTCTCTTGTGAACATTTGAACAAATCGCCAAGCGCTCTTTAATGAGGAGACAACAATTTCAAGGCCACTTGCTCCTAATGTGAAAGTTCAAACTGAAGTAGTAAAAATGATGAGAACTTGGGTCCAATTCAGCTGCGTGTTTCACCTGGACGCTTATTACCTGTACCAAGGATGTTCAGCTTGTCTGTTTCCCTGTTTGTCTGAAGGATTACTCAGACAGGTATAAATGGATTTGCATGATAATATTACCAGAAGCCGGGCTTTGCCCAACACAGCAGGGACTGTTTTAGTGTCAAAATCAGATCTGCATTTGTCTAGGAATTTTTACTATGAAGACACGAGAATTGATCGGACAATTCACATTACATCTTCACAAACACATCAATTTAAATAAGAAAAACAGCCCTCATCTCTTTCTGGATCCAGTGACTCAGTTCATGCATGGTGTGGAGGGAATGCTCAGCCTTGGCGGAGGTTATTGAATGCTGCTCGTACAGATGCCTGCAGGCAGCCCTTAAGCAGATTGTGGAGACAGAGAAACCAACAAATATCACCCCCAAAGGGTAAAACTAACAAAGAACAGTACGGTTAGAGAATACACCTTACTGCATTCACTGTATTTTGTCATTTTCAAGGGTTGGATGGAGAAGTGCGGCCATGGTTTCAGTCTTGTTTGTTTGTTTGTCCGTGTGTAAGCCCACAAGACATTCAGAAGGAAAAATTAGTAATACATTTTAATTAAATCTGGTGGAGTGTTGGAACACAGGCCAAAACACAAGTGATGAGTTTTTAGTTTCAGATCCAGGAACCACTGAAGTATTTTTTTCAAATTATGAATTAGATCATATTCTTATATTTCTGTTTTTCCCGCCTCCAGATACAAAGATGGATTCTGGTATGTTATTAATCGTTTAGTTAGCAGTAATTAGCAGGTGTCTGTTCAGCTGTATATGTACGTTGCATCCAAGTTTTCTGACCTTAGCGGATAAGTTAGCTCTCCAACCTCTCATCCAGCGGTTCTCCCAGCAGTCTGGCCGGCCGAGCACAAAGGAAATTTTACCACCTTCTTAAACAAAATCTAGGAATCTGTTAAATTTCCTTTCCACTGATATGTAGAAAAAGGCTACCTGTGATTTTGAGCTCTCTCGTGAGTATAGCTTACATTAGTGTTATGGCTTCACACTGAGAAGCCTTCTCACTGAAGACCGTGCTGCTGATCATCCATCACATATCAACAAACACATATACAGAGGGGTTTTTAGAGCTCCCAGTCACCAAAGCTTTAAAGCATGTGACGCACCGCACAAAAGAAGCAGTGCATAACATTGCTGCTAATGTGAAGAAAGCAATTAGCAGTCCCGTACTGCATTATATACAGTATGTGGGAGTGATGAGCTGAGATATATGCACCGTTATGTACCGTTAGTGCTTTGCTGCTGTCCCTTATTATTTGTTTCCAGAAAATGGATGTTATTTGCCTCTGCTCAGCCAGTGTGACAATCACGGCGCTAAAGACGCCCTTCTTCAACGCCCTCAGGAGACGGGAATACAGCGCCGATATGCCATGTGTGTGCACGCATGTGCACGTGCATGTGAATGTGTGTGAAGTCAGCCAATTTCCCTTTCAGATGAGCTCTTATCTGTGTGCAGGCAAGCAGCAGGAGAGTCAGCGCCCCCTATTCCACAGATGCAGCTTTGGAAGGAGTGAGGGAGGGGTGAACTTCCGGCAGCCATATATGGAAGTGCTGGAATCTCCCCCCTTCCGTGACAGGGCAACCCATTTTTTTATTCACCTCACGTTCAGCTCATACCACAGGAAAGCTGACGGGGTGGTAGGAGAGGCGAGAACGAGGACGTGAGGGAGGAAGGGGGGGTAATGGAAAGAGAGGGAGTCTCCACGGCTGCCGTGTTGAAGGAAGAAGATCATCATCGTCATCGCCTCACAGTGACGCATCTGATTCAGCCGGTGCACCAGTTGTTCTCAGATTTACACGTGAACGAATGCATGTTCACGCGATCACATATGTTCCCACAAAGTATTCATGAACACCGTAAACGAGGTCAGGTTTTAAATCTGAAAATGACGGGAGAAGATTCATCTTGGCACCGCTTCCTCCGCAAGGGTACAACATATGAAAGCGTATCAGCATATGTGTGATGCCAAGATGTGCCGTTTATCTCAAAGGAGGCTCTGTGTGTGTGTGTTAGTAACGAAAGGATCAGATAATGACACATTTCTGCTTTTTAAACCCCTCTAAGCACATCTTCATCCCCTCTATTCTTCTCTCAACCTCAAATTTCACTTTAAAAGCCACTCCAGAGCAACATCTCCAATTGAACAAGCACACATACATACATACAGCAATCTTCCATAAACACCTGCTTTTTCTTCACCCCTCAGGCCTTTCCCCTTTAATTACAGTCTAATTAGTGTAAGAAAAGAAAAGAGCAGAACAGGGGATCCACAACCTTGTCTCCTCACACTCTTTCTATTGAGATCCAATCCCTGCAACTTTCCTTTCATCCTCTGCCAAGCCCCTGCTCCCTGGCAGCCTCCATCTCTCCTTATCTATCTCCCTCCAGCTCAAGTTAGATAACTTACCGATGTGCTAAAGGCTGCTGACATGCTGCAAACACACAGCAGACGCCGGCAGTTATGTTGTATGACAGCTATGGAAGCTGTGTCGTAACAGAGCAGTTGGTGAAATCTAAATAATACAGAGTGCAACTCCATGCACTGTGCACCTGCACTGAGCTGACGCCTTCTGGATGTTGATTTAGGGTCCAGTTTGTGTAGTCTATGTAAAGAAATGTAAAACAGCACAAAGGATGCTCACAGCTCACTGATATTTCTAAGAATTTTAAGTCCACACATTTAAGAGGTAAAATGGCTGAAACACAAAAAGCATCTCGTTTTTCTGGGTACATTTTGTTCTTTGTGGGTGTTCTTCTTACTCCCACAGATGACTAGCCAAACATGCACAATATTAACAAAGTAAAATGCTTAGCTACAGCTGCTAGCCATCTTAAACATCATCTGCCCTGTGAGGAAAAGAGGAAGGTCTTCTTTCGACACTCAGTACTGAGCCGGGGTTAAACAGGCAGAGCTGAAAATTGAAGAAAAAACTGAGTTTGCAGCTGTAAAATTATTACCGTTATTAACAAACACTCACTACCTTCTTGAGCTCAACCGGTCACTTTATTAGGTACACGTTGCTGGATATCCGTTTACCTCCAGAAGACCTTTAACTCTCCATAGCACAGATTAAACAAGGTGCTGGAAACATCCTCACAGATTTTTAACCTTACTGATGTGACTGCATCACACAGCTGCTGCAGATTTATGAGCTGCACACGTGATGCCAATCTTCCATTCTACCACATCCCAAAGGTGCTCTATTGGATTGAGATCTGCTGACTGTGGAGGTCATTTGAACTCACCGTCATGTTCAAGAAAGCAGTTTGAGATGATCTGAGCTTTGATGTGTTATCCTGCTGGAAGCAGCCAACAGAAGCCCCACCCCTGGATCTTCTATTGTCCAATTTTGGTGAGCCCCTGCGAACTGTAGCCTCAGTTTCCTGTTCTTAACTGACAGAAGTGACACCTACTGTGTTCTGCTGCTGTAGCCCGCTGGCCTCCAACAACAATGTTCTATACATTCAGAGATGATCATCTGCATATTTTGGTTGTCATGAGTGCTTATTTGAGTTACTGTTGCCTTTTTATCAGCTCAAAGCAGTCTGTTCATTATCCAAAACTGCTGCTCACTTTTTGAGAGTGTTTTCTGTAAATTACAGCAGTTTCTGAAAATACTCCAAATGTATTCAAATTCACTTAAATTCAGTTTCTTTCTCATGCTCAGTTTAAACTTCACCAAGTTTCCTTGACCATGTCTACATGTGTGAATGCATTGAGTTGCTGGCATGTGATTGGCTGATTAGATATTTGTGTTAACAAGCAGTAGAACACGTGTGTTCTTGTGTGAAATCATCTTGTATGGGATTTCTCGCAAAAACGAAGAAAGTAGATGTACATAAATAACAATAAACAGCAACAGATGCATTAAGCATCATAAGTGAAGCATTAGGGTACATTACTGTTGGTTTCATGCTCGAAGTGTTTTTTAAACCACTAAAGCTAAGAAATACTGTCCTGAAGTATTGTAAGCTGCAGTTGCACCAAACTGCTGATGCAAATTTAATAAAAGCAATGACTATTTGACAGAAACTGAAATTGTACCATCATATTAATACCTGCGAGATCTGTGTAAATAGAGAAACTGTGGAAATTTAGGATCGGCAAATTCTTGGCATCTGGCACTCTTGTGAGCTGCATGCTAACTGTAAGCATGCTTTTTAAGCAATCCTCTTTAGCTCTGCATTTTTATTTTTTTGGCTTTTTGCACACAATTTTTCAAAAAGTTTTGCAGCCCTACAACTAGGTTGTTTGTCCAGTGCTCATATGCACATAAGCATCAGACACTTTAGCTGCTCCACTTTCATGAAGATGTACTATACATTAAATCAGTCAATGCACAACAAATAAAAGCGCCACAGAGTGTTAGCCGTGACTCTGAAAACATAAATTAAATTAACTTTTATATCAAACATGTGCATAACTGCATCCCCTTCTACCTGCACCGCTCCCATCTTACATAACACCATCACACACCCCACAACGCTGTCAGAGACCGTCACTGTGACGCTCACAAACACGACTGCTGCCCAACGATCAGTGACAAGACACACAAAGCTAGAACAAACCCTGAAGCTTGAGGAGGCACAGTTTTCTGCAGGGACTGAAGCACAAAGCCTGCGATATAACGCTGAACAGAGACAAAAGAGCTGAAAGCACTGTGACTAATCAGAGAAGGAAATCACTGGTTTGAAACAATTACACTGGAGTAATCTGGCCTAAGCAAAGCATCTGGATTCAATAGGTTTTTATGCACATGAGCAAAGAGGCCAGAGGCTTGTTTTCACCTCAGACAACCTTTCAAATGTGAACAAAAGGAAAAATGACCAGACTGGTTTAATCTACCCGATCAGTACAGAGGTGGGACTCGACCCAGAAATATCCTTTTGTGGTGTGAAAGAAGGAGGAGGTGGAAATCCTGCTGAGAGGTCTCTGCCAAAAACCCTTCACTTCCTCAGTCAATCCACTGCTAACCTTTAAGGTTCAATTTCCTGGCAGATGTCCTGCTTCTCACCTGTGGTGCTTATGAGCTGAGGTGAGAACTCTAATAAGAAAGCAATGAACTAATAAAACAAAAAGAGGTTGTGGTACAAAGAACAGAAGTTCTAAAAATAACCAGAAACGATTAATGTTGATAGCAGTTCTCTGCTTATTCGTCCACTTGGCTAAACTGAAAAGTCTGTGTTCATAGAGAAAAAAACCTGAACAGATTGTACGTGTGACAGTGGGGATAAAGTGTTCGGTAGTATTACTCACAACACTCCCAAAACACGCACACGCGACAAAAAATCCTCCCTGGAGAACAAATACTTTGGGCTTAGTAGGAGGACTGCCTTATGTCTTTCGGAAGTTGGACCTGATAGTACGACAGTATTTTACGGAGGATTTATGACTCCAATCGGTTGATAACATTCTCTGGTGACAGTCAGGCAATACAAAAACTAACATAGCATCTTAAGGAGAGATTGATGCTGCAATTGAGACACTTTGAAAGCTTCTGTCAATAACAGGAGAATCAGAGGTGGGATGGTTTCTTTCATCACCTGTATATCTCACAGGGAAGCAAACAAGCGCCTGTCTACATTTCAATCCTGTCTTTTGACAACTGCCTCAAATAATAATTTCTCCTCAGAAAATCATTCACTGCAGTTCTGCTTTAAGCAACAAAACAAGGCATGAAGTTATCACGTATTTTTATCAATGAATCTATGATTTTTCTTTTGTTAACTGAAAAACAGAATCTTTTGATTCCTGGTATGGCTCAACCAACAGTCCAAATCCAAACACTTACAGAAGCAGGACTCTGTATATGTTCCAGCTTGTTCACTATAAAAAGCAGTGAACAACATATAGATATTAATAATTACTTTGTACAGCGTTTCGTTGAGATCGGTCCATCGGTGCCAAATGACCATAACAGTCGCTTTTATATTGTCCAAACCTCAAACAACCCCCCCATGAGCGAGTCCTCGTTCTATTCTAGCGTCTTTACCTTACAATATAAAGCACCTTGAGGCAACTGTTGTTGTGATTTGCCAGTTGATTGGGGGTTGATGGGAGGCAGATAGGACAAAAGGCAAACTACATGAGAGAGAGCCAGAGTTTAATAATTGCTAATGATTAAATGCAGAGTGAAGCATAAACACAGAGGGGAAAGAGAAACACCAAGTGCATCATGGGAATCCCCCAGCAGCAGGGTCACCTGATCCAGCCTATATGCTTTATCAAAAAGGAAAGTTTTAAGCCTAATCTTAAAAGTAGAGATAGTGTCTGCCTCTGAAATCCGAATTGGGAGCTGATCTCACAGAAGAAGGGCCTGAAAGCTGAAGGCTCTGCCTCCCATTCTACTTTGAAATAATCTAGGAACCACAAGTAAGGCCGCAATCTGAGAGCAAAGTGCTCTAACGCATTGATAAGGTATTATGTGGTCTTTCAAACACACAACTTGTGCTGTGTGGCCAGTAGAAAAACTTTAAAATGGCTCAATGCATATACAAATACCACAAACACACCACAAAAAAACATCAACTGACCTACTGATCTCCCTTTAGTCCACTCTCACCATCAAACACCTGAAACAATCGAGGCAGCCTCGCCCTGACACTCGAGCTTCATTCAACAACCTGAGCCTGCAGTACTCCTGGGATTACAATGCTTGGCTGAATACACTCCTGATCAAACATACAGATGGCATTTGTTCAGCAATCACAACAACCCGAGGAAACACAGTGTACACACACTGTCAGTGGGTAGCAAACGCGTCTCCGTGTAGTATCTACACACAGTCCTCTGGGACTTTTTTCTTGACATTTCAATCCACACAGACCGATAACTTCACTTCATAGTTTGGCTCTGTGATGATGTGCAATCTCACATCAGAAAAAAACAAAACGCACAGTGCCAGCCACTCTCGCAGTACAGTACGGGAGCTGACAAACAAGTGAAACACACACATATAGTCATGAGGCACTACTGCCCACACACACTCACTCGCATCCACTGATGTGAGTCATCCAAAAATTAGATTCAGCATCTTGCATTTCAGCAGCAGAGCAGAGAGGTTAAGACTTTGGTCTTCTGCTGTTGAGTCCAACTTATTTTGCTCCGGCAGCTAACAGTCAGGCAAACAAAGAAAACAACAGGAGGCAGAGAAAACAAAACCAGCGTTCATCCACCAAAGGGTCATTGTGTGCTAGAAACACAAAGGATTAAAAACAACCATCGTATTTACCACATAATACTCTTGGAGGTGTGTTAACAGCTTCACAATGACATCTGTAATTTAATTACAGTTTTCAACCCTATAAAAGAACAACATCAAATTACTAGCAGACAGTCCTCAAAGTTGTATTTTCAAAGTTCAGCCGCTGCTAAAGAGCATCTTGGACTGCAGCAGCTTATCACACTTGTTGTTCTGCGAGCTGCAGAGCAAAACCATTACTGTCACTCCTCAAGTCAACTAGATGGAGATGATGAATGCTTTATTGTTATTCCAAAAGAGCATACACAGGTTATTTTCTTATTACTTTCTTAAAGCACTCACCTGCCATGGATGTCTTCTGGGGGAAGAGGGATTCTCTTCATAACTGCTTGTTACCAAGTACGATGCACAATGGAGGAACATAAACTTTCTAAATAAACACTCACGTTTTAGTCTTTGGCCACCATTGAGCAGAATAATAGGTGACCTTTCTCCACTCATAATTAAATCCACCTCCATGTGGCAATTAAAGGCAGCCGCTCACCAACACTGACACATTAAAACAAAAAGAAGTATTTTTTGCCCCAAAGTACAAATAACACCTTTCTCGGACTGTTTTCTGTTCTATAAATTGTATCCACTTCATATCAATAACTAATAAAGCTTTTTCAAACACACTTAGATAAAACATGCAAATACTCAGTCTGAGGAAAAGGTGGAATAACCTGGACATAACCAGAACATGATAAGATTCAATCAGCCTCTCAGCTAATCGTCTATGAATGTGCATCACTGAATTGGTGTAGCCGAACTAATGTTTTCAATCATTAAAGGCAAGTCAAAGTCTAATTTAAACTGGGGACTTTACACAGAGGCATGCCCTCTGTGGGTACATGCTGTTAGACACTTTACCGCAATATCATGTTCTGTAAGAGATGATCACCATCCTAACACCACAGGAGTGCATTCCTGTCATCCTGTCTGCGTCTTCTTTCCTCGGTGGAGAAACAGACGTGAGCGTTGAAGCGAGCACCTTCAGGCCTTTTCATCTTCCACGCTTATAATGAATTAATAAAGACCTGTTAGTTTCTTTAGCAGTCCCACACAAAGCTCATTGGACCAGCAATAGGCCTGCCATTACACTACCAACTGCCACACCAGTGAGCATCAGCCTCCTACAGTCAGCCCCCCATCAGGGGTCAGACTGGCAGCAGCGCTCTGCTTCAGCCTGCTGATGACAGGAAGAAAACCCAGAGCTGCATTTCTGCAGGTTGGCATTTTCATACCCGACCCCTGAGCAGGGCGTTCTTTGGACAAGACAAAACCGCATCCTAACACAGATTTTCACAGAAGCTGAAACTGATGGTCACATTTTTTCTTTTTCATCTTTTTAATCCAACATAAGTTTACTTGTGATAAACATTTGTCAGTTTATCTGACATTTCTTATGACCAAAGGGTCAGCGGCACATTCGGTTTGCCTGACTTATCCAACAAAAACTTCTTTTAAAAACGGAGTCAATCAACGGAGCTGTCCAGTCACATCAGGTCAGTTCTGTTTTTACTACGACACACCTCAGCAGGAGCGAGAGTGTGGGGAAAGGGAACAGCAAAGAGTCAGCAGTTTGGAGGCGTTTCATTTCCTTGTCTGCTCCACTCCGTGTGTGAGGAGGTGCAATCACAGAGGAAGGAGAGACTAAAATGGCTGCAATTAACATCACCATGCTGTACATGTCTTTCCAATGGTGTAGTGGGGGGTATCAAACATAAGGCCTGCTCCAATCTGGCCTACTGGACCACTTCGCAGATAAAGAAGACCACCCCCATCACCATTAAGCAAAGATTTAAGCCCAAAGAAATGTGCTGACAGATTTACTACAGCGGCATTTCTTTATTATGTAGGAAAACTGAGATGTTCTGTTGCAAGTGCACTTCTTTTTCATATTATTAAGATATTCTGGGGATTAACTGTGCAGATAAACCTCTTTACACTGACAGAAAGGGCAGTTTTACTGCTTCACCCCAGTAAAAACTGGCTGCATGTGGCCTTGATGCAAAATGAAACATCCCTGGTTTAGCGGTTAACACATTCGCCACAGACACAAATTCCCTTTGGGGTTGCATCAGGAAGAGTATTTGACATTAAACTCTTCTGTTGTAAACATGCGGCGTAATCTCTTGTGGCTTTCTAGGCAGTAAAGACTCTCACACTGAGCTAAAAACAAACTAGTGCAAAACACTTTTTAAAATCTTTACTAAGTTGTCTTTCATTATTTTGCTTTTAAATATGAATGAATATATTTAACAATATGCATTGATTTGGTGTGTTTGAAGTCACAAAGCTAGGCTCTGGAGGGACAGCTTGTTAATGTAACCCCGGGATCAGATTAGTAGAAGGTATCAGTATCACATCAGAAATGCAATTTAAAGTATTGTATTTATAGTATTTATAGTAAGATAATTTGTCATCAACTGACTAATAAACCTATCACAAGACTGCCCACTTCTCCATCACGCAACCACCATTTTTTTTACCTATCCTCCTTCATCATCTTCCACCTCCTCCTCCTCCTCCTCTCTGCAGTTTTCTATCCAGCTCAGGCTATAGAACCCACCCACAGGTCGCAACATAAGGCAGCTAGCCTCCTGCTTGTGCCCCTCTGATCCCTTGTTAGAGTCTTTTGAGGGTTTGTGTATCTGTGTGTTGGCTGAAGTCAGAACCAGTCTGAAAAAATTCCTATCATTTCCTTGGCAGCCTAAATGGTAATGTCATGTTACACCATCCCGCCTCTGTCACACAAGGAACCATGAACTCTCGCTGAACCAAACCCCCCTTCAAGTACACCTTTGGCTCAGTAAGCACACATGCCCTTCTCCTGCATCCACCAAGTCGTGTCCTGCACGAAGAAGCTTTTAGGCACTCCGACTCTTCTCTCTGAGCATTTTTGCGGAGGCGTATGGAACGGTGACAAGTCTCCTCACATAAAAGGAAAGCCCTTGTCGTACTTCCATTGCTGAAATCTACCTCGCCTGGAAAGCTGCCCTGAGTGCAGTGAAAGTCAAGAGTAACACTTCTCCACCTCCACCACAGACACTGCTGAAAAGGGGCTTTGTTGTGGAAATAAAAATGGAGGACATAATCATTTGCCACGTTTTGCCTCTCATCTTTCAACAAGTGCAGGGTGGTCTGCTCAGCGCATGCTGAGATATTTAAGAAACCTCTGACACCGAGAAGCAGTTTGTTTTCTTTTCTGCAGAGCAAAACCTTGAGCATGACTTTTCCAACCAGCATTTCAGATCCCAAATTGAATGCCAATTTGGGGCATCCAGAGTGCAGAGTGCTTTTACAAATACCACCATGCTGATAATGACTCTGTCCTTTCTCTCTGAAGTGATCCAACTATCAACAGCACAGACACCTTAAGAAAAAAAGCCCAAATGTGAAGACTGCTGGGACCAACGGGGACCCCTTTTAGGATGCGCAGACTCCATAAATTAATGATCAGTCTCACTGAGGCAGATAATGTCAAGTTCACCTGCTCACAGCAGGATTTACCACTGAGGCTGACAGCTTCTGCTCTGCATAGTGTTGAAATAAATCACCCCAGGGCAAACTGTCAGTTTGCAGCATTTACATAACTGGCTCCCTCATCATTATTGCAAATGTAGCATTGTAGCATTGGGCACAGTTCAACCCTTTCCCTCAACCCTAAGGCAAATCAAATACTCCGTGCCAAGCAATTTAAATCAATTACACCTCGAGTCATTGATTATCTACCTGGAATTTGTTACTCCTAACATTATTAATCGCTGTAATGTGACTTTGCTGATTTGACTGGTCTGACTCTGATTTATTATCACTTATAACACGTTATAGGCTAAAACAGGACAAATTATTCACCTGTAAGAATTTTGAGACTAAAATCCGTCTCCAACAGTTCAAACTCAGAGCATCAGCTGTAGGAAAACGATGAATAAACTTGAGCTGTTCAGGACGCATTTCCTTTATCAGTAAATTCCTTCACAGCATATATAAACCGGCACTTCTATTACTACAGTGGTAAGACACAGTGCAGGTCAGCTGAGACAAAGTTATCCGCTGTCTCTCCTCTGAGCGCGTCCTCTAAACGCCGCGGTTCACCGGTGCAGCAGGTGTCTCCGAGCGGCAGAAGGACGCACGGTCGGCGGATCCGAAACAAACTACCAAAGAGCCCGGCTTACCTTGTAGACATTCTCCGTTATACGGTGCACCTCGTCGGTCCGGGACATCCTTGTAGGCGTGTCAGTCAGAACCATAGACTAAGATTTCCTTTCGGATGAGGCTGGGAGGGTTTTCCGAACTGTAACAAGGGGAATGAAACAGCTGTTCGCGGGAAAGAGCGGCTCCTGTCTGCCGTTCACTGAGAGAGAAGAGCGCGTCTGGTCGTGGGATCCCTGCTTTTATAGGAAAGTCCTCCGCTGCGCCCACACCGGCTCCCCACGCAGCCAGTCAGTCAGTCGGTGCCTCTCGGTTGGAGCGCAGAGGCGGACTCACTCTGAGAGGGGCGGTGCTGCTTTCAAGGGCGGTGGGAAATAGAGTAACTTGCGACCTAAATTACAACAGTACATAAGGATGAAG
The DNA here is from genome assembly GCF_057382275.1 of Copadichromis virginalis. Classification (NCBI taxonomy): domain Eukaryota; kingdom Metazoa; phylum Chordata; class Actinopteri; order Cichliformes; family Cichlidae; genus Copadichromis; species Copadichromis virginalis. The sequence goes on from NC_140625.1 coordinate 29,652,702, forward strand.
CGGCAGGAGCCATCATTCTCCAGCGTATCACATTGAAGCCTGGGGGAAGGATAAAACGGATGTTAGCCTAACAATAAGCAGACATTAATTTAATTTAAAAATAAGAAATACGCTCTGTTAAAAAATCTCAAAACTGGATTTTGGCATGTGGATCTAAAAGAGAACAAAGCAAGGACGGAGCCAAAATGGAGTCCAGGGGTGGCACTGGCCTCCGTAAAATTTGCTTGGACCCCCAAACCTGTGCTACCCCAAAACGGCAGAGGAGGTATGGAGAAAAGGTGTGGTCCTCCTAAATACAGTTAATCAGTGTCCCCCAAATCTGGGTTGGTTCCTCTCTGGTAGTCCAGCTTCATCCTTCCAAAGACGTGCATTAGGTTAACTGGGGACTTGGGTGTAGGTGTGAATGTGTGAGGGTGAACGGTTTCCTGTCTCTCTGTGTTAATCCTGCCATATATTGGCAGCCTGTCTGGGCTGTATCCTGCCTCTTGTCCTATGACAGCTGGGATGGGCTCTGGCCCAGCTGCAACCACGAACTGGATACACAAAGAAAATGGATGGGCCCCACATAAAAAAAATCACGTAAACATCCCTGAAAGAACCCACCCTAAAATCGTCATCATGACATCAATCAGTTGGTCCTTATATTCTGATTTAGCTGGATACAGCAGAGCCCCTGACAGTGCGGCAGCTTGTCCAAGCTGTACTCCACACCTTATTCTATGATAGCTGGGATAAGTCTCCAGCCCCCCACAAACCTGAATTAGATAAGTGGAGGTGAATAGATGGATGTATGGATAGATTTAGCAGTAAAATACAGTTTTTAATTAAATTAGCACAGACACTTTGACACGCTTTCTTTCATGGCTTTAGAAGCTGCTTTTCCCTGTTGGTAATCTGACAGGTGGTTTCACTGCTGAGTTCCTCCTACTAAAAAGCACTAATCTCATTTAAAATGTAAAGGCTGGTTTGTACTGTTTGACAGACTTTATAGGAATCACCTTTTTTTCTTTTTGGGAGTATAGACAGCTTGTTTGACATTAAAGACTTGAAGTCGGGTGATTTTTTTTGTTTCAGTTATCAGTAATCAGGCATCTTTTTTTCATGATAATTGTAATAAAACCTGATTCCTTCGCCCTCTAGCCAATAATTTGTGTTATTATTATTAATATTGTAAGTCATCATGACTGAAACCACCAGGCAGTGTGCTCTTGTGTTATGATGCTTTGCACTGAGTCTAGAAATGCAGCACGGCTTTTAAAGAAGCCACATCTGCTCTGCTGTGTCAGCCACCCCACGCCTCCTCTGCTACAACCATTCACAAGACCTGACTGAGCAGCTCCATACAGAAACTGCAACAATCTTCATCCATTTAGTCGGTACAAATATTACATTTTCCAGTATCCCTATTCTTATAGTGATTTATTCAGTCTGTGTTTATTATTTCAGTCATTTAGACCCTCCGGCTCAGTCTTCCCTCTACATAAAAGGGGCTGTAAGATAATGGAAAGGGTTTTTTTGTGTGTTTGTTTTGTGAAAATGTAAGTTTTAATAAACCCACAACAGAGAAAGATTTTACCGTGGCCCCATATGTGTGCCTGCTCTATATTTGTGTGGCGGTTGGGTGAGTGGGCTCTGGTTGGTATGAGTGGGATGGAGCCACATTTACTTGGATTTGTAAGCCCTGGATTGTGGGCCGGGAAATCCCACACATCACGATCTGAGAGCTGCTGAATGGGGATGTATTTAAATAAAAGAGACAGAAGCAGAAGATAACAGAAGATAAGTGCGAAAGAGGACAGTCATGCCTTTTTCTTTTCTGCAACACTTTTTTATCTCTCGTTTAGTGAGATAGAGCAGATATTTAAGAGCAGCTTGTAGACCAGATAATAAAGTGGCACCGTGGATCTCTACCAGAACAGACTTATTTTGTTTTGTTCATCACATCCGATTAGAGCGAGTCCCGAGGAAACCAAACTGCAGACAGTTAGTGGAAATCAATCAGGCATGTTTGGTCTTCACTGGAGCAAACAGCAGCCTTCCCACTGTCAGCGAGGCTATTGATTTAGTCCTCTGTGAATATTCAATCCCCACAATTAGTTTCCGTAATTGAATGTGAGCTGCCATTATGTTTGCTGACATCCAACCTATTCTGAAGTATAATTGTACACAAATTAATTAAGACATTGATTATTAATTATGGGTAGTTTGAGAAATAAACAAAGCTGGAGGCTTAAGACTGAACTCAGGCGTGAAGTGGCAAAAATGATGACCTGAAACTAATAAAATGACAACAACAACAACACAAAGCATTTAACCATTAAACTTATCCAGTCTTTTGATGCCCCTGATACAAATTTCTGGCATTTAATCCAAAATGAGCATATAGCCCCTAAAAATAGTCTCAGTTAGTACATTGGTTTGCTGAAGGTTGTTCCTTTACACATACTTTTTAAATTTTCTTTTGGTTTAAACTGGGTTCTACTTGAGGCTGGGGTTCAAACCACAAAATAAACATCTATGAGATGTGACGTTTTTGGCAGGATAAGATTGGTATTATTCTAAATATATAACATATGAAACCGCTTATGAGCTGTCTTATGAGATCAATGCAGATTCTGGATCTGAAAATGAAGGCCATTTAACCATGCAGTCTTGATAAAAACCAGCGTAGAGCAACACATCTGGTTGCAAATGGGAGGCCTGATTGTATGGAAGTAAACAGTCGTTGGCTCCTTTGGTCTGTGATCTCATGAATTTACAGGCTGACGATTTTCCAGACAAATTTATGTTTTTTTTTACACAGCATGATCTTTATATGTCAGCTATGATCTCTGTCAGTGTCAAACAGGTAAATAAAACAGGGAACAAATTAGGGTGGGCTCACTTTATAACAGATGACCTGTTACTGCATGAGGATGTAGTGTCAGTTTACATATTTATGTCAGATTTAACACATTTTCATGACCTCTGGTTTCAAAAAAGCTAAGATTGGACTGTGATGACACTCAGAGTGGTATATCCATGGTCTATTATATGAAGCTGTATCCACGTGGCTTCAATCAGCATACCTGAAGGCACCAGCCCAGAAGTAATGTCTTTCCAATGTATTTTTGTCCATTTTAAGCATTTAAAACATTTTAGTGAGCTAATTAGTGATTTAGAGACATTTTATTCATAAATCTGGGGCTTTTCATCCTTTTATTAGACAGCCAAAAATGGAGAGATGATAGGAAGTGAACGGGCAACTGAAAGGGGAGCACAGGAAACAGTGTAAAAATTAAGTGACTTGTCAGAATTTGGAAACAAAGTACTTAAAATTGTCCTTTAGGACTGGGGCCTTTAAATAAACTTGTTGAAAATGACATTTCACTTCAGTAAAGTTCTGCATGTGTGTATATTCAGTACAGTGGGGGTGTAATCAGGTAGGCAAGACTCCGGGTGGGCAGGTTACACATACACACCTACATACCTGAAGCATTTATTCAGCAGCGTTTCATGTGAAGCCTACTCATCATCGTCCTCTCAGGCTTTTTCTCTCAGCTTTAGATCCACGTCTGTGATTCATCAGCAAGCGCGGCGCTCTGACATTCAGTCTGTGCGCCGCCCACTCCCTCACACCTCCGAAAAGGCTTGTAGTGCACAGTCAGAGTGGATTCAGTCCATTCAAAAAAAAAAAACAAAAAACAAAAAACAGTGTGAAGTGAACAAAAGCAATTCGGGCTATTTCAGACTCGTCAATACATCGGCTTTGTCGGAGAGAATGGTTCAAGGTTAGAGATGGGAACATTTAATGTCTCCCTATCTATCTGATGCTTTGTCCTTAGCTGAATGAGCTTTGATCACCTTCAGAACAATAGCAGAGCAAGGTCATGGTGGGCCTGTACTTTTCATACATGCTAGTCATACATGCTAGAAGCCACAGAATGGGGGGGTAACAGATTCATTATGTGTGTTTTTTTGTTTGTTTTTTTAATATTAAGACTTTAAAGGCCTTTAATCTTTAATATTGATTCAAAAATATGACAAATCAGGTTGCAAAGCATAAAACAGACCAATCATTGAGATTTATAATAACACAGATCATTAAACTTGTGCCTCCTACTCTAATGAAATTAAAGAGGATGGTGAGGGCTCGTCAACAGTCTCCCCTTCTTTTATAGCACTGATGAAATGCCAATCGTTACTTTAAAGATAAATCATGCAATTTTATAGAATTCGGTAAAGCACCACACCTCTGTACCCCCATTAGCACCACACTGTGCTATTAAAGTTTTCAATATCTTCACATTTAAATTAAATAAATTGACATAAGGCTAAAACAATGTGGGTAAGCAAATGATTGGATTACAACCCTCAATTTTTCACTGTCAGCAGAGCCTTTTTCATTCCAGATGGACACAAAAGCATTACTGTCATTTAATCGTTAAAGTGATCTGTGCAGGACATTCAAGCTCCTCCACACCAAAGCAGGAAACAAATTTCTTTGTATGCCATCATCTGACCCATTTCCCCTTGTGTGATGTGGGAAATAGGTTAAACATACACCGATCAGACGTAAAATGATGACCGCTGACAGGTGAAGTGAATACCTATCATATTCACTGATGGATATTCATGGAGGGAGGGGTTATATAAAGGAGCAAGTTAACATTTTGTCCTCAGGGTCAGGGCATCTCCAGTAGAGTGTTCCTCTATCAACAGTGGTCCAAGGAAGGAACAGAAGGCACACGGGGAATGAAGGCTGGCCCATGTGGTCCAATCCAACAGATGGATCTACTGAAATTCCTGAAAAACTTCATGCTGGTTCTGACAGAAAGGTGTCATAGTACAGAGTGAATCACAGTTTGCTGTGTATGGGGATGCAGAGCTGCAGACCAGTCCGGCTGCCTGTGCTGACCCCTGTCCACTGTTAAAAGCACTAACCATGTGCACGCAAGCATGAACTGGACCACAGACCAGTGCAGGAAGGTGGCCTCGTCTGGTGAATTCCATTTTCTTCCACATCACGTGGATGGCTGGGTGCATGGATATTGCTCACCTGGGGAAAACCTGGCACCAGCACGTCACCATGGAAAGAAGACAAGTCGGTGGAGGCAATGTGATTCTTTTGAGCAATGTTCTGCTGGGAAACCTTGAGATGCTACTTTGACATGTAGCTTCTACCTAAGCATGGTTGGAAACCATGTACCTTCTTTCAGAGGAACAGCATTCCCTGATGGCCCCTTTCAGCATGATAATCCACCCTGCCACAAAAACTGGTTCAGGAATGGTTTGAGGAGCACAACAAGTTTGAAGTGTTGACTTGACCTCCGTATTTCCCAGATCTTAATCCAATTGGGCATCTCTGGGATGTGCTGGACCCCAGCACACCTTCAGGCATCTAGTTAAGTCCATGCCTTGACAGGTTAGGGCTGTTTGGGGAGCAAATGGGGGACCAACACAATGCTATGCCTGATTGGTATAGATTTAGAAAAATAAGGCGGCCCAAAATATTACATTTTAGCTACAAGATAACTTTCATCTGGATATGAGAGGGAAGCCCCACAGTAAACTGTGTACCTAATTCAGTTTTATTTACACAGCACCAGTTCAAAACAGTCATCTCAAGGTCCTTATGTAAGGACCCTACAAAATTAGAGACAGAAGCTCAGTGATGAAAGAATCCCTTATAAGAAGCATTTGGAGATAGTGGAGAGAAGGACTCCCATTTATTCCAACACATAGAGACCACCTGCCTTGGTCAGTTGTGAAGTGAGGAGAGAGAAAACTGGAGACCAGCAGCTTCAAAACTGAGTCATCTGCTGCCACCTTGTGTTCACTCACTGAATAACAATCGGAACAGTGATTTACAGGCAGTGAGATAACGAACGGCAATAAAAAAACACTTTTATTGTAAAAAGAATATATAGAGGTACAATATCTGAGGCCATTTTAAGACAAGTAGTTTGCAGCAGGACTGGCGAATCGCAGACTGTCAGTATTAGTCATCAGTGTTTCTGTCTGTGAGATTAACTGATTTACAGATTAGTTAGCTGGATCTTCAAAGATGCACAAGCTTTAAGCCTTCTGGATCTAGGCCACCCTTCTTGCACCACTTTAACATGAATATGTAAGAAAATCTAAAGCATCATACGCAAACACTGAAATAATTAGTTTTGATCATACTTGATGGGTAAAGCCCCAGGTTCTGTCAAGTTATTACCTTGAAGAGATTACCAGCTGTTGTCTGGGCGTCAGAGGTAAGCCCACAGACGATATGATTAGCCCTTTCTCCAATGACACTGAACTAATCCACAAGGGGAGCAAGGAATTAGATTAGTTAAGCTGCTTGAAAAGGGGTCAGACTGAGAGAATATTCTGCGAATCTGATGCAAATAGTTTTTTTTGTTTTGTTTTTTGGGGGGTACTTTAGGGTGGGTTGAGTAACTCAGAAAGCAAAGCCAGATGAAGAGAAGGCCTTTACGGTAAGAGAAAGACACCAAAGACTTTACAGAGAAAATGTTATGTTTCTGTTATACCTGCTTTAAAGGATCAGTTCACTCAAATCACAAGAAAAACAACGTACCCCTCCATCCTGTTGCTAAATGCAAATGTTTTATAAGCAAAGATTTTTAAAAACTAGCAGAAATGAGATCTAATCATCCCTTTTTGCAATCACAAATAAGTTAATACATGGAAGAAAAATGTCTCTATGTGAACTTGTCAGAGACCAATGATGGTTCCCAGGCTTGTTTCTCTGTTATTACATTCACCGATCACCGATCCATCATCTATGTTACTATGTTTGCGGAGATGCTTGTTTTGCGCTCCTCAAGTTTTTGTTTCACCAGATGTGTGCGTTTGTTGCAGGGAGGCTGAGTGGGAGATTTTACACAGATAAAAACAGGCTGAGTGCATTAGTAGAACGACATATATCAAAGAAAGTAAAGAGCCAGGCAAATGTTAGGGTGAACAATTTATCGCCATATGTGAAGGAGGCTCTGTTCATGGTGAAAGTTGGAAATTAACTCCTCCATCATTTTGTTCTATGTGTTTAGGTCACAAAGTCTACAATAAGGGTAGATAGGGCTAACTCCATTTACTCCAACTTGCTGTACAGGTATCAGTTACTGGTGAGCACACAGAGGGCAAACAAGATGACAGGAAGGTGGATCAGATCGCCAGAGCACAGCACCATCATAATGTCTCTTCTGCATTTTTACCCCTCCCTCACAGGACAAACGACAGAACAGATATATGTATTCTACAGCAGGAAAAAAGCAATTTAATCTCAGCTGGACTTACTGCAGCTGTAAAGCAAAAAAACTAAAAACTAAAAAAAAAAAAAAAAAATCACCACAATCTGAGAAAGCATGGCAGCACAGACCTGGATGCACAGAGCTAAATGTGTAATTTGGGTGAACTGGCTCTTTAAAAACATTACCCATCAGGCGAAGATATTTTGAGGGAGGAATTAAAATGACATACACACATGGCTTTAGGTCACTGTATGTCAAATGACTGATGGTAAACACAGAGAACTAATCAAACAAAGGTTAGGCACGATAATCTGATCTCACAGGTCTTCATGGTTCAATCAGCATTTGTGACTGCGGTGAACCGGTCCTGACTCGCTTCACGTGTGAACCTGCAGCCCATGAGGAGAAACAGCCGCTGGATGGGGTGGAGGAGGCCTGGTTATCTGAGACTGGCTGCTGTCTTTGGGTCTTTGAGCAACCAGCTGCTGTCGGCTGAAGATCCTCAGTCGTGCTCCTACAAAGCGAGCGCCTCTCGCTGCGGTTTCTTCTTGGGACGCTCCCGCTCTGAAACAAAGAGATTGACAGAGAAAGAAGCAGGATGAGGGGCCGTAGAGTCGTGACATGCTAAATCTTTATAGGTAATGTTACAGTATTTTACAGCATTTTAGTATGCTTCAGTGCTTGCTATTGTTTGCATACCATGTACACCAGTTATCTTCCTGAAGTTTTTCAAGTTTGGTTAACCAATGTATTATTTTATGCTCCAAGCTTTTTCCTCTGCTGAGACTAGTTTACTTTATTGAACTTTACTTACCAAAATTGTTTTATTCTGTATTGTTTTATTTGATCTCACTGCAGTGAACTCATTTTTATGCAAAAATAAAACCAAAGTTCATTTTTCTTGAAGCCTGACCTGACAGCAGACACAACATCACCTTCATCTTGTCCAATAACATAAAACACACAACCTGGACCTGCTGTGAGATCACAGATCAAGTGCAGAAAACTCACAGATCCAACAATGCAGAAACAAAACTGAGGTTTCAGCCACAGGGGCCTAGAGACGGGTCAGCGAACATATGGCAACAAGTGGTTGCTAAGGAAAAATTTGTATTTTTTGAATGGTTGACGAGGATTTGCTGGACATTTGCCGTCGGTAGAGTGAAACTGGATGCAAAGAAGCACACGGTGCTGCCCCCAAAAACCCCTTATGGCCTCTTGTCAACCATTTAAGGAATTACAAACTTCTCTGTAGCGACCAGATGTTGGGTGTCACTGCCCAGGCCTAATACAGATTATACATGTATAAAGTATCTACTGAGTACTAATCATGCTACAGTGACCATAGAGTATGTAATCTTGAAGAAACTCTGCCTATGAACTACCAAGGCTACCAAGACTCTTCACATATATACTCGGATTGATTAAAACATTTACTTCAAATAAAGAGTACTTTTACCTTTTATGTGTATAGAAAGTGCATGTATGTAGGTCATTTTTAGTAAATCCAATGTAGCATTTTCACGCTTATATGTATGTTACACACACAATTTAACGGTCCCCAGAGTGATTAAGCTTCAACAATTGACAGCCTTTTACTTCCTATCAGGTGTGCCTCTACCATTCCTCACCATTAACTGAGAGTCAAAGATCACAAAGATGGCAATGGTCAGGATCCTGTTTCTTGACTTTTCCAGTGCCTTTAATACCATCCGGCCCTGTATGCTTCAAGAAAAACTGAACAGGATGGAGGTGGACCCCTGCCTGGTGGCTTGGATCTCCGACTACCTCACCGACAGACCACAGTACGTCAGGCTGAAGGACATCACGTCTGACACTGTGGTCAGCAGCACAGGAGCACCACAGGGAACTGTGCTGTCCCCTCTTCTCTTCACCCTGTACACCTCTGACTTCTGCTACAACTCTGAATTATGCCACATTCAGAAGTTTGCAGACGACACAGCCATCATGGGGTGTATCTGGGATGATCAGGAAGAGGAGTACAGAAGTCTGGTGAGGAACTTTGTCGCATGGAGTCACACAAACCACCTGCAACTCAACACCTCAAAGACTAAGGAACTGGTTGTGGACTTCGGGAGGTCCAGAGAAGGTCCACTGCCGGTTCAGATAGAGGGGGAGGAGGTGGAGGTGGTCAACAAGTACAAGTACCTCAGGCTGTGGGTGGACAATAAACTGGACTGGTCATGCAACACAGAGCACCTGTATAAAAAAGCCCAAAGCCGACTGTACTTCCTCAGGAGGCTGAGGTCTTTTAACATCTGCAGGAAGCTCCTGAGGATGTTTTACCAGTCGGTGGTTGCTGGAGTACTTTTCTATGCTGTGGTGTGCTGGGGGAGCAGCACAGCAAAGAAGGACTCATGCAGGCTGGAGAAACTGATCAGGAAGGCTAGCTCTGTGGTCGGCATGAAGCTGGACACTCTGGTGACAGTGGCAGAGAAAAGGACATTAAAGAAACTGATGGACATTATGGACAATGCTGGGCATCCTCTGCACACGGCCATAAACAACCAGAAGAGTCTGTTCAGTGACAGGTTGCTTCTCCCCAAGACAAGAACTAACAGACTTAAAAACTCCTTTGTCCCACACGCCATCAGACTGTTTAACTCCTCTCTGGAGGGGAGAGGGAGGGGAAACAGGAGGACAAAGGAGGGGGGAACAACTAAGCTGTAGTGCCTCTGCACCTCACTGTACAATACCTTGTGCAATACTTTTTGTAAATAGTCAACAGTGCAATAGACTCAATACTTGAAATGTGCAATTCACTTGTATTTTTATTTTTTATTCCTATTTATTCTATTTATCCCCTTCGTATATTTTATTTATATTTGTCTCTGTATTTATATATATATATATATATATATATATATATATATATATATATGTGTGTGTGTGTGTGTGTGTGTGTGTGTGTGTGTGTGTGTATATATATATATATAATATTCTGTAACTCTGTAACTTCTGTCGGTGCTGTGCTTTTTTGGAAATCGAATTTCCCAGAGGAACCCACCCGAGGGATTAATAAAGTTCTATCTAATCTATCTAATCTAATCTAATCTAATCTAATGAGACGGGAATCTTTCCAGACGTTTTGATTCAGCAGCGAAAGAACAATGATCGACACAAAAATCTGCAAGTAGTGGCTGCAAACAGCTGCAGGGCAGGTTTTTGCCATTTATTTGAATAAAAACGTGATGTTAATAGATGTAATAACCTCGCTTTCTGAGGACCTCTCTCTTCTGAGCTTTGCATTTAAGCATCTAATAAAGCGCCAACGTGACAAGAAGACACCTCATTAAAGACCTTTTTAAAGACGTGAGACAGCAGCGAGATTTAAGCTTCATCACACTGCATGTTTTAGTTTTAAACAGAGTGATAAGGTCACCGGGGCCCACGGTGACTCAGCACAGCCTTTTAACCCTTTAAGACCTACCATAGAACCAAGTCCGCCAGAGCTTATATTATATTTTTACATGCTGTAGAGCCATTTTTGGGAGCATTTCAAGTTGCTATACATCAATACAACCATTACAGCCTAAATTTTAATAATATGTCTGCATTAGGTGCATAGTAATTACATAAATTGCAAAAAAGTGCAATAAACTACAAAAAAATTGAAAATCGTTTTTGTTTTTTTAACATATATTTCTAGTTAGAGAAATTTAAGAGGCTTATCCCTCAAAACTGTAAATACAAAAAAGTTGCACAAACTAGTTTCCCACCACAGGAAATTTATTTTGAGTGTCTTCATAGTTTTATTTTTGAAATACACCAATTTTTATACACTGCAGGAAAAACGAAAATAAATATTATAGTGCAAATTTGCAAAATAACAGCATATGCATCAAAATAAACTATTTCCAGCAGTGCAATATGAGTCCTCAGTATCCCAGAAACGACACAGAAAGTCATAAACTCAAACATAACTTTTTAAAACACAAGTATAGGCTCATAAGGCCCCGATCGTAAAAAAAAAACTACATTTCCGCAAAATGACGTCACTTCCGGTTTCGGGCAGGTCATGCGGTCATGTGATAGTTCGCGCTGATGGACGTAGGAAGTGTTACAAACAGCTGATCGGATCGGGGAAGCGTGTTTCTGGAATATCATGTTTTTGTTGCTGCAAGTGATTTTTATGCAGTTTTTGCAAAGCTATATGTGGAAGGAAACTGTGACCGAGGACAAGCTGATGGCATCAGATGTAAGTACAACTCCTCCGGTTTCATATGCAAAAAAAATTATTGCGCTAGCTTACGTGGTTGCAGTGCTACCGGGATTTAAAAATAGTTACGCAAAATGGAGCGTGCCCGCTCCGATCGGCTGTAAAGGGTTAATAAAAGCATTCTATTTATTGACTCCTCTAAAATTACTTTCTGGTGGTGAAGTGTTTACAGTCGTGGAAAGAAGATATTATTGAGGTTTCAGCACAGCCTCTGCGATATGAAACACGATGGGAGGATGGCTGTTGGATTTTTTCTATGAAGTGTCATGCACATATTCTAAAAGTCATTAGTAATAATAATAATAATAATAACATATTTATTAACAGGTGCCTTTAAAGGTCACCTTACATTAGTACAACAAAATAAAACGTATGGAGAGGATCAGATAAATATGGAGGAGCGAGGTTATAAAGTAAGAAGTGGGATCTTCAAATTTACAGGGAGGTGAATGGGAACCCAATGGAGCTGTTTAAGAACAGCTGTTACATGTTCAGTGGATCTAATTCTGGATATAATATGAGCAGCTATATTTTGAACTAAGTGCAGTTTGTGGAGAGATTTCTGAGATAGACCACAGAGAAGAGAATTACAGTAATCTAAACGAAATATGACAAGTGCATTGACAAGTATGACGGTACTGTTTGGAGTGAGCGAAGGATGAAGGCGGTTAATATGAAGATTAAAAAAAAAGAAGAAGACTGAGTGATATTATTAATATGTACTGTGAAGGAAAGAGTGCTGTCAAGGATAAAACCAAGACTCTTAACCTGAGGAGGTGTGACAACAGAGTTATCAATGGATAATGAAAGACTTCTGGTTGGAACTTTAGTCAGTCTTGCTTTTTGAACAGGACTGTGCAGCAGTGTGAACCTGGGATAGGAAAAACATGAGACAACAAACCTGGTTGCTCCTCCGCGGCCTCTGGAACGTCTGGCAGTTTGTCTGAAGGGACCTCAGGAAGCTCGACATCTCCCTGAGAGAAAGTTCAAAATCCGACAGGTCAGAACTCAGAATCAAAATGAAGAGCAGGGTGCTGCTTGCTAAAAGTGCGATCTAATCTTTTCTTTTTCTTTCTTTTAAAGCTGATTAAACTAACCTGAGTTATTGCCTCCAGTTCAGCCAGCACAGCATCTTCATCCTCCTGAGATAAGGAGCCGGCCAGCATGTCGTCAATTTGCTGCAGAGAGACGACAAGTTTTTAAAAAGTGAAATGACTGTGGATACGAACCAATTTTACATCTGTGAAATTTAATCTACAGAGATTTGAGAAATCCTTTTAAATTTTCACTCTCTCCACATCTACTTGCAGAATGAAGTAAAAGAGGCTAAAATAATAAATGAACCCGATTACCAGCTGAAAGGACCTACCCTTTGGTACTCAATGGCATCTTGAGTTTCATCCATAATCCGTTCTACTTCTTCAATAGACATCACCTGCAGCGAAAAAGAGTTGATAACAGCTCATGAATAACAGGTGATGAATTTTAAAAGCATCTGCAGGCCACATGTCATCACCTACCTCATGCATTTTCTTCAGGCATTCATTTCCAACTTTCAATCCATCGATGACTTTCCTTTCGATCTGGGCGAATTCCAGGTCTTGAACCTGAAACGAGGAGCACAGGGAGGAGCTGTGAGCGCCACCTAAACGCTGCTGAGTGTCAGTGCAGTTCGCCGATCGCTCACCATGCGCTCCAGGTTGCTTATCTGGTTCTCTGTCTTGTCCAAGAGTTGATCTTGATAGCGTTTCTTCTTCAGTAAGAGAAGAGCTTTCCTGTTCAAATAAACACGTTAAAGCTTGTAGTAAGGAGGGAGAAATGTAAGAGATGATTGACAATCAAAAAAAAAGCGCTGCACAAAATGTCTCGTCTTCCCAAATTCTTTTTGCAACAGTAAAAAAAACCTCTCTTCTTTCCCATCTCCCATCCCATTTGCTTTCTTGCCACTATTAACTGGCTTTGGATTTACGTTTAGTTTCTGATTCTCTGTCCAAGCACCCTGAGCACATGCACCAACACTGTACATGTGCTCACAGTCAGCTGCAGTAGATAACCCAGAGAAAACAAAAGGAAGGTTGATAAAGAAGTTTGGAGAGAAGGTGATTTTCATCCAGTTCAGCCCTCTGTTAAACTGAATTTGGTGACAGTGAAAGGAAATATTTTGGATTCTTCACAGCTGCTCAAACAAGCAAAACAACTGAAGACGTCAGCTTGATTTGTGTTTTTCGCTATTTATTATTTTTTAAGGATTCTGCCTGAAATAAGCTTTAGAGACATCAATTAGAACAACATTTCAGAACTGCAGATTTCAAAACTTTATTTTTCTTAATTTTAATTTTATATTAATGAACTCTGGGAAGTCAGCTGCAAGAACAGTTGCAGGGAAGCTGTCCTTTCTGTCCTGAGTATTACGCTCCCTATTGAGCAGTATTGATATATTTCGTGCTGAGAACATATATGCCTTTACTCTCCTTTCAATCATTACTATGGTTTCATTGATTATACTGTACTCACTCTTTTTTGCCATCCTTCAGCAGCTGTTTGGCCAGAAGCCTCTCCTTCTCCAGCTGCACATTGATCTTCTTTTGATACTGCCTGAGCTTATCTCTTTGCTGTTTGAGTTGCTGAAATGAGGAAATAGAGACATGAACGAACCAAACACCTGCACTGCACTCAGATACGCTTCAAACTAATTCAGCCATACCAACTTCTTGTTGATCCAGGTTTAGAAATTGTAGCAGTCTGCACAAACTATAATCTGATTATTACTGGCTGCGCTTACGTTAAGGTCCTCCGGTAATACCGGCATAGAAAAATAAGTACACTACAGTGTTAGAATTTGAATGACTTACAGTGTTTGCTTAAAGGACACTTTAAAGAACGAATCGAAGAGGATTAAGCGGTTAAGTACGTTAAGACAGAAGAGTAGACCCTGAATAATAATAACATTTAGATGTTTTGCTTTATAAAATATTGCTGAGGGCTACTCGATAACCGAAGTTGTTAAATTAGCACACAAGAGCTCGCTCTGTTTTACAGCACAGAATTCCAGGCTAACACTTGAGCTAGCTGTGTGACACTTACCAAAATCGCTTTGTCTTGTTCTGTCACTCGGGTTTGTTTCTTTTTTCCAAAAAGATTTCCCATCCTGGCACAGCATGCCAGCTAAAAGTCTCAACCAAAAAGCAAAAAAGGAGGGCAAACTACTTAAATGTAAAGCTAAATTCAAGAGACAGACTTGCGAAGATTCTCCTCCATTATTTGTGTAGTCATCTGTGTCCACACCCACACCAGGAAGGACGGTGTCCCGGCAGGGACAGACACTTCTGGTATGACATTTGGTTAAAGCGCCCATTTAGAGCAAACTTATGACAGACCTGCCGTTATTTAACATGAAAATACTTTAAAATCACAGCTGTTTCGAGGGTAGAGCCGAGTAATCGTAAACACAGTTTAAAATAAAGAGATCCACCAGTTTCCACTGCCCTCCAGTGGTCAGACACAGAAACTACAGTGTGAACGTACAAAACTTCCGGTGTGGACTTTCAAAGTAGAGTGACAATACAAACAGTCAGAGTAACCTGTGATAAAGGATTGGAAATTTGCATGTTAATTAATTTAACTTCCACAGATTGAGTATTTGGAGTGTGTTAGATTTGTGTGTTTTGTTTTTTTGTTCTTTTACAAAAGTTTGAATTTAATTTAATCTTCATAATTTAAAAAATTTCCCAATGAAAATGAAAAAAGCAAATTAATTCTAGATGATTTTACCGTTCTCAAACAAATTTTTCTAGCACAGTTCTCTGCACCTACTGTTACACTCACATTAATTATTAATAATTCAAACTCACATTTTTATAATTACGTTTTCACTCTAACATCTTCCTGATTTATTCTAAGTCCAAACATTCAGTCACGAGCTATTTAAAAGTGGCCACGTTTACTTTTTAAAAAAACTAGGTGTGAAAGTATGGGTACAGAGTGCAGAAAATATGGATCAAATCAGGGTTCGGGAGTAATACACTGAAAAAAAAAGGAACAAGACACAACCACTGAACTACTGTTCCCGGGTCTTTTTTTGTCAAAGCCCCTGAATACTTGAAATACTACCAAGATAAACAGCAGAAAATGACTAACTAGGATGGGGCTATGGTGAACGACAAACACGGCAAGACAAAAAACAAGAAACGAGTTCAATCTATGGCTGAGATGGACACTGTAGAAAGTGAAGTTAATGACAAGGGAGACATTTTGGCTAGCGCTGGGGCTAATGCTAGCAAAAATGATGAAATGGATGAGGACAACAAAGTTAAACTGAGGGCAAAAAAGGAAACTGTACATATCCTGTTATGTGAAGCACTTAGGTAAACCTCTAAACATCAGTTCTTCTTTGAACACAAGCCCAGAAACAACTTCTGTAGATTCAGCAACTGTGGCACTCTTCAACAGAAGGGAGTGACACAACTAATGTTCCTGTAGTCTTCCATGGAGCCAGGTGTCTTTAACCCACCTCCTCCATCCCTGTCTACATCTCTCACACAAGACTCAATAGAGAAGATTATGGAAGGCATCTTAGAAAAGCAGCAGCAGCCTGAGGGAAAAAGGCAGACAAAGAGTAACCTTGCCTGTAGTTAGCCCGAGTCCCAATATGAGACAGTTGGAGCCTCCATCCACTATAGTATTTCTATTGTTCAAAGAAGGTGCATCAAAGTTAAACTGCTAAGGGAATGATAACCCTAAAATACCCCTTTGTTCAGACAGAGGGAACTGGATGCTACCAAGAAGAGGGTGGAGAAAAAGAGGAAAAGGCCAGAATCCCAACAAACAGGCCGCCTCTGCAGATTCTGTGACATGGACCTGGAACAGGGACCAAATAGCCCACACATTCATATGGGCTTCCCTGAAGTGGCAGGGAAATACATCTACTGCCCTTCAAAAGTGTACTCTCTATACAGAGATAAAGGCATGGCCAAGGAGATGGCCTGGAAGAATTTGAGGAGTCTCTCGTCTATGAAGCAGAGAGACATAAATGGGTGGAAGAAAAAAGGAAATGAGGAAGAAACGGTTGATACTGTACATGAGAAAATTTTGTCCTAGTTGTGTTTCTTTTGTTTATAGAAATAAAAACAGATTGTAAATATAAAACCAAATATTTAATCAATCTCTGTTTCCCTCTCTAGAGAAAACATAACATTTGGTTTTGTTTTACAAGATAAGAATGATGTGTTGTAACATTATTTTGTGTATCAGCAAATTTTTCATACACACAAAAAATGACAATCCCCTAAGTAAGTTATTTTCTTTTACAAAGTTAAAATCTTAATGCTGGTTAATACTTTAACTTGTATTTTGAACGTACCCACCGGAAGTGTCAGTACGTCTCGTTATGTTGTGATGCACTTCTTGAGATCGGCCGTTAGAGGCCAGTAAACCATCGTGATAAAACGCACATGTAAACCCTGGTCCGTTTTATTTTTAATAGCCTGAATTACTTCGTGTGCTCTTGTGTTTTAAAGGTTTCATGGTTTTCGAGGTGAGTGGATGACAACGTGGGTAAACTGCGTGAATGCAGCGCGAATAAAAGCCGGTGGAGATGCTGTGTGGAATGAAGAGGGAAGCTGTCCGTGCAGATGCCTGTTCAAAACACAGCAGACATCAATAATTCGTTTCCAAAATAATTCAGAAGAGCACGATCCCCCTTTGAGTACTTGAACACGTTCATGGACCAAAGCGAGACAGACAAATGTAACCAGGGCGTGTTTCACTGTGATCGGCGGTGATCGATTCTGCACAGGCCTGGTTCGTGTCACACAAGCCTGCAGTTTATTTTAAAGAGGAGTCGACACCATGAATGAAGTGGATTATCTTGATCATAACAGAGCTGAGAGTCTGCAGTTTGAAGAAAAGCCGGACATTAAACCTCCAGATGTTGAACAGCTGCAGGACGCTGATATAAACCAAACCGCTGGTAAGAATAAACACAGCTGGAATGCGAAGAAATCTGCTAACAGCTGATTCGCTGTGGGGCTGGGTGGAGATCACGATCGCACATCTTCTCACGATCTGCTAATCTCAATTTGTAAAAATAACAAAAGTATTTGCTATCAATGACTTTTTGTGTTCTCGGAGTTAAAAAGGCGGAACTCATCTGGGCATCGTGTAGCACCCGGCCGCTTTACACCGCGCACATATGCAAGAAATCTTGTAGTTTTTAAAGTAATTCCTTGTTAAAAACTACCTTTGAGCAAAGAAAAAAAATCTATATAACTTTCAAATGATATAAGGGGCAAACAAGAGATAAATGAAAAAAATAAATACATATATACAAATAAACTTATCTGTTTTAAGGCTTATTGGGTTTTTATGCATTTCACTCCTTCCTTAAAATGTCTGACATTAATCTAAATGGTTTGTTTGGTTACATTAATTAGCAGATATACGCTCATTGGCCACTTTGTTAGGTACAGCTGTTTAATCACTCATTTATACAAATTTTTAATCAGTCAGTCACATGGCAGCATCTCAGTGGTCAAGGCGACCTGCTGTTGAGACTGAGCATCAGAATGAAGGCGAAAGTTGATTTTGGTGACTTTAAACGTGGCATTTTGTAACCGTCGCTCTGACTGAAACATTTTTCAGACCTCCAGTTTTTTGGTTTCCTAAAAGCTCAAAGAAAAAGTACAACCAAATAAAAAAAATGTTCTAAGCATTCAACTCTTTTTTTTATTTTTATTTTTTTCTAGGAATTTCATTATAAAAAATAATTATTATTTGTCACCCGTAAAGGAGCTTCTTCAGCTTTTGAATGTTCTTATATAATTTTTCATGATTTTTGCTTTTAGATAGAAAAATATGGACGGTGCTCTCCCTAAAGTTAAGTTTAGTTCATGAAACAAAGATATTTGTGGTATGAAAACATCACAGAGCAACATGCCTTCCCTATGTTTATCATTACATATGGGATTATGGGATAACCACTTTGTGTCTGTACACTTTAACATTCCAAGATTTCATCCTGGATCATGTAATGCAAAGCACCTCTCGCCACTTAATAACAGTAATGATCAGATTTCCCTTTAAACAATAAATGTCCTTCTGCATGCTCATAAATCTGTTTGCAGTGTATCAGGATCTGCTGAGCAAATTAGGTGAGCTGTTACAACATTTTCCAGTTCCAATAGAATATCAGTGTTTACGTTATGCTTCGGATTTATCTCCTGATGGGCTGATACATTCTTGGAGGAAAGTCTTGTGATGGGTACATCACAATTATAGGAGCTAATATATTACTTTTAATTTTGTGTAAAATTTGTAGTCAGGAGTATTTCATGTTTTTGTTGAGGGTCACCAGTTTATTTAAAGGCTACTAAAAAAGTATTAATTTAATTGAGATTTGCTTCTATATGATAATCACAAACATGTCAGCCTATTGCTGAACAAACACTCTGCTGCATATTAAAACAATCAAACTGTCAAAACATTTTATGTTTTTACTTAAATACCCATTCAATCCCACTGGCAACAACTGCCGTTTTAACTGCCTATGACATTTAATTCAACATATTGTGTGTAGGGGAAGTCTAAGGAGTAAAATGCATTCACTCATTTTGCAGGGAAACATTTGGGATTAAATGGGTTAAGTAAATACTTTATATACTGAAAATCAGTGTATTATTTTATCACAGTATAAACATGAAACTGAATGTCTTATACGGCTTCCTTTAGCTTACAGAACTGCAGAACTATTGCTATTCAGTTTGACACGAAGTCATCGGGTATGAAATCAAAGGCTGGCCTGCAGGCATCCCAAAGCTGCTCCAGCTTCTTGGGTTTCCTCCTCCATATTTCCATCTTTGTCCTCAGATGTACTCAATAATATTCACATCAAGAGACTGCTGGCTAAGCCCAAAGAACTTTGAGCTTTTTCACTTTGAGAAACTTCAAAATGGAACCCGAAGTGTAGCAAGGAGCTCCGTCTTGCTGAGAAATTTGACCAAATCATTTTGACCCACGTTCCCCCTGACATCTCCATACTGGATGGCATGCTGAACCACAATCTTTTCATTGTGAAAGCATTGTTGTAACTGAATCATGATGGCATGCGCTTATATCAGATCTTATGCAAAGAAAGAAAGGAAGAAAAGGTTTTGGTGTCACAGGTGTGAAAGACCTCCAGGCAGTCTATTAAGCCATCATTATTTTGTCTCTAGCCATTTGAGGTTTTTGTTTTTGCTTCCTTTACTGCTTCATAAGTAATTATATCTAAGCTTTATTTTTACCACATCCCCAAGATAAAGATCTGTGGTTTACCAAAATTTCAATTCAAAAAATGTTATTTATACAGCATCAAATCACAACAACAGTCGCCTCAAGGTGCTTTATATTGTACAATATAAAGCAATAATACATAGAGAAAAACCCAACAACCATATGAATCCCTATGAACAAGGACTTTGGTGACAGTGGGAAGGAAAAACTCCCTTTTAACCGCCGCAACCGGTTGGGGTGAGAGGAGGAAAACAGGACAAAGACATGCTGTGGAAGAGAGCCAGAGATTAATAACAAGTATGATTCAGTGCAGAGAGGTCTATTAACACATAATGAGTTAGAAAGGTGACTGAAGAAGAAACACCCAGTGCATCATGGGAATCCCCCAGCAGCCTACACTTACTGCAGCATAACTAAGGGAGGATTCAGGGATAAGATAAGTTTGAAGCCTAATCTTAAAAGTAAAGATTAAGTCCATCTCCTGAATCCAAACTGGAATCTGGTTCTACAGAAGAGGGGAAAATGAAATTGATAAATGTTTGGTCCAAAGCTTCCATCCACTCATCATGGCCATGAAGTGTCATAGTGAATTTGGTCATTTAACAATTTGTTTGAATACTTCTTTTTCCAGGTAGGTTAGAATTACCATACAGCATACATCTTTAATGATTAAAAAACAACAACAATTATGTGCACAACTTTGAATTTATTTTGGATTTTCTAAGCCACACAGGGTCATACAAGTTGAAATATGTACATTAATATTTGGTTAAATGTCCCTTAGCTAACTGCACCTTGACCAGACTTGTTATCCATCAACAAGCTTCTCACATAATTCAGGCTGGATTTTGACCACTCTTGACCACTCTTCTCAGCAGAATTGTTAGCGTTTATTTAAAATTGTTTGGTTTCCTGGCACAGATCCGAGTGTAAGCATAGTTCACAAAGTTTCAAGTGGATGGATCTCTGGGCTTTGCCCATTCCAGAACCTTAATGTCAGCCTGGTTTATTCATCCCGATGCCAGTTTTGATGTGTTTCAGCCCATTATCCTGTTAGAACGTTAACTGTGTCCCAATTTCAACCATCTAGCTGTTGATTTGAGGTGAAGTTGAAGAATTTGGAGGTAGTCTTCCTTCATTATTCCATTCTGTTGGTGGAATTTAGCACAGGCAGTAAAACAGCCTGATGACAATGAAACTGTCACGCATGAATCACCATGCATGACAGTTGGTACAGTGTTTCTGCAATGCCGTCTATAAATTAAATTAATTCAAATAAATGAAATAAAATTAAACTGTGAACTCTGTTGTTGTTGGTTTTTTTTTTTTTTTTTTACTTTTAAAAGAACAGCTCAAAGAAATTAAAAATTAAAAGCCCAAAATTACCATGACATTCACACCCATGAGAAGTGGATTTAAACTTCTTACCATTACTGTAATTGTTAGGGTGACTGGTGATGGATAGTGTTTCATTTTTGGTCTCAAAATAATCCCCACTGTAACTTGAATTTCAGATTACATTAACAGCTACTGAAATCAAGGTGAACATATAGAAGCCTACAGTCAGTGATGTACATGTATGTTTCAGTATTCCCCGCAGATGTCCAGCAGATGTTGGTGATTAAAGAAGAGCTACCCTGGACCCCCAGTCTGGACCAGCAGAATCTAGACCACCTCCACATAAAGGAGGAGCATGAGGAGCTGTGGATCGATACAGGGGGAGCGCATCTTGCTGTTAGCACTAAGTGCACATTGTCTTCTATTTCCATGAAGTGTGAAGATGAAAGAGAAGAAAAACCTCAGATTGTACAGCTTCATCAAAGTCAGACTGAAGACAATGCAGAAGCAGAAGCTACAAACAGCAGCTCAGCTACAAATATCAACAATGAAATTGATGAAAAGGATTGTAGAGGACCAGAAATCGTTGGGAACTCTAATCCAAATTTCCATTTCCAACTAAATGCTGTTGAGAAGGCCCCAGACTCTTCTGAAACAGACATTAGTGATGGAGATGATTGGCAGGAGCCTTTGTCTGATGCTGGACCTGCAAACGAAGATGGTGACAGTGGTTGCCCTATACCTAAATCAAACTTGAAAACTCTGAAATCACTGAAAAGCAAGTGTTCTTTTCAGAGAAGGAAGACATGTCATTCATTCAAAAGGCCTTATGGCTGTTTGGCTAATGAGAAATTTAACAGAGTGAAACAAAGTGAATTTTCAAAGATGATAGTCAACACAGGAGAAAAAACATTTACCTGTGGTGTTTGTGCAAAAAGATTTAAACAGAAACAAAATCTGAAGACACATATGAGAGTCCACACAGGTGATAAACCATATAACTGTGATTTTTGTGGAAAAGACTTTAGACATCACTATAGTTTTAAAGTACACATCAGAATCCATACTGGGGAAAAACCGTTTGTTTGTGGCATTTGTGGTGAAAAATTTAGAAAAAAGCAAAATCTCAAACGCCACATGAGGGTTCACACAGGAGAGAAACCATTCAGCTGTGTTGTCTGCGCAAAACGATTTACACAGCAGGGCGTTCTGAAGAGACATATGAGAGTTCACACGAGAGAGAAACCATTTGGCTGCAATCTGTGTAATAAAATGTTTACACAGCAGGGGGTTCTGAAGAGGCACATGAGGGTACACACAGGAGAGAAACCATTCAGCTGTGGTGCATGTGGGAAAAAGTTTGTGCATCAACATGACCTCAAAATACACATCAGAGTCCACACTGGAGAGAAACAGTTCAGCTGTCCTGCATGTGAAAAGCGATTTACTCAGCAGGGAAGCCTCAAGAGACACATGAGGGTGCACACTGGAGAGAAACCATTTGGTTGTAATGTGTGTGGGAAAACTTTTACTCAACAGGGAAGTCTAAATAGGCACACGAGAAGCCACACACAGTAGAAATTGTACTGGGTCTTAGTGCTATTTGAAACAGTTTTAACCAACCAATCTGTGTTCGTTAAACCTGAGATGAGATAAACTTGAGGATTTCTGATTCACAAAGAAAGTTAACTTAAACTGAGTGAGACTCTGTACACTAAACCTACTCACTGACAAGTTTTCTTTAACAAACTGACTCATTTCCTTATTCCAAAAGTTGCTATCAAACCACTTGGTGGAGCAAATGAATTTAGACAAGTTTACATTTTATAAACACTAAAATGCTGATTAGGTGTCAATTCACTATCTTTTTATTTACCATGTTGGCTTTTTAATTTTTCAGTGGTCAATTTGTATGAGTGAAGAAAGTGAATATCTCACTTATTTATTATCAGCTAAGAATTATAGTGGCTTGCAAAAGTATTCGCCCCCCTTGAACTTCCCCACGTTTTGTCACATTACAGCCACAAACATGAATCAATTTCATTGGAATTCCACGTGAAAGACCAACACAAAGTGGTGCACACGTGAGACGCGGAACGAAAATCATACATGATTCCAAACATTTTTTTACAAATAAATAACTGAAAAGTGGGGTGTGCGTAATTATTCAGCCCCCTGAGTCAATACTTTGTAGAACCACCTTTTGCTGCAATTATAGCTCTTCTTTGCAAAACAACTCCAGCTCAGTCAGATTAGATCAGCGGTCTCCAACCTTTTTGGCGCCACGGACCAGTTTATGCCCGACAATATTTTCACGGACCAGCCTTTAAGGTGTCGCGGATAAATACAACAAAATAAAACCAGTAATGGTACCGAAAAAAAAGAAGATTTATTCATAACACACTTGAAAAGACCCAGGAAAACAGAGTTAACGATAAAAACGATAACAAAATAACGCTGAAAACCGATAAAAACCCTGAAAACCATACATTTCACACCTGAGCCTCAACTCTCGCGGCCCGGTACCAAACGACTCACGGCCCGGGGGTTGGGGACCGCTGGATTAGATGGACAGCGTTTGTGAACAGCAGTTTTCGGATCTTGCCACAGATTCTCGATTGGATTTAGATCTGGACTTTGACTGGGCCATTCTAACACATGGATATGTTTTGTTTTAAACCATTCCATTGTTGCCCTGGCTTTATGTTTAGGGTCGATGTCCTGCTGGAGGTGAACCTCTGCCCCAGGATTCCAAGATTGCCCTGTATTTGGCTCCATCCATCTTCCCATCAACTCTGACCAGCTTCCCTGTCCCTGCTGAAGAGAAGCACCCCCAGAGCATGATGCTACCACCACCATATTTGACAGTGGGGATGGTGTGTTCAGAGTGATGTGCAGTGTTAGTTTTCCACCACACAGTGTTTTGCATGTTGGTCTCATCTGACCAGAGCAGCTTCTTCCACATGTTTGCTGTGTCCCCCACATGGCTTGTGGCAAACTGCAAACTGGACTTCTTATGGTTTTCTGTTAACAATGGCTTTCTTCTTGCCACTCTTCCATAAAGGCCAACTTTGTGCAGTGCACGACTAATAGTTGTCCTATGGACAGATTCCCCCACCTGAGCTGTAGATCTCTGCAGCTCGTCCAGAGTCACCATGGGCCTCTTGGCTGCATTTCTGATCAGCGCTCTCCTTGTTCGGCCTTTGAGTTTAGATGGATGGCCTTGTCTTGGTAGGTTTACAGTTGTGCCATACTCCTTCAATTTCTGAGTGTCCCACAGTGCTCCATGGGATGTTCAAGGCTTGGGAAATCTTTTTGTAGCCTAAGCCTAAATTTCTCAATAACTTTATCCCTGACCTGTCTGGTGTGTTCTTTGGATTTCATGGTGTTGTTGCTCCCAATATTCTCTTAGACAATCTCTGAGGCCGTCACAGAGCAGCTGTATTTGTACTGACATTAGATTACACACAGGTGCACTCTATTTAGTCATTAGCACTCATCAGGCAACGTCTATGGGCAACTGACTGCACTCAGACCAAAGGGGGCTGAATAATTACGCACACTCCACTTTGCAGTTATTTATTTGTAAAAAATGTTTGGAATCATGTATGATTTTCATTCCACTTCTCACTTTTACACCACTTTGTTTTGGTCTTTCACATGGAATTCCAATAAAATTGATTCATGTTTGTGGCTGTAATGTGACAAAATGTGGGAAAGTTCAAGGGAGGCGAATACTTTTGCAAGCCACTGTAAATCCATCTTTCTAACTGTGAGAGTCTTTGAATATTAATGCAGGTATCAGACTGTCAGCCAGTTAGTTAAATTAGACTGGAAACAGTGTACATTACTATAGAATGACTGTTTACATCAAAATCACCTGTATAAAGTTTCAAAGTGTTGTCACGTGTACAGAAGAAATAGCATTTCTCTGTGCAATGAAATTCTTCCTTTGCTGTCCACACACCAATGCCAAGTTAGGTAGGGTTGAAGGAGCAAGATAAATAAGGATACAAATAAGACAAGATATTAAGATAAATAACATAAAAAAATAAGGATAAAAAAATAGTGAAAGATAAATAAGTACAAACAAAATAAGTGAAGACAAGTAAGGTATGCAGATGTCAATGTAAATGGATGTACAAAGGAGCTTAATGTGCAAAATGAACTTAGTGTGCAAAGTGTCCTGATGTGCAAATTGCAGTTGAGGTAGGTCAGATGTTCAGGAATCTGATAGGAGAAGGAGTTGTTGAATCGGGATGTTCTGGATTTCACACTTCTAAACTTTGGTATTGAGAGCAGAAGTGTGAACAGTCCGTGTTGAGGCTGTGTGGGGTCTTTGAGGATGGAGGCAGCTCTCCTCTGGACTCTGTGATGGTAGATGCTCTGCAGAGAGGGCGATCTTCTCTGCAGTTGTTATCACTCTCTGCAGGCGTTTTCAGTCCATAGCAGTACTGCTGCCGTACCACGCAGTAATGCAGCTTGATGGTGTGTTCTCCACAGTGCAGCTGTAGAAGCTGCTGAGGATCTTGGCCAACAAATTAAATTTCCTCAGCCTCCTCAGGAAATACAGCCGCTGCTGAGCCTTCTTGACCAGCTGTGTGGTGTTCAGTGTCCAGGTGAGGTCCTCACTGATGTTTACTGTGTTGTAATCAATCATACTGTTGGAAAGATGTCTGTCACAGCTAGATCTTGGAGAAAATCTCAGTGAACATGAGACTGAAATGACTTAAAACTGTAAAACTGAACAAAATGTGTTGTTAAAGTGACTTTTAAAATCCAGCTGCAAACAGTCTGATTGTAATCTAATTACATTTCATATTGAAGTGTGTCCACAGGTTGGAATTCAGTCATTAATTGACGTAAAATACCAGTTTAAAGTTTCATTATCTGAAATTCAGAGTCGGACCCACCAAGACTGTTGACCCAGAACCAGAACTAGATCAGCAGATCATTTCCCAGTCAGACTATGTTTTTATGGCAGGATGGATCCAAAATGGATCGGGGATTCAGACTGGATCACACCTGGATCTGGTTTGGCTCCGGTCATTGCCTAGCTCATCCCGTCCAGATCTGTTTTTGATTAGTTATCTTGTCAAAAAGTCAATGCAGCTAGCAGCCTGGGCCATGCCTTGTCATGTTTAACTTCTTTGATGGATTTCTTGTTTTCTTTTAATTAAACCTGTACATTGTAAGTTAATAGTTCTTAGTGTGTAAGATGTCTGTGGTGATAAAAATAAAGATGTATTTTTTCAAGCAACATAGCTACAGTTGTCTTTGTTGTTGTTGTTTACAAAGAATACAGAATCAAAAAATGAAAGTCTTAGGTTCAGGTTTTTGACATTTTTATGGTAATTAAATTATTTCCCTTTTTGTTACGGATTAGGTGACTTGAAGTTGAGAGAAAGAATATAATTTTACTAAACAGCACCTGAAACTCTCAAGTTACTTTCTTTTTGTATGTGGATTTAGTCTTTTTGTTTTCTGCTGACAGTAGTCACTAACAAGTTTACTGGTTATCGAGGCGAGCTGCTGGAAATACGCTCTGGTCAGTTGGAGATACTTTTATGTTGCTATATGTATTTTTATCTTTCACACTGCCACCAACCTAATGACCCACATCTTTTCACAATAACCATAGCCAGGCCTGGAGCTAATTGAATAAGAAATAATTTGGTCTTGTTATTGGAAAAAAGTAAATATTCAAAGAGAAAAAAAAGATTTTTTTTTTTTAAAAATGGACTACTCTTTTGTTTCAGTTTTAGAAATTGCATAATTTTTTGATAACTGCTTGTCAAAAGAACTAAACCCTTTCAGTTCTTTAAAATTTTTTTTTTTACAGAAAACATATTCTTCAGTCCAGAAATAAACAAATAACAAATACAGTAGAAGCATGTGCCGTTTCCATAGTGTAGTGGTTATCACGTTCACCTAAGATGTGAAAAGTCCCTGGTCTGAAACCGGGCAGAAACATGCTTCTTTGCTTATGCGTCCTGATACAAAAGTGTCTGACTGCAGGTACTGCTTCATCTTGTGGGGTTGTACTGTTGTTGGGAAACAAAGAAGAGAAAGTAAGTTTGCTTGCGACATTTGTGGTAAAGTACTCAAATCTGGTACAGGGCTTTGGTGTTTTTTGCCTTTGGAAGCTCTTTAAGAATGGAAAAGCACTTTTAGTATTTGGCATTTGGAAGTTAATGACAAACACTAATAGTGCTTTCACAGCTGGAAATAATCATATTTGTTGCAGGTCATGTAGTTATATGTTGAATTTGGAAGGCTTGATTTAAAAAAAAAGTGTTAATTTATTTTCACATTAGATTCTTGTTCAAGCACTTTATGATACAGCAGTTAGCATCAGTGTGCACCATCACCATGTATACAAATTCTTCTGTTGACCACAAGAATATGGAGTCACTGTTGTCCCGTGTCTGTTTTTGTGTTCTCTGCAGATGTCCAACAGCTGCTGGTGATCAAAGAAGAGGTTTCCCATGAATGGAGCAACAGTCCGGACCAGAAGGGCCCAGAGCTTCTCTTTAAAAAGGAGGAACAAGATGAACTCAGTAACAGTGAGGTGGGAGAGCCGCTTAATGATCTAACAAAGGCTGATATCATCAGGCTCCAACTCACTGCTGGTCCTGTGAAGACTGAAAACGATGAAGAGAAGCCTAACTCTTTACTTCTCCTTCAGAATCAAATGGGAGAGGCAGAGCCTCCACTTTGCAGCTTAGCTAAACAGATAAAAACAGAAAGTGATGGAGAGGACCGTGAAGGACCTGGACCTGGACTATGGAACCCAGATCCAAATACTGATGAGAAGGCTTCAGACTCTTCTGCGACTGACGTCTCAGATGATGATGATGATGATAGTGACGATGGTGGTGGTGATTGGCAGGAACCTTTGTCAGATTCTGGACCTCCAAATGATGACGGTGAAAATAATCAGGGAGCTCCTACATCAAGTGCAAATGGACTCAAATCTCCAAAAAGCAAGAGGCCTGTTCAGAGGCTCATGACAAGCCATTTAATGGAAACTTCCTCCAGGCATTTGGGAAATGTAGATTCACCCAGACAAGACAGACAATTTATCTGTGGTATTTGCGGAAAACGATTTACACAAAAACAAAATCTTAAGACACATATCCGAATTCACACTGGTGAAAAACCATTTCATTGTGATTTTTGTGGAAAGCGTTTTCGACATCTCTATAGTTTCAAGGCGCACATCAGAATCCACACAGGAGAGAAACCGTTTGTATGTGACATCTGTGGTGAAAGGTTTACACAACAGCAAAATATCAAGAGGCACATCAGGGTTCACACAGGTGAGAAACCATTCGGTTGTGGGGTTTGCACAAAAAGATTTACACAACAGGTGGACCTGAAGAGACATATGAGAGTTCACACGAGAGAAAAACCATTTGGTTGTGATCTTTGCAGTAAAAGATATAACCGGAAAACACAATTAAGTGCACACATGAGAGTTCACACAGGAGAAAAACAGTTTGCTTGCGACATTTGTGGTAAAAGGTTTAACCGGATGGCGCTTGTTAAAGCACACACAAGGGTTCACACAGGAGAGAAACCATATGGCTGTGATATTTGTGGCAAAAGATTTAACAGGAAATCACATCTCAAAGCCCACACAAGAGGCCACACAGGAGAGAAACCACATGGTTGCGATGTCTGTGGCAAAAACTTTGTACATCAGCGCGATCTCAAGATCCACATCAGAGTTCACACCGGAGAGAAACAGTTTAGCTGCACTGTATGTGGGAAGAGATTCACCCATCAGGGAACTCTGACGAGACACATGAGAGTCCACACTGGAGAGAAGCCATTTAGCTGTGGTGTTTGTGGTAAAACGTTTACTCAGAAGGGAAATCTAAACAGACACGTGAAAACCCACACGGAGTAACAGCTTTGAAGGTTCTGTGAATGCACTTACCTGCTAATGAATAAGTTGGACGGATCTTTTTTGTTTGTTTGGTCATTAATTATGTCTGTTCATGCTATTGGGTGCTTTGAAGGATGCCCTGTACTGTATGAAAAAAAATAGAGACTATGGCTGGTGACATTTATAGTAGGGGTGGTACCATGTGCTCAAAGTGATGCAAGCTATATTGTAATTGGGAAATATATTACTTGAATTCCAGATAGCATTTATTTATACATTTTCTATATCCAAGGTACATAACCATGTTTAGTCATAATATTTTTAATAATAATCTATGCTTGAGCATTTTGTTTTTCTGTATAAACCAGAACTCGGTGGGTGGGTGTGCACCAAAATAAGTTTGGATCAGCATACCACAGTCAAACAGCAGCTATGTGGTGTTGGATAACACAGAACCAGATGGACACATCTACTCCTGATTGCTTTTCTGGTATGGAGTATATCAACTAATGTTATTTAGGTTTTAATTTTGCATTTAATTTCAACTCCTTATTGTATTTAGATTTTGTATTTAATCACTTTCTTTTTTGGTTGCTCTAACAGTAACTTGCCAACTTCTTGATTAATAAAATATTTATTCTTTTTATTCTTCCTCTTGAGCTTTTTACTTGAAGCATGATGTCATCAATTATCATCATTTTTCACAATGCTTATAACCTGTGGCATTGTTGGATAAGCCACATTTACCCAATCTCACAAGCACTTTACCCAAGCTTGGTACTGTTTCCTAACTACATTCATACTCCGATGGATGCATCAGAGAGCGACTTAGGGTTAGTATCTTACCCAAGGATACTTGGCATGCAGACTGGAGAAGCCAAAGATTGAACCACCAACCTTCCGATAGGTAGGTGACCTGCTCTACCTCCTGAGCTACAGCCACACCAGTGGTATGGTTCCTGTAAATTTCAAATATGCAGTAGTGTAGCCACTGGCCTTGATTGCACGTTATTATATACATATTTAAACACACACACACACACACACACACACACACACACACACACACACACACGTAGATATACACATATACATATATATGGACGGCGTCAACACGGGCTGGACGGCGTCAACACGTTAACGAGCAAACTGCGCTAATGCAGTAGTTCCCACCAATTGAGCATTGCGTGGCACATCCGACATAGTTTTACTTTTGTCCATGACGCGCTTACCTTCAGGGTCATGCTTCACAAGAAGACCAAAATAGTTCCAAAGGCCAGATCTGAATGAGGGTGGAGGAGGTTCAATTTGCCATGTTGCGACAAGCTTAGCTTCTGTCTTGCTAGCTTGCGCTGCGCTCAGTGGATCTGCGCTTGACAGTGCAACCTAGGCGGAGTAGTCGAACGCAGATCCACTGAGTGCTCAACACAGACAGCATCGTCAGAAGAAAAGTTGATAAAATAAATTAAAAATTTTGTATTGTTCGATACATATGCGTACCGAACCGAAAGCACTGTATCGAATGGTTCAATATCGATATGAGTATTGTTGCACCCCTAATAAAAATATATACATACATACATGAGAAGCAGGATTATAAATTCAGTTCTGGATTTAACAGGGAACCAATAAAGGGAAGCCAATATGCTCCCTCTTTCTAGTCCCTGTCAGTACTCTTGCTGCAACATTTTGGATCAACTGAAGGCTTTTCAGGGAGTTTTAGGACATCCTAATGATAACAAATTACACTAGTCGAGCCTAGAATAAATGGTTTAGCTACTTCAGCATCAGTCTGAGACTGTATGTTTCTAATTTTAGAGATGTTGCACAAACGGAAGAAAGCAGTGTTGGTGTGTGTTATCTGGCTTCATGGATAGATAAAGTTGCGTGTCATCTGTGTAGCAGTGAAAATGTATGCTTTGCCTTCTAATGTTACTACCTAGCTTAAGCATGTATAATGTAAACAGAATCTGTCCTAGCCTGGGTCTTCTGGAATCTGCCTATAGTTGGTGATGCTGTGGGATGCAGGTCCAGCCCTAAATGGCTCGAATTGGAGCTTAGCACTGCTATCGAGCACACTGGAGCATCCTTGCCAGCTATCTTATTTTCAAAATCGGTTATTAAAAGTGCATGTGATGACTTTATTCTTTGCAACTCCGTAAAAATATTGAATCAAATTAAGAGAATCTTGAACCTCCCGGTAGTGTCAACTTTTGCCCCGATCTGCCACAATCCTAGCTTTACGCCTAGTACAATGGATGCTGCTTTCAAACAATGGCCTGTCAAAGGGTTAATTGCTATAAAGGATCTTTATATTGACAATCATTTTGCCTCTTTTGCTCAGCTTCAGACAAAGTACAATCTCCCTTCAAGTCATTTTTTTCGGTACTTACAAATTAGGAATTATGTCAAGCAAGCATTCTCAAATTTAGATACCATCCCCATACAGCATGTCTTTTACAATATGATGAACGAACCTCCCACCTCAAAACACTTAATTTCTCGGCTTGTCAACCTTTTTTCTTCGGCAGCCCCCTCTTGCCATATTAAAGAGGCTTGGACAAGGGACACTGGTTTGGTTATCTCTGACGATCTATGGGCTGAAGTGTTAAGTCGGATAAAACTATGCTCTGTTAACGCCCGGCTTCAGTTAATTCAATTTAAGGTTGTCCATAGACTGCACTATTCCAAAACCAAATTGAACAAGATTTTTCCTAACGTTTCCCCCAAATGTGATAAATGTAAACTTGTGGACGGTACTCTTGGGCATCTTTTTTGGTCCTGTTCTACGCTTACAGCCTTTTGGACTAGTATTTTTAGTTTCTATAGCACTGTTTATGATAGGCAACTGTATCCTGACTGTCTTATGGTGATCCTGGGCTGCTCCGGCGACTCCTTGGCACTTCCCTTTGCTGTTCAACAGGCCCTCATGTTTGGTATGGTGATTGCCAAACGTTTGATTCTGGGGGAGTGGAAATCTGCCTCCCCTCCCTGCTTCAAGAGGTGGCTCGAGGAGATGGTCTCCTGTCTATACCTGGAAGAAATTCGGTTCTCTACGTCTGATTCCATGGAGAAGTTCAGGAAGATATGGGGGCCCTTTATAGACCACATTAAGAAGGACAGTCCACGCCCTGGGTCCTGACCACATTGTTTTAACTGCTTTCATTCTGAGCTGTTGCCCATAACTGTTTTTGCATGATTGTTATCAGCTCCTCCTAGCGATCTTTGGATTTGATCTTGTGGATTGGACTCACTAGATTGTGAGTTGTTTGACATGTATACCACTTGCTTTGTTTGCTTCTCTGCTGTTTTTAATAAGTGCTGGCCTTGTACCCTGTTGTGTGGTTTGTTGCTCTGTTTTTTTTTGTTTGTTTCTTTGTTTTTTTTGGTTGTTATTGTCTTTATTGTCTGTGTTCTTCTGTCCCGCTGTTTGTGAATGTGTAAAAAAATCTTGAAACTTGCATATATAAATACATTAAAAAAAAAAAAAGAATCTGTCCTAGCACTGAACCCTGTGGAATTCCATAATTAACCTTAATTAGAGGACTGTTAGGATTAAAATGATTAAATAAAGCTGTTTTTATGATTTCCTATAAACACACTGCGATGTGCTCATTAAAGTGTTGGTGCTCCATGTTATGAAGGTCAGAAGCTTCATTCAGCGCCATGACTAGGGATGGGTATCGAAAACCGGTTCTTGTTGAGAACCGGTTCCCACTGTTTCAATTCCTTGGAATTGTTTGCCATTTTTGCAAACGATTCCCTTATCGATTCCAGTCGCCCTGAATGACGTCACCACGTTGCGGAGCGTCATTTACCTGGCTGGAAACATGGCGGCTCAAACGCTCAAAAGTTTGGTTATATTTTACAAGAACGGAAGACAACAGGGCAACTTGCAATACTTGCAAAGTAGATATTTCATTTAAGGGAGGAAACACTACGAATATGCAAAAGCATTTGCTCACAAAACACGCGATGACCTTAAATGAATGTCGTGTTTTTAATTCCGCTCTGGACTCGTGAATCTCAACCCAGCAGCAGCGGTAACGTTTGCATGTCCTCTCCCGTTAATGCGGCAGGTAAATAATCAACTAACAGTGCATATTATGTTAGCGCGATCTGCCTTATCTGCCATTACTGTGCGTTTAGATGACCATGATGAGAGAGACAGAGTCTGGCTGGCGCTCGCTGGCAGTTCTCGCTGCAGTCTACCGGTAGCGTCTCCTTTCAAGCCAGGATAGACTAATGTTACCGAGCAGAGACTAAGTTTGTGGTCAAAGGCTTGCACCCATTTGCCACAGCAGATGCCCCCGATTTTCGGTAAGTGAATGTGTTTAATTGTAGGCAGGGACATTACTGGATATTTTTGTGTAATTGCTACAGAATAATTTATGTTATACTTTGTTATTGCTACAGAAGAATATTTATTTTATTATTTTACATTTACAATTTTTTTTTCCCCGGGGACCCTGTGACTCCCCATTGAAGAGCCGTAGGCTGGATCTCTTAAGATCTCACTGCTGGATTTGTAAGGCCATGTTACTCCTAAATTTCTATCTTGGTCAAAGAGAAGATATAAAACAAAGTTCTAAGCTAATCGACCTTCGTGTTCTCCTTTTTTAAAAAGAATCGATAAGAGAATCGATAAAGAATCGAATCGTTAAACAGAATCGAAAATGGAATCGGAATCGTGAAAATCTTATCAATACCCATCCCTAGCCATGACTGAATTCAAATATTGCGATTGACGTAGAGTGACTTTTCTTTGCAACATACATACACATCACGCCGGTTAACAGTCAAGATGATATTTTCTGGGCCAAGGGAGTCTTAATAGAATGTCTCAAACTTGGATATTAAATGGAATCAGTAGGATAATATTAATAATCAAGGTTAAGCAGGGAGGTGGTTTCTTTTGTTCTGTCTTTGTTATCCCAGGAAGAGGAGCAATATGAGGCAAGGTTGGACATGAACAGAGAGAAGACTCGTAGGGAGACAGCAGGACTGCCACGTCGCTTCTGTAAGAAGTATGTCATAATAACACTTGTTATTATTGGGGTATAAAATTGTATGGCCCGATCCAGGGTCGGCAGTTGAAATTAAATCTTTTTAAACGACAGACATTTCTCCTGTACTTTCTTCTGAAAAAACTGAACACATCAGGACTCTCCAAGTACACCTGTTTTCTGTAGTGTGATGAGCTCTGAAACCTGACTGAAACTCAAATAAACCATTCCTTTGCAGCTGATCAGTTAGCTGTTTTACAACTAATCTTTTAAATATATGTTTTTTCTTTTTCTTTTTTTTCTTCACAAAGGGAAGGTTGGAGATTAGCTACAAAAACTTGGTCAAATCACAGTTTAATGACTTCCACCTTAAAGGTCAATTCAAAGTGTACCCACTTCTCTTGATTTCTAACATCTGGGATAGGCTCCAGTAAAGAAAAAGCATGGAGGCAGTTTCTCAGTGTGCTTTATTGATGTTACCTTAGCCATCATAACAAAAATGGTTTAAATCAGATTACTGCCACTAATAATTACCAAAAGACCATGTACACAGCATCATCTGGAATTATTCCCTTGTACTGATCAACTAACTATTCAGCAATTTAGAAACATGAATTTGATAAGATAACCCCTTGTTCAAATTTCCTACTCTGCCGTGCATGCTAGAAAGCCATCAGAAACACCAATGACCATAACACTAAAAATGTATAATTAATCATGTCATGCCATCAGTCATGTGGCTGCCGACGCTACAACTAAATGGTCTCTCTCTCGGCCCCATGTGAACCCCTACGTCTGACACTTTAACCTTATTATTATTATTATTGTCATCTTTTTTTTTTTTTTTTATAAAAGCTGCAAACTGTTTGTCCTGTCCTATGAGTCTTAAGTAATCTGTTTTAGTTTATTAAAATATTTTACTTGTTTTACGTCTAATTTTACAACGAAAAGGTTTCTCTGGTGTGTGAAATCGCTTTTTTCCATTTGCACCACTGTTTACAAGTTTAGGTTCAGAGTTTAACAACGGTTTCCGCCATTTACCATTATCTTCATTGATGCTGCCTTCAGTTTCAGATCCAGATTCTGATGAAGGTCTGTGCAAATTATAATTATCAACGCTGCTGGTGCTTGTGCTGGTGCTGCTGCTGCTGCTACTACTTTCCGTTTCAGATCCAGATTCTGATGAAGGTCCATGCAAGTTATAATTATCAATGCTGCTGCTGCTTTCCGTTTCAGATCCAGATTCTGATGAAGATTCGTGCAAGTTATAATTATCAATGCTGCTGTCTTCAGTTTCAGAGCCAGATTCTGATGAAGATCCGTGCAAGTTATAATTATCAATGCTGCTGTCTTCAGTTTCAGAGCCAGATTCTGATGAAGATCTGTGCAAGTTATAATTATCAATGCTGCTGTCTTCAGTTTCAGATCCAGATTCTGACAGAGACTGATGCAGGTTAGAATTTTTACTCTTGCCATCTTCAGTTTCAGGTTCAGAAGCAGACAATGGCTCCTGCCAATAATTATCACCATCCACAGTACCATCTTTAGTCTCGGTGAAGTCTGAAGCCTGTAAATTAGTATTCTGTGGTAAACAGCTACTGTGATAAGAGTTCCTAGCCTTTTTGCTTCCTTCATCGTCCTCAGTTTCTGTTTTCATTTGTTTACCTGATCCTCTGGTTTGTGTCTGCGCTTCCATGTTTTTGAGAGGCGGGCCTTGATGAGGTTGTGGGGACTGCGGTTTCTTTTCATCATTTTCACTCTTCACATGAACAGAAGTGAGCAGGAACCCGGTGATATCAGCCTCCTTTATCCCATTAAGATTCACTTCAACCTCTTCGCTATTTATGTGATGTTCCTCCTGCTCCTCCTTTATTTGGCGTTCTTTGTGTTCGTCTTTTAAGTGGCATTCTTCCTGCTCCTCCTTTTCAATGCGCTCCTGCTGATTTATTATACGACGCTCCTCCAGATCCATCTCTATATGACGCTCCTCCAGCTCCGTCTCTATACGACGCTCCTCCACCTCGATCTTTATACGATGCTCTTCCAGCTCCATCTTTATACAAC
This sequence comes from Copadichromis virginalis, assembly GCF_057382275.1. Classification (NCBI taxonomy): domain Eukaryota; kingdom Metazoa; phylum Chordata; class Actinopteri; order Cichliformes; family Cichlidae; genus Copadichromis; species Copadichromis virginalis. The sequence continues at coordinate 29,688,750 of NC_140625.1, forward strand.
ACTCCTCCTGCTCCTCCTCTATATGACGCTCCTCCAGCTCCATCTTTATACAACGCTCCTCCAGCTCCATCTTTGTGGGCCCTTCTTCCTGTTTTTTCTTTAGCTGGAGATGATCTATGACCCGCTGTTTCAGACCAGCATTTAATTGAGGTGGAGCATCTTGGGCATCTGCATTGAACACAGATGTGGATAACGGATGAGTGTGTGTCTACAGTTTTAATATTATTTTGAAAATAAAAGGACACATTTCTATTTTTGGAAAGATTTTCAAATTACAAATTATCCAAGAACAGCATTTATTTTTATTAAAACTGGTGAAAAGGTCTCAGTTCCACTTCACAGCTGATGGACCCATTTGACAGTTGTATTATTTACCTTTCTTTAGTTTAAATCACAAAGTACAGAGCAGTTGCAACAGTCAATTGTAGTAATTTATGGATAAAATAATGCCCAGCCATGTGTAAGTTAGTGCCATCAAATATTAAGTTATTGTGCCATCTAATAGTTTTTACATAATTCTGTGGGAATAATGGTAATTTAATAGGCTACAATAAAATTAAAAATAATTTAATACTTACTTCTCCTGACTTGTGTTAACACTGATGTTGCTCGTGGAGGTACAAATACAACCATTTTGAGAATTCTGGGGTCAGGTGGTTGAAGGTTAGTCACTGGACGCATCCCCACTCCGTTTGGCAATCTTGGATACGGAAATCTGAAAAACAATAAGCCATCGAGATATTCAGAGTTATACCCCACAATGCGTGAGACTAATGGTTCTTATAAATACTAATTTTGTGTTTGCGCATGGTTCTGTTTTCTGTTGGGCTCAACTGATCCAAAAACAGATACTAGCCATGGAATTTAATCTTTAAAATGTATACATGACTATATACAAAAACATACAAATTTGGACAAGGAAAGACTTACCTGTTTGCTCCACTCAAAGTGGCGCCAAAGGCAGCTGGACCTATGACTTGTAACGGTTTTTCCTTTGTAGCCAATGATGTCATCACAACTCTCTCATAGCTGGAGGAAACAACAGAAACATCAAAATGTTAAATTCTACATGACAAGTGCTGGTGGCATTAACGATGAGGAGCATATCAACAGATGGTTTATTTTAAACCTACAACAATGAACGGCACAAATATAAATATGTTTCATTTCATGCCATTGGTTGTGTGTACAGACGCTGGAAGAAAAAGTCCAAACTGACTGTATCAAAGTTTGTTAGTTCTGAGCCAGTGGCAACAAAATGCAGCATTACATTTATCTTAAAACCAAACTAGCAGCCTGAATATATGCAAAACATTTATAAATTTAGACATGGAAGGACTTGCCTGTTGAAAGAATGAGGTGTATCAGTGGTAGCTGGGGCTGGGACTTGTGAAGGCTTTTCCTTTGTGGGCGCTGATGTCATCACAACTCTCTCATAGCTGGAGGGAACAACAGAAACATCAAAATGTTAAATTCTACATGACAAGTGCTGGTGGCATTAACGATGAGGAGCATATCAACAGATGGTTTATTTTAAACCTACAACAATGAACGGCACAAATATAAATATGTTTCATTTCATGCCATTGGTTGTGTGTACAGACGCTGGAAGAAAAAGTCCAAACTGACTGTATCAAAGTTTGTTAGTTCTGAGCCAGTGGCAACAAAATGCAGCATTACATTTATCTTAAAACCAAACTAGCAGCCTGAATATATGCAAAACATTTATAAATTTAGACATGGAAGGACTTGCCTGTTGAAAGAACGAGGTGTATCAGTGGTAGCTGGGGCTGGGACTTGTGAAGGCTTTTCCTTTGTGGGTGCTGATGTCATCACAACTCTCTCATAGCTGGAGGAAACAACAGAAACATCAAAATGTTAAATTCTACATGACACAACTGCTGGCGGCATTAACCTTCCTCTCTGACTGTTCCTATCATATGAATCGATCAAATGAAACAACATTTAACCCACAACTAACACTGTTGTACAGATCAAACATCAAAGCACACATTAATTTGTGAAGCTTGAACCCTTTTTAACATTGATAAATACACATTTTTAAAATTACACCGCTGAACAGCACAAAGTTAATAATGTGTTTTTTCATTTCACACCATTTGTCTTAGAATGAAGTTGGTTTGGAAACATATTCAGCGATGCTTCATCTCCTGCTTTGCGTTTGTGTGGGCGCCCCATGCTAGCAGTTTCCAAGCATTTTTTCCCCCCTTTTCATTGAGGGGGGGGGGGCACACTTTGGGAAGCTCTGACATAATCACAGAGTCTGGAGTACACAACGATGTTCTCATTGTAAGTGATTATAAATTCCCTTTCACATCTTTCCTTCACCTACATACTGAAGACATCAAATATATGAAGCAAGATGTATGTAATTGTGTAGCAAAGTAAAAATTGATAAATAATCCCAAATATATCTTATATTTTACATTCCTGAAAGTAGCCACCCTTTGCTTTGTAGACAGCGCTGCAAATCCTTGGCCTTCTCTTAATGAGCTTCATGATATAGTCACCTGAAATGGTTTTCACTTTACAGGTGTGCCTGCCAGGGTTCATTTGTGGAATTTCTTGCTTTCTAAATGTGGTTGGGACTACCAGTTGTGTTGTGCAGAAATCAAGTTGGTACACAGCTGACAGCCCTATTTGACAACTGTTAGAATTCATATTATGACAAAAACTATCAGCTAAGTAAAGAGAAACAACAGTCCATCATTACTTTAAGAACAGAAGGTCAGTCAGTCCAGAAAACTGCAAAAACTTTGAATGTGTTCCCAGGTGCAGTCACAAAGACCATCAAGCGCAACGAGAAAACTGGCTCGCATGAGGACCGCCCCAGGAAAGGAAGAGTCACCTCTGCTGCTGAGGATAAATTCATCCGAGTGACGAGCCTCAGAAATCACAAGTTAACTACACCCCAGGAAAATGCCACACAGAGCTCCAGTAACAGACACGTCTCTACATCAACAGTTCAGATGACACAGTGTGAATCAGGCCTTTATGGTCAAATAGCTGCTAAGAAACTACCACTAAGGAAAAGCAACAAACAGAAGAGATTTGTTTGGGCCAAGAAACACAAGGAATGGACATTAGACCAGTGTAAATCTGTGTTTTGGTCTGATTAGTCCAAATTTGAGATCTTTGATTCCACCTGCCGTGTCTTTGTGTGATGCAGAAAAGGGGAACGAATGGTCTCTACATGCATGGTTCCCAATGTGGAGCATGGAGGAGGTGGTGTGACGGTGTGAGGGTGCTTTGCTGGTGACACTATTGGGGACTTATTCAAAATTGAAGGCACACCGAACCAGCTTGGTTACCACAGCATCCTACTGTGACATGCCATCCCATCCGGTTTGTGTTTAGTTAGACTACCAATTATTTTTCAAAAGGACAAACACACCTCCAGGCTGTGCAAGGGCTATTTAACCAAGAAGGAGAGTGATGGAGTGCTGCGCCAGATGCCCTGGCCTCCACAGTCACCTGACCTAAACCCAATCAAAATGGTTTGGGATGAGATGGTCCGCAGACTGAAGGCAAAAGGGCCAACAAGTGTTCAGCATCTCTAAGAACTCCTTCAAGGCTGCTGGAAAACCATTTCAGGTAACAACCTAAAGAAGCAAAGGTGCCTATTTTGAAGAATCTAAAATATAAACCATGTTTTAAGTTATTTCACACTTTTTCAATTATTACATAACTCCAAATGTGTTCATTCATAGTTTTGATGCTTTCAGTGAGAATCTACAATGTAAAGAGTCATAAAAATAAAGAAAAAAAAACATTAAATGAGAAGGTGTGTCCAAACTTTAAACTGGTAGTGTACATATACATGAACATGTATTCATTCGTATTCAAAACATATGGAATTTCTTGACATGGAAGGACTTGCCTGTTGGCTCCATTAAAAGAATGACTGGTGCCAAAGGTAGCTGGAGCTGGGACTTGTGAAGGCTTTTCCTTTGTGGGCGCTGATGTCATCACAACTCTCTCATAGCTGGAGGAAACAACAGAAACATCAAAATGTTAAATTCTACATGACAACTGCTGGTGGCATTAACCTTCCTCTCTGACTGTTCCTATCACATGAATCGATCAAATGAAACAACATTTAACCCACAACTAACACTGTTGTACAGATCAAGCATCAAAACACACATTCATTTGTGAAACTCGAACCCTTTTTAACATTGATAAATACACATTTTTAAAATTACACCGCTGAACAGCACAAAGTTAATGTGTTTTTTCATTTCACACCATTGTTTCTGAGACCAGCTGTAACAATGCAGTAAAAACATGAAGCAAGATGTGCATTTTGTAGTCCATCTTCTGGAAATTGTAGTTGAAACAGTGTCAAATTATTATGCCATGCACATCAACGCAAGAGGGATGATAACCACCAAGATAAATGGGAAGGGAGACTAGATGGGAGGAAATCAGAAGTGTTGTCTTTGAAAATGTAGTGATTTCCTTAAATTCAGCTGAAAAACTGCCCCAAGTATCCTTGCTGGCTACAGGTAAGCCAATAACTGTTCTTTGTGACAGTGCCGTTACTCGCACAGTTATCCAAAAGGAAGCTGGTGGTCATGTACTTCCATCTAACATACAAGTAAGCAGTTGCAATGGCCTTGCTGACTGTTTGCGAATGCTGCTGCGTTCCCTCCCTGAGAAGGTTGATCCAGAGACTGATCGAAACTGCTCTAACCAAGGTGTCTGTAAAGGTTCTCAGTCATCCAGGTCATCGTAGTCAAAGGAGGGCTTATATCTGGGACTCTCCACCATTTGACCTTAGAACTGAAGAAGCGTCTCGGATGAGAGGTGAAACGTCTTCAAGTAACTTAAAGAAGTCCAGACGCTTTTCTTTGCAAGCTCCTTTGACTGCTCTAACCAAGACCATCATGTATCACCAAATAGGGCAGAAGGTGGACGACTGCACAGATGACCTATGATGACACTGCAGACAGCACTGGGGTGTATTTAGGGCTGCCACGATCAGTCGACAAGTCACGATTACATCGACTAATTTAATAGCCGACGCGTTGTTTGAAGCTTTGTAAGATCCTGAAAGATGCAGGAATAAGTAGTAGGATTTCAGAGTGTAAGAACGGCCTGAAACAGAAGGTTGGAGCAATGCATGTACAAGGATGCCAGCTACCATTAAACGCCGAAGAAGAAGAAGAAGAAGAAGAAGCTGGCTCCGGTATTGTAGCCGTGTACAAATTCAGGAGCCGCATCTTTCGGTGGCTGCATTTGTAGGCTCATTACGCTATTGCGACGCAACGAAGGCTGTCCAAATTCGTAGACGCATAGCACGGCCCAGCCAATTCCAATTTCCAACAATGGCAGCAGCTATTTAGTTTTAATATTACTAAACTTTTAGCATATTTTCAAGCAAGAATGTAGCTGTGTAACCTTCAAATATCTGCTCGGTTTATCAAGACATCACATTTTTGCATAAGTGCTCCGACGTTTTCGGAGACGTCCGTTACCCACCAGCTCGATAGCTAGCCGGGGGACTCAAGGCTCACTAGAGCTGGTGAGAACCGCAAACCCCCTGTGGTCTTTCACTACTCAGGTTAAACATGATATATAAGTCACTTAGATAACAAAAATGTTACTGTTTGGCTTTCTTCAGTGTTTTATTTGTTCCTGAGTAAATCAGTTTGGCTGAGATTAAAGTTACAGTTTTCACACAGCTGAATAAACATCAAACAGAAAACTGATTAAACAAATGTGAGAATTTATTCCAGTGTCCTATTATATTTTAGTGAGCAAGGAGCAGACGGCTGAGTTTATTAAACACCACTGAGACAATCTGCAAATTCCATTAAAAGTTTAATAAACTATCATCTTATCTTTATTTTTAGTTAGCACATACCTTAGACACTTAAAGCTGTAAGCTAATGATAGTTATATAAGAGCAGATGCATGCTGGTGCAATAAGCTGTACGCTTTATGTCCAGTGGATGCATAATCTGATTAGTCGACTAATTGCAAAAATAATCGGTGAATAGTCGACTATCAAAATAATCGTTTGAGGCAGCCCTAGGTGTAACGCAATAATGATGGTGGAAAATACTAAGACGCTACAGTGCCACAGCTCGGAGTTAAGCCCTTTTTTAACTAATACCTAGTCAGATTGCCTCAGCACGGTTTTCAGGGTTTTCCATTAGATCATATTACTTGGTAGCAAGTACTTTTTAGTACCTGCTCTCCCGGGGTTTTGAGAAACCATCCTACTCTGACAAATCGTCCTACCTGTATTATAATTTGACGGTGGCTTGTGACTAAACCCTAACCCTACCCCTAACCTAACCATAACATAACCTGAAGAAGTATTCCGAATGGGTGAGAGAAAAAGAAGTTAATGGTAAATAAATGGTAAATGGCCTGTATTTGTATAGCGCTTTACTAGTCCCTAAGGACCCCAAAGCGCTTTACACAACCAGTCATCCACCCATTCACACACAGGTGATGGCAAGCTACACTTAATGTGAGTTTGGTGTTGTGCGCATGTGCCGTGTCTGCGCAGAAACATTGGGTAGGATGTTTTTTGAGGTAGGATGGATTCCCAGAACACATGGGTTTGTCACTACCCGATCCGTACCGGAAACCCGATCGGTACCCCGCATGCGCAAATCTTACGTCACTTCCTCTCTTTGCCAACATTCAATATATTTGAATGATACGGTTAGCGCCCAGTTAGCTCCTAGCATTTCTCAGCAGCTCTGCCTCCTTTTCGACTACCGGGACATTTAAACAATGAATAATCCGTATCCGCAACAAATTTTTGCTTTTTTCCTCAACAGAGAGCGTCCACCGATTGAACAACAGCGCCGTAAAATAAGAAGAATGGTGCCTAATGACAGAGTTAATAATACAGACTTTATAATATGTCACGTGAAGTAGAGCAGGGCGATATGGCCAAAAATATTTATCACGATATATATTTGAAAATTTGCGATAACGATATAACCGACGATATAATTGATGCGAGACAAAATACAACTCCACAACATTACTAGCGCAAAAAGACAACCTTCCATTTATTTTCACTTAAACAAGAAGCTGGTTTTTATGTACATTAAAGCTTTATAAAAATGTAACAGTGCAAATGCAAATTCCTTGCTGAAAGTTTAACCAAAAGGCATTTCCAGTAGAAATGGGCTGACATATCCTGAGCATAACCATGTATAATATCCACTGAAGTTAAAAAGAGGTGATTTGCAACATTAAACTGCAGTGTGCATTACGCATTTTTCGGACCATAAGGTGCACGGGATTATAAGGCACATTAAGCGAAACAAAGCAGTCAGATAAATCAAACATTATTAAACTCATTCTTCTTGCTTCCTCCACTTCTGTACCATTGATTCATTAATGTTGAATTCTCTGGCAGCTGCTCTATTCCCATGTTGCTGCAGTATATTAATGACTAACCTCGTATTGTGGATGGATTATCTCAGTTGTTCTCCTGACTGAAGTTTGGTCCGTTTACAGCATCCTGCCATGCGATTGCATTTGTCTCTAACCATGAAGAACCTTCACGTTAACTTTTATAAGTGGAAAAGTGTTAGTGTTCGTCCTCCAGCTTCACTGTTTATGTTATGCTAACATAGCTGTGTCGCTAGCGATCACGTAGCACATCATTATATACCAGCTAGCCCAACTTCAGTAACCCTGCAAACGTCGCTGCTGTTTAGTTTCCTGTCTTCATTTATGTTGGAAGTGATAGCAGAGCTGTACGTTTGATTTTTTTCAGAAATCTCTCAGTCAGAACATGCAATATCATGCTTAGGTAACTAGCGAAACTAGCGAGCTAACTTCCGCTAGCTTCCTGCTAACTTCTAACTCCGTTAAATGTAATAACTTTTGTTTTCATGGATGCCTGGAAGTTAAACTTTATAGTTACACCTGGTAAAGCAGCAATGCTGATCGTTTTATTAAAGATGAAAGAATTTAGACAGTTTTTAACTCTAAGTGATGCTGCAGTGTTGTTTGACCTGAAGCATACGGAGTTTAGGACCCAGATTACTCCCAGATTTAAGAGCATCTTAGTCCGACAAATATGACTATCCGGTTGTTCAGTCTGACGTCACTAGCCGTGTCTGGGTCTAAACTCCGCTGCAGGTCCATATATCAAACGATCACTGTGGCATTACTGAGAGTTGAAAAACTGTCTAAAGTCTTTCATCTTTAATAAAATGATCAGCGTTCTGCTCTCCCAGGTGTAACAATTGAGTTTAACATCCAGGCATCCATGAAAACGGAATTTATGACATTTAACGGAGTTAGAAGTTAGCAGGGAGTTAGCTCGCTAGCTTCTATCTAAATACAATATAGCATGTCCTGACTGCGGGGTTTTGGAAACAAATTAAAACGTACAGCTCTGTTATTACTTCCAGCATAAATGAAGACAGAAAACTAAACAGCAGTAACGTTTGTAGGGTTACTGAAGTTGGGCTAGCTGGTATATAATGATGTGCTGCGTGACCGCTAGCGACACAGCTACGTTAGCATAATATAAACAAGCTAACTTTTTTTTCCACTCGATAAAAGTTACCGTGAGTGTTCTCGGTGGTCAGGAACAAATGTAATCGCATGGCAGGATGCTGTAAAAGGACCAAACTTCAGCCAGGAGAACAACTGAGATAATCCATCCACAATACGAGGTTAGTCATTCATATACTGCTGCATGGGCTGGGCTGTAGTTACATCCTAAGGTTTTAAAAACTGAGCTTAAATAAATGATTAGCGGTAATAAAAGCCGAGGGAGGTCAACAGTGATCACTGACTGTTTTAGGAGCTTTTTGAGATCAAATAGAAGAAAATACATAACATTAAACATGTTAACAACACAAAAGCCATATTAAACGCAGACTACTTTAGACCCGGAAGTAGGATTCGTCGCGTCATCACTGAACAACCGGATAACAACGGCTGCTTGCATGTTCTGCAAAAAAATGTGCTTTGTTGTGTATCTGATGGACAAACACCAAACCAGTTCCACATCACGGAAGTTGCACCATTTTTACAAACCAATTCTGGTTCATCTGTTTCACTCAACAATCGGCCATGTGCGTATGAAAACAAAGGCACTGCGCATGCGCGTTTTACTCCCATTCTATCGCGATATTTCATTTTCCTATCGTTGCCTAACATTATACCGGTATTACCGTGAACGGTATAATATGGCCCAGCCCTAACGTGAAGATTCAGCAGCCAGATGAAGTGTTTACTGGCAATTGACAGTAATAGTGGACATCATCACTATTCCAACAATCCTCTCCTCACAGACAAGCATAAACACACTCAATTATCACTAAATCAAATTTAACACACGTTTGTAATTCAGTTTACAATAGGGTTCATTCTCTAAGTCAGCAGGTGGCGGTATCCTCGTACACTGGGGAGTACACTGCCATTAAACGAACAGAAGAAGAAGAAAACCCCTGCACATGCGCGGTACGGATCGGGTAGACCCGATTTGTACGGTCCGACTTTGCACATGCGCAGTAACGATCTGTCACTATCTTTTTATTTTTGTCTACATTATATTAAATGTTTCATTATTGGAAACATTTTAAGAGATACTTGTTATTCTTAACATCTTAACAGATACTCTGACCTGTAACTATCGTAAAATGCTTCGACCGGAAGTAGACACCTTTCGCGCATGCAGGGTACGGATCGGGTAGTGACTGTCACTACCCGATCCGTACCAGAAACCCGATCGGTACCCCGCATGCGCAAATCATACGTCACTTCCTCTCTTTGCCAACATTGCGACATTCAATATATTTGAATGATACGGTTAGCGCCCAGTTAGCTCCTAGCATTTCTCAACAGCTCTGCCTCCTTTTCGACTACCGGGACATTTAAACAATGGATCATCCGTATACAAACAAATTCACGATTCTCTCCTCAACAGAGAGCGTTCCCCGATTGAACAACAGCGCCGTAAAATAAGAAGAATGGCGCTTAATTACAGAGTTAATAATACAGACTTTGTAATATGTCACGTGTAGATTCATCAGCCAGATGAAGTGTTTACTGACAATTGACAGTGTAAGCGGACATCATCATCACTATTCCAATCAATCTTCTCCACACATGCAAGCATAAACACACTCGACTATCACTAAATCAAATTTAACAGATGTTTGTAATTACGCTAATTCAGTTTACAATAGGGTTCATTCGCTTGGTCAGCAGGTGGCAGTATCCTCTTATACTGGGGAGTAAACTGCCATTAAACGAACAGAAGAAGAAAATCCCTGCACATGCGCGGTACGGATCGGGTAGACCCAATTTGTACGGTCCGACTTTGCACATGCGCAGTAAGGATCGGGGAGTCCTGATCCGTAACTATCTTTTTATTTTTCATTTTTGTCTACATTATATTGAAATGCTTCATTATTGGAAACATGTTAAGAGATACTTATTATTCTTAACAGATACTCTGACCCGTAACTATCGTAAAACGCTTCGACCGGAAGTAGACACCTTTCGCGCATGCAGGGTACCGATCGGGTTTCCGGTACGGATCGGGTAGTGACAGTGACAGCTTTTTTTTTTTTTTTTTTTTTATTAACAATTGGAACAATACAGTCACAAACAAAATAATACATTATAGTGGAAATGAACTCTCGTGGAGGATAAAAAAAAAAAAAAAAAAACATAGTCAATACAACAAAACTAACAGCAAGGATATGGGGGGAGGGGGCTAGACAAAAGATCCACAGTATTAATGGGGAAGAAATTAAAAGGAGCACAGGTTGATACACAATATAGGTAATAATCAAAACAGTAGCAAATGGGAAATGTCATCATAGATTGCGGCAAATCTGCTTGACTTCAGTTTAAGTGACATGAAATAATGTTTAAAGTCATTGATGAACCAAGTAAAGGATGGTTTTCTATTCCTCCATTTACAACAATGTATATGGTATTTACCTAACAGGATGACAATGTTAATCACAGTAGAGACAGATGGATGTTGTTTAGCCATATAGAAAATAATATCAGAAATACTAAACTGGGGAATATCGTTGATCTTGAGGGATAACCAGCTGTGTAGTTCTAACCAAAAGGCAGCTGACACAGGACATGAGAAAAACAAATGGTGTAATGTTTCACAGGCTGAATCACAAAATGCACACTGGTTAACCTCAAATTTAAACCTCCTCTTTAAAAATTCAGACACAGGATATATATTATTAATTATCTTGAAATGAGTTTCTTTTACTTTTGGGGAGACAGGCCACTGAATGAATTTTGAGAACGCCTTTTCCATGAGTGACTGGTCCCCATGAAGGGCCTGCAAATATCTACCTGAGTTAAACCCCTGGAAAAGAATAGATTTAAAATTCACACTGATAAATTTATTGTTACATTTACTATCATTTAGGATGCAGTTACCAATTTTTAGGTTTGGCAGCGCTGGATTGACCTCAGAGTGTAGCATTGTGTTGCGTATCAGCTGCCTTAGGGCCAAAGGGATAGCACAGCAAACTTTTCTGTATTCTTTTAATGGACAATTAAAGTTGTGTCTCTTTGAGAAAGACACGTAATCCAATAGAGCACCACTCAAATCCAGCAAGTCAGTTACAAACAAGATACCACTCTCAAACCAGTTCCTGATAAATAATGTCTTTTTGTTAGCAGTTATCACTCTATTGTTCCATAGGGTCGACATATGAGGAGAAAAGTTGTGTGTAAACATCATTTTCCAAAAATGAAGAATCTGTTTGTGAAAATTAGAGAGTGTAACAGGTATTTTACTAGTCTCAAAGTCACATTTTAATAGAAAATCAATTCCTCCTAGTTCCTTAAATAAAGATCTGGGTATATGAAACCACATGGAATCAGACTGAGATAAGCAAGCTCTGAGCCAGTTGATCTTAAAAGTTCCGATCATTGATTCAAAGTCTAAGGCTCTGACACCACCCTTCTCATAATCTTTAACCAACTGTGATCTCTTAATATAGTGGGTTTTGTTTTTCCATAGGAATTGAAAAATAATTGAGTTGGCTTTCCTAATATTTTGGGGAGAAACATAAAGAGAATGACATGGGTAAATTAATTTAGAGATACCTTCAGCTTTGGAAAGGATGACTCTGCCAAATATAGTGATATCCCTGGTCAACCAACGACTAAGGGATTTCTTCATGTCGACGATACGATTGCAGATGTTGTTGTCTTCTCTTCGGGACATATTTTTAGAAATCACTATACCTAAATATTTAACTTCCAGTTCAACTCTTATAGAAGCTATATTAGAATCAGAACACGTGTGAATAGGTAACAATTCACATTTGTTAATATTCAGACATAGTCCTGACGCCTGGGAGAATAATGAGATAGTGTTAAGCGCTTTAGCTACCATGGATTTATCTCTTAAAAACAGTGCAGTATCGTCAGCAAACTGGCTTATTTTGAATTCCTTGTCAAAAATGTTAATACCATACAAATCAGGGTCTTTTTGGATGATAAGTGCCAGCAGTTGAGTGGTTAATATGAACAATTTGGGGGAAATAGGGCATCCCTGACGGATACCTCTCTGCACTTCAAACCTAGGTGTCATTCCAGGGTTAAGCGAGACAGAGCTAGAAATGTTACTGTAAAACATTTTGATCACATTACAAAAGTTATCCCCAAAACCCAGGAAATTCAAGGCTTTAAGCAGGAAGGGATGTTCAACCGTGTCAAAAGCCTTATAAAAGTCCAAAAACAACACTAAGCTTTCTGTCTTTATATACTGGCGATAATCAAGCATATCAAAAATCAATCTAATGTGATTGTGTATATGTCTTCCTTTTATAAACGCCGACTGACATTCATCCACTAAATGTGTTAAACAATCATTTAAGCGGTTCGCATATACATGAGCCAGTAATTTATAATCATTACACAGAAGGGTTATGGGTCTCCAATTATCCAGAAGTAGTTTGTCTTTGTTGGGTTTTGGAATTAAAGTGATTAAACCTTGTTTCATTGTAGGTGAAAGATTAGTTGATGAGATACATTCTAAGTAAGCACTGTAAAGAGTTAATCTAATGTCATGCCAGAAAAAGGAGTAAAATTCCACTGTTAGCCCATCAATACCTGGTGATTTGCCCCTGGGCATTTGTCCGATTGCCTTGTCCAGCTCTTCGATTGCAAGTTTACTCTCCATACGAACCTTTATATCCACATCCAATGTCCCATTAAGGCCTCTAAGACTTTCCAGAAACACAGTGCCATTCTCCGTTGAATAGGTTGACTTGTAAAGGTTACTGTAAAAATGAAGTATTTCCACGTTTATTTTGTCATGGTCCTCAGTCAAAACCCCCTTGATATTCAGTGATTGAATCTTCTTATTTGATTGTCTGTATTTTTCTAAATTAAAAAAGTAGGAAGAGTTTTTCTCACCCTCCTCAATCCACCGGGCTCTTGAACGAACATAGGCACCATTGGCTTTCTCTAAGAACATTTTGTCTAGTTGAGATTGAAAAGTGTTTAGTTGTATATGTTCGTCCAGAGATAAATCCTGTTTGCAGCATAGCCTGTTAATTCTTTCAATAATGCTTTGTTGCTCCTGTCTTTTCTGTTTAGCAATGGATTTGCTAATTTGAATTGCTACCTGTTTAACTTGGAATTTAAACCATTCCCATTTGCTCACATGTGACATATCTAGTTTATCAATTTCCACAATTAAATTTCTCACTTCAAGGCAGAAGTTGTCATTATGCAGAAGGTTGTTGTTGAATTTCCAAATAAGGGATTGATGTTTCACCTTGGTTAATGAGATGAATAAGGAAATCAAACAGTGATCAGTTAGAGGGGAAGCGGAGATTTCACACTTAGAAATGTTGTTGATCAAATTGTTAGAGACTAACCAGTAATCAATCCTGGAACACTGACCATTATTAGATGAATTAAACCAAGTAAATTGAGATACAGATGGATTTTTCAGCCTCCAAGCGTCACAGAGACTAACTTTGTTGACCAAATTAAGGATACTTTCATCGTAACTGTGGCATGAGGTCCTGGATGGAAGACGATCTACAGAGGGATCAGGAGCTATGTTAAAGTCTCCCCCCACAACAACTTTGTCAACAAGATAGCTCAATTTCCATTGCTCTAACTGTTCACAAAGGAAGGTTAGAAGTTTCTTATTCTGAGCTCTATTAGTATAACCATATACACACAGCAGAATGTATTTTGAACCATTAATCTCTGACACTATCATCAGCCAATGACCATCAGAATCACTTTTACAGTCTATGACATTTCCCGGAAACCTATTAAATAAAATCATCACTCCAGCTGAGTGAGACGTACCATGACTAAAGAAAACAGATTCACCCCACTGTGTTTTCCAGAACTTTGTGTCTGCCTCTGCCGAATGGGTCTCTTGTAGAAAGACACAGTTAGCCTGTTGCTCCTTGCAAAAAAGAAAGATAGCCTTACGCTTCACAATGTTTCTTAACCCCCTGACGTTCAAGGAAATAACAGATAACATATAACACTATTACAAAAGTATTGGGGAAAAGAAAAAGAAACTTAAGAAGACACGCAGGAACGAGCAGCCGTGTCCTGTATAAAATAACTATTCAGTGCAATAACCCTTAACAACCGGGAAATTTTAAATTAAATGACATGCTAAGCAATAGGCTTAATCAACAGCAGCATACCCTGAGAGGTGTAAAAGGTCACACAAAAGAAAATCAGTTCGGGTCCACTCTTTGGTTATCAATCAGAGCGTAGCCGTCCTTCAAAAACGCTCCCTTTCCCTTACTCCTGGCATCCTGGACCAGCGGCCACAGCTTAACTCGAGCCTCCCGATCTTCCTTGGAGAAGTCTTCCTTGAAGTGGATGTTCATCTCCTTGCAAACCCTCGCATGCCTCGATTTCTTCCAGACGTCGTCCCGGACCGTTCTCATGCCAAACTGGATAATTATGGCTCTCGGGGACCCGGAAGATGCAGCGTTCCCCTTCTTTCCCAGCCGATGAACAGTATCAACAGTCTCTCTCAGTTTATCCACAGACAAGGGTACAACTCTGGTGAGAATCCCGATAACTGACTCTCTCGTGTTTTCATCATCTTTCTCAGGAAGACCAGTCAGCCTTAGGTTCCATCTCCTCTTATATCGAGCATGTTCCTCACAGGAGCTGCGCAGGGATTTGTTTTCTTTCTGCAGCTCACCAACTTTCTCCTGGAGTTCTACTATACTTTCTTTATTTTTTCTTATTTCCGCCGTGTTCATGTCAATGCGCTTTTCAAACTTACGCAGCAACGCCGTCTGTTCATCCATCTTTTGCGTTAACACATTGACTGCTTGCAAGATTGCTGCAGCGGTGTCCTCCTCCTCCAGCGGCTGCGCTCGCACCCCTCTTGCTTTCTTCGGGTTAGGGCTTTTCGTCGGAGTGTGAGCCCAGTTGATTCTGGAGTCCTTGGAAGTCATGTCAGTGATCTCCAAATCTTGAATATCCTCCTCGTCACACGCCTCCCTCAATACCGAAACGTTGTAGTCATGATCCATCGTGATCATAGGACAAGTATCAAAATTAACCCCGGACAAATTACAAATTAAAGCTGGTTTACAGTTAGTTCTCCAGTGGCTGGTTGAAGTGCACAAAAAGCGCAAAAAACGGGTTATTGCTTTTAATAAATTCAGAGTTTCAGGACAAAAAAAAAGCCAAAAAGTTCGGACGCCTGCAGTAAAGTTGCTGCTCACTCCGCCATCTTGTTTCCTCTCTCGTGACAGTGACAGCGTTCCAAGCGATCTGAACAGGTACTGAAATGTGACGTCATCCGACTGCATGCCACCGATTGGCTGGTCAGTAACCCTACCCACTAGATGAGTAATGCGAGCGTCTCGTTCAAGAAAAACTAAAGCCGCCATTACTGGGTTGTAGAAAAAGGGGCTTAAGCGATTAGATTAGAGAAGACGGCAGGAAGAAAGCGATACGTGTAGAAAATGAAAGGGACCGATACAGACGAGTGCGCCGGAGAAAGCTGTGAAAAACGGAGAAAAAATAAAGAACAAACGTTTTGTGCAAAAAGAAAAGTGGCCATTGAAAACAGAGCAATGCCTCCACACAAAAAAGCCATGCAATTTTCTCCACAGTGAACATGCTCAAAGCTAAATGTCATCCCAGCTCATGAATGGGCACCTCCACATGTAAGCCCGGGTTAAAAAATAATAATCCTGGAAGGACAAGCTGGAGCTCAATTATTTTAACGAGCAAACAAGTGGGGGAGTTGATTAAAGGAGCGGAAGAAAATGAGCCCCTAAAACTGTTCACAGCAGTCACTTGAACGTGCACAGTTATCACGTTTCAATGGTTATAATGTGTGTACGTATAGTTCTATGTTGCTTGACCTCTAAATCCTGGTTGAGTACCCCTGTACTAGTACACCACGTAGCTAACTGTGTTTCCTGTAAAACCGTCTCACACGTTTCTGTTCCCAGCACAGCGTTGGAAAGATAAAGAGGCTCGAAGGGACGTTAACACTGCTTCCTCGCATGCAAATAAACGCAATTGTTACGCTGTGTCTCACTTCGTAATTTTTCTAACAGTAACACCGATTCACGCGTCGCTTTCGGGCACAACTTGAATTACCTGTCCAGCAGAAAGCAGGCCACTTCGGCATCACTCTGAAAACTTTTGTCCCTCTTCAGCGAGGTCCACCTGGAGAAGGCGACGCCTAAGAACACTTTCGTTTCTTCCAGTTTTTCCTCTTCGTGCCCCAGCTTGTTCGACAGCACGTCCTTGATCTTTTCTCCTGAGAAATAATAATTATGATCCTGCATTTTTCCAAATGCGGACACTCAAAGTCCCCACGACACCACAAAAAGTTAAGGCACAAGCGACGATTCTTCCATGAGGACGATAAAAACGACTAGCACATGACCAAAACAGCAGCGTGTCCCTCAGTCCGGACTTTGTTTTGTTCCCCCTTGCAACACACATCCCCCAACAGAAAGTTCCTACCTCTGAATTTTACCCGAAAGCAGTGTCCTTTCTGGGTGTGACCTGGTAAAGGGTGTGTAGCTCACTCAGATAATCTGATATTTATCCAATATCAAATAATTTAAAAAAGAAGGTAGGTTTCCATTTTTAAAAATTTCAAATTGAATAAAAAGAGACCTGTTTACAAAGTTTGAAAGGTGAATAAAATAAGAGCCTCAACGCAAAGTGAGACCAGTTTTCTCTAAAATACCAAAAGTAAGTTAATGCAGAATCTAAAATGGCTTAGTAAAATAGTAATGATTCATTAGAGGGGAAATATGCATAAATGATCTAAATTATTAAGGTAAGAAAGTTATGATAACATATTCTTCACTGATCGCGAGTATAAGGAACGTCGGGAAGCATCCATACACCACCTGGGGCTCTTGTTTTTTTTCATTTGATTAAATGTTTTTTTAAAGACATCCACTGTTTACTGTCATTAAGGCAGCATAATCAGTCACATTTAAACCACATTTAGAACAACTTTAAGAACTATGTCAATCTCAATTGCAGGAGTTAAATTATGGAACAGTCTAACAGAAGAAATAAAAGACAGTCAAAACATAAAACAGTTTAAAGTAAAATATAAAAACCTAATTTTAAATAAGTATAAGAATGAAGAAAACGGGGTTAACCCAGGATGGTAATGTTGCTGGTAATGGTGTTGCGGTTCTTTTTTGGTTGTTTTTTTGTTTTTTTGTTTTGTTTTGGTTTGTTGTTTTTCCATAACTTGTGTATCTGCAAATATACACATTCTGTATTTTTCATATGAAAGAAACTATACTGTGGTGGGGCTTGCTAATTTCTTGTTTTTGATTTATGTATGTTATGTTTTGTTTTACTTCATATGTTTATATGTTTCATATGTTGTTTGTTTAATTTAAGACAAAAAAAAATTAAATGAATGAGAGGTAAAACTTGAGGGGGTAGGGACAAATAAGTAAATACTTCAGCCTACTCCTTTTCAAACAAATAATGGAATGATATTTTGTAATGATTGTGAAGGCACATGTTTGAAATGTTTGAAATAAAAATGAACTGAACTGAACTGAACCACTCATACAGCACCTCAAATCCGCAGCCAAATTAGAATCACTAGTTGTATCAATAAGTACATCTCTGGACTGTGCGAGGAAGCCAGAGTAGGGCTAGGTATTGATTTTGATTTCTGTAATTGATTCAATTCCGATTCACAAGGTCCCGATTCAATTCAATCCGATTCGATTCAACTTTAACTCAGATGGGCAGAAATATTATAATTCTGATCATTTATCAGTACATATCCATATTTTTATATCTATGTGTAAAAACAAAGCTGACGCTTGTGAGACTTCATCAGAGGTGTGAGCAGGGGTGATTTTAGCCCAAAAAGAATCAAAGCACCCCCAAAGATATCTTACTTTTTTGACAATATCTGCTGTTTGTGTGACACACTACTAAAAATATAAAAAGCATACAGTACTTAATTGAGATGGAACACTTTAACAACAAAAGTATAGATAACCCCTCCCCCCCCTGCTCTGGTTCTAGCGCCGTTGCTGCCAGAGCGATAGTGGCTGAGACGCAGCGGAGTTCATCTTCTGGATAATCGGATCTTCCCCACACTGAAAACTGTTATTCAGGTTGCCCTAACAAACCCAGTTAGCAGCTGTAGCTGTGAGAGGTCTTTTAGTGTCTTGAGTCAGCTTCATACCTGGCTGAGAAGGACCATGGGTCAAAGCAGACTCCAGCACCTGGCTGTGATGTCAGTTGAGAAAGATGCTTGAGAGACTTGACCACCAAAATGTGATAGACAGATTTACCAACCTCAAGCTGAGGCGACATAGTTTAAAAGAAAAGAAAAAATCTGCAGAGCCATAGTAGTATCTGCAGTAAAGATCTTTTCATGCATTGTATACATTGTACCATAGGCCAAGGTGTCTCAATGTTTTAATAATATTTTGTACATTTCAAGGACTCTTGTATTTTTGGAGTGTATTTTTATGTATCTGTATTATATTATACAAACACATTAAAAGTGAATCTCTGTCCAAAAAAATGCACTCAGTTTACTTTTTACTCACTGTAAGCATCATTCATTATTCTCCCGCAGTAATTAAGGTTAGGATATGTTTTCTTTTTTTTTAAATTCCAATCCATTCTTCTTTGGCAGTAGTAGTCTTTAGCAGCATTTAAATAACCTTTATCAGATTTGATGGTTTTGTTACAGACTTTTCAAAAAAGGGTTTTGCTTTTCTTTCACAAATGTGGGGATTAAATTGTGTTAAAATGTACAAAACAGTGATGTCATGTTTTGTGACGAGGACCCAGGTACAGAGAGGCTTGGTGAATTTAAGAATCATATGATTTAATAAAGAAATTTGCAGACTTGCACAGAGAGGGTAAAATTCCGACTGATAATGGAGCTGAAGACAACAGACGATGAGGACAGGGAGGAACAGGGGTTTAAATGCACCAAGGAGACAGTCAGAGGGAACTCGGGACAACTGGAGACATTTAAGGATGCAGGGACTGATAGAGACAGGGAAGAAGTCTCATTGTGACAAGTAAAGTTTACCTTGCCTGGATGGGCAGCTTTCTGGGTGCTCAGCACCCCCAAAGCTCTGATCCTAGAATTGCCCCTGGGTGTGAGCATCACAGCAGATGCCTTTGTGTCAAAGTAATAAAACAGAAAAACATGAAGGAGATTTTCCTGGCCTGGCTTTTTATAGCAGATAAGTGAGATATCCTTAAAAATATTCTACAGTAGAACAAAACCTGAAGAAAACCCTGAATGGCAAATGGCCTGCATTTGTACAGCGCTTTACTAGTCCCTAAGGACCCTGAAGCGCTTCACACATCCAGTCCTCCACCCATTCACACACACATTCACACACTGGTGATGGCAAGCTACAATGAATCAACATAGGATCATTACCTGATGCTGCTGAAGTGAAACAGAGAAAAGTTACAGCGGTTTCATTAGAGACACAGCTAAGCGTTTTGCAATTTGGCACAATTAAAAAGTTTCAATTTCTTCAGTACTGAAGAGCAGAAATGAGGCTTTCTTGTCTGAGGTCATTTTTGGAGGAAAAACAAAACAAAACAAAAAAACAGTGGCTGACTGCGCTGTAAACAACGGTAGAGTAGTGTGTAATAAGGAGGCGAATAATACAGAAAATTGCGATTTTTGATGGGAAATTGTTCTTGAAAGTACACTGTAGCTGTGTCCCAAAAACTAGGCTGTATCCTTCGGAGGACGCAGCCTTTGTGCTCTACACGGGCCGGGTCCTTCAAAGACTGAGAAGGCTGGAAGGGCGAGGATGTGAAATGGGATGGTCTAGCCTTCAGAATTGCATCACCAGCTGTCTCGGTGGAGTTTAATAAACTCAGCCATCTGCTCCTCGCTTGCTAATATATAGCAGGACATTGGAGTAAATCCTCTACCATTTCACACTTCTGTTTTATCAGTTTTCTGTTTCATGTTTACTCAGCTGTGTGAAAACTATGACTAAAACTATAATCTCAGCCAAAGCGATTTACTCACGAACTTGACTGCATGCTGAAGTGGCAACCCCTAACCCTACACAAGTAAATTTAAGTGTTTGGAAAAATTTCTTTCTAAAAGTACTTTTATTGCACCGTGTTCATTCACTCATGAGCTGCTGTAACATGAATCAAATGGCTGAAGAGAGATACATACAGCTTATGACAAAATTTAATCCGAAGTGATTGATGGCCCTAATCATGACCTTTTGACCTCCCCCCTCCCCCCGGAAGTGTGTAATGAGCATGACGAATTGCATCCGGAGAAGGGGGGGTGAACCCCGGAAGCGCGCCATCTGTCGCTAAGCGTGTCGAATTGCATCCTGAGAAGGGAGGGGGAAACCTCCGGAAGCGCGCCATCTGTTGTTGGGAAAAAAAACGTTTTTAGAGGGAGGGACTGCAGCAGGGGAGGGAATAAAAGCAGAGAGGAGGAGTCCGTCACAATTTCTAAGTCACAGACACACAAGATGGAACCTTTCATTCTAACCCCCAACAGCGCTCCTGTTTACTTGGACGGGGAAGAGATCTGCTCTCCCAAAGAAGAAGGCTTTGAATATGACATATTCAAATACAGCATATTTACTATGGAAGGCCTCGATCCGGACCTTATGACACTTCCGGAAATACTCCGGAAGTGTCTAGTCATTTTCAGACCTGATGCGTCATGTTCCATAAACATGAGGGGAGGGGTATGGTTCCTGAAGCACAGCGGTGATGCAGCAGCTGATTCTGTGCTGTATAGAGAGACAGAGCGGCAGTTAGTTTTCCGCAAACTCATAGTTTGAATTCTGTTTCGATATTATGACAATTTTCTCTGTTTTTTACAATAGCGGGTGTAATTTTACTTTCTTAAGCTGCACCGGCGTTTGTAATGGGAATAAAGACTGACTTCCTGTAGAGATTTCAATAGTATTTTATTTTCCTATAATACAGACGCAGTAAAAAAAACCTTTAAGATACACCATAGCTTGTGATGAAAAGAAGAACTTTCTATCCGCTTGTAACCTACAGGCTGCCTACCCTATATGTGTAAAAAACGAATAAATATTCCTTAGTGAATACTACTTTTCCTTTTGAGAGACTGAAAAACAAACCATAATTGCCGTGACAGGCGATCTTGTTTCACACACACACACACACACACACACACACACACACACACACACACACACACACACACACCGCGGGCCAAGGAGGAGTGAGACGGCGGAAGAGTTTTTTTCTTCAATACTTTTACAATAGGTTTTCTCAATAGATAGAAAATGATGACGCTGAGGAGTCAACAGCCGATATTATCATTGCTTGTAACCCGGTAAATAATTTCGTACATCTCCCAATAAAATAAGTCTTAGTGGAAAAAAGCTCATTTTCGAATAAGTTTATTAAAGCACCCCCCCTCTGTGGAAAAGAGTCAACCATGAGGCGAGTTTTGTCAACAGCAATTGTCCATTTGGTAAAACAAATATCCGCCTCAAAGTCGTATTTTACCGTTGCAGAATGTGGAAAACAGACGGCGTTCGCAAGAAGGCAATCAAAAAAAAAAAAAAAAAAGGAAATTTGGTACCTCCAACTCTCCCGACTGCGCGCGCACACACACACACACACACACACACACACACACACACACACACACACACACACACACCGCGGGTCAAGGAGGAGTGAGACGGCGGAAGAGTTTTTTTCTTCATTACTTTTACAATGGGTTTTCTCAATAGATAGAAAATGATGACGCTGAGGAGTCAACATCCGATATTATCATTGCTTGTAACCCGGTAAATAATTTCGTACATCTCCCCATAAAACAAGTCTTAGTGGAAAAAAGCTCATATTCGAATAAGTTTATTCCCCTCTGTGGGAAAGAGTTTTTTTCTCAGAGTCAACCATGAGGCGAGTTTTGTCAACAGCAAGAACAACTGTTGCCCATAAAGTAAAACAAATATCCGCCTCTAAGTCGTATTTTACCGTTGCAGAATGTGGAAAACAGACAGCCCTCACAGGAGGCACCATAGTTAAAATATTTAAATTTCAACTAAATTTGTAGTAATGATCGGATTTCCTCACTTATCTACACCACACTCCTTGTCCTTGATTTCTTATCGTTTCTTATCGTTCCTCTGTCCCTTAATAGAAACCACATATATAGAAACTATCCTCCCTTTCAGTTGTCTTTTGCACTTCCATATCGCAAAGCAGTTACTGTAGGTTATTTTCTGCTTATGCATTAATGTAATTAATTAACTTATTTATCCTTAAGTAAGGTAATGACTTGAGTTCTAATGCTTTTTGTCTCTTGAGTTAGCTGTCAATGTGGGATTTTTTTCCCCTTTTGTCCAGTTAAAGCTGCCTTTCATTCTTCAACACAGCTTAAACTCTAATAGGTAAGCTTTCTTGTAATTTCTTAGTTCTGCAGGCTTCTTGAAAGACATCCGAGACTCTTCTTTGGATGCTGGCTGCCTTTTGTTTTGTTTTCTGTCAAGATGATCCCACACTGCTTCGATTATCTTGAGGTTCGAACCCTGGAGAGATCAATCCATGACTGATGCGTTGTTTCATCCAGGCATACTTTGACTACATTGGCAGTATGTTTGCGATCATTGTCGTACTGAAAAATGAAGTTGAAGCCAATCAGACACTACGTGGTATTACATGGTCGATCAAAATCTGGTGGAACTTTTCTACATTCATAATTTGATTAATTTGGATAAGAGCTCCAACAACACTGGCTGAAACCCAGCCTCAAAGCACGGTAGAGTATCCACGCTGTGTTAAAGACGGCTATAGACATTCACTGTTGTATCTCTCTTCGGACCTCTTCCATGCATATTTCAAATTTGGATTCATTACTCCATAAGACATATTACAGCTGATTTCTTTTTCCAGTCAATTTCTTGTGTAATTTGGCACACCTCAGCCTTATTTTTCTCTGTTCTCCTTCCTTAAGAATGGCTTATTAACAGCCACCCTTCCAACTCAGATAACTTTTGATGAGGTTTCATGAAATGTTTACAGCACTTGAGTTACTCGCCACGGCCATCCTAAATGCTAAAAACACTCAACTTTAATTCTAAATTACGTAATTAACGTTAACCAGAAAAAACAAGCCAAAGTCGAAATGTTGCTGAGCTGACCTGTGGTATGCTATGTCTTCTAAAGCACGTATAATGTAAACAGAACTGGTCTTTGCACAGAAGCCTGTGGAGCTTCATAATTAACCTCAGTGTGTGAAGAGGACTCTCCATTTAATAATAGCTGTAATAAAATGTTCTGGCCGACGGTGTTAAACGCTGCACTTGGGTCTAGCAGGGAAGATTTCAACTTTTCAATATGAATGAAGGCTGAAAACTGATTAGATTAATGTCTGATGATCTTTTCCGTGCTTCTTCAAGTTTGTAACACCAAACATATTAAAGGATGATGTAAGGCTCACAGGAAGAGTTTAATTAGACACACATTTACTATTTTTCTTTATACTCTTTCTTTCTTGACATGTTTAATATGATTACTATCAGAGGAGAAAATGAACCTTGTGTAGTCTAAAAACTTTTTTATTTAATCAAACTGTAATGTTGTTGAACTCTGACAGACGTGTCTTTTAATCTTGTCAACAAATCCTTAATCATCTAAATCTGCCATTTATCATCTTGTAAAATGTTCCCTCTGCTTCTGTTGCACATCTCCCCCCGACACTCTCTGCTTCACCTGTCCTGTGCAGGTGGTCCAACCCCTGCCTGCCTCCTTAAACTGGGGTGTTTAAATCTCTTTACCTCTGTTGTGAACTTCACACAAAGTTTGTGGTAACAAAATCAAACTGACGAGGATCTCGTTTGAAAAACACACACACTCACGAGACAAAATAAAAACAGACTGCTCAAAGCAAAAGCAGAGCCCTCACAGCTGGTAGTACAAACACAGTGACAACATGCGTATTAGATACCCTCAGTGCCAAAAGCATAAATATGAAAAAAATGTGATCACCAAGAATATCCTAAAAATGGCATTGAGGTGCGTGTTACAGTAAAGAAAAAAAAAAGTAGCCAAATTTTCATCGGAAAATGTTGAATTTTAGTAAAAACAATGCTCTGTAGTGTGATACTGTCGTTACAGACAAAGCAGATGTTTAAAGCCTTTGGACGCACATTTGAAACGCACTCATTCTCCTTATCAGCTGGAAACATTAAAGCCGTAAAATGACTTTTTCAAACGGATAAAAACTATTGAACAGCAGCAATGTTGAGCCTGTTCCAAAATTTGAATGTACATGTGTTGAAGGTGCGGGTCTTGTTGAATTATTAAACATACTTTCTTTAATTTTTCGAGCCACAAAAACAACAACTTTTAATTTTCTTCTGCTTGAGTATCGGCCTCGGGTAGCTCTACTTATCATTGCTCAGTCAGTTGTCTGTTTGTGCTACTTTTTTTCAAGGAGCAGTGGATTATTGGTAAGGGTGACTTTATGTGTTTAGTTACTTAAGTGGAAGTACTGTGGAAAGTTTTACCTTACATACATAGATCTACCAGTACAGCTTCTGAGGTATCTGTTTACAAAATGTTATAATCTATTCAAAGGTTCTTTGCAATTTTACATTGATAAACATTATCCTTAACACATTTGGCCCACATAAAGTACTATGGCCATCACACGGTCATTTAGAATTGTTTAAATAACTCGTGTCTTAAGTCCTTCCATCAAACAGAAAATTAAAAAAAAAAAAAAAAACATGGTTCACTTTTATATCACAAAATGTTAGAAATATAAGCCGTTCATAACAACCTGAAAGGCTGGGAGTTTAAAATGCAAACCGATGGAAGCAGAAGTAGAAGACTATAATGTCTCAGAGCACACGGTGTCTATTAATGTGTAGACATGTATAAATAAGAGCTTAATAAAGATGCTTAATTTCTTAAGAAATAAACAGGTGGAGTGATCTTTATCAAAAGTGGATGTTGCATCTGTGGCTAAACCACTGTACCCAAAAAACTTTAAAAATCTACTGTGTGTGAGGCTGTGTAAGTAAAGCTTGCCCTTCACACCCACGTGTAATAAACCATTTGTTGGGGGTTGTGGATTTGGCACCTCAGCATTGTGAAAGTGGGGAAACATGTTTCTGGCTGTGCATAAGATTCCTCCTTACAACTTAGAATCTCAGTTCTAAATGAAATTCAGATGTTTTTTTAAGTATGGCTAATGTATTATTTGACTTCTAAGGCACGCACACACACACACACACACACACACACACACACACACACACACACACACACACACACACACACAAGAACAACACAGAGAAGAAGAAGAGGGGGTCGTTTTACTACACATCATAAAAACGCAATCATTCATCTTCCAACTGTATCTTTCTGTTCTGGCTTTCGAATCATAGGTTGTTTACTGAGCCGTACTTTGGGAGTCATACTGTTGTGATACTGAGGAGAAAAGGGTAAGGTTTGATAGACTAAACCATTACACACACAAAACTTGAATAACCTAAAGAGTGTGTGATACTGCTAGCTGTGTTGTTCAGCATTAAACTCATCTACAAATGTGTTAGTAAAGAGCGACTTGTACTTCTGTCCCATTAAGCAACAGTTTAACAAATTTCACTGCAAACTATAAAAGGAATCTGGATTTATATAGAACATAGTAGTGATGGATTAAGTGCAGGAAACACTAGTATAAGGTGTCTATTGAACAAATCTCCTTCAGCGTTCAAAATGACCAAAGTGAGGCCTACAGGCGTTTCTCTCGATTGGTTGTGTTCAGGGAAAAAGCAGCTAAATACACTGAGACTGCTCCACATTGTTAGCGAGTTAACTCTGGATATCTGTAGGTTTTGTCAAACTTGGAGTGAACAAAAGCAGAAAAACAGTAAAAGATGCAGACGGTGAAAGTCTGGTTTATTTCATGAACACAATGAAACATTTTACAGTCCACAGAGCAAAGTAACATACATGATAAATAGATACACATAACATGAGAAGTAAAACTCGTCGTCTTACCACATGTTATATTCTGTAAACTTAAAATAACCACAGAAATTAGAGTTTAGTGTTTTAAGTCATCTATTAAAAAACATGAGTCAACATTACTGAAGTGACGCTTTAACGATGCGTCTTATCACCGTGTTTATGATGATAAAACATGTTCTCTCGTTAGTAGATGTCAGCGCTGTCACTTGTCATGAAAATGTCCAGAGCCAGGGTTCCTCTTTAATTACCATTGATCATTAATAGGGTCACAAAAGATTTGTCACATTATCCCCATAAACAAAATTGCTTTTATAGAAATCATTGTGATACAAATATTTAGATTCTTGATTCACAATGTGCACGAACTCAAAATCTTTAGAGGTTCATATTTATAAAGTATCGCAAATAATACATTTATACCATTGTATGAGCTACACTTCTTGTAAAAAACTGATTGAAAAAAGCTCCTGTCGTGACCTTCCTTCTGTGAGGACACACACACACACACACAGAGAGAGAGAGAGGGGGAGATCATTAGGATTGGAGGCGTTTTTGGATTTTCACTTATTGTTGGCTTTACAGTCACATAAAATTCATTCCAATTTTTTTGCCTTTGCTTCAATTAAGGTGTTTCTTTAAATCTACAGCAGCTTCCTTTTCAAAAAGTTTACTGACATAGTAAGGAAGTAGCTAGGGAACTCAGTAAGTATGAGCAACAACAGCTTAGGGACTGTTTCTACAATAAAGAGGAATTCATCATCATCCGCAGTTCATCAAAAAAAAAAAAAAAAGTGCCATTAAAAACAATTCAGCAGATCCTCAAAGTATGGATACAATCTGTTTTCAGCTGTAGAGGTACGCTTCATGTACTTATCAACATGCAGTTTAGAGGCTTGCATTAGAGTGCTTTGGTACTTGGGCCTCTTTTATTTAGCACGGTTATACCATTGTGTATTTAGCTATATAAATATGCTCAAGAGTCTATTGTATGTTTGTCATGCAATTAAAAATTCAAAAATATAATTTTTAAATCAGTAACTTTGCAAATTTAGCGCGGACCCTCACCCCTCCCTCCGGCTCCCACGGCCCCGCTGTCACCGTAAGACTCATACTCTTCCCCCACGTATGCTGCTATTTCCCCGCGCCCCAATAATTCTTGTCCTTTTTCTGTTGCAGCCTCCCACAGTCCCGTTTTCGGCATTCCTGCGCGACTCATCTCCCGGTCCCTTGGAGTATGAGTCTTACGGTGACAGCGGGGCCGTGGGAGCCGGAGGGAGGGGTGAGGGTCCGCGCTAAATTTGCAAAGTTACTGATTTAAAAATTATATTTTTGAATTTTTAATTGCATGACAAACATACAATAGACTCTTGAGCATATTTATATAGCTAAATACACAATGGTATAACCGTGCTAAATAAAAGAGGCCCAAGTACCAAAGCACTCTAATGCAAGCCTCTAAACTGCATGTTGATAAGTACATGAAGCGTACCTCTACAGCTGAAAACAGATTGTATCCATACTTTGAGGATCTGCTGAATTGTTTTTAATGGCACTTTTTTTTTTTTTTTTGATGAACTGCGGATGATGATGAATTCCTCTTTATTGTAGAAACAGTCCCTAAGCTGTTGTTGCTCATACTTACTGAGTTCCCTAGCTACTTCCTTACTATGTCAGTAAACTTTTTGAAAAGGAAGCTGCTGTAGATTTAAAGAAACACCTTAATTGAAGCAAAGGCAAAAAAATTGGAATGAATTTTATGTGACTGTAAAGCCAACAATAAGTGAAAATCCAAAAACGCCTCCAATCCTAATGATCTCCCCCTCTCTCTCTCTCTCTCTCTGTGTGTGTGTGTGTGTCCTCACAGAAGGAAGGTCACGACAGGAGCTTTTTTCAATCAGTTTTTTACAAGAAGTGTAGCTCATACAATGGTATAAATGTATTATTTGCGATACTTTATAAATATGAACCTCTAAAGATTTTGAGTTCGTGCACATTGTGAATCAAGAATCTAAATATTTGTATCACAATGATTTCTATAAAAGCAATTTTGTTTATGGGGATAATGTGACAAATCTTTTGTGACCCTATTAATGATCAATGGTAATTAAAGAGGAACCCTGGCTCTGGACATTTTCATGACAAGTGACAGCGCTGACATCTACTAACGAGAGAACATGTTATATCATCATAAACACGGTGATAAGACGCATCGTTAAAGCGTCACTTCAGTAATGTTGACTCATGTTTTTTAATAGATGACTTAAAACACTAAACTCTAATTTCTGTGGTTATTTTAAGTTTACAGAATATAACATGTGGTAAGACGACGAGTTTTACTTCTCATGTTATGTGTATCTATTTATCATGTATGCTACTTTGCTCTGTGGACTGTAAAATGTTTCATTGTGTTCATGAAATAAACCAGACTTTCACCGTCTGCATCTTTTACTGTTTTTCTGCTTTTGTTCACTCCAAGTTTGACAAAACCTACAGATATCCAGAGTTAACTCGCTAACAATGTGGAGCAGTCTCAGTGTATTTAGCTGCTTTTTCCCTGAACACAACCAATCGAGAGAAACGCCTGTAGGCCTCACTTTGGTCATTTTGAACGCTGAAGGAGATTTGTTCAATAGACACCTTATACTAGTGTTTCCTGCACTTAATCCATCACTACTATGTTCTATATAAATCCAGATTCCTTTTATAGTTTGCAGTGAAATTTGTTAAACCGTTGCTTAATGGGACAGAAGTACAAGTCGCTCTTTACTAACACATTTGTAGATGAGTTTAATGCTGAACAACACAGCTAGCAGTCTCACACACTCTTTAGGTTATTCAAGTTTTGTGTGTGTAATGGTTTAGTCTATCAAACCTTACCCTTTTCTCCTCAGTATCACAACAGTATGACTCCCAAAGTACGGCTCAGTAAACAACCTATGATTCGAAAGCCAGAACAGAAAGATACAGTTGGAAGATGAATGATTGCGTTTTTATGATGTGTAGTAAAACGACCCCCTCTTCTTCTTCTCTGTGTTGTTCTTGTGTGTGTGTGTGTGTGTGTGTGTGTGTGTGTGTGTGTGTGTGTGTGTGTGTGTGTGTGTGCGTGCCTTAGAAGTCAAATAATACATTAGCCATACTTAAAAAAACATCTGAATTTCATTTAGAACTGAGATTCTAAGTTGTAAGGAGGAATCTTATGCACAGCCAGAAACATGTTTCCCCACTTTCACAATGCTGAGGTGCCAAATCCACAACCCCCAACAAATGGTTTATTACACGTGGGTGTGAAGGGCAAGCTTTACTTACACAGCCTCACACACAGTAGATTTTTAAAGTTTTTTTGGGTACAGTGGTTTAGCCACAGATGCAACATCCACTTTTGATAAAGATCACTCCACCTGTTTATTTCTTAAGAAATTAAGCATCTTTATTAAGCTCTTATTTATACATGTCTACACATTAATAGACACCGTGTGCTCTGAGACATTATAGTCTTCTACTTCTGCTTCCATCGGTTTGCATTTTAAACTCCCAGCCTTTCAGGTTGTTATGAACGGCTTATATTTCTAACATTTTGTGATATAAAAGTGAACCATGTTTTTTTTTTTTTAATTTTCTGTTTGATGGAAGGACTTAAGACACGAGTTATTTAAACAATTCTAAATGACCGTGTGATGGCCATAGTACTTTATGTGGGCCAAATGTGTTAAGGATAATGTTTATCAATGTAAAATTGCAAAGAACCTTTGAATAGATTATAACATTTTGTAAACAGATACCTCAGAAGCTGTACTGGTAGATCTATGTATGTAAGGTAAAACTTTCCACAGTACTTCCACTTAAGTAACTAAACACATAAAGTCACCCTTACCAATAATCCACTGCTCCTTGAAAAAAAGTAGCACAAACAGACAACTGACTGAGCAATGATAAGTAGAGCTACCCGAGGCCGATACTCAAGCAGAAGAAAATTAAAAGTTGTTGTTTTTGTGGCTCGAAAAATTAAAGAAAGTATGTTTAATAATTCAACAAGACCCGCACCTTCAACACATGTACATTCAAATTTTGGAACAGGCTCAACATTGCTGCTGTTCAATAGTTTTTATCCGTTTGAAAAAGTCATTTTACGGCTTTAATGTTTCCAGCTGATAAGGAGAATGAGTGCGTTTCAAATGTGCGTCCAAAGGCTTTAAACATCTGCTTTGTCTGTAACGACAGTATCAAACTACAGAGCATTGTTTTTACTAAAATTCAACATTTTCCGATGAAAATTTGGCTACTTTTTTTTTTCTTTACTGTAACACGCACCTCAATGCCATTTTTAGGATATTCTTGGTGATCACATTTTTTCATATTTATGCTTTTGGCACTGAGGGTATCTAATACGCATGTTGTCACTGTGTTTGTACTACCAGCTGTGAGGGCTCTGCTTTTGCTTTGAGCAGTCTGTTTTTATTTTGTCTCGTGAGTGTGTGTGTTTTTCAAACGAGATCCTCGTCAGTTTGATTTTGTTACCACAAACTTTGTGTGAAGTTCACAACAGAGGTAAAGAGATTTAAACACCCCAGTTTAAGGAGGCAGGCAGGGGTTGAACCACCTGCACAGGACAGGTGAAGCAGAGAGTGTCGGGGGGAGATGTGCAACAGAAGCAGAGGGAACATTTTACAAGATGATAAATGGCAGATTTAGATGATTAAGGATTTGTTGACAAGATTAAAAGACACGTCCGTCAGAGTTCAACAACATTACAGTTTGATTAAATAAAAAAGTTTTTAGACTACACAAGGTTCATTTTCTCCTCTGATAGTAATCATATTAAACATGTCAAGAAAGAAAGAGTATAAAGAAAAATAGTAAATGTGTGTCTAATTAAACTCTTCCTGTGAGCCTTACATCATCCTTTAATATGTTTGGTGTTACAAACTTGAAGAAGCACGGAAAAGATCATCAGACATTAATCTAATCAGTTTTCAGCCTTCATTCATATTGAAAAGTTGAAATCTTCCCTGCTAGACCCAAGTGCAGCGTTTAACACCGTCGGCCAGAACATTTTATTACAGCTATTATTAAATGGAGAGTCCTCTTCACACACTGAGGTTAATTATGAAGCTCCACAGGCTTCTGTGCAAAGACCAGTTCTGTTTACATTATACGTGCTTTAGAAGACATAGCATACCACAGGTCAGCTCAGCAACATTTTGACTTTGGCTTGTTTTTTCTGGTTAACGTTAATTACGTAATTTAGAATTAAAGTTGAGTGTTTTTAGCATTTAGGATGGCCGTGGCGAGTAACTCAAGTGCTGTAAACATTTCATGAAACCTCATCAAAAGTTATCTGAGTTGGAAGGGTGGCTGTTAATAAGCCATTCTTAAGGAAGGAGAACAGAGAAAAATAAGGCTGAGGTGTGCCAAATTACACAAGAAATTGACTGGAAAAAGAAATCAGCTGTAATATGTCTTATGGAGTAATGAATCCAAATTTGAAATATGCATGGAAGAGGTCCGAAGAGAGATACAACAGTGAATGTCTATAGCCGTCTTTAACACAGCGTGGATACTCTACCGTGCTTTGAGGCTGGGTTTCAGCCAGTGTTGTTGGAGCTCTTATCCAAATTAATCAAATTATGAATGTAGAAAAGTTCCACCAGATTTTGATCGACCATGTAATACCACGTAGTGTCTGATTGGCTTCAACTTCATTTTTCAGTACGACAATGATCGCAAACATACTGCCAATGTAGTCAAAGTATGCCTGGATGAAACAACGCATCAGTCATGGATTGATCTCTCCAGGGTTCGAACCTCAAGATAATCGAAGCAGTGTGGGATCATCTTGACAGAAAACAAAACAAAAGGCAGCCAGCATCCAAAGAAGAGTCTCGGATGTCTTTCAAGAAGCCTGCAGAACTAAGAAATTACAAGAAAGCTTACCTATTAGAGTTTAAGCTGTGTTGAAGAATGAAAGGCAGCTTTAACTGGACAAAAGGGGAAAAAAATCCCACATTGACAGCTAACTCAAGAGACAAAAAGCATTAGAACTCAAGTCATTACCTTACTTAAGGATAAATAAGTTAATTAATTACATTAATGCATAAGCAGAAAATAACCTACAGTAACTGCTTTGCGATATGGAAGTGCAAAAGACAACTGAAAGGGAGGATAGTTTCTATATATGTGGTTTCTATTAAGGGACAGAGGAACGATAAGAAACGATAAGAAATCAAGGACAAGGAGTGTGGTGTAGATAAGTGAGGAAATCCGATCATTACTACAAATTTAGTTGAAATTTAAATATTTTAACTATGGTGCCTCCTGTGTGGGCTGTCTGTTTTCCACATTCTGCAACGGTAAAATACGACTTAGAGGCGGATATTTGTTTTACTTTATGGGCAACAGTTGTTCTTGCTGTTGACAAAACTCGCCTCATGGTTGACTCTGAGAAAAAAACTCTTTCCCACAGAGGGGAATAAACTTATTCGAATATGAGCTTTTTTCCACTAAGACTTGTTTTATGGGGAGATGTACGAAATTATTTACCGGGTTACAAGCAATGATAATATCGGATGTTGACTCCTCAGCGTCATCATTTTCTATCTATTGAGAAAACCCATTGTAAAAGTAATGAAGAAAAAAACTCTTCCGCCGTCTCACTCCTCCTTGACCCGCGGTGTGTGTGTGTGTGTGTGTGTGTGTGTGCGCGCGCGCGCAGTCGGGAGAGTTGGAGGTACCAAATTTCCTTTTTTTTTTTTTTTTTTTGATTGCCTTCTTGCGAACGCCGTCTGTTTTCCACATTCTGCAACGGTAAAATACGACTTTGAGGCGGATATTTGTTTTACCAAATGGACAATTGCTGTTGACAAAACTCGCCTCATGGTTGACTCTGTTCCACAGAGGGGGGGTGCTTTAATAAACTTATTCGAAAATGAGCTTTTTTCCACTAAGACTTATTTTATTGGGAGATGTACGAAATTATTTACCGGGTTACAAGCAATGATAATATCGGCTGTTGACTCCTCAGCGTCATCATTTTCTATCTATTGAGAAAACCTATTGTAAAAGTATTGAAGAAAAAAACTCTTCCGCCGTCTCACTCCTCCTTGGCCCGCGGTGTGTGTGTGTGTGTGTGTGTGTGTGTGTGTGTGTGTGTGTGTGTGTGTGTGTGTGTGTGTGTGTGTGTGTGTGTGTGTGTGAAACAAGATCGCCTGTCACGGCAATTATGGTTTGTTTTTCAGTCTCTCAAAAGGAAAAGTAGTATTCACTAAGGAATATTTATTCGTTTTTTACACATATAGGGTAGGCAGCCTGTAGGTTACAAGCGGATAGAAAGTTCTTCTTTTCATCACAAGCTATGGTGTATCTTAAAGGTTTTTTTACTGCGTCTGTATTATAGGAAAATAAAATACTATTGAAATCTCTACAGGAAGTCAGTCTTTATTCCCATTACAAACGCCGGTGCAGCTTAAGAAAGTAAAATTACACCCGCTATTGTAAAAAACAGAGAAAATTGTCATAATATCGAAACAGAATTCAAACTATGAGTTTGCGGAAAACTAACTGCCGCTCTGTCTCTCTATACAGCACAGAATCAGCTGCTGCATCACCGCTGTGCTTCAGGAACCATACCCCTCCCCTCATGTTTATGGAACATGACGCATCAGGTCTGAAAATGACTAGACACTTCCGGAGTATTTCCGGAAGTGTCATAAGGTCCGGATCGAGGCCTTCCATAGTAAATATGCTGTATTTGAATATGTCATATTCAAAGCCTTCTTCTTTGGGAGAGCAGATCTCTTCCCCGTCCAAGTAAACAGGAGCGCTGTTGGGGGTTAGAATGAAAGGTTCCATCTTGTGTGTCTGTGACTTAGAAATTGTGACGGACTCCTCCTCTCTGCTTTTATTCCCTCCCCTGCTGCAGTCCCTCCCTCTAAAAACTTTTTTTTTCCCAACAACAGATGGCGCGCTTCCGGAGGTTTCCCCCCTCCCTTCTCAGGATGCAATTCGACACGCTTAGCGACAGATGGCGCGCTTCCGGGGTTCACCCCCCCTTCTCCGGATGCAATTCGTCATGCTCATTACACACTTCCGGGGGGAGGGGGGAGGTCAAAAGGTCATGATTAGGGCCATCAATCACTTCGGATTAAATTTTGTCATAAGCTGTATGGGAGTATCTCTCTGGCTGAATAGCAACCTCAGCATTCAGTCAAGTTCTATAGAGTCTTACTAATTGTATTCAGGTGTGTTGCAACAGGGACACATGAAAAAGTTTCAAGACAGTCAGAAAAGATGTAGAGGAAAAAAACAAGAATGACTTCCCCCTGTAAAAACATTCCAGCTTTGGAGGCAGTGCCGCTGTTTCCCCTCTAGTGCATCTATTGTTCATACAGCGCCAAATCACAACAACAGTCGCCTTCACGACACCGGCCCTCGAGGACTGGAGTTCGAGACCCCTGACTTAGGCAGTATCATCAGAAGGAATAGCACCCAAATGTATCTATTCATGAAGCCAGATAACACACAGCAATTAATTAAACTGCAGGAATGTCTTAAAGACATAAAGACCTGGATGGCCGCTTTCTGCTTTTAAATTCAGATCAAACTGAGGTTATTGTACTCGGCCCTGAAAATCTTAGAAATATGGTATCTAACCAGATTCTTACTCTGGATGGCATTACCTTGGCCTCCAGTAACGCTGTGAGGAACCTTGGAGTCATTGTTCACCAGGACATGTCCTTCAATGCACATATTACAAAAATATGTAAGACTGCTTTGTTCAATTTGTGCAATATCTCTAAAATTAAAAATATCCTGTGTTTGAGTGATACTGAAAAACTAGTTCATGGATTTATTACTTCTAGGCTGGACTACTGTAAATCATTATTATCAGGATGTCCTAAAAACTCCCTGAAAAGCCTTCAGTTAATCCAAAATGCTGCAGCAAGAGTCCTGACAGGGACTAGAAAGAGAGAGCAGATTTCTCCTGTATTGGCTCCCTGTTACATCCAGAATTCAAAATTCTGCTTCTCACATACAAGGTCTCAAATAATCAGGCCCCATCTCATTTTCTTATAGTACCATATCACCCTATTAGAGTACTTCACACTCACACCATTTAAAAGTATTTAAATGTAGAATGGGAGGCAGAGCCTTCAGTTTTCAGGCCCCTCCTCTTTGGAACCAATATCCATCTCTATTTTTAAGATTAGTCTCCAAACTTCCTTTTTGATAAAGCATATATTTAGGGCTGAATCATATGAACTGATGTAGATGCCTGTTGTCTGTTCTAAAACTATAGTCGCAAAAGCACAGACTGTTCAATAATCAGTGCTTTAACTTACATAAGCCCTGTCTTTTCACACAGGCTGACCTGTGGATACATCAGAGACTTTATTCACTGTAGTCTTTTTAATTTTACTTAGAAATGTAAAAATTATTTTTGTAGAGCAGCAGCTGAAATGTTATGAAGAGTACTACGGAGGCTCTATTCAAAATCTGTTAGCCTATTTGGCCACTCAAAACACATTTGAAAAAGAAAATGCCTTTTTAGAATTTCAGACACAAAAAAGCCCTAAAATTTATTTGAGCCCAAATCATTATTTTTTTTCCTAAACCTAACTGATTCTGTAGCCAACAAACTTCCCCCTGTGGTTTAGGGTTAGGAACTTGAACCTAGAAAACTGAAAATATATGAATATAAAGTCAACTGAATCTATAACATGTTAGCACTGAAGGAAGCTGCAGGAAAGGTTTCTGGCAAAAAGAACGTACCCTTCTAACGGCACCTTTACCTGGTTACTTTGTGTGATAAATCATAAAATTTTAATTGCTGAAAGCATTTCTGTCATGCAACAATGACGAAAAGGTCCCAGTCTTTCTTCCATTTCCTTTTTAACACTAAAATTAATTTGAAGTGCCATAAGTCCAAGAACCTGCAAGCAGCACACATGAATCATTTTTTTGAAATGTAGAAACCACAAAAAAGGAAGCACTGTCAGACCAGTTCTCCCCCCAGTTTTATTGTTTAGTATTATATAATTTACAGATTTATAATAAATAACATAATTAGAAATACTGAAAAACCACCATTGCATTATATATGTTTTGTCAACATATATTAAAAAAATATTCATTTAATTACATTATGATTACTGTCATGTAAACTTTTCACCACAATCAAATGGTTCATTCCCTGGCGTCTCATGTGTCTCCTCAGACTTCCCTCTCGCGTGAATCTTTCTCCACAAATGCTACAGTGGAAAGGTTTTTCTCCAGAGTGGACTCTCATGTGTGTCTTCAGATTTGTGCTTTGGTTAAATTTTTGTCCACAAATATCACAACCAAAAGGTTTCTCCCCTGTGTGGACTCTTTTGTGGATTTTCAGATTTCCTTCTCTGTTAAATGTTTTGCCACACAAGTCACAACCAAATGGTCTTTCTCCTGTGTGAACGCTCATGTGAGTTTTGTAATGAATCCTCTGCGTAAATCTTTTACTACAAATGCTACATTTGAATGGTTTCTCACCTGTGTGGACACTCATATGTCTTTTCAGATCCCCAGGCTGTGAAAATCTTTTACTGCAAAGACCACAACCAAATGGTTTCTCCCCCGTGTGAATCCGCATATGCGTCTTGAGATTTGTGTTACGGTTAAATTTTTGTCCACAAACACCACAGCTAAATGGTTTATCTCCCGTGTGGACTCTCATGTGTCTGTTAAGGTTGTATTGATGTCTAAATATTTTTTCACAAATGTTACAGCGGAATGGTTTCTCTCCTGTGTGGATTCTCATGTGGGTCTTTAGATGTGCGTTTTGATTAAATCTTTGTCCACAAGTATCACAGCCAAATGGTTTATCTTCTGTTTGGATTCCTTCTAAATCAGTTCGGTTCACTTTTAAGCATTTCTTATTAGCTAAACAGCATGAAGACCTTCTCCCTGAACTACTGATAACATGTTTCTGAAGAGACCGTTTACACTTTAAACCTGAATCAAGAGCCTTGCTGTCCTTCCCACCATTGCTACTGACTTCAGTTTCTGGTCCAGAGTCTGTCAAAGGCTCCTGCCAATCATCATCATCATCATCATCATCATCAATACTGACTTCAGTTTCACAAGAGTCAGAAACTTTTCCATCAGTATTTTGTTTTAAATGACCAGACTGGTTTTTGTCAGGGTCTGGCTCTCCACAGTGCCCTCCATCAGTTTCTGACTTTATTTGTTTGTCTGAGCAGCTGCTTGGAGGCTCGGAATCATTGTTGTCTTGATTAAGTTGCGAGCAGTAAGGTTTCTCTTCATCATCTTCACTTTTCACTCGAATTGCAGTGACTGGAAACCTGGTAATATCAGTTTCCTGCAGCCCATTAAAGTACTCTCCCTCACGACAGGTGAAGAGTTCCTTCTGTTCTGCCTTTATCTGGTAGAGGTCTGAGTCCTGCTGGTCCACAAAGGGGCTCAAGGGAAACTCCTCTTTAATCAGGAACGTCTGCTGACCATCTGCAGGGAACCCAGAAACACAAATGTCCATAGACTGGAGTATTTAGCATGTGTCGGTTGTTTTATTTTCAATATTTACTGCATTCTCCCTGTCACTCATCTGGCTATTTGCCTGTCCTCCCCAACTGATCTGTACAGCTTGACATGGCTTCAGTTAGAAAAAAAAAAGAAGTCTATTTTAAGCAAATGGAACAGTGTGTCAGTTCTGGGATATTTGTGAAACACATCTGTTGGAACGAGAAGCATCATCCTGGCCGTGTCAGAGCCAGAATGTCATGCAGCTGCAGACAGTGTATTTTTGGAGTAAATCCCCACTATCAGAAAATCCCTAATGCTTTGGAAGAAAGCACAATTACCTGCTATACACTATTGTGAAAATAATGCGTTTTGATAGCCCATACGAGTTATATGTTAATACGCTACAACAAATGCAATTGAATGTGCTTCACTTACCTACTCTGTTCAAGACTTGTGTCTGCACCAGGTCTGAAGCAGCTGATTGTGTCACGAGTGCCATCAAACCAAGACGTCTTGGTTCATCTGGTCGAAGGCTCTTAACTCCTGTGTGGATGCTCCTGTGTCTTTTCAAAATTCCTGGTTGTGAAAATCTTTTATTGCAAATATCACAGCTGTATGGTTTTGCTCCTGTGTGAACTTTCATGTGTGTCTTTAGGTTTCTCTTACAGTTAAATCTTTTACCACAGACATCACAACCAACCAGTCTCTCCCCAGTGTGGACCCTAATATGTCTCTTAAAATGATTCCTCTGTGTAAATTTTTTGCCACACATACTACAGTTAAAGGGTTTCTCTCCTGTGTGGACAATCTTGTGTCTTTTCAGGTCCCACCGTTGTGAAAATGTTTTATTACAAACAGCACAACTAAATGATTTCTTTCCAGTGTGGATTTTCAAATGTCTATAGAGATTATACTGATGTCTAAATTTTTTTTCACAAACGTTACAGCTAAATGGTTTCTCACCTGTGTGAACTCTAATGTGTGTTGTAAGATTTGCTTCTCTCTTAAATTTATGTCCACAGACATCACAATCAAACAGTCTCTCTTCTTTGTGGCCCGCCATCTGTGAATGTGGATTTTGCTTCATTTTAAAACATTTTTTATTTGTCCTTTTTCCCAAATGACTTGTCACATGTCTCTGAAGAGTTTGCCTATAAAGGAAATGTTTACCACAGTCAGAGCAGTTGAAGGATGTGTTGGCACTGTTAAATTCCAGATCTTCATTTTTGCCTGACTCAAGTGTCCTGCTCTTCTTTCTACCATCATAACTGTCTTCAATTTCAGGTTTATGCAATTTATCACCAAAGCTGACTTCCATCTCAAGAGAATCAGGACTCTGTTGTGGGTTTGGGTCAGTGGCTGATCCTGGTCCTCCACAGTCCTCTCCATCAGTTTCTGCTTTCATTTGTTTATCTGAGCAGCTGGTCAGAGGCCTTTGATGAAGCTGCAAGGAGTCAGGTTTCTCATCATCATCTTCACTCTTCACAGGACTAATTGGAAACCTGGTGATATCAGCTTCAACCAGGCCATCAAACTGTTCTCCCTCACGTACCTCATTTTTGTGATGAAGGTCTGTGTCCTGCTGGTCCAGACTGGGACTCCAGCGAACCTCTTCTTTAACTGGCAACAGCTGCTGAAGATCTGAAAATTTTCCATTCATAGCAGACGATGGTGTGGCACTTCTCTCATAGCTGAATAAAGAAAAACAACAGGATATGTCTTAAAGTCACATACCATTTATTTTAATTATGATTTATACTAAAAGGAACAGTGGACTCATGTGTGCAAAAAACAAGAATAAATAACAATCACGGACAGATAAAAAGACACACACTGTGAATGTACAGCATCAGTTTTGTGTCTGATATGAAGGAAAGTCCACACATATAGAAATCTGTGCTTTGTCACTTCAGGACTGTGTCAGTAAAATACAACATGAAACATCTTTTGGGGAAATTGCTTTTTTTTTTTTTGCATGACTCTGAATGTGTTTTTGGAAAAGCTTTTTTTTTTTTCCTAAAGGAGAAGAAGACAGAAAAAAAGTTATTAGTGCAGTGGTTCCCAAACTTTTTTTGCTAGGCCCCCTTTGTTTTACAAGAAAAATGTTCGCCCCCCCGCGTGAGTGCACGCGCGCATGCACACGCACGCACAAACACATCCTCCAACCACACACGCCCATATTTTGCTCCACTGCGGTTTATTCCACACCTCAAACATTTAGTAGAATAGAATTAGAATAGAATAGAATTCAACTTTATTGTCATTGCACATGCACAGGTACAGGGCAACGAAATGCAGTAAACAATTAAGCAAATACAAGTAATGTGCAATAAACTACAGGTAGTAAGAAAATAAACTACTAACTCTTTTACGCTACGTCCACGCCTACACGGGTACTTTTGAAAACGCAGCTGTTTCGTCCACACGTAAACGGCGTGAATCACCGAAAACTGAGATTTTTTAAAACTCCTTTTTTGCGTTTACGTGTGGAGGAGGAATACAGAGTTTGTCACACAACATCAAAGGTATGTGCCTTTTTCACGTCACGCTGTGCGCCACGTTATTGTTTACATGAGATGAATCGCAGAAAGGCAGATAGAGACAAAATACTGTTAATCTGACTATCTGCAGGTTTTACATGCTTACATACACACGCAGTTACTGTCCCTCCATTTACAAAGACAGAGGCATCACGGTGTGATTATTTTACTGTAGTTGTTTTTTTCCTGTGTAATAATGTTCAACATTGCTATCAATACATTTTTAAAAAATGCCTCTCTGTGCAAAATGGGTTTAAAAACATAAACAGCTGTAGGATACTGTTTGTCCGTGATTTGAACCGGGGGAACAAATCGTGGCAGGATCAGTCTGATATTATTTGTATCCCGCTGTAACTTTACTGTATAAAGAACTGTCATCTCCAAAATGTCACCAGTAGTTAGCCATTACAACAAGTGTTTGTGAAATAAAAATCAAGAATGTGGGATACTGTTTGTCCGTGATTTGAAGAGCCCAGAGCTGCTCCTGACAAAGGGAAAACCAATTCTGCAGGGAGACCTACCTCGGCACTTGTGCAGGTGAAACCAAAGGGAAGATTTGCTTAACCATATTTTCTAGTCTTTGGCTTAGAATGAAGTTGTTTTGGAAACATATTCAGCTTCATCTCTTGCTTTGCATTCCTGTAGGCGCCCCGTGCTAGCAGTGTGCAAGCGTTTTGTCCCCCCCCCTTTCATACTGCGATGCATGCATCCCTGCCATGGCTCTGCATCCCCCCCCCCCCCCCCCCCCACCACCACACACACACACACACACTTTGGGAAGGTCTGGGTTAAGGCATCTAACTATCTTTCTCCCACTCCACTTTGCTTTTAGTTATGAACAAGAACCCAAAACACTTAAACCCTACTTTCCTGCTAAATGAAATTATGCTGCTTTTGGACTCCCAACATGTTTGTCTATAAACCTCCTGAGCTGAAAACTGGCCCCAATCAGTCCTTCATATGAAAGTTATTGTCGCAGCTGATGCTGAACAGGCTGAGCACAAAATCTTCAGAGTTAAAAACTGGCTCCAATCTGCCCTTTATACCAGAGTCACTTCACCTCACACTGATACATATACCCGAGAAAAACCGCGGTAAAGTGAGCCGTCATTTGTGAGCCGCGGTCAAGCCAGCCGCCTCGTATCCGCCGCATAAATTTCCTTGCGCTTTTACACCAGTCTTTACGGTAGCGCCTTTACGCTTTATGTGCCGATTGAAAGCCTATACCCGCGCACACGTGCGCGCGCGCGAACAGTCGCACGCACATGCGCGCACACAAATTACAATGAAACAGCCCGATACAGTCAATACAATTATGGAAATGTCAGAAATTCATTAAAAATCATCCTGAGTAGTTGAGGTCCAACTTTCAACACATTCCTCCTCCGGAACACCTACTGTACCTGTGTGCCAGGTTTCAGCCAGATTTACTGTCGAATTCCTCAGAAATTAAAGGGTACTTGTATCCACTGCAGTCAGCCAATACAATATAATTATGTCAATTTTCAGAAATTCATTAAAAATCATCCTGAGTAGTTGAGGTCCAACTTTCAACAAATCCCTCCTCCGGGACACCTACTGTACCTGTGTGCCAAGTTTCATCCAGATTTACTGTAGAATTCCTCAGAAATTAAAGGGTACTTGTATCCACTGCAGTCAGCCAATACAATATAATTATGTCAATTTTCAAAAATTCATGAAAAATCATCCTGAGTAGTTGAGGTCCAACTTTCAACAGATTCCTTCTCTGGGACACCTACTGTACCTGTGTGCCAGGTTTCATCCAGATTTACTGTAGAATTCCTCAGAAATTAAAGGAAACTTATTTTCAACGCAATCAGCCAATACAATAGAATTATGTCAATTTTCAAAAATTCATTAAAAATCATCCTGAGTAGTTGAGGTCCAACTTTCAACAGATCCCTCCTCTGGGACACCTACTGTACCTGTGTGCCAAGTTTCATCCAGATTTACTGTAGAATTCCTCAGAAATTAAAGGAAACTTATATTCAATTCAATACCATCAATACAATAGAATTATGTCAATTTTCAAAAATTCATTAAAAATCATCCTTTTTTTTTTTTTTTTTTTTTTCTTTTATTATTTATTTATTTTTTAACATTAATCAGTTCACATGAATTCATCCTCCCGAGGCGAATGGTTTGAAGTTTCCAAGACACGTTAGAGGAGTGGAATCTTTGCGTAGGGAAGGCTGTTGGAAAAAAACAAAACAAACTACAGCCATTCACTGAAAAACAGACTCTATCAGCAAAGAGATATAACATTAGTAAGGTCTGTGGCAAATATGCAGAATTGTTAACTGTTTCACTCTTTAGAGGAACAATTTTCAATCATTAATGAGGCAATC
The DNA here is from genome assembly GCF_057382275.1 of Copadichromis virginalis. Classification (NCBI taxonomy): domain Eukaryota; kingdom Metazoa; phylum Chordata; class Actinopteri; order Cichliformes; family Cichlidae; genus Copadichromis; species Copadichromis virginalis. The sequence goes on from NC_140625.1 coordinate 29,731,678, forward strand.
ATTCTGTTTTATCAAGGTGGTTACAAGACAGCAGTCAATAATTGTAAAATCTATACTTTTTGTAATTTTTTTTTTTTTTTTTTTTTTTTTTGGCCTGTCCTGTTTGGCTCTTTTGCCATCAGATGAAAAGGCAAAGAAAGATGCCCAACGGATTTACTTTACCAAACTGACCATCCCAGCCTTGCCGTAATGGTCCATTTGATTCACCTTTTATTGTTTATTTTATTTTCACTTACTGAATACGGGACAGACTTGACTGGGGGAAAGAAGGGGAGAAAGAAAGAGGGAAAGAGAAACAGCTGAGAAGAGGGACGGGGGAGAAGGGCAAAAGACAAAAACCAACAGAACGGGCAGAGAAAAAAAAATGCATAGATCAATCACCTGGATCACCTGCTGAGAAAGAAAAAAGAAAGCAAGCAGAAGAGAACAAGAGTAATAGAATAAACAACATCACAATGATATATGGGAATATGACAGTAAATACTAAATGTTAAACATTATTGTGCAGCACATAAGATCAACAGAACACAGTGTGCTTTGAGGTAGGAGCCAAAAAGGGTGTAGTTTGTGGGTGTGATCACCCGTGTGTACACCTGTGAGCATGGACGCGCTTGTTTTTTGTTTTTTTAAAAGGTTCCTTCATGTAATGATCTGCTAGAGGGTGTGGGGGGGCCACAGCCCCGTCCTCCAGGGCGTGAAGCAGGTGTGGAGGAGATCAAAACTCCAGACATCCAGAGGCCCCCAGAACACAAGAGACCAAGGAAGACCAACAGAGGGGCAGGTGCGCCACTGTCCCAGAAAGAGCTGAGGAGAGTCCCAGATGAGGGCTCACTCAGCAGCCGCGGAGCAGAAGCCAGGGGGAGTTGCAGTGACGCGCCCGTGAGCTCCGCCGGCAGCCAGCTGCGCCTGAGTGACCGAGCCCCAGGCCGAGAGGCCGGGGGCACCCCACCTCCGAAGTGGCCCGAGCGAGCCCCAGGCTCCAGGCCCCGATAAGCGGCCGCCAAGGAGTGAGCCGGTGTGTACCTGGACGCCCATCCCCGGACACAAAGAACCACCAACGCACCGATGTCTGAGGGGGTCCGCCACTGGCAGGGGAAGTGGTGGTAGGGGGAGATAGGCCTCCAAACCTTGGAGGGCCTGAGATGTCCCCAGAGAGGTGGCGCCTGACACCCAACCTGACATATAGACACAGACATACAGGCACACACAGATACAAACATCCATTCCCACCCTCATGCTCTCATATGCACTTACTCCACACTCAACCAACGTGGAGACAGACATAAAGAGACGTTGTACACACGATCACACTCCCCAAGCGTACTCTACAAACCGGGTCTAGGTGCCCCCGCCCCTGGAGGGGGGAACTGCACCCAGACCCAGGTGGTGTTTCCTTTTTCCCTGCGGTGGGGGGAGGCAGACCGCCCCGACTCCGCAGCAGCAGGAAGGCTCCACACTCCAGACCGCAGTCGGACGACCAACTCCTCCTCCTAGTCCTAGCCCCCCTGCTCCAGCAGGTCGCAGAGAACGGGGGTGAGAGAAGACTCCGAACCTCCCTCCACCCGCTCATTGTACGGCCATACCACCCTGAGCACACCCGACCTCGTCTGATCTCGGAAGACTGGGATTTCTAATTAGATGAAAGGTTTTTAAGCAAATCTGAGACCAGAAGTTTAGGTCTAAGTTAACTGATAAATCCGCTTCCCATTTTGCAATAGGAAGTGATATTGATTCATCTGTTTTAGAAAGCATTCTGTATATTTTGGATAGTAATTTGGGGGGTTTAAGAGTAAGAAATTGAACCACACTTGGTGGTGTTTGTAGTTCAACTTGACCCGGTTTAAATTTCTTTTTTACTATGGATTTAATTTGTTGATATTCTAAAAATCTTTTCTTGTTGATCCCATATTGTGTAACTAGTCCGTCAAATGAAATAAATTATGTTCCTTCTAGTATATGTTCTAAATATTTGATTCCTTTATCACTCCAATCTGAAAAGTTTATCATATTATTGTTTTGTAATATGTCAGGGTTGTTTCAGATAGGTGTACGTTTGCATGGGATTAATGAAGACACCGTCAATTTTAGAAACTCCCACCATGCTGTCAGAGAAGAGCTGATGTTGATGCTTTTAAAGCATTCATGTCGTTGGATGTTTGAGCTGATAAATGGTAGGTCTGAGATCTCTAGATTATTGCAGAGTGCTTGTTCTACATCTAGCCAAGGTTCATCTAAGAGGGTGTGTTTTAGCCATCCTGAGATAAACTGAAGCCTGTTGGCTAAGAAGTAGTGCTGAAAGTTAGGCAGTTCTAGTCCTCCTTTATCCTTGGTCTTTTGTAGTGTTTTTAAGCTTATACGTGGGGGTTTATTTTTCCAAAGGAATTTGGACATACATGAATCTAGAGATCTGAACCAATCTTGTGGCGGTTTAGTTGGGATCATTGAGAATAAATAATTTATTTTTGGTAAGACCATCATTTTTATAGCGGCAACCCTTCCCATGAGTGATATGGGTAGACATTTCCATCTAGCCAGATCATCTTCTACCTTCTTTAAAAGTGGGATATGGTTTAATTTAGTTAGATCTGCAAGCTTGGGAGAAACATTAATACCTAAATATTTTATATTTCCCGATTGCAGTGGTGTAGAAGAGGAATTATGGAAGGAGCAATTAATCGGTAGGACTGTAGATTTTGACCAGTTAATTGAGTAATCTGATATTCTTGCAAAAGAGTTTATCAATTCAATCACCCCAGAGATATTGGTTTGTGAATTTTGGAGAAAGAGTAACACATCATCCGCATAAAGGCTGATTTTATGTTCCACGTTCTTGCATTTTATGCCCTTAATTACTGAATTCTGTCTAATTGCTGCTGCTAGTGGTTCAATAAAAATTGCAAATAGTGAAGGGGAGAGTGGGCATCCCTGCCTGGTGCCCCTCAAGAGACAGAAGCTGGAGGATGTCTGGTCATTTGTTCTAACACAAGCTGTTGGGGAATTATATAATATTTTTAACCAGTTTATGAAAGAGGATCCAAAACCAAATTTGTGTAAAGTTGCAAATAGAAATTTCCAGTTAACTCTGTCAAATGCTTTTTCTGCGTCTAAAGAGAATATTGTAGTTTCTAGGTTTTTACTGTATGAGTAGTCTATCAAATTAAGTAATCTACGTGTATTTGTTGATGAGTGCCTACCTTTTATGAAACCAGTTTGGTCAGGATGAATTAAGAGGGGGGTTATTTTCTCCAGTCTCTTTGAGAGAGCTTTGCAGATTATTTTAAGGTCTACATTTATAAGGGATATTGGACGATAGCTTGAGGGATATACAGGGTCTTTGCCTGGTTTTAGCAGGAGATTAATGTTTGCAGAATTCATATTTGATGGAAGTCTGCCCTTTTCTTTAATTTCCAACAACGTTCTGTAGAAAACTGGTGCTAGAATCGACCAGAATTCTTTGTAGAATTCTGCAGGAAAGCCATCTGGACCTGGAGCCTTATTATTGTGCATACTTATCAGGGCTTCCTGGAGTTCACCTGGTGTCAGTGGTGAATCCAGTGCCATTGCTTGAGTGTCCAATAATTTTGGAAGAGTTATGTTGTCCAAAAACTGATCAATTTCTTTTTTAGATGGGTTTATTTGTGGTGAATACAACGTTTTATAGAAATCCCTGAAAATGTTGTTTATTTGTATCGGATCATATATTGTGTTCCCAGATGAATCTTGAACAGCACATATAGTTGTTTTTTCTTTATTTATTTTTAGCTGGTTTGCTAGAAATTGACCGGATTTATTACCATGTTCATAATTTTGTAGGCGTAGTCTTTGTACTAAGAATTTTGTTTTTTTTATCAATTATCTCATTTAATTCTAGTTTTGTTTTGCGTATTTTGTTCAATGTTTCCTGATCTTGGTGGGACGCGTAGGCTTCTTCTAGTGATTTGATGTTTTTTTCTAATTCCTGAATATTTTTGTTTTCTTTTTTCTTTTTATGTGATGAGAAAGAAATTATTTTACCTCTCATCACAGCTTTCCCTGCTTCCCATAGAACAGAAGCTGATGTTTCGGGAGTGTCATTATAGTTCAAATATGAAGTCCACTCTTTTTTAAAATACAGATTCCTTCTCTGGGACACCTACTGTACCTGTGTGCCAAGTTTCATCCAGATTTACTGTAGAATTCCTCAGAAATTAAAGGGTACTTGTATCCACTGCAGTCAGCCAATACAATAGAATTATGTCAATTTTCAGAAATTCATTAAAAATCATCCTGAGTAGTTGAGGTCCAACTTTCAACACATCCCTCCTCTGGGACACCTACTGTACCTGTGTGCCAAGTTTCAGCCAGATTCACTGTAAAATTACTCAGAAATTAAAGGACATTTATATGCAATTCAACACAGCCAATACACTACAATTATGGAAATTTCAAAAATTCATTAAAAATCATCCATAATAGTTGAGGTCCAACTTTCAACACTTTCTTACTCTGGGCGTCCTACCGTACCTCTGGGCCAAGTTACATCTCAATTCACTGTAATGTTTATCAAAAATTGAAAGGACAATTATATGTCAATGCTGGATGTGTGTCCTTTCAAAGTGACACTAAATAACAGAACTCAGGCACATCAGGGAATAATCCAAAAGGCGGATTTATTAAACAAAAACAACATACAAAATATCTCTAACCCATACTACATAACCTAAAAAGAAACAAAGGGACACTTAGAAGCACAAGAAAACAATACTGAAAGGGCAAGAGAGACAGCCCAAACATAATCCACAACTAAAACGCCAAAAGAACAAGTCATCCCACATAGCAGACGGGTCTTGCCTGGATCTGGTGTCAAGCCGGCACTGCTGGATGACTTCTGGCATGGTAAGATGGCACTGTTTATGTGATGGCATGCCACATTTGGCCTGATTGGGTGAATGTGACATGTTGTATAGAGCACTTTGAGTAATATGGGTGAGTAAAAAAGTGCTGTATAAGAATCAGTCCATTCACTGTCTGAACAGAGTTTCGTCATGTTACTTTTGCACTATTATCTTCCAGCACATGCTGTTATTACATGGCTTACATGGCTAAGGTACACATTAGGCTGACATCTGGGGCCAGAGCTGAAACTGTTCTGGGCCAGCACAGGGCCAGCAGTGTGTCTGCAACTGGCCTTGTGCTGGCTCATGTGTGGGCCACCTCTGGTAAACCAGATCTGGGCCACCATAGGGCCGTCATTCTTTGCGGTACGCAGGCCATGTGTAAGCACATTGTGTGGGACAGATCCAGGCCATACCAATTTTGCTATGTGGGAGGAATTATGTAAAAATAGAAACATCATAAAAATGAAAATGAACATAAAGTAAAATGTACTGAAAAGAACATCAGTATGGCCATCATTATTTGCTTGGAAAGTCTAAAGTTCCATGGCTTTGAACAGCCAGAGAACGCAATGCCCAGCTTAGAATGACTAAAAGTAACTTCTTTTAACATTCTGTCATTCTGCTTCTATATCAAACATCCACTAAAAATAGTCATTTGAAAAAAAATATTCGCCACTTTTCATCAGTTTGGGTTCCTCTGTTTATAGCAATTTTTAGAAAAGAACCCAATACCTTTGTCACTATACAGTTGTACAGTGAGATACAGAGCATCTCCTACTCATTGCAAACATGCTGGGAGGGTGGCTCTATCCGCCTTAGTGCAGCTGCCGTACCATACTGTGATGCAGTAAGTTAGTAGGCTCTCAATGGGCGAGTGGTGGAAGGGTGAGCTGTAGTCCACAAAGAGCATTCTGGCGTAGCTCTGCCGCTGTTCTAGGTGACTCAGCACCGAGTGGAGGGTGATGGCATCTTCTGTGAATCTGTTTGCACGGTATGCAAACTGGTGGGGGTCGAATTCTGGGGGGAGGTAATTCTTGGTGTGCTGAAGGACTAGTCTCTCAAAGCATTTCATGATTACCGGTGTGAGGGCCACAGGGCAATAATAGTTCAGGCTGGTGATGGGAGACTTCTTTGGTACTGGGATGATTGTGGCTGATTTTAGACAGGATGGGATGGCTGCTTCATCCAGTGAGAGGTTGAAGATTCTGGTGGAGATGAGGGTGAGCTGGTGGGCACATGGTCTTAGCACTTTACCACGTATTCCGTCTGGACCGGCCGCCTTCCTGGGGTTCACTGCTAGGAACACTCATCTGACATCGTGCTCCGTTACAGTGAATGGAGCGGTGCAGGAACCAGGTGAGGATGAGGATGGGAGCAGGGCTGAGGCAGATGAATGCTGCTGTTGTGGTGTTTCAAAGCGGGCGAAGAAGCTGTTTATTTCCTCTGCTAGCTGCACACTCAGGTTTTCTGTTTTCACAGTTCTGCCTCTGTGGTTTATGATGTCTATTATTCCATGCCATGTGTTGTTGCTGGACAGGTGGGACCCCTTTTCAGGTCAGCTCGAGCAGACCTGTACAGAGCTCTGTCAACAGACCTACAGGGAGTGCAGAATTATTAGGCAAGTTGTATTTTTGAGGAATAATTTTATTATTGAACAACAACCATGTTCTCAATGAACCCAAAAAACTCATTAATATCAAAGCTGAATGTTTTTGGAAGTAGTTTTTAGTTTGTTTTTAGTTTTAGTTATTTTAGGGGGATATCTGTGTGTGCAGGTGACTATTACTGTGCAGAATTATTAGGCAACTTAACAAAAAACAAATATATACCCATTTCAATTATTTATTTTTACCAGTGAAACCAATATAACATCTCCACATTCACAAATATACAATTCTGACATTCAAAAACAAAACAAAAACAAATCAGCGCCCAATATAGCCACCTTTCTTTGCAAGAACACTCAAAAGCCTGCCATCCATGGATTCTGTCAGTGTTTTGATCTGTTCACCATCAACATTGCGTGCAGCAGCAACCACAGCCTCCCAGACACTGTTCAGAGAGGTGTACTGTTTTCCCTCCTTTAAATCTCACATTTGATGATGGACCACAGGTTCTCAATGGGGTTCAGATCAGGTGAACAAGGTGGCCATGTCATTAGTTTGTCTTCTTTTATACCCTTTCTTGCCAGCCACGCTGTGGAGTACTTGGACGCGTGTGATGGAGCATTGTCCTGCATGAAAATCATGTTTTTCTTGAAGGATGCAGACTTCTTCCTGTACCACTGCTTGAAGAAGGTGTCTTCCAGAAACTGGCAGTAGGACTGGGAGTTGAGCTTGACTCCATCCTCAACCCGAAAAGGCCCCACAAGCTCATCTTTGATGATACCAGCCCAAACCAGTACTCCACCTCCACCTTGCTGGCGTCTGAGTCGGACTGGAGCTCTCTGCCCTTTACCAATCCAGCCACGGGCCCATCCATCTGGCCCATCAAGACTCACTCTCATTTCATCAGTCCATGAAACCTTAGAAAAACCAGTCTTGAGATATTTCTTGGCCCAGTCTTGATGTTTCAGCTTGTGTGTCTTGTTCAGTGGTGGTCGTCTTTCAGCCTTTCTTGAACTGAACATAAGTTCCCTGCAATTTCTGAAGAATATTACAGTAAATCTGGCTGAAACTTGGCACACAGGTACAGTAGGTGTCCCAGAGGAGGGATGTGTTGAAAGTTGTACCTCATCTACTCAGGATGATTTTTAATGAATTTTTGAAAATTGACATAATTCTATTGTATTGGCTGATTGCGTTGAAAATAAGTTTCCTTTAATTTCTGAGGAATTTTACAGTAAATCTGGCTGAAACCTGGCACACAGGTACAGTAGGTGTCCCAGAGAAGGAATCTGTTGAAAGTTGGACCTCAACTACTCAGGATGATTTTTCATGAATTTTTGAGAATTGACATAATTATATTGTATTGGCTGACTGCAGTGGATACAAGTACCCTTTAATTTCTGAGGAATTCTACAGTAAATCTGGATGAAACTTGGCACACAGGTACAGTAGGTGTCCCAGAGGAGGGATGTGTTGAAAGTTGGACCTCAACTACTCAGGATGATTTTTAATGAATTTTTGAAAATTGACATAATTCTATTGTATTGACTGTATTAGATTGGATACAAGTACCCTTTAATTTCTGAGGAATTCTACAGTAAATCTGGATGAAACTTGGCACACAGGTACAGTAGGTGTCCCAGAGGAGGGATGTGTTGAAAGTTGGACCTCAACTACTCAGGATGATTTTTAATGAATTTTTGAAAATTGACATAATTCTATTGTATTGACTGTATTGAATTGAATATAAGTTTCCTTTAATTTCTGAGGAATTCTACAGTAAATCTGGATGAAACTTGGCACACAGGTACAGTAGGTGTCCCAGAGGAGGGATGTGTTGAAAGTTGTACCTCATCTACTCAGGATGATTTTTAATGAATTTTTGAAAATTGACATAATTCTATTGTATTGGCTGATTGCGTTGAAAATAAGTTTCCTTTAATTTCTGAGGAATTTTACAGTAAATCTGGCTGAAACCTGGCACACAGGTACAGTAGGTGTCCCAGAGAAGGAATCTGTTGAAAGTTGGACCTCAACTACTCAGGATGATTTTTCATGAATTTTTGAGAATTGACATAATTATATTGTATTGGCTGACTGCAGTGGATACAAGTACCCTTTAATTTCTGAGGAATTCTACAGTAAATCTGGATGAAACCTGGCACACAGGTACAGTAGGTGTCCCAGAGAAGGAATCTGTTGAAAGTTGGACCTCAACTACTCAGGATGATTTTTCATGAATTTCTGACATTTCCATAATTGTATTGACTGTATCGGGCTGTTTCATTGTAATTTGTGTGCGCGCATGTGCGTGCGACTGTTCGCGCGCGCGCACGTGTGCGCGAGTCTAGGCTTTCAATCAGGATATAAAGCGAAAAGGCGCTACCGTAAAGACTGGTGTAAAAGCGCAAGGAAATTTATGCGGCGGATACGAGGCGGCTGGCTTGACCGCGGCTCACAAATGACGGCTCACTTTACCGCGGTCGAGAAAAGCAGCATGACGCATTTACACCTGTTACACCCCAAGTCTGAGTTTAAACTTTTGGAGCATCGTACGTACAATCTGTATCCCAACGGGGTTAAGATATTTCCCCCATAGGTAGCAGAGGTTACCTGTCCAGCAGAAAACACGCAAGTTCAGCGTCAGTCTGGAAACATTTGTCCCTCTTCAGTGCTTTCCACCTGGGGAAGGTAACACCGATGTTCACCCTGCCTTCCTGCGGCAGCCCCTCCACATTTACTTCCGTATCTTCGTGTTTTAGCTTCATTGGCGGCTCAGATTCGCGCTCCAGTGAGTTTATTAAACGCTGAGATCCTCCATTTGTCAGCTTGTGGCTCCTCAAAATTCACAGAACACAACACGGTTCGCAAAAAACATACCGAGGGATGGGCATCGTCTCCATAAGCTACATGCCAGTGAGTCCGATCTTTGTTTTGTTCCCCCCTGAAACTCAGTACAAGAAAACGAAGGTTCCTACACATTCAAGCCTCCTTTTTTCTCTCTAAACTTTAACTTAAGTAAAAGCCGCAATCTTACTGAAATAGATTAAGAGTACTAAAGATTTAGGCAAATATAATTAAAGTACGTGAAGCAATCATACTCATTATACAGAATAATAAACATTATAATCAAAGTTATGGATTAATGATGTTTAATCTTGTAGGTGGAAATAATTTGAAATGCTTAAATATAGCTCAAGATAAGAGATCTGAGTAGCCGACGATATGCCATATGGCTGAGAGCGGCTGGCCCGGGTTCAGGTCTGTTCTGCAGCCCTTTGTTACGTGTCTTCACTATTACTATCCAATAGGGCAAAAGTAAAAAGATTCTGTCGTATCCTCTGCTAACACCTATCCTAGGATGGATCCTCCGAGTTAATTTGTTTTTGTATCTTAAGACATCATTTTCAGTGTTTCTATACAATCTCTCATTGTTGAATCATTTTGGAAATAGTCTAATTAAGTGGAGAAATATCAATGAAGGGTAAGAAAGTAGTTGATAAGTTGATAAGAATACAATTTTTATTACGAACATACATACTGACAAAAAATACTGAAAATAAGCAAATTAAAAATCACTGATAACAAACAGTTATTAGCAAGGAAAAAAAAACATGTTTAACCCTAAAGGGGATAGCTACTTAATTAAGCATTACTTTAAATTAACATTACTTTAAATTAACAAAAAAAACACACAGGGACTGTAGACACACAAGCAGGCTGTGATGTGTCATTAAGGATATAAAACTGCTTAAAAACTGGCGGTTTGTAAATTCTTCAAGCAGCTTCATGCATCTGATAAACTGACCTTCTCGCTGTGAGGCAGGCAGGAAATAGGACCGAAATGCAGGATTCATATATGGAGAGGAATGAAACTCAAAACAGCAGCTTTGTTGACGGAGCATACTAACACAGGAAGCGTCGTTTCCGTAGTGTAGTGGTTATCACGTTCGCCTTACACACGAAAGGTCCCCCGGTCCGAAACCGGGCGGAAACATGCTTCTTCTTTGCTTATGCGTCCTGATATAAAAGTGTCTGACTGCAGGCACTGCTTGAACTTGTGGGGTTCTACTGCTGTTTGGGACACAGACAAGAGAAAGTACTCAAATCTGGTTCAGGTCTCTGACATCTGTAACCTTTGGATGCTCGTCTTGCTAAAGAGTTGTCTATGGCCCAAATTTCTGCAAACTCCACAGACTTCACACAAATCAACAAATCTCCAGTCGCTATATTTCCTGAAGATGGAGGCACAGACTAAGCTCTTGGAAATGACTGGCTCTAGGTGGCCTGCACAGGACTTGGGCCTATTTTCAGCCAATGCCCAAGGCAATGAAACAAATGGGCGCTTTAGGCAACAGTTCTGCTGCCAGAGGTTCTGGGGTTCTTAGGGCAGCATATGTTGAGCTGTGCTTGCTTTAGTGAACTCCTAAATGTCCAAAGTTTAAGTGAGCCTAACATGGAGACTACAGTTCAGACTCCTTGCTAGAGTGCGTCTGTCTCTTCTCCATGGCTCCTTTTACTTCAAGGCCATGATAGGAACATGTCACCAAATTTGTCAGAGTGCGAGATTACTCAGTGAGACACATTGGAAAGCCAAACAAGCTGTCTTTCGGGGTTTCCGTAGTGTAGTGGTTATCACGTTCACCTCACACGCGAAAGGTCCCTGGTCCGAAACCGGGCGGAAACATGGGTCTTTTCCTTCTTTGGTTACAAGGGAATTGATATTCACTCTTTAGACAACTCTGCTTGTCCAGCATTTTCTCTGTTTTACTTGCATCCCTATTGAGAATTAAGTCTCTTGGTTTTGTCTTCTGTAGGTTGTGTGCTAGCCAAACAAAGGACATCAAAGAGCTTGTCAAGAAGAAGATCGGGGCCTTCAGAGGTGGCAAAGGGATTGGAAGTGGGAAGAGTGCAAGAGGAAAAGTTGACTTGAGTCAAGGTGGCTAATGAACGATACAGCAGGAAGCTGAAGTGGAAAGTGCAGCAGAAGAGCATGAGCGAGGTTTGGTGCAGCATGAAGACCATGTGCAGATGAGATCAGCCAACACAAGAGGAGTGGAACTGACTGGGCCACTAACTTGCTCTTCAACTGACTAGATTCTTATGCTAGGGTGTGCTAATGCTAATGTACCTGTGGAGCAAAGTGCTAGAAAGCCAAATGAGGTTCCACTGAGACTTGAACTCAGATCGCTGGATTCAGAGTCCAGAGTGCTAACCATTACACCATGGAACCCTGCCTGAAGCACACAAAAGATCTGTGTCAAACAGGCATAAAAGTGTAGTTCCTGGTAAACCAATGGGGATTTCTACACGGCCAGCCAAATTTTACCTGTCATACCTGCTGCGAATCGCAGCTTGACGTGACCATTGCAGTGCTTCAGAGGTCCTCGTTAGTATAGTGGACAGTATCTCCGCCTGTCACGCGGAAGACCGGGGTTCGATTCCCCGACGGGGAGTGAGCAGTTTCCTTCTCTGTTCTGCCTTTTACCTGCAATGACCACACACACCTTAATCGCACACCAGATCCTAGTCAATCTAATAATCTAGTCCTATAATGGGCTTGAAGAAACATGAATTCCACCTGTGCGCTCACAAGTCAAAAAGGTCTTCTCAGAAAGAGCTCCCATCAGAAGAGATGCTAGTCCAAGAGAACACTGCTTGTGCAGCATTTTCTCTGTTTTACGTGCGTCCCTACTGACAAATAAGTTTCTTGGTCTTGTCTTCTGTAGATTGTGTGCTAGCCAAACAAAGGACATCAAAGAGCTTGTCAACCAGAAGATCAGCTCCCATGACAAGAGATGCAATCTTGAGATCACAATTTGCATTGTCAATACAGCCATAAGTGGGGGAGTGCTTGAAGAATGACACAAATGGGAGTTCCCTCCTTCTCAATAGTCCTACATGATCTGTCATAAAAGTCCACAAATGTAAGAAAGCATTGAAATGCTCCTTTAATTACTACGGGGTACGCAAGCTCAGTTTCCGTAGTGTAGTGGTTATCACGTTCGCCTTACACGCGAAAGGTCCCCGGTCCGAAACCGGGCGGAAGCATGCGTCTTTGCTTATGCGTCCTGATATAAAAGTGTCTGACTGCAGGCACTGCTTGAACTTGTGGGGTTCTACTGCTGTTTGGGACACAGACAAGAGAAAGTACTCAAATCTGGTTCAGGTCTCTGACATCTGTAACCTTTGGATGCTCGTCTTGCTAAAGAGTTGTCTATGGCCCAAATTTCTGCAAACTCCACAGACTTCACACAAATCAACAAATCTCCAGTCGCTATATTTCCTGAAGATGGAGGCACAGACTAAGCTCTTGGAAATGACTGGCTCTAGGTGGCCTGCACAGGACTTGGGCCTATTTTCAGCCAATGCCCAAGGCAATGAAACAAATGGGCGCTTTAGGCAACAGTTCTGCTGCCAGAGGTTCTGGGGTTCTTAGGGCAGCATATGTTGAGCTGTGCTTGCTTTAGTGAACTCCTAAATGTCCAAAGTTTAAGTGAGCCTAACATGGAGACTACAGTTCAGACTCCTTGCTAGAGTGCGTCTGTCTCTTCTCCATGGCTCCTTTTACTTCAAGGCCATGATAGGAACATGTCACCAAATTTGTCAGAGTGCGAGATTACTCAGTGAGACACATTGGAAAGCCAAACAAGCTGTCTTTCGGGGTTTCCGTAGTGTAGTGGTTATCACGTTCGCCTCACACGCGAAAGGTCCCCGGTCCGAAACCGGGCGGAAACATGGGTCTTTTCCTTCTTTGGTTACAAGGGAATTGATATTCACTCTTTAGACAACTCTGCTTGTCCAGCATTTTCTCTGTTTTACTTGCATCCCTATTGAGAATTAAGTCTCTTGGTTTTGTCTTCTGTAGGTTGTGTGCTAGCCAAACAAAGGACATCAAAGAGCTTGTCAAGAAGAAGATCGGGGCCTTCAGAGGTGGCAAAGGGATTGGAAGTGGGAAGAGTGCAAGAGGAAAAGTTGACTTGAGTCAAGGTGGCTAATGAACGATACAGCAGGAAGCTGAAGTGGAAAGTGCAGCAGAAGAGCATGAGCGAGGTTTGGTGCAGCATGAAGACCATGTGCAGATGAGATCAGCCAACACAAGAGGAGTGGAACTGACTGGGCCACTAACTTGCTCTTCAACTGACTAGATTCTTATGCTAGCGTGTGCTAATGCTAATGTACCTGTGGAGCAAAGTGCTAGAAAGCCAAATGAGGTTCCACTGAGACTTGAACTCAGATCGCTGGATTCAGGGTCCAGAGTGCTAACCATTACACCATGGAACCCTGCCTGAAGCACACAAAAGATCTGTGTCAAACAGGCATAAAAGTGTAGTTCCTGGTAAACCGATGGGGATTTCTACACGGCCAGCCAAATTTTACCTGTCATACCTGCTGCGAATCGCAGCTTGACGTGACCATTGCAGTGCTTCAGAGGTCCTCGTTAGTATAGTGGACAGTATCTCCGCCTGTCACGCGGAAGACCGGGGTTCGATTCCCCGACGGGGAGTGAGCAGTTTCCTTCTCTGTTCTGCCTTTTACCTGCAATGACCACACACACCTTAATCGCACACCAGATCCTAGTCAATCTAATAATCTAGTCCTATAATGGGCTTGAAGAAACATGAATTCCACCTGTGCGCTCACAAGTCGAAAAGGTCTTCTCAGAAAGAGCTCCCATCAGAAGAGATGCTAGTCCAAGAGAACACTGCTTGTGCAGCATTTTCTCTGTTTTACGTGCGTCCCTACTGACAAATAAGTTTCTTGGTCTTGTCTTCTGTAGATTGTGTGCTAGCCAAACAAAGGACATCAAAGAGCTTGTCAACCAGAAGATCAGCTCCCATGACAAGAGATGCAATCTTGAGATCACAATTTGCATTGTCAATACAGCCATAAGTGGGGGAGTGCTTGAAGAATGACACAAATGGGAGTTCCCTCCTTCTCAATAGTCCTACATGATCTGTCATAAAAGTCCACAAATGTAAGAAAGCATTGAAATGCTCCTTTAATTACTACGGGGTACGCAAGCTCAGTTTCCGTAGTGTAGTGGTTATCACGTTCGCCTAACACGCGAAAGGTCCCCGGTCAGAAACCGGGCGGAAGCATGCGTCTTTGCTTATGCGTCCTGATATAAAAGTGTCTGACTGCAGGCACTGCTTGAACTTGTGGGGTTCTACTGCTGTTTGGGACACAGACAAGAGAAAGTACTCAAATCTGGTTCAGGTCTCTGACATCTGTAACCTTTGGATGCTCGTCTTGCTAAAGAGTTGTCTATGGCCCAAATTTCTGCAGACTTCACACAAATCAACAAATCTCCAGTCGCTATATTTCCTGAAGATGGAGGCACAGACTAAGCTCTTGGAAATGACTGGCTCTAGGTGGCCTGCACAGGACTTGGGCCTATTTTCAGCCAATGCCCAAGGCAATGAAACAAATGGGCGCTTTAGGCAACAGTTCTGCTGCCAGAGGTTCTGGGGTTCTTAGGGCAGCATATGTTGAGCTGTGCTTGCTTTAGTGAACTCCTAAATGTCCAAAGTTTAAGTGAGCCTAACATGGAGACTACAGTTCAGACTCCTTGCTAGAGTGCGTCTGTCTCTTCTCCATGGCTCCTTTTACTTCAAGGCCATGATAGGAAGATGTCACCAAATTTGTCAGAGTGCGAGATTACTCAGTGAGACACATTGGAAAGCCAAACAAGCTGTCTTTCGGGGTTTCCGTAGTGTAGTGGTTATCACGTTCACCTCACACGCGAAAGGTCCCCGGTCCGAAACCGGGCGGAAACATGGGTCTTTTCCTTCTTTGGTTACAAGGGAATTGATATTCACTCTTTAGACAACTCTGCTTGTCCAGCATTTTCTCTGTTTTACTTGCATCCCTATTGAGAATTAAGTCTCTTGGTTTTGTCTTCTGTAGGTTGTGTGCTAGCCAAACAAAGGACATCAAAGAGCTTGTCAAGAAGAAGATCGGGGCCTTCAGAGGTGGCAAAGGGATTGGAAGTGGGAAGAGTGCAAGAGGAAAAGTTGACTTGAGTCAAGGTGGCTAATGAACGATACAGCAGGAAGCTGAAGTGGAAAGTGCAGCAGAAGAGCATGAGCGAGGTTTGGTGCAGCATGAAGACCATGTGCAGATGAGATCAGCCAACACAAGAGGAGTGGAACTGACTGGGCCACTAACTTGCTCTTCAACTGACTAGATTCTTATGCTAGGGTGTGCTAATGCTAATGTACCTGTGGAGCAAAGTGCTAGAAAGCCAAATGAGGTTCCACTGAGACTTGAACTCAGATCGCTGGATTCAGAGTCCAGAGTGCTAACCATTACACCATGGAACCCTGCCTGAAGCGCACAAAAGATCTGTGTCAAACAGGCATAAAAGTGTAGTTCCTGGTAAACCGATGGGGATTTCTACACGGCCAGCCAAATTTTACCTGTCATACCTGCTGCGAATCGCAGCTTGACGTGACCATTGCAGTGCTTCAGAGGTCCTCGTTAGTATAGTGGACAGTATCTCCGCCTGTCACGCGGAAGACCGGGGTTCGATTCCCCGACGGGGAGTGAGCAGTTTCCTTCTCTGTTCTGCCTTTTACCTGCAATGACCACACACACCTTAATCGCACACCAGATCCTAGTCAATCTAATAATCTAGTCCTATAATGGGCTTGAAGAAACATGAATTCCACCTGTGCGCTCACAAGTCAAAAAGGTCTTCTCAGAAAGAGCTCCCATCAGAAGAGATGCTAGTCCAAGAGAACACTGCTTGTGCAGCATTTTCTCTGTTTTACGTGCGTCCCTACTGACAAATAAGTTTCTTGGTCTTGTCTTCTGTAGATTGTGTGCTAGCCAAACAAAGGACATCAAAGAGCTTGTCAACCAGAAGATCAGCTCCCATGACAAGAGATGCAATCTTGAGATCACAATTTGCATTGTCAATACAGCCATAAGTGGGGGAGTGCTTGAAGAATGACACAAATGGGAGTTCCCTCCTTCTCAATAGTCCTACATGATCTGTCATAAAAGTCCACAAATGTAAGAAAGCATTGAAATGCTCCTTTAATTACTACGGGGTACGCAAGCTCAGTTTCCGTAGTGTAGTGGTTGTCACGTTCGCCTAACACGCGAAAGGTCCCCGGTCCGAAACCGGGCGGAAGCATGCGTCTTTGCTTATGCGTCCTGATATAAAAGTGTCTGACTGCAGGCACTGCTTGAACTTGTGGGGTTCTACTGCTGTTTGGGACACAGACAAGAGAAAGTACTCAAATCTGGTTCAGGTCTCTGACATCTGTAACCTTTGGATGCTCGTCTTGCTAAAGAGTTGTCTATGGCCCAAATTTCTGCAAACTCCACAGACTTCACACAAATCAACAAATCTCCAGTCGCTATATTTCCTGAAGATGGAGGCACAGACTAAGCTCTTGGAAATGACTGGCTCTAGGTGGCCTGCACAGGACTTGGGCCTATTTTCAGCCAATGCCCAAGGCAATGAAACAAATGGGCGCTTTAGGCAACAGTTCTGCTGCCAGAGGTTCTGGGGTTCTTAGGGCAGCATATGTTGAGCTGTGCTTGCTTTAGTGAACTCCTAAATGTCCAAAGTTTAAGTGAGCCTAACATGGAGACTACAGTTCAGACTCCTTGCTAGAGTGCGTCTGTCTCTTCTCCATGGCTCCTTTTACTTCAAGGCCATGATAGGAAGATGTCACCAAATTTGTCAGAGTGCGAGATTACTCAGTGAGACACATTGGAAAGCCAAACAAGCTGTCTTTCGGGGTTTCCGTAGTGTAGTGGTTATCACGTTCACCTCACACGCGAAAGGTCCCCGGTCCGAAACCGGGCGGAAACATGGGTTTTTTCCTTCTTTGGTTACAAGGGAATTGATATTCACTCTTTAGACAACTCTGCTTGTCCAGCATTTTCTCTGTTTTACTTGCATCCCTATTGAGAATTAAGTCTCTTGGTTTTGTCTTCTGTAGGTTGTGTGCTAGCCAAACAAAGGACATCAAAGAGCTTGTCAAGAAGAAGATCGGGGCCTTCAGAGGTGGCAAAGGGATTGGAAGTGGGAAGAGTGCAAGAGGAAAAGTTGACTTGAGTCAAGGTGGCTAATGAACGATACAGCAGGAAGCTGAAGTGGAAAGTGCAGCAGAAGAGCATGAGCGAGGTTTGGTGCAGCATGAAGACCATGTGCAGATGAGATCAGCCAACACAAGAGGAGTGGAACTGACTGGGCCACTAACTTGCTCTTCAACTGACTAGATTCTTATGCTAGCGTGTGCTAATGCTAATGTACCTGTGGAGCAAAGTGCTAGAAAGCCAAATGAGGTTCCACTGAGACTTGAACTCAGATCGCTGGATTCAGGGTCCAGAGTGCTAACCATTACACCATGGAACCCTGCCTGAAGCACACAAAAGATCTGTGTCAAACAGGCATAAAAGTGTAGTTCCTGGTAAACCGATGGGGATTTCTACACGGCCAGCCAAATTTTACCTGTCATACCTGCTGCGAATCGCAGCTTGACGTGACCATTGCAGTGCTTCAGAGGTCCTCGTTAGTATAGTGGACAGTATCTCCGCCTGTCACGCGGAAGACCGGGGTTCGATTCCCCGACGGGGAGTGAGCAGTTTCCTTCTCTGTTCTGCCTTTTACCTGCAATGACCACGCACACCAGATCCTAGTCAATCTAATAATCTAGTCCTATAATGGGCTTGAAGAAACATGAATTCCACCTGTGCGCTCACAAGTCGAAAAGGTCTTCTCAGAAAGAGCTCCCATCAGAAGAGATGCTAGTCCAAGAGAACACTGCTTGTGCAGCATTTTCTCTGTTTTACGTGCGTCCCTACTGACAAATAAGTTTCTTGGTCTTGTCTTCTGTAGATTGTGTGCTAGCCAAACAAAGGACATCAAAGAGCTTGTCAACCAGAAGATCAGCTCCCATGACAAGAGATGCAATCTTGAGATCACAATTTGCATTGTCAATACAGCCATAAGTGGGGGAGTGCTTGAAGAATGACACAAATGGGAGTTCCCTCCTTCTCAATAGTCCTACATGATCTGTCATAAAAGTCCACAAATGTAAGAAAGCATTGAAATGCTCCTTTAATTACTACGGGGTACGCAAGCTCAGTTTCCGTAGTGTAGTGGTTATCACGTTCGCCTAACACGCGAAAGGTCCCCGGTCCGAAACCGGGCGGAAGCATGCGTCTTTGCTTATGCGTCCTGATATAAAAGTGTCTGACTGCAGGCACTGCTTGAACTTGTGGGGTTCTACTGCTGTTTGGGACACAGACAAGAGAAAGTACTCAAATCTGGTTCAGGTCTCTGACATCTGTAACCTTTGGATGCTCGTCTTGCTAAAGAGTTGTCTATGGCCCAAATTTCTGCAAACTCCACAGACTTCACACAAATCAACAAATCTCCAGTCGCTATATTTCCTGAAGATGGAGGCACAGACTAAGCTCTTGGAAATGACTGGCTCTAGGTGGCCTGCAAAGGACTTGGGCCTATTTTCAGCCAATGCCCAAGGCAATGAAACAAATGGGCGCTTTAGGCAACAGTTCTGCTGCCAGAGGTTCTGGGGTTCTTAGGGCAGCATATGTTGAGCTGTGCTTGCTTTAGTGAACTCCTAAATGTCCAAAGTTTAAGTGAGCCTAACATGGAGACTACAGTTCAGACTCCTTGCTAGAGTGCGTCTGTCTCTTCTCCATGGCTCCTTTTACTTCAAGGCCATGATAGGAAGATGTCACCAAATTTGTCAGAGTGCGAGATTACTCAGTGAGACACATTGGAAAGCCAAACAAGCTGTCTTTCGGGGTTTCCGTAGTGTAGTGGTTATCACGTTCGCCTCACACGCGAAAGGTCCCCGGTCCGAAACCGGGCGGAAACATGGGTCTTTTCCTTCTTTGGTTACAAGGGAATTGATATTCACTCTTTAGACAACTCTGCTTGTCCAGCATTTTCTCTGTTTTACTTGCATCCCTATTGAGAATTAAGTCTCTTGGTTTTGTCTTCTGTAGGTTGTGTGCTAGCCAAACAAAGGACATCAAAGAGCTTGTCAAGAAGAAGATCGGGGCCTTCAGAGGTGGCAAAGGGATTGGAAGTGGGAAGAGTGCAAGAGGAAAAGTTGACTTGAGTCAAGGTGGCTAATGAACGATACAGCAGGAAGCTGAAGTGGAAAGTGCAGCAGAAGAGCATGAGCGAGGTTTGGTGCAGCATGAAGACCATGTGCAGATGAGATCAGCCAACACAAGAGGAGTGGAACTGACTGGGCCACTAACTTGCTCTTCAACTGACTAGATTCTTATGCTAGGGTGTGCTAATGCTAATGTACCTGTGGAGCAAAGTGCTAGAAAGCCAAATGAAGTTCCACTGAGACTTGAACTCAGATCGCTGGATTCAGAGTCCAGAGTGCTAACCATTACACCATGGAACCCTGCCTGAAGCACACAAAAGATCTGTGTCAAACAGGCATAAAAGTGTAGTTCCTGGTAAACCGATGGGGATTTCTACACGGCCAGCCAAATTTTACCTGTCATACCTGCTGCGAATCGCAGCTTGACGTGACCATTGCAGTGCTTCAGAGGTCCTCGTTAGTATAGTGGACAGTATCTCCGCCTGTCACGCGGAAGACCGGGGTTCGATTCCCCGACGGGGAGTGAGCAGTTTCCTTCTCTGTTCTGCCTTTTACCTGCAATGACCACACACACCTTAATCGCACACCACATCCTAGTCAATCTAATAATCTAGTCCTATAATGGGCTTGAAGAAACATGAATTCCACCTGTGCGCTCACAAGTCAAAAAGGTCTTCTCAGAAAGAGCTCCCATCAGAAGAGATGCTAGTCCAAGAGAACACTGCTTGTGCAGCATTTTCTCTGTTTTACGTGCGTCCCTACTGACAAATAAGTTTCTTGGTCTTGTCTTCTGTAGATTGTGTGCTAGCCAAACAAAGGACATCAAAGAGCTTGTCAACCAGAAGATCAGCTCCCATGACAAGAGATGCAATCTTGAGATCACAATTTGCATTGTCAATACAGCCATAAGTGGGGGAGTGCTTGAAGAATGACACAAATGGGAGTTCCCTCCTTCTCAATAGTCCTACATGATCTGTCATAAAAGTCCACAAATGTAAGAAAGCATTGAAATGCTCCTTTAATTACTACGGGGTACGCAAGCTCAGTTTCCGTAGTGTAGTGGTTATCACGTTCGCCTAACACGCGAAAGGTCCCCGGTCCGAAACCGGGCGGAAGCATGCGTCTTTGCTTATGCGTCCTGATATAAAAGTGTCTGACTGCAGGCACTGCTTGAACTTGTGGGGTTCTACTGCTGTTTGGGACACAGACAAGAGAAAGTACTCAAATCTGGTTCAGGTCTCTGACATCTGTAACCTTTGGATGCTCGTCTTGCTAAAGAGTTGTCTATGGCCCAAATTTCTGCAAACTCCACAGACTTCACACAAATCAACAAATCTCCAGTCGCTATATTTCCTGAAGATGGAGGCACAGACTAAGCTCTTGGAAATGACTGGCTCTAGGTGGCCTGCACAGGACTTGGGCCTATTTTCAGCCAATGCCCAAGGCAATGAAACAAATGGGCGCTTTAGGCAACAGTTCTGCTGCCAGAGGTTCTGGGGTTCTTAGGGCAGCATATGTTGAGCTGTGCTTGCTTTAGTGAACTCCTAAATGTCCAAAGTTTAAGTGAGCCTAACATGGAGACTACAGTTCAGACTCCTTGCTAGAGTGCGTCTGTCTCTTCTCCATGGCTCCTTTTACTTCAAGGCCATGATAGGAAGATGTCACCAAATTTGTCAGAGTGCGAGATTACTCAGTGAGACACATTGGAAAGCCAAACAAGCTGTCTTTCGGGGTTTCCGTAGTGTAGTGGTTATCACGTTCACCTCACACGCGAAAGGTCCCCGGTCCGAAACCGGGCGGAAACATGGGTCTTTTCCTTCTTTGGTTACAAGGGAATTGATATTCACTCTTTAGACAACTCTGCTTGTCCAGCATTTTCTCTGTTTTACTTGCATCCCTATTGAGAATTAAGTCTCTTGGTTTTGTCTTCTGTAGGTTGTGTGCTAGCCAAACAAAGGACATCAAAGAGCTTGTCAAGAAGAAGATCGGGGCCTTCAGAGGTGGCAAAGGGATTGGAAGTGGGAAGAGTGCAAGAGGAAAAGTTGACTTGAGTCAAGGTGGCTAATGAACGATACAGCAGGAAGCTGAAGTGGAAAGTGCAGCAGAAGAGCATGAGCGAGGTTTGGTGCAGCATGAAGACCATGTGCAGATGAGATCAGCCAACACAAGAGGAGTGGAACTGACTGGGCCACTAACTTGCTCTTCAACTGACTAGATTCTTATGCTAGCGTGTGCTAATGCTAATGTACCTGTGGAGCAAAGTGCTAGAAAGCCAAATGAGGTTCCACTGAGACTTGAACTCAGATCGCTGGATTCAGAGTCCAGAGTGCTAACCATTACACCATGGAACCCTGCCTGAAGCACACAAAAGATCTGTGTCAAACAGGCATAAAAGTGTAGTTCCTGGTAAACCGATGGGGATTTCTACACGGCCAGCCAAATTTTACCTGTCATACCTGCTGCGAATCGCAGCTTGACGTGACCATTGCAGTGCTTCAGAGGTCCTCGTTAGTATAGTGGACAGTATCTCCGCCTGTCACGCGGAAGACCGGGGTTCGATTCCCCGACGGGGAGTGAGCAGTTTCCTTCTCTGTTCTGCCTTTTACCTGCAATGACCACACACACCTTAATCGCACACCAGATCCTAGTCAATCTAATAATCTAGTCCTATAATGGGCTTGAAGAAACATGAATTCCACCTGTGCGCTCACAAGTCGAAAAGGTCTTCTCAGAAAGAGCTCCCATCAGAAGAGATGCTAGTCCAAGAGAACACTGCTTGTGCAGCATTTTCTCTGTTTTACGTGCGTCCCTACTGACAAATAAGTTTCTTGGTCTTGTCTTCTGTAGATTGTGTGCTAGCCAAACAAAGGACATCAAAGAGCTTGTCAACCAGAAGATCAGCTCCCATGACAAGAGATGCAATCTTGAGATCACAATTTGCATTGTCAATACAGCCATAAGTGGGGGAGTGCTTGAAGAATGACACAAATGGGAGTTCCCTCCTTCTCAATAGTCCTACATGATCTGTCATAAAAGTCCACAAATGTAAGAAAGCATTGAAATGCTCCTTTAATTACTACGGGGTACGCAAGCTCAGTTTCCGTAGTGTAGTGGTTATCACGTTCGCCTAACACGCGAAAGGTCCCCGGTCCGAAACCGGGCGGAAGCATGCGTCTTTGCTTATGCGTCCTGATATAAAAGTGTCTGACTGCAGGCACTGCTTGAACTTGTGGGGTTCTACTGCTGTTTGGGACACAGACAAGAGAAAGTACTCAAATCTGGTTCAGGTCTCTGACATCTGTAACCTTTGGATGCTCGTCTTGCTAAAGAGTTGTCTATGGCCCAAATTTCTGCAAACTCCACAGACTTCACACAAATCAACAAATCTCCAGTCGCTATATTTCCTGAAGATGGAGGCACAGACTAAGCTCTTGGAAATGACTGGCTCTAGGTGGCCTGCACAGGACTTGGGCCTATTTTCAGCCAATGCCCAAGGCAATGAAACAAATGGGCGCTTTAGGCAACAGTTCTGCTGCCAGAGGTTCTGGGGTTCTTAGGGCAGCATATGTTGAGCTGTGCTTGCTTTAGTGAACTCCTAAATGTCCAAAGTTTAAGTGAGCCTAACATGGAGACTACAGTTCAGACTCCTTGCTAGAGTGCGTCTGTCTCTTCTCCATGGCTCCTTTTACTTCAAGGCCATGATAGGAAGATGTCACCAAATTTGTCAGAGTGCGAGATTACTCAGTGAGACACATTGGAAAGCCAAACAAGCTGTCTTTCGGGGTTTCCGTAGTGTAGTGGTTATCACGTTCGCCTCACACGCGAAAGGTCCCCGGTCCGAAACCGGGCGGAAACATGGGTCTTTTCCTTCTTTGGTTACAAGGGAATTGATATTCACTCTTTAGACAACTCTGCTTGTCCAGCATTTTCTCTGTTTTACTTGCATCCCTATTGAGAATTAAGTCTCTTGGTTTTGTCTTCTGTAGGTTGTGTGCTAGCCAAACAAAGGACATCAAAGAGCTTGTCAAGAAGAAGATCGGGGCCTTCAGAGGTGGCAAAGGGATTGGAAGTGGGAAGAGTGCAAGAGGAAAAGTTGACTTGAGTCAAGGTGGCTAATGAACGATACAGCAGGAAGCTGAAGTGGAAAGTGCAGCAGAAGAGCATGAGCGAGGTTTGGTGCAGCATGAAGACCATGTGCAGATGAGATCAGCCAACACAAGAGGAGTGGAACTGACTGGGCCACTAACTTGCTCTTCAACTGACTAGATTCTTATGCTAGCGTGTGCTAATGTACCTGTGGAGCAAAGTGCTAGAAAGCCAAATGAGGTTCCACTGAGACTTGAACTCAGATCGCTGGATTCAGAGTCCAGAGTGCTAACCATTACACCATGGAACCCTGCCTGAAGCACACAAAAGATCTGTGTCAAACAGGCATAAAAGTGTAGTTCCTGGTAAACCGATGGGGATTTCTACACGGCCAGCCAAATTTTACCTGTCATACCTGCTGCGAATCGCAGCTTGACGTGACCATTGCAGTGCTTCAGAGGTCCTCGTTAGTATAGTGGACAGTATCTCCGCCTGTCACGCGGAAGACCGGGGTTCGATTCCCCGACGGGGAGTGAGCAGTTTCCTTCTCTGTTCTGCCTTTTACCTGCAATGACCACACACACCTTAATCGCACACCAGATCCTAGTCAATCTAATAATCTAGTCCTATAATGGGCTTGAAGAAACATGAATTCCACCTGTGCGCTCACAAGTCGAAAAGGTCTTCTCAGAAAGAGCTCCCATCAGAAGAGATGCTAGTCCAAGAGAACACTGCTTGTGCAGCATTTTCTCTGTTTTACGTGCGTCCCTACTGACAAATAAGTTTCTTGGTCTTGTCTTCTGTAGATTGTGTGCTAGCCAAACAAAGGACATCAAAGAGCTTGTCAACCAGAAGATCAGCTCCCATGACAAGAGATGCAATCTTGAGATCACAATTTGCATTGTCAATACAGCCATAAGTGGGGGAGTGCTTGAAGAATGACACAAATGGGAGTTCCCTCCTTCTCAATAGTCCTACATGATCTGTCATAAAAGTCCACAAATGTAAGAAAGCATTGAAATGCTCCTTTAATTACTACGGGGTACGCAAGCTCAGTTTCCGTAGTGTAGTGGTTATCACGTTCGCCTAACACGCGAAAGGTCCCCGGTCCGAAACCGGGCGGAAGCATGCGTCTTTGCTTATGCGTCCTGATATAAAAGTGTCTGACTGCAGGC
This sequence comes from Copadichromis virginalis, assembly GCF_057382275.1. Classification (NCBI taxonomy): domain Eukaryota; kingdom Metazoa; phylum Chordata; class Actinopteri; order Cichliformes; family Cichlidae; genus Copadichromis; species Copadichromis virginalis. The sequence goes on from NC_140625.1 coordinate 29,756,538, forward strand.
ACTGCTTGAACTTGTGGGGTTCTACTGCTGTTTGGGACACAGACAAGAGAAAGTACTCAAATCTGGTTCAGGTCTCTGACATCTGTAACCTTTGGATGCTCGTCTTGCTAAAGAGTTGTCTATGGCCCAAATTTCTGCAAACTCCACAGACTTCACACAAATCAACAAATCTCCAGTCGCTATATTTCCTGAAGATGGAGGCACAGACTAAGCTCTTGGAAATGACTGGCTCTAGGTGGCCTGCACAGGACTTGGGCCTATTTTCAGCCAATGCCCAAGGCAATGAAACAAATGGGCGCTTTAGGCAACAGTTCTGCTGCCAGAGGTTCTGGGGTTCTTAGGGCAGCATATGTTGAGCTGTGCTTGCTTTAGTGAACTCCTAAATGTCCAAAGTTTAAGTGAGCCTAACATGGAGACTACAGTTCAGACTCCTTGCTAGAGTGCGTCTGTCTCTTCTCCATGGCTCCTTTTACTTCAAGGCCATGATAGGAAGATGTCACCAAATTTGTCAGAGTGCGAGATTACTCAGTGAGACACATTGGAAAGCCAAACAAGCTGTCTTTCGGGGTTTCCGTAGTGTAGTGGTTATCACGTTCGCCTCACACGCGAAAGGTCCCCGGTCCGAAACCGGGCGGAAACATGGGTCTTTTCCTTCTTTGGTTACAAGGGAATTGATATTCACTCTTTAGACAACTCTGCTTGTCCAGCATTTTCTCTGTTTTACTTGCATCCCTATTGAGAATTAAGTCTCTTGGTTTTGTCTTCTGTAGGTTGTGTGCTAGCCAAACAAAGGACATCAAAGAGCTTGTCAAGAAGAAGATCGGGGCCTTCAGAGGTGGCAAAGGGATTGGAAGTGGGAAGAGTGCAAGAGGAAAAGTTGACTTGAGTCAAGGTGGCTAATGAACGATACAGCAGGAAGCTGAAGTGGAAAGTGCAGCAGAAGAGCATGAGCGAGGTTTGGTGCAGCATGAAGACCATGTGCAGATGAGATCAGCCAACACAAGAGGAGTGGAACTGACTGGGCCACTAATTTGCTCTTCAACTGACTAGATTCTTATGCTAGGGTGTGCTAATGCTAATGTACCTGTGGAGCAAAGTGCTAGAAAGCCAAATGAGGTTCCACTGAGACTTGAACTCAGATCGCTGGATTCAGAGTCCAGAGTGCTAACCATTACACCATGGAACCCTGCCTGAAGCGCACAAAAGATCTGTGTCAAACAGGCATAAAAGTGTAGTTCCTGGTAAACCGATGGGGATTTCTACACGGCCAGCCAAATTTTACCTGTCATACCTGCTGCGAATCGCAGCTTGACGTGACCATTGCAGTGCTTCAGAGGTCCTCGTTAGTATAGTGGACAGTATCTCCGCCTGTCACGCGGAAGACCGGGGTTCGATTCCCCGACGGGGAGTGAGCAGTTTCCTTCTCTGTTCTGCCTTTTACCTGCAATGACCACACACACCTTAATCGCACACCAGATCCTAGTCAATCTAATAATCTAGTCCTATAATGGGCTTGAAGAAACATGAATTCCACCTGTGCACTCACAAGTCGAAAAGGTCTTCTCAGAAAGAGCTCCCATCAGAAGAGATGCTAGTCCAAGAGAACACTGCTTGTGCAGCATTTTCTCTGTTTTACGTGCGTCCCTACTGACAAATAAGTTTCTTGGTCTTGTCTTCTGTAGATTGTGTGCTAGCCAAACAAAGGACATCAAAGAGCTTGTCAACCAGAAGATCAGCTCCCATGACAAGAGATGCAATCTTGAGATCACAATTTGCATTGTCAATACAGCCATAAGTGGGGGAGTGCTTGAAGAATGACACAAATGGGAGTTCCCTCCTTCTCAATAGTCCTACATGATCTGTCATAAAAGTCCACAAATGTAAGAAAGCATTGAAATGCTCCTTTAATTACTACGGTGTACGCAAGCTCAGTTTCCGTAGTGTAGTGGTTATCACGTTCGCCTAACACGCGAAAGGTCCCCGGTCCGAAACCGGGCGGAAGCATGCGTCTTTGCTTATGCGTCCTGATATAAAAGTGTCTGACTGCAGGCACTGCTTGAACTTGTGGGGTTCTACTGCTGTTTGGGACACAGACAAGAGAAAGTACTCAAATCTGGTTCAGGTCTCTGACATCTGTAACCTTTGGATGCTCGTCTTGCTAAAGAGTTGTCTATGGCCCAAATTTCTGCAAACTCCACAGACTTCACACAAATCAACAAATCTCCAGTCGCTATATTTCCTGAAGATGGAGGCACAGACTAAGCTCTTGGAAATGACTGGCTCTAGGTGGCCTGCACAGGACTTGGGCCTATTTTCAGCCAATGCCCAAGGCAATGAAACAAATGGGCGCTTTAGGCAACAGTTCTGCTGCCAGAGGTTCTGGGGTTCTTAGGGCAGCATATGTTGAGCTGTGCTTGCTTTAGTGAACTCCTAAATGTCCAAAGTTTAAGTGAGCCTAACATGGAGACTACAGTTCAGACTCCTTGCTAGAGTGCGTCTGTCTCTTCTCCATGGCTCCTTTTACTTCAAGGCCATGATAGGAACATGTCACCAAATTTGTCAGAGTGCGAGATTACTCAGTGAGACACATTGGAAAGCCAAACAAGCTGTCTTTCGGGGTTTCCGTAGTGTAGTGGTTATCACGTTCACCTCACACGCGAAAGGTCCCCGGTCCGAAACCGGGCGGAAACATGGGTCTTTTCCTTCTTTGGTTACAAGGGAATTGATATTCACTCTTTAGACAACTCTGCTTGTCCAGCATTTTCTCTGTTTTACTTGCATCCCTATTGAGAATTAAGTCTCTTGGTTTTGTCTTCTGTAGGTTGTGTGCTAGCCAAACAAAGGACATCAAAGAGCTTGTCAAGAAGAAGATCGGGGCCTTCAGAGGTGGCAAAGGGATTGGAAGTGGGAAGAGTGCAAGAGGAAAAGTTGACTTGAGTCAAGGTGGCTAATGAACGATACAGCAGGAAGCTGAAGTGGAAAGTGCAGCAGAAGAGCATGAGCGAGGTTTGGTGCAGCATGAAGACCATGTGCAGATGAGATCAGCCAACACAAGAGGAGTGGAACTGACTGGGCCACTAACTTGCTCTTCAACTGACTAGATTCTTATGCTAGGGTGTGCTAATGCTAATGTACCTGTGGAGCAAAGTGCTAGAAAGCCAAATGAGGTTCCACTGAGACTTGAACTCAGATCGCTGGATTCAGAGTCCAGAGTGCTAACCATTACACCATGGAACCCTGCCTGAAGCACACAAAAGATCTGTGTCAAACAGGCATAAAAGTGTAGTTCCTGGTAAACCGATGGGGATTTCTACACGGCCAGCCAAATTTTACCTGTCATACCTGCTGCGAATCGCAGCTTGACGTGACCATTGCAGTGCTTCAGAGGTCCTCGTTAGTATAGTGGACAGTATCTCCGCCTGTCACGCGGAAGACCGGGGTTCGATTCCCCGACGGGGAGTGAGCAGTTTCCTTCTCTGTTCTGCCTTTTACCTGCAATGACCACACACACCTTAATCGCACACCAGATCCTAGTCAATCTAATAATCTAGTCCTATAATGGGCTTGAAGAAACATGAATTCCACCTGTGCGCTCACAAGTCGAAAAGGTCTTCTCAGAAAGAGCTCCCATCAGAAGAGATGCTAGTCCAAGAGAACACTGCTTGTGCAGCATTTTCTCTGTTTTACGTGCGTCCCTACTGACAAATAAGTTTCTTGGTCTTGTCTTCTGTAGATTGTGTGCTAGCCAAACAAAGGACATCAAAGAGCTTGTCAACCAGAAGATCAGCTCCCATGACAAGAGATGCAATCTTGAGATCACAATTTGCATTGTCAATACAGCCATAAGTGGGGGAGTGCTTGAAGAATGACACAAATGGGAGTTCCCTCCTTCTCAATAGTCCTACATGATCTGTCATAAAAGTCCACAAATGTAAGAAAGCATTGAAATGCTCCTTTAATTACTACGGGGTACGCAAGCTCAGTTTCCGTAGTGTAGTGGTTATCACGTTCGCCTAACACGCGAAAGGTCCCCGGTCCGAAACCGGGCGGAAGCATGCGTCTTTGCTTATGCGTCCTGATATAAAAGTGTCTGACTGCAGGCACTGCTTGAACTTGTGGGGTTCTACTGCTGTTTGGGACACAGACAAGAGAAAGTACTCAAATCTGGTTCAGGTCTCTGACATCTGTAACCTTTGGATGCTCGTCTTGCTAAAGAGTTGTCTATGGCCCAAATTTCTGCAAACTCCACAGACTTCACACAAATCAACAAATCTCCAGTCGCTATATTTCCTGAAGATGGAGGCACAGACTAAGCTCTTGGAAATGACTGGCTCTAGGTGGCCTGCACAGGACTTGGGCCTATTTTCAGCCAATGCCCAAGGCAATGAAACAAATGGGCGCTTTAGGCAACAGTTCTGCTGCCAGAGGTTCTGGGGTTCTTAGGGCAGCATATGTTGAGCTGTGCTTGCTTTAGTGAACTCCTAAATGTCCAAAGTTTAAGTGAGCCTAACATGGAGACTACAGTTCAGACTCCTTGCTAGAGTGCGTCTGTCTCTTCTCCATGGCTCCTTTTACTTCAAGGCCATGATAGGAACATGTCACCAAATTTGTCAGAGTGCGAGATTACTCAGTGAGACACATTGGAAAGCCAAACAAGCTGTCTTTCGGGGTTTCCGTAGTGTAGTGGTTATCACGTTCGCCTCACACGCGAAAGGTCCCCGGTCCGAAACCGGGCGGAAACATGGGTCTTTTCCTTCTTTGGTTACAAGGGAATTGATATTCACTCTTTAGACAACTCTGCTTGTCCAGCATTTTCTCTGTTTTACTTGCATCCCTATTGAGAATTAAGTCTCTTGGTTTTGTCTTCTGTAGGTTGTGTGCTAGCCAAACAAAGGACATCAAAGAGCTTGTCAAGAAGAAGATCGGGGCCTTCAGAGGTGGCAAAGGGATTGGAAGTGGGAAGAGTGCAAGAGGAAAAGTTGACTTGAGTCAAGGTGGCTAATGAACGATACAGCAGGAAGCTGAAGTGGAAAGTGCAGCAGAAGAGCATGAGCGAGGTTTGGTGCAGCATGAAGACCATGTGCAGATGAGATCAGCCAACACAAGAGGAGTGGAACTGACTGGGCCACTAACTTGCTTTTCAACTGACTAGATTCTTATGCTAGGGTGTGCTAATGCTAATGTACCTGTGGAGCAAAGTGCTAGAAAGCCAAATGAGGTTCCACTGAGACTTGAACTCAGATCGCTGGATTCAGAGTCCAGAGTGCTAACCATTACACCATGGAACCCTGCCTGAAGCGCACAAAAGATCTGTGTCAAACAGGCATAAAAGTGTAGTTCCTGGTAAACCGATGGGGATTTCTACACGGCCAGCCAAATTTTACCTGTCATACCTGCTGCGAATCGCAGCTTGACGTGACCATTGCAGTGCTTCAGAGGTCCTCGTTAGTATAGTGGACAGTATCTCCGCCTGTCACGCGGAAGACCGGGGTTCGATTCCCCGACGGGGAGTGAGCAGTTTCCTTCTCTGTTCTGCCTTTTACCTGCAATGACCACACACACCTTAATCGCACACCAGATCCTAGTCAATCTAATAATCTAGTCCTATAATGGGCTTGAAGAAACATGAATTCCACCTGTGCGCTCACAAGTCGAAAAGGTCTTCTCAGAAAGAGCTCCCATCAGAAGAGATGCTAGTCCAAGAGAACACTGCTTGTGCAGCATTTTCTCTGTTTTACGTGCGTCCCTACTGACAAATAAGTTTCTTGGTCTTGTCTTCTGTAGATTGTGTGCTAGCCAAACAAAGGACATCAAAGAGCTTGTCAACCAGAAGATCAGCTCCCATGACAAGAGATGCAATCTTGAGATCACAATTTGCATTGTCAATACAGCCATAAGTGGGGGAGTGCTTGAAGAATGACACAAATGGGAGTTCCCTCCTTCTCAATAGTCCTACATGATCTGTCATAAAAGTCCACAAATGTAAGAAAGCATTGAAATGCTCCTTTAATTACTACGGGGTACGCAAGCTCAGTTTCCGTAGTGTAGTGGTTATCACGTTCGCCTAACACGCGAAAGGTCCCCGGTCCGAAACCGGGCGGAAGCATGCGTCTTTGCTTATGCGTCCTGATATAAAAGTGTCTGACTGCAGGCACTGCTTGAACTTGTGGGGTTCTACTGCTGTTTGGGACACAGACAAGAGAAAGTACTCAAATCTGGTTCAGGTCTCTGACATCTGTAACCTTTGGATGCTCGTCTTGCTAAAGAGTTGTCTATGGCCCAAATTTCTGCAAACTCCACAGACTTCACACAAATCAACAAATCTCCAGTCGCTATATTTCCTGAAGATGGAGGCACAGACTAAGCTCTTGGAAATGACTGGCTCTAGGTGGCCTGCACAGGACTTGGGCCTATTTTCAGCCAATGCCCAAGGCAATGAAACAAATGGGCGCTTTAGGCAACAGTTCTGCTGCCAGAGGTTCTGGGGTTCTTAGGGCAGCATATGTTGAGCTGTGCTTGCTTTAGTGAACTCCTAAATGTCCAAAGTTTAAGTGAGCCTAACATGGAGACTACAGTTCAGACTCCTTGCTAGAGTGCGTCTGTCTCTTCTCCATGGCTCCTTTTACTTCAAGGCCATGATAGGAACATGTCACCAAATTTGTCAGAGTGCGAGATTACTCAGTGAGACACATTGGAAAGCCAAACAAGCTGTCTTTCGGGGTTTCCGTAGTGTAGTGGTTATCACGTTCGCCTCACACGCGAAAGGTCCCCGGTCCGAAACCGGGCGGAAACATGGGTCTTTTCCTTCTTTGGTTACAAGGGAATTGATATTCACTCTTTAGACAACTCTGCTTGTCCAGCATTTTCTCTGTTTTACTTGCATCCCTATTGAGAATTAAGTCTCTTGGTTTTGTCTTCTGTAGGTTGTGTGCTAGCCAAACAAAGGACATCAAAGAGCTTGTCAAGAAGAAGATCGGGGCCTTCAGAGGTGGCAAAGGGATTGGAAGTGGGAAGAGTGCAAGAGGAAAAGTTGACTTGAGTCAAGGTGGCTAATGAACGATACAGCAGGAAGCTGAAGTGGAAAGTGCAGCAGAAGAGCATGAGCGAGGTTTGGTGCAGCATGAAGACCATGTGCAGATGAGATCAGCCAACACAAGAGGAGTGGAACTGACTGGGCCACTAACTTACTCTTCAACTGACTAGATTCTTATGCTAGGGTGTGCTAATGCTAATGTACCTGTGGAGCAAAGTGCTAGAAAGCCAAATGAGGTTCCACTGAGACTTGAACTCAGATCGCTGGATTCAGAGTCCAGAGTGCTAACCATTACACCATGGAACCCTGCCTGAAGCGCACAAAAGATCTGTGTCAAACAGGCATAAAAGTGTAGTTCCTGGTAAACCGATGGGGATTTCTACACGGCCAGCCAAATTTTACCTGTCATACCTGCTGCGAATCGCAGCTTGACGTGACCATTGCAGTGCTTCAGAGGTCCTCGTTAGTATAGTGGACAGTATCTCCGCCTGTCACGCGGAAGACCGGGGTTCGATTCCCCGACGGGGAGTGAGCAGTTTCCTTCTCTGTTCTGCCTTTTACCTGCAATGACCACACACACCTTAATCGCACACCAGATCCTAGTCAATCTAATAATCTAGTCCTATAATGGGCTTGAAGAAACATGAATTCCACCTGTGCGCTCACAAGTCGAAAAGGTCTTCTCAGAAAGAGCTCCCATCAGAAGAGATGCTAGTCCAAGAGAACACTGCTTGTGCAGCATTTTCTCTGTTTTACGTGCGTCCCTACTGACAAATAAGTTTCTTGGTCTTGTCTTCTGTAGATTGTGTGCTAGCCAAACAAAGGACATCAAAGAGCTTGTCAACCAGAAGATCAGCTCCCATGACAAGAGATGCAATCTTGAGATCACAATTTGCATTGTCAATACAGCCATAAGTGGGGGAGTGCTTGAAGAATGACACAAATGGGAGTTCCCTCCTTCTCAATAGTCCTACATGATCTGTCATAAAAGTCCACAAATGTAAGAAAGCATTGAAATGCTCCTTTAATTACTACGGGGTACGCAAGCTCAGTTTCCGTAGTGTAGTGGTTATCACGTTCGCCTAACACGCGAAAGGTCCCCGGTCCGAAACCGGGCGGAAGCATGCGTCTTTGCTTATGCGTCCTGATATAAAAGTGTCTGACTGCAGGCACTGCTTGAACTTGTGGGGTTCTACTGCTGTTTGGGACACAGACAAGAGAAAGTACTCAAATCTGGTTCAGGTCTCTGACATCTGTAACCTTTGGATGCTCGTCTTGCTAAAGAGTTGTCTATGGCCCAAATTTCTGCAAACTCCACAGACTTCACACAAATCAACAAATCTCCAGTCGCTATATTTCCTGAAGATGGAGGCACAGACTAAGCTCTTGGAAATGACTGGCTCTAGGTGGCCTGCACAGGACTTGGGCCTATTTTCAGCCAATGCCCAAGGCAATGAAACAAATGGGCGCTTTAGGCAACAGTTCTGCTGCCAGAGGTTCTGGGGTTCTTAGGGCAGCATATGTTGAGCTGTGCTTGCTTTAGTGAACTCCTAAATGTCCAAAGTTTAAGTGAGCCTAACATGGAGACTACAGTTCAGACTCCTTGCTAGAGTGCGTCTGTCTCTTCTCCATGGCTCCTTTTACTTCAAGGCCATGATAGGAACATGTCACCAAATTTGTCAGAGTGCGAGATTACTCAGTGAGACACATTGGAAAGCCAAACAAGCTGTCTTTCGGGGTTTCCGTAGTGTAGTGGTTATCACGTTCGCCTCACACGCGAAAGGTCCCCGGTCCGAAACCGGGCGGAAACATGGGTCTTTTCCTTCTTTGGTTACAAGGGAATTGATATTCACTCTTTAGACAACTCTGCTTGTCCAGCATTTTCTCTGTTTTACTTGCATCCCTATTGAGAATTAAGTCTCTTGGTTTTGTCTTCTGTAGGTTGTGTGCTAGCCAAACAAAGGACATCAAAGAGCTTGTCAAGAAGAAGATCGGGGCCTTCAGAGGTGGCAAAGGGATTGGAAGTGGGAAGAGTGCAAGAGGAAAAGTTGACTTGAGTCAAGGTGGCTAATGAACGATACAGCAGGAAGCTGAAGTGGAAAGTGCAGCAGAAGAGCATGAGCGAGGTTTGGTGCAGCATGAAGACCATGTGCAGATGAGATCAGCCAACACAAGAGGAGTGGAACTGACTGGGCCACTAACTTACTCTTCAACTGACTAGATTCTTATGCTAGGGTGTGCTAATGCTAATGTACCTGTGGAGCAAAGTGCTAGAAAGCCAAATGAGGTTCCACTGAGACTTGAACTCAGATCGCTGGATTCAGAGTCCAGAGTGCTAACCATTACACCATGGAACCCTGCCTGAAGCGCACAAAAGATCTGTGTCAAACAGGCATAAAAGTGTAGTTCCTGGTAAACCGATGGGGATTTCTACACGGCCAGCCAAATTTTACCTGTCATACCTGCTGCGAATCGCAGCTTGACGTGACCATTGCAGTGCTTCAGAGGTCCTCGTTAGTATAGTGGACAGTATCTCCGCCTGTCACGCGGAAGACCGGGGTTCGATTCCCCGACGGGGAGTGAGCAGTTTCCTTCTCTGTTCTGCCTTTTACCTGCAATGACCACACACACCTTAATCGCACACCAGATCCTAGTCAATCTAATAATCTAGTCCTATAATGGGCTTGAAGAAACATGAATTCCACCTGTGCGCTCACAAGTCGAAAAGGTCTTCTCAGAAAGAGCTCCCATCAGAAGAGATGCTAGTCCAAGAGAACACTGCTTGTGCAGCATTTTCTCTGTTTTACGTGCGTCCCTACTGACAAATAAGTTTCTTGGTCTTGTCTTCTGTAGATTGTGTGCTAGCCAAACAAAGGACATCAAAGAGCTTGTCAACCAGAAGATCAGCTCCCATGACAAGAGATGCAATCTTGAGATCACAATTTGCATTGTCAATACAGCCATAAGTGGGGGAGTGCTTGAAGAATGACACAAATGGGAGTTCCCTCCTTCTCAATAGTCCTACATGATCTGTCATAAAAGTCCACAAATGTAAGAAAGCATTGAAATGCTCCTTTAATTACTACGGGGTACGCAAGCTCAGTTTCCGTAGTGTAGTGGTTATCACGTTCGCCTAACACGCGAAAGGTCCCCGGTCCGAAACCGGGCGGAAGCATGCGTCTTTGCTTATGCGTCCTGATATAAAAGTGTCTGACTGCAGGCACTGCTTGAACTTGTGGGGTTCTACTGCTGTTTGGGACACAGACAAGAGAAAGTACTCAAATCTGGTTCAGGTCTCTGACATCTGTAACCTTTGGATGCTCGTCTTGCTAAAGAGTTGTCTATGGCCCAAATTTCTGCAGACTTCACACAAATCAACAAATCTCCAGTCGCTATATTTCCTGAAGATGGAGGCACAGACTAAGCTCTTGGAAATGACTGGCTCTAGGTGGCCTGCACAGGACTTGGGCCTATTTTCAGCCAATGCCCAAGGCAATGAAACAAATGGGCGCTTTAGGCAACAGTTCTGCTGCCAGAGGTTCTGGGGTTCTTAGGGCAGCATATGTTGAGCTGTGCTTGCTTTAGTGAACTCCTAAATGTCCAAAGTTTAAGTGAGCCTAACATGGAGACTACAGTTCAGACTCCTTGCTAGAGTGCGTCTGTCTCTTCTCCATGGCTCCTTTTACTTCAAGGCCATGATAGGAACATGTCACCAAATTTGTCAGAGTGCGAGATTACTCAGTGAGACACATTGGAAAGCCAAACAAGCTGTCTTTCGGGGTTTCCGTAGTGTAGTGGTTATCACGTTCGCCTCACACGCGAAAGGTCCCTGGTCCGAAACCGGGCGGAAACATGGGTCTTTTCCTTCTTTGGTTACAAGGGAATTGATATTCACTCTTTAGACAACTCTGCTTGTCCAGCATTTTCTCTGTTTTACTTGCATCCCTATTGAGAATTAAGTCTCTTGGTTTTGTCTTCTGTAGGTTGTGTGCTAGCCAAACAAAGGACATCAAAGAGCTTGTCAAGAAGAAGATCGGGGCCTTCAGAGGTGGCAAAGGGATTGGAAGTGGGAAGAGTGCAAGAGGAAAAGTTGACTTGAGTCAAGGTGGCTAATGAACGATACAGCAGGAAGCTGAAGTGGAAAGTGCAGCAGAAGAGCATGAGCGAGGTTTGGTGCAGCATGAAGACCATGTGCAGATGAGATCAGCCAACACAAGAGGAGTGGAACTGACTGGGCCACTAACTTGCTCTTCAACTGACTAGATTCTTATGCTAGCGTGTGCTAATGCTAATGTACCTGTGGAGCAAAGTGCTAGAAAGCCAAATGAGGTTCCACTGAGACTTGAACTCAGATCGCTGGATTCAGAGTCCAGAGTGCTAACCATTACACCATGGAACCCTGCCTGAAGCACACAAAAGATCTGTGTCAAACAGGCATAAAAGTGTAGTTCCTGGTAAACCGATGGGGATTTCTACACGGCCAGCCAAATTTTACCTGTCATACCTGCTGCGAATCGCAGCTTGACGTGACCATTGCAGTGCTTCAGAGGTCCTCGTTAGTATAGTGGACAGTATCTCCGCCTGTCACGCGGAAGACCGGGGTTCGATTCCCCGACGGGGAGTGAGCAGTTTCCTTCTCTGTTCTGCCTTTTACCTGCAATGACCACACACACCTTAATCGCACACCAGATCCTAGTCAATCTAATAATCTAGTCCTATAATGGGCTTGAAGAAACATGAATTCCACCTGTGCGCTCACAAGTCGAAAAGGTCTTCTCAGAAAGAGCTCCCATCAGAAGAGATGCTAGTCCAAGAGAACACTGCTTGTGCAGCATTTTCTCTGTTTTACGTGCGTCCCTACTGACAAATAAGTTTCTTGGTCTTGTCTTCTGTAGATTGTGTGCTAGCCAAACAAAGGACATCAAAGAGCTTGTCAACCAGAAGATCAGCTCCCATGACAAGAGATGCAATCTTGAGATCACAATTTGCATTGTCAATACAGCCATAAGTGGGGGAGTGCTTGAAGAATGACACAAATGGGAGTTCCCTCCTTCTCAATAGTCCTACATGATCTGTCATAAAAGTCCACAAATGTAAGAAAGCATTGAAATGCTCCTTTAATTACTACGGGGTACGCAAGCTCAGTTTCCGTAGTGTAGTGGTTATCACGTTCTCCTTACACGCGAAAGGTCCCCGGTCCGAAACCGGGCGGAAGCATGCGTCTTTGCTTATGCGTCCTGATATAAAAGTGTCTGACTGCAGGCACTGCTTGAACTTGTGGGGTTCTACTGCTGTTTGGGACACAGACAAGAGAAAGTACTCAAATCTGGTTCAGGTCTCACACATCTGTAACCTTTGGATGCTCGTCTTGCTAAAGAGTTGTCTATGGCCCAAATTTCTGCAAACTCCACAGACTTCACACAAATCAACAAATCTCCAGTCGCTATATTTCCTGAAGATGGAGGCACAGACTAAGCTCTTGGAAATGACTGGCTCTAGGTGGCCTGCAAAGGACTTGGGCCTATTTTCAGCCAATGCCCAAGGCAATGAAACAAATGGGCGCTTTAGGCAACAGTTCTGCTGCCAGAGGTTCTGGGGTTCTTAGGGCAGCATATGTTGAGCTGTGCTTGCTTTAGTGAACTCCTAAATGTCCAAAGTTTAAGTGAGCCTAACATGGAGACTACAGTTCAGACTCCTTGCTAGAGTGCGTCTGTCTCTTCTCCATGGCTCCTTTTACTTCAAGGCCATGATAGGAAGATGTCACCAAATTTGTCAGAGTGCGAGATTACTCAGTGAGACACATTGGAAAGCCAAACAAGCTGTCTTTCGGGGTTTCCGTAGTGTAGTGGTTATCACGTTCGCCTCACACGCGAAAGGTCCCCGGTCCGAAACCGGGCGGAAACATGGGTCTTTTCCTTCTTTGGTTACAAGGGAATTGATATTCACTCTTTAGACAACTCTGCTTGTCCAGCATTTTCTCTGTTTTACTTGCATCCCTATTGAGAATTAAGTCTCTTGGTTTTGTCTTCTGTAGGTTGTGTGCTAGCCAAACAAAGGACATCAAAGAGCTTGTCAAGAAGAAGATCGGGGCCTTCAGAGGTGGCAAAGGGATTGGAAGTGGGAAGAGTGCAAGAGGAAAAGTTGACTTGAGTCAAGGTGGCTAATGAACGATACAGCAGGAAGCTGAAGTGGAAAGTGCAGCAGAAGAGCATGAGCGAGGTTTGGTGCAGCATGAAGACCATGTGCAGATGAGATCAGCCAACACAAGAGGAGTGGAACTGACTGGGCCACTAACTTGCTCTTCAACTGACTAGATTCTTATGCTAGGGTGTGCTAATGCTAATGTACCTGTGGAGCAAAGTGCTAGAAAGCCAAATGAGGTTCCACTGAGACTTGAACTCAGATCGCTGGATTCAGAGTCCAGAGTGCTAACCATTACACCATGGAACCCTGCCTGAAGCACACAAAAGATCTGTGTCAAACAGGCATAAAAGTGTAGTTCCTGGTAAACCGATGGGGATTTCTACACGGCCAGCCAAATTTTACCTGTCATACCTGCTGCGAATCGCAGCTTGACGTGACCATTGCAGTGCTTCAGAGGTCCTCGTTAGTATAGTGGACAGTATCTCCGCCTGTCACGCGGAAGACCGGGGTTCGATTCCCCGACGGGGAGTGAGCAGTTTCCTTCTCTGTTCTGCCTTTTACCTGCAATGACCACACACACCTTAATCGCACACCAGATCCTAGTCAATCTAATAATCTAGTCCTATAATGGGCTTGAAGAAACATGAATTCCACCTGTGCGCTCACAAGTCGAAAAGGTCTTCTCAGAAAGAGCTCCCATCAGAAGAGATGCTAGTCCAAGAGAACACTGCTTGTGCAGCATTTTCTCTGTTTTACGTGCGTCCCTACTGACAAATAAGTTTCTTGGTCTTGTCTTCTGTAGATTGTGTGCTAGCCAAACAAAGGACATCAAAGAGCTTGTCAACCAGAAGATCAGCTCCCATGACAAGAGATGCAATCTTGAGATCACAATTTGCATTGTCAATACAGCCATAAGTGGGGGAGTGCTTGAAGAATGACACAAATGGGAGTTCCCTCCTTCTCAATAGTCCTACATGATCTGTCATAAAAGTCCACAAATGTAAGAAAGCATTGAAATGCTCCTTTAATTACTACGGGGTACGCAAGCTCAGTTTCCGTAGTGTAGTGGTTATCACGTTCGCCTAACACGCGAAAGGTCCCCGGTCCGAAACCGGGCGGAAGCATGCGTCTTTGCTTATGCGTCCTGATATAAAAGTGTCTGACTGCAGGCACTGCTTGAACTTGTGGGGTTCTACTGCTGTTTGGGACACAGACAAGAGAAAGTACTCAAATCTGGTTCAGGTCTCTGACATCTGTAACCTTTGGATGCTCGTCTTGCTAAAGAGTTGTCTATGGCCCAAATTTCTGCAAACTCCACAGACTTCACACAAATCAACAAATCTCCAGTCGCTATATTTCCTGAAGATGGAGGCACAGACTAAGCTCTTGGAAATGACTGGCTCTAGGTGGCCTGCACAGGACTTGGGCCTATTTTCAGCCAATGCCCAAGGCAATGAAACAAATGGGCGCTTTAGGCAACAGTTCTGCTGCCAGAGGTTCTGGGGTTCTTAGGGCAGCATATGTTGAGCTGTGCTTGCTTTAGTGAACTCCTAAATGTCCAAAGTTTAAGTGAGCCTAACATGGAGACTACAGTTCAGACTCCTTGCTAGAGTGCGTCTGTCTCTTCTCCATGGCTCCTTTTACTTCAAGGCCATGATAGGAACATGTCACCAAATTTGTCAGAGTGCGAGATTACTCAGTGAGACACATTGGAAAGCCAAACAAGCTGTCTTTCGGGGTTTCCGTAGTGTAGTGGTTATCACGTTCGCCTCACACGCGAAAGGTCCCCGGTCCGAAACCGGGCGGAAACATGGGTCTTTTCCTTCTTTGGTTACAAGGGAATTGATATTCACTCTTTAGACAACTCTGCTTGTCCAGCATTTTCTCTGTTTTACTTGCATCCCTATTGAGAATTAAGTCTCTTGGTTTTGTCTTCTGTAGGTTGTGTGCTAGCCAAACAAAGGACATCAAAGAGCTTGTCAAGAAGAAGATCGGGGCCTTCAGAGGTGGCAAAGGGATTGGAAGTGGGAAGAGTGCAAGAGGAAAAGTTGACTTGAGTCAAGGTGGCTAATGAACGATACAGCAGGAAGCTGAAGTGGAAAGTGCAGCAGAAGAGCATGAGCGAGGTTTGGTGCAGCATGAAGACCATGTGCAGATGAGATCAGCCAACACAAGAGGAGTGGAACTGACTGGGCCACTAACTTGCTCTTCAACTGACTAGATTCTTATGCTAGGGTGTGCTAATGCTAATGTACCTGTGGAGCAAAGTGCTAGAAAGCCAAATGAGGTTCCACTGAGACTTGAACTCAGATCGCTGGATTCAGAGTCCAGAGTGCTAACCATTACACCATGGAACCCTGCCTGAAGCACACAAAAGATCTGTGTCAAACAGGCATAAAAGTGTAGTTCCTGGTAAACCGATGGGGATTTCTACACGGCCAGCCAAATTTTACCTGTCATACCTGCTGCGAATCGCAGCTTGACGTGACCATTGCAGTGCTTCAGAGGTCCTCGTTAGTATAGTGGACAGTATCTCCGCCTGTCACGCGGAAGACCGGGGTTCGATTCCCCGACGGGGAGTGAGCAGTTTCCTTCTCTGTTCTGCCTTTTACCTGCAATGACCACGCACACCAGATCCTAGTCAATCTAATAATCTAGTCCTATAATGGGCTTGAAGAAACATGAATTCCACCTGTGCGCTCACAAGTCGAAAAGGTCTTCTCAGAAAGAGCTCCCATCAGAAGAGATGCTAGTCCAAGAGAACACTGCTTGTGCAGCATTTTCTCTGTTTTACGTGCGTCCCTACTGACAAATAAGTTTCTTGGTCTTGTCTTCTGTAGATTGTGTGCTAGCCAAACAAAGGACATCAAAGAGCTTGTCAACCAGAAGATCAGCTCCCATGACAAGAGATGCAATCTTGAGATCACAATTTGCATTGTCAATACAGCCATAAGTGGGGGAGTGCTTGAAGAATGACACAAATGGGAGTTCCCTCCTTCTCAATAGTCCTACATGATCTGTCATAAAAGTCCACAAATGTAAGAAAGCATTGAAATGCTCCTTTAATTACTACGGGGTACGCAAGCTCAGTTTCCGTAGTGTAGTGGTTATCACGTTCTCCTTACACGCGAAAGGTCCCCGGTCCGAAACCGGGCGGAAGCATGCGTCTTTGCTTATGCGTCCTGATATAAAAGTGTCTGACTGCAGGCACTGCTTGAACTTGTGGGGTTCTACTGCTGTTTGGGACACAGACAAGAGAAAGTACTCAAATCTGGTTCAGGTCTCTGACATCTGTAACCTTTGGATGCTCGTCTTGCTAAAGAGTTGTCTATGGCCCAAATTTCTGCAAACTCCACAGACTTCACACAAATCAACAAATCTCCAGTCGCTATATTTCCTGAAGATGGAGGCACAGACTAAGCTCTTGGAAATGACTGGCTCTAGGTGGCCTGCAAAGGACTTGGGCCTATTTTCAGCCAATGCCCAAGGCAATGAAACAAATGGGCGCTTTAGGCAACAGTTCTGCTGCCAGAGGTTCTGGGGTTCTTAGGGCAGCATATGTTGAGCTGTGCTTGCTTTAGTGAACTCCTAAATGTCCAAAGTTTAAGTGAGCCTAACATGGAGACTACAGTTCAGACTCCTTGCTAGAGTGCGTCTGTCTCTTCTCCATGGCTCCTTTTACTTCAAGGCCATGATAGGAAGATGTCACCAAATTTGTCAGAGTGCGAGATTACTCAGTGAGACACATTGGAAAGCCAAACAAGCTGTCTTTCGGGGTTTCCGTAGTGTAGTGGTTATCACGTTCGCCTCACACGCGAAAGGTCCCCGGTCCGAAACCGGGCGGAAACATGGGTCTTTTCCTTCTTTGGTTACAAGGGAATTGATATTCACTCTTTAGACAACTCTGCTTGTCCAGCATTTTCTCTGTTTTACTTGCATCCCTATTGAGAATTAAGTCTCTTGGTTTTGTCTTCTGTAGGTTGTGTGCTAGCCAAACAAAGGACATCAAAGAGCTTGTCAAGAAGAAGATCGGGGCCTTCAGAGGTGGCAAAGGGATTGGAAGTGGGAAGAGTGCAAGAGGAAAAGTTGACTTGAGTCAAGGTGGCTAATGAACGATACAGCAGGAAGCTGAAGTGGAAAGTGCAGCAGAAGAGCATGAGCGAGGTTTGGTGCAGCATGAAGACCATGTGCAGATGAGATCAGCCAACACAAGAGGAGTGGAACTGACTGGGCCACTAACTTGCTCTTCAACTGACTAGATTCTTATGCTAGGGTGTGCTAATGCTAATGTACCTGTGGAGCAAAGTGCTAGAAAGCCAAATGAGGTTCCACTGAGACTTGAACTCAGATCGCTGGATTCAGAGTCCAGAGTGCTAACCATTACACCATGGAACCCTGCCTGAAGCACACAAAAGATCTGTGTCAAACAGGCATAAAAGTGTAGTTCCTGGTAAACCGATGGGGATTTCTACACGGCCAGCCAAATTTTACCTGTCATACCTGCTGCGAATCGCAGCTTGACGTGACCATTGCAGTGCTTCAGAGGTCCTCGTTAGTATAGTGGGCAGTATCTCCGCCTGTCACGCGGAAGACCGGGGTTCGATTCCCCGACGGGGAGTGAGCAGTTTCCTTCTCTGTTCTGCCTTTTACCTGCAATGACCACACACACCTTAATCGCACACCAGATCCTAGTCAATCTAATAATCTAGTCCTATAATGGGCTTGAAGAAACATGAATTCCACCTGTGCGCTCACAAGTCGAAAAGGTCTTCTCAGAAAGAGCTCCCATCAGAAGAGATGCTAGTCCAAGAGAACACTGCTTGTGCAGCATTTTCTCTGTTTTACGTGCGTCCCTACTGACAAATAAGTTTCTTGGTCTTGTCTTCTGTAGATTGTGTGCTAGCCAAACAAAGGACATCAAAGAGCTTGTCAACCAGAAGATCAGCTCCCATGACAAGAGATGCAATCTTGAGATCACAATTTGCATTGTCAATACAGCCATAAGTGGGGGAGTGCTTGAAGAATGACACAAATGGGAGTTCCCTCCTTCTCAATAGTCCTACATGATCTGTCATAAAAGTCCACAAATGTAAGAAAGCATTGAAATGCTCCTTTAATTACTACGGGGTACGCAAGCTCAGTTTCCGTAGTGTAGTGGTTATCACGTTCGCCTAACACGCGAAAGGTCCCCGGTCCGAAACCGGGCGGAAGCATGCGTCTTTGCTTATGCGTCCTGATATAAAAGTGTCTGACTGCAGGCACTGCTTGAACTTGTGGGGTTCTACTGCTGTTTGGGACACAGACAAGAGAAAGTACTCAAATCTGGTTCAGGTCTCTGACATCTGTAACCTTTGGATGCTCGTCTTGCTAAAGAGTTGTCTATGGCCCAAATTTCTGCAAACTCCACAGACTTCACACAAATCAACAAATCTCCAGTCGCTATATTTCCTGAAGATGGAGGCACAGACTAAGCTCTTGGAAATGACTGGCTCTAGGTGGCCTGCACAGGACTTGGGCCTATTTTCAGCCAATGCCCAAGGCAATGAAACAAATGGGCGCTTTAGGCAACAGTTCTGCTGCCAGAGGTTCTGGGGTTCTTAGGGCAGCATATGTTGAGCTGTGCTTGCTTTAGTGAACTCCTAAATGTCCAAAGTTTAAGTGAGCCTAACATGGAGACTACAGTTCAGACTCCTTGCTAGAGTGCGTCTGTCTCTTCTCCATGGCTCCTTTTACTTCAAGGCCATGATAGGAAGATGTCACCAAATTTGTCAGAGTGCGAGATTACTCAGTGAGACACATTGGAAAGCCAAACAAGCTGTCTTTCGGGGTTTCCGTAGTGTAGTGGTTATCACGTTCGCCTCACACGCGAAAGGTCCCCGGTCCGAAACCGGGCGGAAACATGGGTCTTTTCCTTCTTTGGTTACAAGGGAATTGATATTCACTCTTTAGACAACTCTGCTTGTCCAGCATTTTCTCTGTTTTACTTGCATCCCTATTGAGAATTAAGTCTCTTGGTTTTGTCTTCTGTAGGTTGTGTGCTAGCCAAACAAAGGACATCAAAGAGCTTGTCAAGAAGAAGATCGGGGCCTTCAGAGGTGGCAAAGGGATTGGAAGTGGGAAGAGTGCAAGAGGAAAAGTTGACTTGAGTCAAGGTGGCTAATGAACGATACAGCAGGAAGCTGAAGTGGAAAGTGCAGCAGAAGAGCATGAGCGAGGTTTGGTGCAGCATGAAGACCATGTGCAGATGAGATCAGCCAACACAAGAGGAGTGGAACTGACTGGGCCACTAACTTGCTCTTCAACTGACTAGATTCTTATGCTAGGGTGTGCTAATGCTAATGTACCTGTGGAGCAAAGTGCTAGAAAGCCAAATGAGGTTCCACTGAGACTTGAACTCAGATCGCTGGATTCAGAGTCCAGAGTGCTAACCATTACACCATGGAACCCTGCCTGAAGCGCACAAAAGATCTGTGTCAAACAGGCATAAAAGTGTAGTTCCTGGTAAACCGATGGGGATTTCTACACGGCCAGCCAAATTTTACCTGTCATACCTGCTGCGAATCGCAGCTTGACGTGACCATTGCAGTGCTTCAGAGGTCCTCGTTAGTATAGTGGACAGTATCTCCGCCTGTCACGCGGAAGACCGGGGTTCGATTCCCCGACGGGGAGTGAGCAGTTTCCTTCTCTGTTCTGCCTTTTACCTGCAATGACCACACACACCTTAATCGCACACCAGATCCTAGTCAATCTAATAATCTAGTCCTATAATGGGCTTGAAGAAACATGAATTCCACCTGTGCGCTCACAAGTCGAAAAGGTCTTCTCAGAAAGAGCTCCCATCAGAAGAGATGCTAGTCCAAGAGAACACTGCTTGTGCAGCATTTTCTCTGTTTTACGTGCGTCCCTACTGACAAATAAGTTTCTTGGTCTTGTCTTCTGTAGATTGTGTGCTAGCCAAACAAAGGACATCAAAGAGCTTGTCAACCAGAAGATCAGCTCCCATGACAAGAGATGCAATCTTGAGATCACAATTTGCATTGTCAATACAGCCATAAGTGGGGGAGTGCTTGAAGAATGACACAAATGGGAGTTCCCTCCTTCTCAATAGTCCTACATGATCTGTCATAAAAGTCCACAAATGTAAGAAAGCATTGAAATGCTCCTTTAATTACTACGGGGTACGCAAGCTCAGTTTCCGTAGTGTAGTGGTTATCACGTTCGCCTAACACGCGAAAGGTCCCCGGTCCGAAACCGGGCGGAAGCATGCGTCTTTGCTTATGCGTCCTGATATAAAAGTGTCTGACTGCAGGCACTGCTTGAACTTGTGGGGTTCTACTGCTGTTTGGGACACAGACAAGAGAAAGTACTCAAATCTGGTTCAGGTCTCTGACATCTGTAACCTTTGGATGCTCGTCTTGCTAAAGAGTTGTCTATGGCCCAAATTTCTGCAAACTCCACAGACTTCACACAAATCAACAAATCTCCAGTCGCTATATTTCCTGAAGATGGAGGCACAGACTAAGCTCTTGGAAATGACTGGCTCTAGGTGGCCTGCACAGGACTTGGGCCTATTTTCAGCCAATGCCCAAGGCAATGAAACAAATGGGCGCTTTAGGCAACAGTTCTGCTGCCAGAGGTTCTGGGGTTCTTAGGGCAGCATATGTTGAGCTGTGCTTGCTTTAGTGAACTCCTAAATGTCCAAAGTTTAAGTGAGCCTAACATGGAGACTACAGTTCAGACTCCTTGCTAGAGTGCGTCTGTCTCTTCTCCATGGCTCCTTTTACTTCAAGGCCATGATAGGAACATGTCACCAAATTTGTCAGAGTGCGAGATTACTCAGTGAGACACATTGGAAAGCCAAACAAGCTGTCTTTCGGGGTTTCCGTAGTGTAGTGGTTATCACGTTCGCCTCACACGCGAAAGGTCCCCGGTCCGAAACCGGGCGGAAACATGGGTCTTTTCCTTCTTTGGTTACAAGGGAATTGATATTCACTCTTTAGACAACTCTGCTTGTCCAGCATTTTCTCTGTTTTACTTGCATCCCTATTGAGAATTAAGTCTCTTGGTTTTGTCTTCTGTAGGTTGTGTGCTAGCCAAACAAAGGACATCAAAGAGCTTGTCAAGAAGAAGATCGGGGCCTTCAGAGGTGGCAAAGGGATTGGAAGTGGGAAGAGTGCAAGAGGAAAAGTTGACTTGAGTCAAGGTGGCTAATGAACGATACAGCAGGAAGCTGAAGTGGAAAGTGCAGCAGAAGAGCATGAGCGAGGTTTGGTGCAGCATGAAGACCATGTGCAGATGAGATCAGCCAACACAAGAGGAGTGGAACTGACTGGGCCACTAACTTGCTTTTCAACTGACTAGATTCTTATGCTAGGGTGTGCTAATGCTAATGTACCTGTGGAGCAAAGTGCTAGAAAGCCAAATGAGGTTCCACTGAGACTTGAACTCAGATCGCTGGATTCAGAGTCCAGAGTGCTAACCATTTCACCATGGAACCCTGCCTGAAGCGCACAAAAGATCTGTGTCAAACAGGCATAAAAGTGTAGTTCCTGGTAAACCGATGGGGATTTCTACACGGCCAGCCAAATTTTACCTGTCATACCTGCTGCGAATCGCAGCTTGACGTGACCATTGCAGTGCTTCAGAGGTCCTCGTTAGTATAGTGGACAGAATCTCCGCCTGTCACGCGGAAGACCGGGGTTCGATTCCCCGACGGGGAGTGAGCAGTTTCCTTCTCTGTTCTGCCTTTTACCTGCAATGACCACACACACCTTAATCGCACACCAGATCCTAGTCAATCTAATAATCTAGTCCTATAATGGGCTTGAAGAAACATGAATTCCACCTGTGCGCTCACAAGTCGAAAAGGTCTTCTCAGAAAGAGCTCCCATCAGAAGAGATGCTAGTCCAAGAGAACACTGCTTGTGCAGCATTTTCTCTGTTTTACGTGCGTCCCTACTGACAAATAAGTTTCTTGGTCTTGTCTTCTGTAGATTGTGTGCTAGCCAAACAAAGGACATCAAAGAGCTTGTCAACCAGAAGATCAGCTCCCATGACAAGAGATGCAATCTTGAGATCACAATTTGCATTGTCAATACAGCCATAAGTGGGGGAGTGCTTGAAGAATGACACAAATGGGAGTTCCCTCCTTCTCAATAGTCCTACATGATCTGTCATAAAAGTCCACAAATGTAAGAAAGCATTGAAATGCTCCTTTAATTACTACGGGGTACGCAAGCTCAGTTTCCGTAGTGTAGTGGTTATCACGTTCGCCTAACACGCGAAAGGTCCCCGGTCCGAAACCGGGTGGAAGCATGCGTCTTTGCTTATGCGTCCTGATATAAAAGTGTCTGACTGCAGGCACTGCTTGAACTTGTGGGGTTCTACTGCTGTTTGGGACACAGACAAGAGAAAGTACTCAAATCTGGTTCAGGTCTCTGACATCTGTAACCTTTGGATGCTCGTCTTGCTAAAGAGTTGTCTATGGCCCAAATTTCTGCAAACTCCACAGACTTCACACAAATCAACAAATCTCCAGTCGCTATATTTCCTGAAGATGGAGGCACAGACTAAGCTCTTGGAAATGACTGGCTCTAGGTGGCCTGCACAGGACTTGGGCCTATTTTCAGCCAATGCCCAAGGCAATGAAACAAATGGGCGCTTTAGGCAACAGTTCTGCTGCCAGAGGTTCTGGGGTTCTTAGGGCAGCATATGTTGAGCTGTGCTTGCTTTAGTGAACTCCTAAATGTCCAAAGTTTAAGTGAGCCTAACATGGAGACTACAGTTCAGACTCCTTGCTAGAGTGCGTCTGTCTCTTCTCCATGGCTCCTTTTACTTCAAGGCCATGATAGGAACATGTCACCAAATTTGTCAGAGTGCGAGATTACTCAGTGAGACACATTGGAAAGCCAAACAAGCTGTCTTTCGGGGTTTCCGTAGTGTAGTGGTTATCACGTTCGCCTCACACGCGAAAGGTCCCCGGTCCGAAACCGGGCGGAAACATGGGTCTTTTCCTTCTTTGGTTACAAGGGAATTGATATTCACTCTTTAGACAACTCTGCTTGTCCAGCATTTTCTCTGTTTTACTTGCATCCCTATTGAGAATTAAGTCTCTTGGTTTTGTCTTCTGTAGGTTGTGTGCTAGCCAAACAAAGGACATCAAAGAGCTTGTCAAGAAGAAGATCGGGGCCTTCAGAGGTGGCAAAGGGATTGGAAGTGGGAAGAGTGCAAGAGGAAAAGTTGACTTGAGTCAAGGTGGCTAATGAACGATACAGCAGGAAGCTGAAGTGGAAAGTGCAGCAGAAGAGCATGAGCGAGGTTTGGTGCAGCATGAAGACCATGTGCAGATGAGATCAGCCAACACAAGAGGAGTGGAACTGACTGGGCCACTAACTTGCTCTTCAACTGACTAGATTCTTATGCTAGGGTGTGCTAATGCTAATGTACCTGTGGAGCAAAGTGCTAGAAAGCCAAATGAGGTTCCACTGAGACTTGAACTCAGATCGCTGGATTCAGAGTCCAGAGTGCTAACCATTACACCATGGAACCCTGCCTGAAGCGCACAAAAGATCTGTGTCAAACAGGCATAAAAGTGTAGTTCCTGGTAAACCGATGGGGATTTCTACACGGCCAGCCAAATTTTACCTGTCATACCTGCTGCGAATCGCAGCTTGACGTGACCATTGCAGTGCTTCAGAGGTCCTCGTTAGTATAGTGGACAGTATCTCCGCCTGTCACGCGGAAGACCGGGGTTCGATTCCCCGACGGGGAGTGAGCAGTTTCCTTCTCTGTTCTGCCTTTTACCTGCAATGACCACACACACCTTAATCGCACACCAGATCCTAGTCAATCTAATAATCTAGTCCTATAATGGGCTTGAAGAAACATGAATTCCACCTGTGCGCTCACAAGTCGAAAAGGTCTTCTCAGAAAGAGCTCCCATCAGAAGAGATGCTAGTCCAAGAGAACACTGCTTGTGCAGCATTTTCTCTGTTTTACGTGCGTCCCTACTGACAAATAAGTTTCTTGGTCTTGTCTTCTGTAGATTGTGTGCTAGCCAAACAAAGGACATCAAAGAGCTTGTCAACCAGAAGATCAGCTCCCATGACAAGAGATGCAATCTTGAGATCACAATTTGCATTGTCAATACAGCCATAAGTGGGGGAGTGCTTGAAGAATGACACAAATGGGAGTTCCCTCCTTCTCAATAGTCCTACATGATCTGTCATAAAAGTCCACAAATGTAAGAAAGCATTGAAATGCTCCTTTAATTACTACGGGGTACGCAAGCTCAGTTTCCGTAGTGTAGTGGTTATCACGTTCGCCTAACACGCGAAAGGTCCCCGGTCCGAAACCGGGCGGAAGCATGCGTCTTTGCTTATGCGTCCTGATATAAAAGTGTCTGACTGCAGGCACTGCTTGAACTTGTGGGGTTCTACTGCTGTTTGGGACACAGACAAGAGAAAGTACTCAAATCTGGTTCAGGTCTCTGACATCTGTAACCTTTGGATGCTCGTCTTGCTAAAGAGTTGTCTATGGCCCAAATTTCTGCAAACTCCACAGACTTCACACAAATCAACAAATCTCCAGTCGCTATATTTCCTGAAGATGGAGGCACAGACTAAGCTCTTGGAAATGACTGGCTCTAGGTGGCCTGCACAGGACTTGGGCCTATTTTCAGCCAATGCCCAAGGCAATGAAACAAATGGGCGCTTTAGGCAACAGTTCTGCTGCCAGAGGTTCTGGGGTTCTTAGGGCAGCATATGTTGAGCTGTGCTTGCTTTAGTGAACTCCTAAATGTCCAAAGTTTAAGTGAGCCTAACATGGAGACTACAGTTCAGACTCCTTGCTAGAGTGCGTCTGTCTCTTCTCCATGGCTCCTTTTACTTCAAGGCCATGATAGGAACATGTCACCAAATTTGTCAGAGTGCGAGATTACTCAGTGAGACACATTGGAAAGCCAAACAAGCTGTCTTTCGGGGTTTCCGTAGTGTAGTGGTTATCACGTTCGCCTCACACGCGAAAGGTCCCCGGTCCGAAACCGGGCGGAAACATGGGTCTTTTCCTTCTTTGGTTACAAGGGAATTGATATTCACTCTTTAGACAACTCTGCTTGTCCAGCATTTTCTCTGTTTTACTTGCATCCCTATTGAGAATTAAGTCTCTTGGTTTTGTCTTCTGTAGGTTGTGTGCTAGCCAAACAAAGGACATCAAAGAGCTTGTCAAGAAGAAGATCGGGGCCTTCAGAGGTGGCAAAGGGATTGGAAGTGGGAAGAGTGCAAGAGGAAAAGTTGACTTGAGTCAAGGTGGCTAATGAACGATACAGCAGGAAGCTGAAGTGGAAAGTGCAGCAGAAGAGCATGAGCGAGGTTTGGTGCAGCATGAAGACCATGTGCAGATGAGATCAGCCAACACAAGAGGAGTGGAACTGACTGGGCCACTAACTTGCTTTTCAACTGACTAGATTCTTATGCTAGGGTGTGCTAATGCTAATGTACCTGTGGAGCAAAGTGCTAGAAAGCCAAATGAGGTTCCACTGAGACTTGAACTCAGATCGCTGGATTCAGAGTCCAGAGTGCTAACCATTTCACCATGGAACCCTGCCTGAAGCGCACAAAAGATCTGTGTCAAACAGGCATAAAAGTGTAGTTCCTGGTAAACCGATGGGGATTTCTACACGGCCAGCCAAATTTTACCTGTCATACCTGCTGCGAATCGCAGCTTGACGTGACCATTGCAGTGCTTCAGAGGTCCTCGTTAGTATAGTGGACAGTATCTCCGCCTGTCACGCGGAAGACCGGGGTTCGATTCCCCGACGGGGAGTGAGCAGTTTCCTTCTCTGTTCTGCCTTTTACCTGCAATGACCACACACACCTTAATCGCACACCAGATCCTAGTCAATCTAATAATCTAGTCCTATAATGGGCTTGAAGAAACATGAATTCCACCTGTGCGCTCACAAGTCGAAAAGGTCTTCTCAGAAAGAGCTCCCATCAGAAGAGATGCTAGTCCAAGAGAACACTGCTTGTGCAGCATTTTCTCTGTTTTACGTGCGTCCCTACTGACAAATAAGTTTCTTGGTCTTGTCTTCTGTAGATTGTGTGCTAGCCAAACAAAGGACATCAAAGAGCTTGTCAACCAGAAGATCAGCTCCCATGACAAGAGATGCAATCTTGAGATCACAATTTGCATTGTCAATACAGCCATAAGTGGGGGAGTGCTTGAAGAATGACACAAATGGGAGTTCCCTCCTTCTCAATAGTCCTACATGATCTGTCATAAAAGTCCACAAATGTAAGAAAGCATTGAAATGCTCCTTTAATTACTACGGGGTACGCAAGCTCAGTTTCCGTAGTGTAGTGGTTATCACGTTCGCCTAACACGCGAAAGGTCCCCGGTCCGAAACCGGGCGGAAGCATGCGTCTTTGCTTATGCGTCCTGATATAAAAGTGTCTGACTGCAGGCACTGCTTGAACTTGTGGGGTTCTACTGCTGTTTGGGACACAGACAAGAGAAAGTACTCAAATCTGGTTCAGGTCTCTGACATCTGTAACCTTTGGATGCTCGTCTTGCTAAAGAGTTGTCTATGGCCCAAATTTCTGCAAACTCCACAGACTTCACACAAATCAACAAATCTCCAGTCGCTATATTTCCTGAAGATGGAGGCACAGACTAAGCTCTTGGAAATGACTGGCTCTAGGTGGCCTGCACAGGACTTGGGCCTATTTTCAGCCAATGCCCAAGGCAATGAAACAAATGGGCGCTTTAGGCAACAGTTCTGCTGCCAGAGGTTCTGGGGTTCTTAGGGCAGCATATGTTGAGCTGTGCTTGCTTTAGTGAACTCCTAAATGTCCAAAGTTTAAGTGAGCCTAACATGGAGACTACAGTTCAGACTCCTTGCTAGAGTGCGTCTGTCTCTTCTCCATGGCTCCTTTTACTTCAAGGCCATGATAGGAACATGTCACCAAATTTGTCAGAGTGCGAGATTACTCAGTGAGACACATTGGAAAGCCAAACAAGCTGTCTTTCGGGGTTTCCGTAGTGTAGTGGTTATCACGTTCGCCTCACACGCGAAAGGTCCCCGGTCCGAAACCGGGCGGAAACATGGGTCTTTTCCTTCTTTGGTTACAAGGGAATTGATATTCACTCTTTAGACAACTCTGCTTGTCCAGCATTTTCTCTGTTTTACTTGCATCCCTATTGAGAATTAAGTCTCTTGGTTTTGTCTTCTGTAGGTTGTGTGCTAGCCAAACAAAGGACATCAAAGAGCTTGTCAAGAAGAAGATCGGGGCCTTCAGAGGTGGCAAAGGGATTGGAAGTGGGAAGAGTGCAAGAGGAAAAGTTGACTTGAGTCAAGGTGGCTAATGAACGATACAGCAGGAAGCTGAAGTGGAAAGTGCAGCAGAAGAGCATGAGCGAGGTTTGGTGCAGCATGAAGACCATGTGCAGATGAGATCAGCCAACACAAGAGTAGTGGAACTGACTGGGCCACTAACTTGCTCTTCAACTGACTAGATTCTTATGCTAGGGTGTGCTAATGCTAATGTACCTGTGGAGCAAAGTGCTAGAAAGCCAAATGAGGTTCCACTGAGACTTGAACTCAGATCGCTGGATTCAGAGTCCAGAGTGCTAACCATTACACCATGGAACCCTGGCTGAAGCACACAAAAGATCTGTGTCAAACAGGCATAAAAGTGTAGTTCCTGGTAAACCGATGGGGATTTCTACACGGCCAGCCAAATTTTACCTGTCATACCTGCTGCGAATCGCAGCTTGACGTGACCATTGCAGTGCTTCAGAGGTCCTCGTTAGTATAGTGGGCAGTATCTCCGCCTGTCACGCGGAAGACCGGGGTTCGATTCCCCGACGGGGAGTGAGCAGTTTCCTTCTCTGTTCTCCCTTTTACCTGCAATGACCACACACACCTTAATCGCACACCAGATCCTAGTCAATCTAATAATCTAGTCCTATAATGGGCTTGAAGAAACATGAATTCCACCTGTGCGCTCACAAGTCGAAAAGGTCTTCTCAGAAAGAGCTCCCATCAGAAGAGATGCTAGTCCAAGAGAACACTGCTTGTGCAGCATTTTCTCTGTTTTACGTGCGTCCCTACTGACAAATAAGTTTCTTGGTCTTGTCTTCTGTAGATTGTGTGCTAGCCAAACAAAGGACATCAAAGAGCTTGTCAACCAGAAGATCAGCTCCCATGACAAGAGATGCAATCTTGAGATCACAATTTGCATTGTCAATACAGCCATAAGTGGGGGAGTGCTTGAAGAATGACACAAATGGGAGTTCCCTCCTTCTCAATAGTCCTACATGATCTGTCATAAAAGTCCACAAATGTAAGAAAGCATTGAAATGCTCCTTTAATTACTACGGGGTACGC
Source organism: Copadichromis virginalis (assembly GCF_057382275.1). NCBI lineage: Eukaryota > Metazoa > Chordata > Actinopteri > Cichliformes > Cichlidae > Copadichromis > Copadichromis virginalis. The sequence continues at coordinate 29,785,103 of NC_140625.1, forward strand.
AAGCTCAGTTTCCGTAGTGTAGTGGTTATCACGTTCGCCTTACACGCGAAAGGTCCCCGGTCCGAAACCGGGCGGAAGCATGCGTCTTTGCTTATGCGTCCTGATATAAAAGTGTCTGACTGCAGGCACTGCTTGAACTTGTGGGGTTCTACTGCTGTTTGGGACACAGACAAGAGAAAGTACTCAAATCTGGTTCAGGTCTCTGACATCTGTAACCTTTGGATGCTCGTCTTGCTAAAGAGTTGTCTATGGCCCAAATTTCTGCAAACTCCACAGACTTCACACAAATCAACAAATCTCCAGTCGCTATATTTCCTGAAGATGGAGGCACAGACTAAGCTCTTGGAAATGACTGGCTCTAGGTGGCCTGCACAGGACTTGGGCCTATTTTCAGCCAATGCCCAAGGCAATGAAACAAATGGGCGCTTTAGGCAACAGTTCTGCTGCCAGAGGTTCTGGGGTTCTTAGGGCAGCATATGTTGAGCTGTGCTTGCTTTAGTGAACTCCTAAATGTCCAAAGTTTAAGTGAGCCTAACATGGAGACTACAGTTCAGACTCCTTGCTAGAGTGCGTCTGTCTCTTCTCCATGGCTCCTTTTACTTCAAGGCCATGATAGGAACATGTCACCAAATTTGTCAGAGTGCGAGATTACTCAGTGAGACACATTGGAAAGCCAAACAAGCTGTCTTTCGGGGTTTCCGTAGTGTAGTGGTTATCACGTTCGCCTCACACGCGAAAGGTCCCCGGTCCGAAACCGGGCGGAAACATGGGTCTTTTCCTTCTTTGGTTACAAGGGAATTGATATTCACTCTTTAGACAACTCTGCTTGTCCAGCATTTTCTCTGTTTTACTTGCATCCCTATTGAGAATTAAGTCTCTTGGTTTTGTCTTCTGTAGGTTGTGTGCTAGCCAAACAAAGGACATCAAAGAGCTTGTCAAGAAGAAGATCGGGGCCTTCAGAGGTGGCAAAGGGATTGGAAGTGGGAAGAGTGCAAGAGGAAAAGTTGACTTGAGTCAAGGTGGCTAATGAACGATACAGCAGGAAGCTGAAGTGGAAAGTGCAGCAGAAGAGCATGAGCGAGGTTTGGTGCAGCATGAAGACCATGTGCAGATGAGATCAGCCAACACAAGAGGAGTGGAACTGACTGGGCCACTAACTTGCTTTTCAACTGACTAGATTCTTATGCTAGGGTGTGCTAATGCTAATGTACCTGTGGAGCAAAGTGCTAGAAAGCCAAATGAGGTTCCACTGAGACTTGAACTCAGATCGCTGGATTCAGAGTCCAGAGTGCTAACCATTTCACCATGGAACCCTGCCTGAAGCGCACAAAAGATCTGTGTCAAACAGGCATAAAAGTGTAGTTCCTGGTAAACCGATGGGGATTTCTACACGGCCAGCCAAATTTTACCTGTCATACCTGCTGCGAATCGCAGCTTGACGTGACCATTGCAGTGCTTCAGAGGTCCTCGTTAGTATAGTGGACAGTATCTCCGCCTGTCACGCGGAAGACCGGGGTTCGATTCCCCGACGGGGAGTGAGCAGTTTCCTTCTCTGTTCTGCCTTTTACCTGCAATGACCACACACACCTTAATCGCACACCAGATCCTAGTCAATCTAATAATCTAGTCCTATAATGGGCTTGAAGAAACATGAATTCCACCTGTGCGCTCACAAGTCGAAAAGGTCTTCTCAGAAAGAGCTCCCATCAGAAGAGATGCTAGTCCAAGAGAACACTGCTTGTGCAGCATTTTCTCTGTTTTACGTGCGTCCCTACTGACAAATAAGTTTCTTGGTCTTGTCTTCTGTAGATTGTGTGCTAGCCAAACAAAGGACATCAAAGAGCTTGTCAACCAGAAGATCAGCTCCCATGACAAGAGATGCAATCTTGAGATCACAATTTGCATTGTCAATACAGCCATAAGTGGGGGAGTGCTTGAAGAATGACACAAATGGGAGTTCCCTCCTTCTCAATAGTCCTACATGATCTGTCATAAAAGTCCACAAATGTAAGAAAGCATTGAAATGCTCCTTTAATTACTACGGGGTACGCAAGCTCAGTTTCCGTAGTGTAGTGGTTATCACGTTCGCCTAACACGCGAAAGGTCCCCGGTCCGAAACCGGGCGGAAGCATGCGTCTTTGCTTATGCGTCCTGATATAAAAGTGTCTGACTGCAGGCACTGCTTGAACTTGTGGGGTTCTACTGCTGTTTGGGACACAGACAAGAGAAAGTACTCAAATCTGGTTCAGGTCTCTGACATCTGTAACCTTTGGATGCTCGTCTTGCTAAAGAGTTGTCTATGGCCCAAATTTCTGCAAACTCCACAGACTTCACACAAATCAACAAATCTCCAGTCGCTATATTTCCTGAAGATGGAGGCACAGACTAAGCTCTTGGAAATGACTGGCTCTAGGTGGCCTGCACAGGACTTGGGCCTATTTTCAGCCAATGCCCAAGGCAATGAAACAAATGGGCGCTTTAGGCAACAGTTCTGCTGCCAGAGGTTCTGGGGTTCTTAGGGCAGCATATGTTGAGCTGTGCTTGCTTTAGTGAACTCCTAAATGTCCAAAGTTTAAGTGAGCCTAACATGGAGACTACAGTTCAGACTCCTTGCTAGAGTGCGTCTGTCTCTTCTCCATGGCTCCTTTTACTTCAAGGCCATGATAGGAACATGTCACCAAATTTGTCAGAGTGCGAGATTACTCAGTGAGACACATTGGAAAGCCAAACAAGCTGTCTTTCGGGGTTTCCGTAGTGTAGTGGTTATCACGTTCGCCTCACACGCGAAAGGTCCCCGGTCCGAAACCGGGCGGAAACATGGGTCTTTTCCTTCTTTGGTTACAAGGGAATTGATATTCACTCTTTAGACAACTCTGCTTGTCCAGCATTTTCTCTGTTTTACTTGCATCCCTATTGAGAATTAAGTCTCTTGGTTTTGTCTTCTGTAGGTTGTGTGCTAGCCAAACAAAGGACATCAAAGAGCTTGTCAAGAAGAAGATCGGGGCCTTCAGAGGTGGCAAAGGGATTGGAAGTGGGAAGAGTGCAAGAGGAAAAGTTGACTTGAGTCAAGGTGGCTAATGAACGATACAGCAGGAAGCTGAAGTGGAAAGTGCAGCAGAAGAGCATGAGCGAGGTTTGGTGCAGCATGAAGACCATGTGCAGATGAGATCAGCCAACACAAGAGGAGTGGAACTGACTGGGCCACTAACTTGCTCTTCAACTGACTAGATTCTTATGCTAGCGTGTGCTAATGCTAATGTACCTGTGGAGCAAAGTGCTAGAAAGCCAAATGAGGTTCCACTGAGACTTGAACTCAGATCGCTGGATTCAGAGTCCAGAGTGCTAACCATTACACCATGGAACCCTGGCTGAAGCACACAAAAGATCTGTGTCAAACAGGCATAAAAGTGTAGTTCCTGGTAAACCGATGGGGATTTCTACACGGCCAGCCAAATTTTACCTGTCATACCTGCTGCGAATCGCAGCTTGACGTGACCATTGCAGTGCTTCAGAGGTCCTCGTTAGTATAGTGGACAGTATCTCCGCCTGTCACGCGGAAGACCGGGGTTCGATTCCCCGACGGGGAGTGAGCAGTTTCCTTCTCTGTTCTGCCTTTTACCTGCAATGACCACACACACCTTAATCGCACACCAGATCCTAGTCAATCTAATAATCTAGTCCTATAATGGGCTTGAAGAAACATGAATTCCACCTGTGCGCTCACAAGTCGAAAAGGTCTTCTCAGAAAGAGCTCCCATCAGAAGAGATGCTAGTCCAAGAGAACACTGCTTGTGCAGCATTTTCTCTGTTTTACGTGCGTCCCTACTGACAAATAAGTTTCTTGGTCTTGTCTTCTGTAGATTGTGTGCTAGCCAAACAAAGGACATCAAAGAGCTTGTCAACCAGAAGATCAGCTCCCATGACAAGAGATGCAATCTTGAGATCACAATTTGCATTGTCAATACAGCCATAAGTGGGGGAGTGCTTGAAGAATGACACAAATGGGAGTTCCCTCCTTCTCAATAGTCCTACATGATCTGTCATAAAAGTCCACAAATGTAAGAAAGCATTGAAATGCTCCTTTAATTACTACGGGGTACGCAAGCTCAGTTTCCGTAGTGTAGTGGTTATCACGTTCGCCTTACACGCGAAAGGTCCCCGGTCCGAAACCGGGCGGAAGCATGCGTCTTTGCTTATGCGTCCTGATATAAAAGTGTCTGACTGCAGGCACTGCTTGAACTTGTGGGGTTCTACTGCTGTTTGGGACACAGACAAGAGAAAGTACTCAAATCTGGTTCAGGTCTCTGACATCTGTAACCTTTGGATGCTCGTCTTGCTAAAGAGTTGTCTATGGCCCAAATTTCTGCAAACTCCACAGACTTCACACAAATCAACAAATCTCCAGTCGCTATATTTCCTGAAGATGGAGGCACAGACTAAGCTCTTGGAAATGACTGGCTCTAGGTGGCCTGCACAGGACTTGGGCCTATTTTCAGCCAATGCCCAAGGCAATGAAACAAATGGGCGCTTTAGGCAACAGTTCTGCTGCCAGAGGTTCTGGGGTTCTTAGGGCAGCATATGTTGAGCTGTGCTTGCTTTAGTGAACTCCTAAATGTCCAAAGTTTAAGTGAGCCTAACATGGAGACTACAGTTCAGACTCCTTGCTAGAGTGCGTCTGTCTCTTCTCCATGGCTCCTTTTACTTCAAGGCCATGATAGGAACATGTCACCAAATTTGTCAGAGTGCGAGATTACTCAGTGAGACACATTGGAAAGCCAAACAAGCTGTCTTTCGGGGTTTCCGTAGTGTAGTGGTTATCACGTTCGCCTCACACGCGAAAGGTCCCCGGTCCGAAACCGGGCGGAAACATGGGTCTTTTCCTTCTTTGGTTACAAGGGAATTGATATTCACTCTTTAGACAACTCTGCTTGTCCAGCATTTTCTCTGTTTTACTTGCATCCCTATTGAGAATTAAGTCTCTTGGTTTTGTCTTCTGTAGGTTGTGTGCTAGCCAAACAAAGGACATCAAAGAGCTTGTCAAGAAGAAGATCGGGGCCTTCAGAGGTGGCAAAGGGATTGGAAGTGGGAAGAGTGCAAGAGGAAAAGTTGACTTGAGTCAAGGTGGCTAATGAACGATACAGCAGGAAGCTGAAGTGGAAAGTGCAGCAGAAGAGCATGAGCGAGGTTTGGTGCAGCATGAAGACCATGTGCAGATGAGATCAGCCAACACAAGAGGAGTGGAACTGACTGGGCCACTAACTTGCTTTTCAACTGACTAGATTCTTATGCTAGGGTGTGCTAATGCTAATGTACCTGTGGAGCAAAGTGCTAGAAAGCCAAATGAGGTTCCACTGAGACTTGAACTCAGATCGCTGGATTCAGAGTCCAGAGTGCTAACCATTTCACCATGGAACCCTGCCTGAAGCGCACAAAAGATCTGTGTCAAACAGGCATAAAAGTGTAGTTCCTGGTAAACCGATGGGGATTTCTACACGGCCAGCCAAATTTTACCTGTCATACCTGCTGCGAATCGCAGCTTGACGTGACCATTGCAGTGCTTCAGAGGTCCTCGTTAGTATAGTGGACAGTATCTCCGCCTGTCACGCGGAAGACCGGGGTTCGATTCCCCGACGGGGAGTGAGCAGTTTCCTTCTCTGTTCTGCCTTTTACCTGCAATGACCACACACACCTTAATCGCACACCAGATCCTAGTCAATCTAATAATCTAGTCCTATAATGGGCTTGAAGAAACATGAATTCCACCTGTGCGCTCACAAGTCGAAAAGGTCTTCTCAGAAAGAGCTCCCATCAGAAGAGATGCTAGTCCAAGAGAACACTGCTTGTGCAGCATTTTCTCTGTTTTACGTGCGTCCCTACTGACAAATAAGTTTCTTGGTCTTGTCTTCTGTAGATTGTGTGCTAGCCAAACAAAGGACATCAAAGAGCTTGTCAACCAGAAGATCAGCTCCCATGACAAGAGATGCAATCTTGAGATCACAATTTGCATTGTCAATACAGCCATAAGTGGGGGAGTGCTTGAAGAATGACACAAATGGGAGTTCCCTCCTTCTCAATAGTCCTACATGATCTGTCATAAAAGTCCACAAATGTAAGAAAGCATTGAAATGCTCCTTTAATTACTACGGGGTACGCAAGCTCAGTTTCCGTAGTGTAGTGGTTATCACGTTCGCCTAACACGCGAAAGGTCCCCGGTCCGAAACCGGGCGGAAGCATGCGTCTTTGCTTATGCGTCCTGATATAAAAGTGTCTGACTGCAGGCACTGCTTGAACTTGTGGGGTTCTACTGCTGTTTGGGACACAGACAAGAGAAAGTACTCAAATCTGGTTCAGGTCTCTGACATCTGTAACCTTTGGATGCTCGTCTTGCTAAAGAGTTGTCTATGGCCCAAATTTCTGCAAACTCCACAGACTTCACACAAATCAACAAATCTCCAGTCGCTATATTTCCTGAAGATGGAGGCACAGACTAAGCTCTTGGAAATGACTGGCTCTAGGTGGCCTGCACAGGACTTGGGCCTATTTTCAGCCAATGCCCAAGGCAATGAAACAAATGGGCGCTTTAGGCAACAGTTCTGCTGCCAGAGGTTCTGGGGTTCTTAGGGCAGCATATGTTGAGCTGTGCTTGCTTTAGTGAACTCCTAAATGTCCAAAGTTTAAGTGAGCCTAACATGGAGACTACAGTTCAGACTCCTTGCTAGAGTGCGTCTGTCTCTTCTCCATGGCTCCTTTTACTTCAAGGCCATGATAGGAACATGTCACCAAATTTGTCAGAGTGCGAGATTACTCAGTGAGACACATTGGAAAGCCAAACAAGCTGTCTTTCGGGGTTTCCGTAGTGTAGTGGTTATCACGTTCGCCTCACACGCGAAAGGTCCCCGGTCCGAAACCGGGCGGAAACATGGGTCTTTTCCTTCTTTGGTTACAAGGGAATTGATATTCACTCTTTAGACAACTCTGCTTGTCCAGCATTTTCTCTGTTTTACTTGCATCCCTATTGAGAATTAAGTCTCTTGGTTTTGTCTTCTGTAGGTTGTGTGCTAGCCAAACAAAGGACATCAAAGAGCTTGTCAAGAAGAAGATCGGGGCCTTCAGAGGTGGCAAAGGGATTGGAAGTGGGAAGAGTGCAAGAGGAAAAGTTGACTTGAGTCAAGGTGGCTAATGAACGATACAGCAGGAAGCTGAAGTGGAAAGTGCAGCAGAAGAGCATGAGCGAGGTTTGGTGCAGCATGAAGACCATGTGCAGATGAGATCAGCCAACACAAGAGGAGTGGAACTGACTGGGCCACTAACTTGCTCTTCAACTGACTAGATTCTTATGCTAGGGTGTGCTAATGCTAATGTACCTGTGGAGCAAAGTGCTAGAAAGCCAAATGAGGTTCCACTGAGACTTGAACTCAGATCGCTGGATTCAGAGTCCAGAGTGCTAACCATTACACCATGGAACCCTGGCTGAAGCGCACAAAAGATCTGTGTCAAACAGGCATAAAAGTGTAGTTCCTGGTAAACCGATGGGGATTTCTACACGGCCAGCCAAATTTTACCTGTCATACCTGCTGCGAATCGCAGCTTGACGTGACCATTGCAGTGCTTCAGAGGTCCTCGTTAGTATAGTGGACAGTATCTCCGCCTGTCACGCGGAAGACCGGGGTTCGATTCCCCGACGGGGAGTGAGCAGTTTCCTTCTCTGTTCTGCCTTTTACCTGCAATGACCACACACACCTTAATCGCACACCAGATCCTAGTCAATCTAATAATCTAGTCCTATAATGGGCTTGAAGAAACATGAATTCCACCTGTGCGCTCACAAGTCGAAAAGGTCTTCTCAGAAAGAGCTCCCATCAGAAGAGATGCTAGTCCAAGAGAACACTGCTTGTGCAGCATTTTCTCTGTTTTACGTGCGTCCCTACTGACAAATAAGTTTCTTGGTCTTGTCTTCTGTAGATTGTGTGCTAGCCAAACAAAGGACATCAAAGAGCTTGTCAACCAGAAGATCAGCTCCCATGACAAGAGATGCAATCTTGAGATCACAATTTGCATTGTCAATACAGCCATAAGTGGGGGAGTGCTTGAAGAATGACACAAATGGGAGTTCCCTCCTTCTCAATAGTCCTACATGATCTGTCATAAAAGTCCACAAATGTAAGAAAGCATTGAAATGCTCCTTTAATTACTACGGGGTACGCAAGCTCAGTTTCCGTAGTGTAGTGGTTATCACGTTCGCCTAACACGCGAAAGGTCCCCGGTCCGAAACCGGGCGGAAGCATGCGTCTTTGCTTATGCGTCCTGATATAAAAGTGTCTGACTGCAGGCACTGCTTGAACTTGTGGGGTTCTACTGCTGTTTGGGACACAGACAAGAGAAAGTACTCAAATCTGGTTCAGGTCTCTGACATCTGTAACCTTTGGATGCTCGTCTTGCTAAAGAGTTGTCTATGGCCCAAATTTCTGCAAACTCCACAGACTTCACACAAATCAACAAATCTCCAGTCGCTATATTTCCTGAAGATGGAGGCACAGACTAAGCTCTTGGAAATGACTGGCTCTAGGTGGCCTGCACAGGACTTGGGCCTATTTTCAGCCAATGCCCAAGGCAATGAAACAAATGGGCGCTTTAGGCAACAGTTCTGCTGCCAGAGGTTCTGGGGTTCTTAGGGCAGCATATGTTGAGCTGTGCTTGCTTTAGTGAACTCCTAAATGTCCAAAGTTTAAGTGAGCCTAACATGGAGACTACAGTTCAGACTCCTTGCTAGAGTGCGTCTGTCTCTTCTCCATGGCTCCTTTTACTTCAAGGCCATGATAGGAACATGTCACCAAATTTGTCAGAGTGCGAGATTACTCAGTGAGACACATTGGAAAGCCAAACAAGCTGTCTTTCGGGGTTTCCGTAGTGTAGTGGTTATCACGTTCACCTCACACGCGAAAGGTCCCCGGTCCGAAACCGGGCGGAAACATGGGTCTTTTCCTTCTTTGGTTACAAGGGAATTGATATTCACTCTTTAGACAACTCTGCTTGTCCAGCATTTTCTCTGTTTTACTTGCATCCCTATTGAGAATTAAGTCTCTTGGTTTTGTCTTCTGTAGGTTGTGTGCTAGCCAAACAAAGGACATCAAAGAGCTTGTCAAGAAGAAGATCGGGGCCTTCAGAGGTGGCAAAGGGATTGGAAGTGGGAAGAGTGCAAGAGGAAAAGTTGACTTGAGTCAAGGTGGCTAATGAACGATACAGCAGGAAGCTGAAGTGGAAAGTGCAGCAGAAGAGCATGAGCGAGGTTTGGTGCAGCATGAAGACCATGTGCAGATGAGATCAGCCAACACAAGAGGAGTGGAACTGACTGGGCCACTAACTTGCTCTTCAACTGACTAGATTCTTATGCTAGCGTGTGCTAATGCTAATGTACCTGTGGAGCAAAGTGCTAGAAAGCCAAATGAGGTTCCACTGAGACTTGAACTCAGATCGCTGGATTCAGAGTCCAGAGTGCTAACCATTACACCATGGAACCCTGCCTGAAGCGCACAAAAGATCTGTGTCAAACAGGCATAAAAGTGTAGTTCCTGGTAAACCGATGGGGATTTCTACACGGCCAGCCAAATTTTACCTGTCATACCTGCTGCGAATCGCAGCTTGACGTGACCATTGCAGTGCTTCAGAGGTCCTCGTTAGTATAGTGGACAGTATCTCCGCCTGTCACGCGGAAGACCGGGGTTCGATTCCCCGACGGGGAGTGAGCAGTTTCCTTCTCTGTTCTGCCTTTTACCTGCAATGACCACACACACCTTAATCGCACACCAGATCCTAGTCAATCTAATAATCTAGTCCTATAATGGGCTTGAAGAAACATGAATTCCACCTGTGCGCTCACAAGTCGAAAAGGTCTTCTCAGAAAGAGCTCCCATCAGAAGAGATGCTAGTCCAAGAGAACACTGCTTGTGCAGCATTTTCTCTGTTTTACGTGCGTCCCTACTGACAAATAAGTTTCTTGGTCTTGTCTTCTGTAGATTGTGTGCTAGCCAAACAAAGGACATCAAAGAGCTTGTCAACCAGAAGATCAGCTCCCATGACAAGAGATGCAATCTTGAGATCACAATTTGCATTGTCAATACAGCCATAAGTGGGGGAGTGCTTGAAGAATGACACAAATGGGAGTTCCCTCCTTCTCAATAGTCCTACATGATCTGTCATAAAAGTCCACAAATGTAAGAAAGCATTGAAATGCTCCTTTAATTACTACGGGGTACGCAAGCTCAGTTTCCGTAGTGTAGTGGTTATCACGTTCGCCTAACACGCGAAAGGTCCCCGGTCCGAAACCGGGCGGAAGCATGCGTCTTTGCTTATGCGTCCTGATATAAAAGTGTCTGACTGCAGGCACTGCTTGAACTTGTGGGGTTCTACTGCTGTTTGGGACACAGACAAGAGAAAGTACTCAAATCTGGTTCAGGTCTCTGACATCTGTAACCTTTGGATGCTCGTCTTGCTAAAGAGTTGTCTATGGCCCAAATTTCTGCAAACTCCACAGACTTCACACAAATCAACAAATCTCCAGTCGCTATATTTCCTGAAGATGGAGGCACAGACTAAGCTCTTGGAAATGACTGGCTCTAGGTGGCCTGCACAGGACTTGGGCCTATTTTCAGCCAATGCCCAAGGCAATGAAACAAATGGGCGCTTTAGGCAACAGTTCTGCTGCCAGAGGTTCTGGGGTTCTTAGGGCAGCATATGTTGAGCTGTGCTTGCTTTAGTGAACTCCTAAATGTCCAAAGTTTAAGTGAGCCTAACATGGAGACTACAGTTCAGACTCCTTGCTAGAGTGCGTCTGTCTCTTCTCCATGGCTCCTTTTACTTCAAGGCCATGATAGGAACATGTCACCAAATTTGTCAGAGTGCGAGATTACTCAGTGAGACACATTGGAAAGCCAAACAAGCTGTCTTTCGGGGTTTCCGTAGTGTAGTGGTTATCACGTTCGCCTCACACGCGAAAGGTCCCCGGTCCGAAACCGGGCGGAAACATGGGTCTTTTCCTTCTTTGGTTACAAGGGAATTGATATTCACTCTTTAGACAACTCTGCTTGTCCAGCATTTTCTCTGTTTTACTTGCATCCCTATTGAGAATTAAGTCTCTTGGTTTTGTCTTCTGTAGGTTGTGTGCTAGCCAAACAAAGGACATCAAAGAGCTTGTCAAGAAGAAGATCGGGGCCTTCAGAGGTGGCAAAGGGATTGGAAGTGGGAAGAGTGCAAGAGGAAAAGTTGACTTGAGTCAAGGTGGCTAATGAACGATACAGCAGGAAGCTGAAGTGGAAAGTGCAGCATGAAGACCATGTGCAGATGAGATCAGCCAACACAAGAGGAGTGGAACTGACTGGGCCACTAACTTGCTCTTCAACTGACTAGATTCTTATGCTAGCGTGTGCTAATGCTAATGTACCTGTGGAGCAAAGTGCTAGAAAGCCAAATGAGGTTCCACTGAGACTTGAACTCAGATCGCTGGATTCAGAGTCCAGAGTGCTAACCATTACACCATGGAACCCTGCCTGAAGCACACAAAAGATCTGTGTCAAACAGGCATAAAAGTGTAGTTCCTGGTAAACCGATGGGGATTTCTACACGGCCAGCCAAATTTTACCTGTCATACCTGCTGCGAATCGCAGCTTGACGTGACCATTGCACTGATTCAGAGGTCCTCGTTAGTATAGTGGACAGTATCTCCGCCTGTCACGCGGAAGACCGGGGTTCGATTCCCCGACGGGGAGTGAGCAGTTTCCTTCTCTGTTCTGCCTTTTACCTGCAATGACCACACACACCTTAATCGCACACCAGATCCTAGTCAATCTAATAATCTAGTCCTATAATGGGCTTGAAGAAACATGAATTCCACCTGTGCGCTCACAAGTCGAAAAGGTCTTCTCAGAAAGAGCTCCCATCAGAAGAGATGCTAGTCCAAGAGAACACTGCTTGTGCAGCATTTTCTCTGTTTTACGTGCGTCCCTACTGACAAATAAGTTTCTTGGTCTTGTCTTCTGTAGATTGTGTGCTAGCCAAACAAAGGACATCAAAGAGCTTGTCAACCAGAAGATCAGCTCCCATGACAAGAGATGCAATCTTGAGATCACAATTTGCATTGTCAATACAGCCATAAGTGGGGGAGTGCTTGAAGAATGACACAAATGGGAGTTCCCTCCTTCTCAATAGTCCTACATGATCTGTCATAAAAGTCCACAAATGTAAGAAAGCATTGAAATGCTCCTTTAATTACTACGGGGTACGCAAGCTCAGTTTCCGTAGTGTAGTGGTTATCACGTTCGCCTTACACGCGAAAGGTCCCCGGTCCGAAACCGGGCGGAAGCATGCGTCTTTGCTTATGCGTCCTGATATAAAAGTGTCTGACTGCAGGCACTGCTTGAACTTGTGGGGTTCTACTGCTGTTTGGGACACAGACAAGAGAAAGTACTCAAATCTGGTTCAGGTCTCTGACATCTGTAACCTTTGGATGCTCGTCTTGCTAAAGAGTTGTCTATGGCCCAAATTTCTGCAAACTCCACAGACTTCACACAAATCAACAAATCTCCAGTCGCTATATTTCCTGAAGATGGAGGCACAGACTAAGCTCTTGGAAATGACTGGCTCTAGGTGGCCTGCACAGGACTTGGGCCTATTTTCAGCCAATGCCCAAGGCAATGAAACAAATGGGCGCTTTAGGCAACAGTTCTGCTGCCAGAGGTTCTGGGGTTCTTAGGGCAGCATATGTTGAGCTGTGCTTGCTTTAGTGAACTCCTAAATGTCCAAAGTTTAAGTGAGCCTAACATGGAGACTACAGTTCAGACTCCTTGCTAGAGTGCGTCTGTCTCTTCTCCATGGCTCCTTTTACTTCAAGGCCATGATAGGAACATGTCACCAAATTTGTCAGAGTGCGAGATTACTCAGTGAGACACATTGGAAAGCCAAACAAGCTGTCTTTCGGGGTTTCCGTAGTGTAGTGGTTATCACGTTCGCCTCACACGCGAAAGGTCCCCGGTCCGAAACCGGGCGGAAACATGGGTCTTTTCCTTCTTTGGTTACAAGGGAATTGATATTCACTCTTTAGACAACTCTGCTTGTCCAGCATTTTCTCTGTTTTACTTGCATCCCTATTGAGAATTAAGTCTCTTGGTTTTGTCTTCTGTAGGTTGTGTGCTAGCCAAACAAAGGACATCAAAGAGCTTGTCAAGAAGAAGATCGGGGCCTTCAGAGGTGGCAAAGGGATTGGAAGTGGGAAGAGTGCAAGAGGAAAAGTTGACTTGAGTCAAGGTGGCTAATGAACGATACAGCAGGAAGCTGAAGTGGAAAGTGCAGCAGAAGAGCATGAGCGAGGTTTGGTGCAGCATGAAGACCATGTGCAGATGAGATCAGCCAACACAAGAGGAGTGGAACTGACTGGGCCACTAACTTACTCTTCAACTGACTAGATTCTTATGCTAGGGTGTGCTAATGCTAATGTACCTGTGGAGCAAAGTGCTAGAAAGCCAAATGAGGTTCCACTGAGACTTGAACTCAGATCGCTGGATTCAGAGTCCAGAGTGCTAACCATTACACCATGGAACCCTGCCTGAAGCGCACAAAAGATCTGTGTCAAACAGGCATAAAAGTGTAGTTCCTGGTAAACCGATGGGGATTTCTACACGGCCAGCCAAATTTTACCTGTCATACCTGCTGCGAATCGCAGCTTGACGTGACCATTGCAGTGCTTCAGAGGTCCTCGTTAGTATAGTGGACAGTATCTCCGCCTGTCACGCGGAAGACCGGGGTTCGATTCCCCGACGGGGAGTGAGCAGTTTCCTTCTCTGTTCTGCCTTTTACCTGCAATGACCACACACACCTTAATCGCACACCAGATCCTAGTCAATCTAATAATCTAGTCCTATAATGGGCTTGAAGAAGCATGAATTCCACCTGTGCGCTCACAAGTCGAAAAGGTCTTCTCAGAAAGAGCTCCCATCAGAAGAGATGCTAGTCCAAGAGAACACTGCTTGTGCAGCATTTTCTCTGTTTTACGTGCGTCCCTACTGACAAATAAGTTTCTTGGTCTTGTCTTCTGTAGATTGTGTGCTAGCCAAACAAAGGACATCAAAGAGCTTGTCAACCAGAAGATCAGCTCCCATGACAAGAGATGCAATCTTGAGATCACAATTTGCATTGTCAATACAGCCATAAGTGGGGGAGTGCTTGAAGAATGACACAAATGGGAGTTCCCTCCTTCTCAATAGTCCTACATGATCTGTCATAAAAGTCCACAAATGTAAGAAAGCATTGAAATGCTCCTTTAATTACTACGGGGTACGCAAGCTCAGTTTCCGTAGTGTAGTGGTTATCACGTTCGCCTTACACGCGAAAGGTCCCCGGTCCGAAACCGGGCGGAAGCATGCGTCTTTGCTTATGTGTCCTGATATAAAAGTGTCTGACTGCAGGCACTGCTTGAACTTGTGGGGTTCTACTGCTGTTTGGGACACAGACAAGAGAAAGTACTCAAATCTGGTTCAGGTCTCTGACATCTGTAACCTTTGGATGCTCGTCTTGCTAAAGAGTTGTCTATGGCCCAAATTTCTGCAAACTCCACAGACTTCACACAAATCAACAAATCTCCAGTCGCTATATTTCCTGAAGATGGAGGCACAGACTAAGCTCTTGGAAATGACTGGCTCTAGGTGGCCTGCACAGGACTTGGGCCTATTTTCAGCCAATGCCCAAGGCAATGAAACAAATGGGCGCTTTAGGCAACAGTTCTGCTGCCAGAGGTTCTGGGGTTCTTAGGGCAGCATATGTTGAGCTGTGCTTGCTTTAGTGAACTCCTAAATGTCCAAAGTTTAAGTGAGCCTAACATGGAGACTACAGTTCAGACTCCTTGCTAGAGTGCGTCTGTCTCTTCTCCATGGCTCCTTTTACTTCAAGGCCATGATAGGAACATGTCACCAAATTTGTCAGAGTGCGAGATTACTCAGTGAGACACATTGGAAAGCCAAACAAGCTGTCTTTCGGGGTTTCCGTAGTGTAGTGGTTATCACGTTCACCTCACACGCGAAAGGTCCCCGGTCCGAAACCGGGCGGAAACATGGGTCTTTTCCTTCTTTGGTTACAAGGGAATTGATATTCACTCTTTAGACAACTCTGCTTGTCCAGCATTTTCTCTGTTTTACTTGCATCCCTATTGAGAATTAAGTCTCTTGGTTTTGTCTTCTGTAGGTTGTGTGCTAGCCAAACAAAGGACATCAAAGAGCTTGTCAAGAAGAAGATCGGGGCCTTCAGAGGTGGCAAAGGGATTGGAAGTGGGAAGAGTGCAAGAGGAAAAGTTGACTTGAGTCAAGGTGGCTAATGAACGATACAGCAGGAAGCTGAAGTGGAAAGTGCAGCAGAAGAGCATGAGCGAGGTTTGGTGCAGCATGAAGACCATGTGCAGATGAGATCAGCCAACACAAGAGGAGTGGAACTGACTGGGCCACTAACTTGCTCTTCAACTGACTAGATTCTTATGCTAGCGTGTGCTAATGCTAATGTACCTGTGGAGCAAAGTGCTAGAAAGCCAAATGAGGTTCCACTGAGACTTGAACTCAGATTGCTGGATTCAGAGTCCAGAGTGCTAACCATTTCACCATGGAACCCTGCCTGAAGCACACAAAAGATCTGTGTCAAACAGGCATAAAAGTGTAGTTCCTGGTAAACTGATGGGGATTTCTACACGGCCAGCCAAATTTTACCTGTCATACCTGCTGCGAATCGCAGCTTGACGTGACCATTGCAGTGCTTCAGAGGTCCTCGTTAGTATAGTGGACAGTATCTCCGCCTGTCACGCGGAAGACCGGGGTTCGATTCCCCGACGGGGAGTGAGCAGTTTCCTTCTCTGTTCTGCCTTTTACCTGCAATGACCACACACACCTTAATCGCACACCAGATCCTAGTCAATCTAATAATCTAGTCCTATAATGGGCTTGAAGAAACATGAATTCCACCTGTGCGCTCACAAGTCGAAAAGGTCTTCTCAGAAAGAGCTCCCATCAGAAGAGATGCTAGTCCAAGAGAACACTGCTTGTGCAGCATTTTCTCTGTTTTACGTGCGTCCCTACTGACAAATAAGTTTCTTGGTCTTGTCTTCTGTAGATTGTGTGCTAGCCAAACAAAGGACATCAAAGAGCTTGTCAACCAGAAGATCAGCTCCCATGACAAGAGATGCAATCTTGAGATCACAATTTGCATTGTCAATACAGCCATAAGTGGGGGAGTGCTTGAAGAATGACACAAATGGGAGTTCCCTCCTTCTCAATAGTCCTACATGATCTGTCATAAAAGTCCACAAATGTAAGAAAGCATTGAAATGCTCCTTTAATTACTACGGGGTACGCAAGCTCAGTTTCCGTAGTGTAGTGGTTATCACGTTCGCCTAACACGCGAAAGGTCCCCGGTCCGAAACCGGGCGGAAGCATGCGTCTTTGCTTATGCGTCCTGATATAAAAGTGTCTGACTGCAGGCACTGCTTGAACTTGTGGGGTTCTACTGCTGTTTGGGACACAGACAAGAGAAAGTACTCAAATCTGGTTCAGGTCTCTGACATCTGTAACCTTTGGATGCTCGTCTTGCTAAAGAGTTGTCTATGGCCCAAATTTCTGCAAACTCCACAGACTTCACACAAATCAACAAATCTCCAGTCGCTATATTTCCTGAAGATGGAGGCACAGACTAAGCTCTTGGAAATGACTGGCTCTAGGTGGCCTGCAAAGGACTTGGGCCTATTTTCAGCCAATGCCCAAGGCAATGAAACAAATGGGCGCTTTAGGCAACAGTTCTGCTGCCAGAGGTTCTGGGGTTCTTAGGGCAGCATATGTTGAGCTGTGCTTGCTTTAGTGAACTCCTAAATGTCCAAAGTTTAAGTGAGCCTAACATGGAGACTACAGTTCAGACTCCTTGCTAGAGTGCGTCTGTCTCTTCTCCATGGCTCCTTTTACTTCAAGGCCATGATAGGAACATGTCACCAAATTTGTCAGAGTGCGAGATTACTCAGTGAGACACATTGGAAAGCCAAACAAGCTGTCTTTCGGGGTTTCCGTAGTGTAGTGGTTATCACGTTCACCTCACACGCGAAAGGTCCCCGGTCCGAAACCGGGCGGAAACATGGGTCTTTTCCTTCTTTGGTTACAAGGGAATTGATATTCACTCTTTAGACAACTCTGCTTGTCCAGCATTTTCTCTGTTTTACTTGCATCCCTATTGAGAATTAAGTCTCTTGGTTTTGTCTTCTGTAGGTTGTGTGCTAGCCAAACAAAGGACATCAAAGAGCTTGTCAAGAAGAAGATCGGGGCCTTCAGAGGTGGCAAAGGGATTGGAAGTGGGAAGAGTGCAAGAGGAAAAGTTGACTTGAGTCAAGGTGGCTAATGAACGATACAGCAGGAAGCTGAAGTGGAAAGTGCAGCAGAAGAGCATGAGCGAGGTTTGGTGCAGCATGAAGACCATGTGCAGATGAGATCAGCCAACACAAGAGGAGTGGAACTGACTGGGCCACTAACTTGCTCTTCAACTGACTAGATTCTTATGCTAGCGTGTGCTAATGCTAATGTACCTGTGGAGCAAAGTGCTAGAAAGCCAAATGAGGTTCCACTGAGACTTGAACTCAGATCGCTGGATTCAGAGTCCAGAGTGCTAACCATTACACCATGGAACCCTGCCTGAAGCGCACAAAAGATCTGTGTCAAACAGGCATAAAAGTGTAGTTCCTGGTAAACCGATGGGGATTTCTACACGGCCAGCCAAATTTTACCTGTCATACCTGCTGCGAATCGCAGCTTGACGTGACCATTGCAGTGCTTCAGAGGTCCTCGTTAGTATAGTGGACAGTATCTCCGCCTGTCACGCGGAAGACCGGGGTTCGATTCCCCGACGGGGAGTGAGCAGTTTCCTTCTCTGTTCTGCCTTTTACCTGCAATGACCACACACACCTTAATCGCACACCAGATCCTAGTCAATCTAATAATCTAGTCCTATAATGGGCTTGAAGAAACATGAATTCCACCTGTGCGCTCACAAGTCGAAAAGGTCTTCTCAGAAAGAGCTCCCATCAGAAGAGATGCTAGTCCAAGAGAACACTGCTTGTGCAGCATTTTCTCTGTTTTACGTGCGTCCCTACTGACAAATAAGTTTCTTGGTCTTGTCTTCTGTAGATTGTGTGCTAGCCAAACAAAGGACATCAAAGAGCTTGTCAACCAGAAGATCAGCTCCCATGACAAGAGATGCAATCTTGAGATCACAATTTGCATTGTCAATACAGCCATAAGTGGGGGAGTGCTTGAAGAATGACACAAATGGGAGTTCCCTCCTTCTCAATAGTCCTACATGATCTGTCATAAAAGTCCACAAATGTAAGAAAGCATTGAAATGCTCCTTTAATTACTACGGGGTACGCAAGCTCAGTTTCCGTAGTGTAGTGGTTATCACGTTCGCCTTACACGTGAAAGGTCCCCGGTCCGAAACCGGGCGGAAGCATGCGTCTTTGCTTATGCGTCCTGATATAAAAGTGTCTGACTGCAGGCACTGCTTGAACTTGTGGGGTTCTACTGCTGTTTGGGACACAGACAAGAGAAAGTACTCAAATCTGGTTCAGGTCTCTGACATCTGTAACCTTTGGATGCTCGTCTTGCTAAAGAGTTGTCTATGGCCCAAATTTCTGCAAACTCCACAGACTTCACACAAATCAACAAATCTCCAGTCGCTATATTTCCTGAAGATGGAGGCACAGACTAAGCTCTTGGAAATGACTGGCTCTAGGTGGCCTGCACAGGACTTGGGCCTATTTTCAGCCAATGCCCAAGGCAATGAAACAAATGGGCGCTTTAGGCAACAGTTCTGCTGCCAGAGGTTCTGGGGTTCTTAGGGCAGCATATGTTGAGCTGTGCTTGCTTTAGTGAACTCCTAAATGTCCAAAGTTTAAGTGAGCCTAACATGGAGACTACAGTTCAGACTCCTTGCTAGAGTGCGTCTGTCTCTTCTCCATGGCTCCTTTTACTTCAAGGCCATGATAGGAACATGTCACCAAATTTGTCAGAGTGCGAGATTACTCAGTGAGACACATTGGAAAGCCAAACAAGCTGTCTTTCGGGGTTTCCGTAGTGTAGTGGTTATCACGTTCACCTCACACGCGAAAGGTCCCCGGTCCGAAACCGGGCGGAAACATGGGTCTTTTCCTTCTTTGGTTACAAGGGAATTGATATTCACTCTTTAGACAACTCTGCTTGTCCAGCATTTTCTCTGTTTTACTTGCATCCCTATTGAGAATTAAGTCTCTTGGTTTTGTCTTCTGTAGGTTGTGTGCTAGCCAAACAAAGGACATCAAAGAGCTTGTCAAGAAGAAGATCGGGGCCTTCAGAGGTGGCAAAGGGATTGGAAGTGGGAAGAGTGCAAGAGGAAAAGTTGACTTGAGTCAAGGTGGCTAATGAACGATACAGCAGGAAGCTGAAGTGGAAAGTGCAGCAGAAGAGTATGAGCGAGGTTTGGTGCAGCATGAAGACCATGTGCAGATGAGATCAGCCAACACAAGAGGAGTGGAACTGACTGGGCCACTAACTTGCTCTTCAACTGACTAGATTCTTATGCTAGTGTGTGCTAATGCTAATGTACCTGTGGAGCAAAGTGCTAGAAAGCCAAATGAGGTTCCACTGAGACTTGAACTCAGATCGCTGGATTCAGAGTCCAGAGTGCTAACCATTACACCATGGAACCCTGCCTGAAGCACACAAAAGATCTGTGTCAAACAGGCATAAAAGTGTAGTTCCTGGTAAACCGATGGGGATTTCTACACGGCCAGCCAAATTTTACCTGTCATACCTGCTGCGAATCGCAGCTTGACGTGACCATTGCAGTGCTTCAGAGGTCCTCGTTAGTATAGTGGACAGTATCTCCGCCTGTCACGCGGAAGACCGGGGTTCGATTCCCCGACGGGGAGTGAGCAGTTTCCTTCTCTGTTCTGCCTTTTACCTGCAATGACCACACACACCTTAATCGCACACCAGATCCTAGTCAATCTAATAATCTAGTCCTATAATGGGCTTGAAGAAACATGAATTCCACCTGTGCGCTCACAAGTCGAAAAGGTCTTCTCAGAAAGAGCTCCCATCAGAAGAGATGCTAGTCCAAGAGAACACTGCTTGTGCAGCATTTTCTCTGTTTTACGTGCGTCCCTACTGACAAATAAGTTTCTTGGTCTTGTCTTCTGTAGATTGTGTGCTAGCCAAACAAAGGACATCAAAGAGCTTGTCAACCAGAAGATCAGCTCCCATGACAAGAGATGCAATCTTGAGATCACAATTTGCATTGTCAATACAGCCATAAGTGGGGGAGTGCTTGAAGAATGACACAAATGGGAGTTCCCTCCTTCTCAATAGTCCTACATGATCTGTCATAAAAGTCCACAAATGTAAGAAAGCATTGAAATGCTCCTTTAATTACTACGGGGTACGCAAGCTCAGTTTCCGTAGTGTAGTGGTTATCACGTTCGCCTAACACGCGAAAGGTCCCCGGTCCGAAACCGGGCGGAAGCATGCGTCTTTGCTTATGCGTCCTGATATAAAAGTGTCTGACTGCAGGCACTGCTTGAACTTGTGGGGTTCTACTGCTGTTTGGGACACAGACAAGAGAAAGTACTCAAATCTGGTTCAGGTCTCTGACATCTGTAACCTTTGGATGCTCGTCTTGCTAAAGAGTTGTCTATGGCCCAAATTTCTGCAAACTCCACAGACTTCACACAAATCAACAAATCTCCAGTCGCTATATTTCCTGAAGATGGAGGCACAGACTAAGCTCTTGGAAATGACTGGCTCTAGGTGGCCTGCACAGGACTTGGGCCTATTTTCAGCCAATGCCCAAGGCAATGAAACAAATGGGCGCTTTAGGCAACAGTTCTGCTGCCAGAGGTTCTGGGGTTCTTAGGGCAGCATATGTTGAGCTGTGCTTGCTTTAGTGAACTCCTAAATGTCCAAAGTTTAAGTGAGCCTAACATGGAGACTACAGTTCAGACTCCTTGCTAGAGTGCGTCTGTCTCTTCTCCATGGCTCCTTTTACTTCAAGGCCATGATAGGAACATGTCACCAAATTTGTCAGAGTGCGAGATTACTCAGTGAGACACATTGGAAAGCCAAACAAGCTGTCTTTTGGGGTTTCCGTAGTGTAGTGGTTATCACGTTCGCCTCACACGCGAAAGGTCCCCGGTCCGAAACCGGCCGGAAACATGGGTCTTTTCCTTCTTTGGTTACAAGGGAATTGATATTCACTCTTTAGACAACTCTGCTTGTCCAGCATTTTCTCTGTTTTACTTGCATCCCTATTGAGAATTAAGTCTCTTGGTTTTGTCTTCTGTAGGTTGTGTGCTAGCCAAACAAAGGACATCAAAGAGCTTGTCAAGAAGAAGATCGGGGCCTTCAGAGGTGGCAAAGGGATTGGAAGTGGGAAGAGTGCAAGAGGAAAAGTTGACTTGAGTCAAGGTGGCTAATGAACGATACAGCAGGAAGCTGAAGTGGAAAGTGCAGCAGAAGAGTATGAGCGAGGTTTGGTGCAGCATGAAGACCATGTGCAGATGAGATCAGCCAACACAAGAGGAGTGGAACTGACTGGGCCACTAACTTGCTCTTCAACTGACTAGATTCTTATGCTAGCGTGTGCTAATGCACCTGTGGAGCAAAGTGCTAGAAAGCCAAATGAGGTTCCACTGAGACTTGAACTCAGATCGCTGGATTCAGAGTCCAGAGTGCTAACCATTACACCATGGAACCCTGCCTGAAGCACACAAAAGATCTGTGTCAAACAGGCATAAAAGTGTAGTTCCTGGTAAACCGATGGGGATTGCTACACGGCCAGCCAAATTTTACCTGTCATACCTGCTGCGAATCGCAGCTTGACGTGACCATTGCAGTGCTTCAGAGGTCCTCGTTAGTATAGTGGACAGTATCTCCGCCTGTCACGCGGAAGACCGGGGTTCGATTCCCCGACGGGGAGTGAGCAGTTTCTTTCTCTGTTCTGCCTTTTACCTGCAATGACCACACACACCTTAATCGCACACCAGATCCTAGTCAATCTAATAATCTAGTCCTATAATGGGCTTGAAGAAACATGAATTCCACCTGTGCGCTCACAAGTCGAAAAGGTCTTCTCAGAAAGAGCTCCCATCAGAAGAGATGCTAGTCCAAGAGAACACTGCTTGTGCAGCATTTTCTCTGTTTTACGTGCGTCCCTACTGACAAATAAGTTTCTTGGTCTTGTCTTCTGTAGATTGTGTGCTAGCCAAACAAAGGACATCAAAGAGCTTGTCAACCAGAAGATCAGCTCCCATGACAAGAGATGCAATCTTGAGATCACAATTTGCATTGTCAATACAGCCATAAGTGGGGGAGTGCTTGAAGAATGACACAAATGGGAGTTCCCTCCTTCTCAATAGTCCTACATGATCTGTCATAAAAGTCCACAAATGTAAGAAAGCATTGAAATGCTCCTTTAATTACTACGGGGTACGCAAGCTCAGTTTCCGTAGTGTAGTGGTTATCACGTTCGCCTAACACGCGAAAGGTCCCCGGTCCGAAACCGGGCGGAAGCATGCGTCTTTGCTTATGCGTCCTGATATAAAAGTGTCTGACTGCAGGCACTGCTTGAACTTGTGGGGTTCTACTGCTGTTTGGGACACAGACAAGAGAAAGTACTCAAATCTGGTTCAGGTCTCTGACATCTGTAACCTTTGGATGCTCGTCTTGCTAAAGAGTTGTCTATGGCCCAAATTTCTGCAAACTCCACAGACTTCACACAAATCAACAAATCTCCAGTCGCTATATTTCCTGAAGATGGAGGCACAGACTAAGCTCTTGGAAATGACTGGCTCTAGGTGGCCTGCACAGGACTTGGGCCTATTTTCAGCCAATGCCCAAGGCAATGAAACAAATGGGCGCTTTAGGCAACAGTTCTGCTGCCAGAGGTTCTGGGGTTCTTAGGGCAGCATATGTTGAGCTGTGCTTGCTTTAGTGAACTCCTAAATGTCCAAAGTTTAAGTGAGCCTAACATGGAGACTACAGTTCAGACTCCTTGCTAGAGTGCGTCTGTCTCTTCTCCATGGCTCCTTTTACTTCAAGGCCATGATAGGAACATGTCACCAAATTTGTCAGAGTGCGAGATTACTCAGTGAGACACATTGGAAAGCCAAACAAGCTGTCTTTCGGGGTTTCCGTAGTGTAGTGGTTATCACGTTCGCCTCACACGCGAAAGGTCCCCGGGCGGAAACATGGGTCTTTTCCTTCTTTGGTTACAAGGGAATTGATATTCACTCTTTAGACAACTCTGCTTGTCCAGCATTTTCTCTGTTTTACTTGCATCCCTATTGAGAATTAAGTCTCTTGGTTTTGTCTTCTGTAGGTTGTGTGCTAGCCAAACAAAGGACATCAAAGAGCTTGTCAAGAAGAAGATCGGGGCCTTCAGAGGTGGCAAAGGGATTGGAAGTGGGAAGAGTGCAAGAGGAAAAGTTGACTTGAGTCAAGGTGGCTAATGAACGATACAGCAGGAAGCTGAAGTGGAAAGTGCAGCAGAAGAGCATGAGCGAGGTTTGGTGCAGCATGAAGACCATGTGCAGATGAGATCAGCCAACACAAGAGGAGTGGAACTGACTGGGCCACTAACTTGCTCTTCAACTGACTAGATTCTTATGCTAGGGTGTGCTAATGCTAATGTACCTGTGGAGCAAAGTGCTAGAAAGCCAAATGAGGTTCCACTGAGACTTGAACTCAGATCGCTGGATTCAGAGTCCAGAGTGCTAACCATTACACCATGGAACCCTGCCTGAAGCACACAAAAGATCTGTGTCAAACAGGCATAAAAGTGTAGTTCCTGGTAAACCGATGGGGATTTCTACACGGCCAGCCAAATTTTACCTGTCATACCTGCTGCGAATCGCAGCTTGACGTGACCATTGCAGTGCTTCAGAGGTCCTCGTTAGTATAGTGGACAGTATCTCCGCCTGTCACGCGGAAGACCGGGGTTCGATTCCCCGACGGGGAGTGAGCAGTTTCCTTCTCTGTTCTGCCTTTTACCTGCAATGACCACACACACCTTAATCGCACACCAGATCCTAGTCAATCTAATAATCTAGTCCTATAATGGGCTTGAAGAAACATGAATTCCACCTGTGCGCTCACAAGTCGAAAAGGTCTTCTCAGAAAGAGCTCCCATCAGAAGAGATGCTAGTCCAAGAGAACACTGCTTGTGCAGCATTTTCTCTGTTTTACGTGCGTCCCTACTGACAAATAAGTTTCTTGGTCTTGTCTTCTGTAGATTGTGTGCTAGCCAAACAAAGGACATCAAAGAGCTTGTCAACCAGAAGATCAGCTCCCATGACAAGAGATGCAATCTTGAGATCACAATTTGCATTGTCAATACAGCCATAAGTGGGGGAGTGCTTGAAGAATGACACAAATGGGAGTTCCCTCCTTCTCAATAGTCCTACATGATCTGTCATAAAAGTCCACAAATGTAAGAAAGCATTGAAATGCTCCTTTAATTACTACAGGGTACGCAAGCTCAGTTTCCGTAGTGTAGTGGTTATCACGTTCGCCTTACACGCGAAAGGTCCCCGGTCCGAAACCGGGCGAAAACATGAGTCTTTTCCTTCTTTGGTCACAAGGGAATTGATATTCACTCTTTAGACAACTCTGCTTGTCCAGCATTTTCTCTGTTTTACTTGCATCCCTATTGAGAATTAAGTCTCTTGGTTTTGTCTTCTGTAGGTTGTGTGCTAGCCAAACAAAGGACATCAAAGAGCTTGTCAAGAAGAAGATCGGGGCCTTCAGAGGTGGCAAAGGGATTGGAAGTGGGAAGAGTGCAAGAGGAAAAGTTGACTTGAGTCAAGGTGGCTAATGAACGATACAGCAGGAAGCTGAAGTGGAAAGTGCAGCAGAAGAGCATGAGCGAGGTTTGGTGCAGCATGAAGACCATGTGCAGATGAGATCTGTCAACACAAGAGGAGTGGAACTGACTGGGCCACTAACTTGCTCTTCAACTGACTAGATTCTTATGCTAGCGTGTGCTAATGCTAATGTACCTGTGGAGCAAAGTGCTAGAAAGCCAAATGAGGTTCCACTGAGACTTGAACTCAGATTGCTGGATTCAGAGTCCAGAGTGCTAACCATTACACCATGGAACCCTGCCTGAAGCACACAAAAGATCTGTGTCATACAGGCATAAAAGTGTAGTTCCTGGTAAACCGATGGGGATTTCTACACGGCCAGCCAAATTTTACCTGTCATACCTGCTGCGAATCGCAGCTTGACGTGACCATTGCAGTGCTTCAGAGGTCCTCGTTAGTATAGTGGACAGTATCTCCGCCTGTCACGCGGAAGACCGGGGTTCGATTCCCCGACGGGGAGTGAGCAGTTTCCTTCTCTGTTCTGCCTTTTACCTGCAATGACCACACACACCTTAATCGCACACCAGATCCTAGTCAATCTAATAATCTAGTCCTATAATGGGCTTGAAGAAACATGAATTCCACCTGTGCGCTCACAAGTCGAAAAGGTCTTCTCAGAAAGAGCTCCCATCAGAAGAGATGCTAGTCCAAGAGAACACTGCTTGTGCAGCATTTTCTCTGTTTTACGTGCGTCCCTACTGACAAATAAGTTTCTTGGTCTTGTCTTCTGTAGATTGTGTGCTAGCCAAACAAAGGACATCAAAGAGCTTGTCAACCAGAAGATCAGCTCCCATGACAAGAGATGCAATCTTGAGATCACAATTTGCATTGTCAATACAGCCATAAGTGGGGGAGTGCTTGAAGAATGACACAAATGGGAGTTCCCTCCTTCTCAATAGTCCTACATGATCTGTCATAAAAGTCCACAAATGTAAGAAAGCATTGAAATGCTCCTTTAATTACTACGGGGTACGCAAGCTCAGTTTCCGTAGTGTAGTGGTTATCACGTTCGCCTTACACGCGAAAGGTCCCCGGTCCGAAACCGGGCGGAAGCATGCGTCTTTGCTTATGCGTCCTGATATAAAAGTGTCTGACTGCAGGCACTGCTTGAACTTGTGGGGTTCTACTGCTGTTTGGGACACAGACAAGAGAAAGTACTCAAATCTGGTTCAGGTCTCTGACATCTGTAACCTTTGGATGCTCGTCTTGCTAAAGAGTTGTCTATGGCCCAAATTTCTGCAAACTCCACAGACTTCACACAAATCAACAAATCTCCAGTCGCTATATTTCCTGAAGATGGAGGCACAGACTAAGCTCTTGGAAATGACTGGCTCTAGGTGGCCTGCACAGGACTTGGGCCTATTTTCAGCCAATGCCCAAGGCAATGAAACAAATGGGCGCTTTAGGCAACAGTTCTGCTGCCAGAGGTTCTGGGGTTCTTAGGGCAGCATATGTTGAGCTGTGCTTGCTTTAGTGAACTCCTAAATGTCCAAAGTTTAAGTGAGCCTAACATGGAGACTACAGTTCAGACTCCTTGCTAGAGTGCGTCTGTCTCTTCTCCATGGCTCCTTTTACTTCAAGGCCATGATAGGAACATGTCACCAAATTTGTCAGAGTGCGAGATTACTCAGTGAGACACATTGGAAAGCCAAACAAGCTGTCTTTCAGGGTTTCCGTAGTGTAGTGGTTATCACGTTCGCCTCACACGCGAAAGGTCCCCGGTCCGAAACCGGGCGGAAACATGGGTCTTTTCCTTCTTTGGTTACAAGGGAATTGATATTCACTCTTTAGACAACTCTGCTTGTCCAGCATTTTCTCTGTTTTACTTGCATCCCTATTGAGAATTAAGTCTCTTGGTTTTGTCTTCTGTAGGTTGTGTGCTAGCCAAACAAAGGACATCAAAGAGCTTGTCAAGAAGAAGATCGGGGCCTTCAGAGGTGGCAAAGGGATTGGAAGTGGGAAGAGTGCAAGAGGAAAAGTTGACTTGAGTCAAGGTGGCTAATGAACGATACAGCAGGAAGCTGAAGTGGAAAGTGCAGCAGAAGAGCATAAGCGAGGTTTGGTGCAGCATGAAGACCATGTGCAGATGAGATCAGCCAACACAAGAGGAGTGGAACTGACTGGGCCACTAACTTGCTCTTCAACTGACTAGATTCTTATGCTAGCGTGTGCTAATGCTAATGTACCTGTGGAGCAAAGTGCTAGAAAGCCAAATGAGGTTCCACTGAGACTTGAACTCAGATCGCTGGATTCAGAGTCCAGAGTGCTAACCATTACACCATGGAACCCTGCCTGAAGCACACAAAAGATCTGTGTCAAACAGGCATAAAAGTGTAGTTCCTGGTAAACCGATGGGGATTTCTACACGGCCAGCCAAATTTTACCTGTCATACCTGCTGCGAATCGCAGCTTGACGTGACCATTGCAGTGCTTCAGAGGTCCTCGTTAGTATAGTGGACAGTATCTCCGCCTGTCACGCGGAAGACCGGGGTTCGATTCCCCGACGGGGAGTGAGCAGTTTCCTTCTCTGTTCTGCCTTTTACCTGCAATGACCACACACACCTTAATCGCACACCAGATCCTAGTCAATCTAATAATCTAGTCCTATAATGGGCTTGAAGAAACATGAATTCCACCTGTGCGCTCACAAGTCGAAAAGGTCTTCTCAGAAAGAGCTCCCATCAGAAGAGATGCTAGTCCAAGAGAACACTGCTTGTGCAGCATTTTCTCTGTTTTACGTGCGTCCCTACTGACAAATAAGTTTCTTGGTCTTGTCTTCTGTAGATTGTGTGCTAGCCAAACAAAGGACATCAAAGAGCTTGTCAACCAGAAGATCAGCTCCCATGACAAGAGATGCAATCTTGAGATCACAATTTGCATTGTCAATACAGCCATAAGTGGGGGAGTGCTTGAAGAATGACACAAATGGGAGTTCCCTCCTTCTCAATAGTCCTACATGATCTGTCATAAAAGTCCACAAATGTAAGAAAGCATTGAAATGCTCCTTTAATTACTACAGGGTACGCAAGCTCAGTTTCCGTAGTGTAGTGGTTATCACGTTCGCCTTACACGCGAAAGGTCCCCGGTCCGAAACCGGGCGAAAACATGAGTCTTTTCCTTCTTTGGTCACAAGGGAATTGATATTCACTCTTTAGACAACTCTGCTTGTCCAGCATTTTCTCTGTTTTACTTGCATCCCTATTGAGAATTAAGTCTCTTGGTTTTGTCTTCTGTAGGTTGTGTGCTAGCCAAACAAAGGACATCAAAGAGCTTGTCAAGAAGAAGATCGGGGCCTTCAGAGGTGGCAAAGGGATTGGAAGTGGGAAGAGTGCAAGAGGAAAAGTTGACTTGAGTCAAGGTGGCTAATGAACGATACAGCAGGAAGCTGAAGTGGAAAGTGCAGCAGAAGAGCATGAGCGAGGTTTGGTGCAGCATGAAGACCATGTGCAGATGAGATCTGTCAACACAAGAGGAGTGGAACTGACTGGGCCACTAACTTGCTCTTCAACTGACTAGATTCTTATGCTAGCGTGTGCTAATGCTAATGTACCTGTGGAGCAAAGTGCTAGAAAGCCAAATGAGGTTCCACTGAGACTTGAACTCAGATCGCTGGATTCAGAGTCCAGAGTGCTAACCATTACACCATGGAACCCTGCCTGAAGCACACAAAAGATCTGTGTCATACAGGCATAAAAGTGTAGTTCCTGGTAAACCGATGGGGATTTCTACACGGCCAGCCAAATTTTACCTGTCATACCTGCTGCGAATCGCAGCTTGACGTGACCATTGCAGTGCTTCAGAGGTCCTCGTTAGTATAGTGGACAGTATCTCCGCCTGTCACGCGGAAGACCGGGGTTCGATTCCCCGACGGGGAGTGAGCAGTTTCCTTCTCTGTTCTGCCTTTTACCTGCAATGACCACACACACCTTAATCGCACACCAGATCCTAGTCAATCTAATAATCTAGTCCTATAATGGGCTTGAAGAAACATGAATTCCACCTGTGCGCTCACAAGTCGAAAAGGTCTTCTCAGAAAGAGCTCCCATCAGAAGAGATGCTAGTCCAAGAGAACACTGCTTGTGCAGCATTTTCTCTGTTTTACGTGCGTCCCTACTGACAAATAAGTTTCTTGGTCTTGTCTTCTGTAGATTGTGTGCTAGCCAAACAAAGGACATCAAAGAGCTTGTCAACCAGAAGATCAGCTCCCATGACAAGAGATGCAATCTTGAGATCACAATTTGCATTGTCAATACAGCCATAAGTGGGGGAGTGCTTGAAGAATGACACAAATGGGAGTTCCCTCCTTCTCAATAGTCCTACATGATCTGTCATAAAAGTCCACAAATGTAAGAAAGCATTGAAATGCTCCTTTAATTACTACGGGGTACGCAAGCTCAGTTTCCGTAGTGTAGTGGTTATCACGTTCGCCTTACACGCGAAAGGTCCCCGGTCCGAAACCGGGCGGAAGCATGCGTCTTTGCTTATGCGTCCTGATATAAAAGTGTCTGACTGCAGGCACTGCTTGAACTTGTGGGGTTCTACTGCTGTTTGGGACACAGACAAGAGAAAGTACTCAAATCTGGTTCAGGTCTCTGACATCTGTAACCTTTGGATGCTCGTCTTGCTAAAGAGTTGTCTATGGCCCAAATTTCTGCAAACTCCACAGACTTCACACAAATCAACAAATCTCCAGTCGCTATATTTCCTGAAGATGGAGGCACAGACTAAGCTCTTGGAAATGACTGGCTCTAGGTGGCCTGCACAGGACTTGGGCCTATTTTCAGCCAATGCCCAAGGCAATGAAACAAATGGGCGCTTTAGGCAACAGTTCTGCTGCCAGAGGTTCTGGGGTTCTTAGGGCAGCATATGTTGAGCTGTGCTTGCTTTAGTGAACTCCTAAATGTCCAAAGTTTAAGTGAGCCTAACATGGAGACTACAGTTCAGACTCCTTGCTAGAGTGCGTCTGTCTCTTCTCCATGGCTCCTTTTACTTCAAGGCCATGATAGGAACATGTCACCAAATTTGTCAGAGTGCGAGATTACTCAGTGAGACACATTGGAAAGCCAAACAAGCTGTCTTTCGGGGTTTCCGTAGTGTAGTGGTTATCACGTTCGCCTCACACGCGAAAGGTCCCCGGTCCGAAACCGGGCGGAAACATGGGTCTTTTCCTTCTTTGGTTACAAGGGAATTGATATTCACTCTTTAGACAACTCTGCTTGTCCAGCATTTTCTCTGTTTTACTTGCATCCCTATTGAGAATTAAGTCTCTTGGTTTTGTCTTCTGTAGGTTGTGTGCTAGCCAAACAAAGGACATCAAAGAGCTTGTCAAGAAGAAGATCGGGGCCTTCAGAGGTGGCAAAGGGATTGGAAGTGGGAAGAGTGCAAGAGGAAAAGTTGACTTGAGTCAAGGTGGCTAATGAACGATACAGCAGGAAGCTGAAGTGGAAAGTGCAGCAGAAGAGCATAAGCGAGGTTTGGTGCAGCATGAAGACCATGTGCAGATGAGATCAGCCAACACAAGAGGAGTGGAACTGACTGGGCCACTAACTTGCTCTTCAACTGACTAGATTCTTATGCTAGCGTGTGCTAATGCTAATGTACCTGTGGAGCAAAGTGCTAGAAAGCCAAATGAGGTTCCACTGAGACTTGAACTCAGATCGCTGGATTCAGAGTCCAGAGTGCTAACCATTACACCATGGAACCCTGCCTGAAGCACACAAAAGATCTGTGTCAAACAGGCATAAAAGTGTAGTTCCTGGTAAACCGATGGGGATTTCTACACGGCCAGCCAAATTTTACCTGTCATACCTGCTGCGAATCGCAGCTTGACGTGACCATTGCAGTGCTTCAGAGGTCCTCGTTAGTATAGTGGACAGTATCTCCGCCTGTCACGCGGAAGACCGGGGTTCGATTCCCCGACGGGGAGTGAGCAGTTTCCTTCTCTGTTCTGCCTTTTACCTGCAATGACCACACACACCTTAATCGCACACCAGATCCTAGTCAATCTAATAATCTAGTCCTATAATGGGCTTGAAGAAACATGAATTCCACCTGTGCGCTCACAAGTCGAAAAGGTCTTCTCAGAAAGAGCTCCCATCAGAAGAGATGCTAGTCCAAGAGAACACTGCTTGTGCAGCATTTTCTCTGTTTTACGTGCGTCCCTACTGACAAATAAGTTTCTTGGTCTTGTCTTCTGTAGATTGTGTGCTAGCCAAACAAAGGACATCAAAGAGCTTGTCAACCAGAAGATCAGCTCCCATGACAAGAGATGCAATCTTGAGATCACAATTTGCATTGTCAATACAGCCATAAGTGGGGGAGTGCTTGAAGAATGACACAAATGGGAGTTCCCTCCTTCTCAATAGTCCTACATGATCTGTCATAAAAGTCCACAAATGTAAGAAAGCATTGAAATGCTCCTTTAATTACTACGGGGTACGCAAGCTCAGTTTCCGTAGTGTAGTGGTTATCACGTTCGCCTTACACGCGAAAGGTCCCCGGTCCGAAACCGGGCGGAAGCATGCGTCTTTGCTTATGCGTCCTGATATAAAAGTGTCTGACTGCAGGCACTGCTTGAACTTGTGGGGTTCTACTGCTGTTTGGGACACAGACAAGAGAAAGTACTCAAATCTGGTTCAGGTCTCTGACATCTGTAACCTTTGGATGCTCGTCTTGCTAAAGAGTTGTCTATGGCCCAAATTTCTGCAAACTCCACAGACTTCACACAAATCAACAAATCTCCAGTCGCTATATTTCCTGAAGATGGAGGCACAGACTAAGCTCTTGGAAATGACTGGCTCTAGGTGGCCTGCACAGGACTTGGGCCTATTTTCAGCCAATGCCCAAGGCAATGAAACAAATGGGCGCTTTAGGCAACAGTTCTGCTGCCAGAGGTTCTGGGGTTCTTAGGGCAGCATATGTTGAGCTGTGCTTGCTTTAGTGAACTCCTAAATGTCCAAAGTTTAAGTGAGCCTAACATGGAGACTACAGTTCAGACTCCTTGCTAGAGTGCGTCTGTCTCTTCTCCATGGCTCCTTTTACTTCAAGGCCATGATAGGAACATGTCACCAAATTTGTCAGAGTGCGAGATTACTCAGTGAGACACATTGGAAAGCCAAACAAGCTGTCTTTCGGGGTTTCCGTAGTGTAGTGGTTATCACGTTCGCCTCACACGCGAAAGGTCCCCGGTCCGAAACCGGGCGGAAACATGGGTCTTTTCCTTCTTTGGTTACAAGGGAATTGATATTCACTCTTTAGACAACTCTGCTTGTCCAGCATTTTCTCTGTTTTACTTGCATCCCTATTGAGAATTAAGTCTCTTGGTTTTGTCTTCTGTAGGTTGTGTGCTAGCCAAACAAAGGACATCAAAGAGCTTGTCAAGAAGAAGATCGGGGCCTTCAGAGGTGGCAAAGGGATTGGAAGTGGGAAGAGTGCAAGAGGAAAAGTTGACTTGAGTCAAGGTGGCTAATGAACGATACAGCAGGAAGCTGAAGTGGAAAGTGCAGCAGAAGAGCATGAGCGAGGTTTGGTGCAGCATGAAGACCATGTGCAGATGAGATCAGCCAACACAAGAGGAGTGGAACTGACTGGGCCACTAACTTGCTCTTCAACTGACTAGATTCTTATGCTAGCGTGTGCTAATGCTAATGTACCTGTGGAGCAAAGTGCTAGAAAGCCAAATGAGGTTCCACTGAGACTTGAACTCAGATCGCTGGATTCAGAGTCCAGAGTGCTAACCATTACACCATGGAACCCTGCCTGAAGCACACAAAAGATCTGTGTCAAACAGGCATAAAAGTGTAGTTCCTGGTAAACCGATGGGGATTTCTACACGGCCAGCCAAATTTTACCTGTCATACCTGCTGCGAATCGCAGCTTGACGTGACCATTGCAGTGCTTCAGAGGTCCTCGTTAGTATAGTGGACAGTATCTCCGCCTGTCACGCGGAAGACCGGGGTTCGATTCCCCGACGGGGAGTGAGCAGTTTCCTTCTCTGTTCTGCCTTTTACCTGCAATGACCACACACACCTTAATCGCACACCAGATCCTAGTCAATCTAATAATCTAGTCCTATAATGGGCTTGAAGAAACATGAATTCCACCTGTGCGCTCACAAGTCGAAAAGGTCTTCTCAGAAAGAGCTCCCATCAGAAGAGATGCTAGTCCAAGAGAACACTGCTTGTGCAGCATTTTCTCTGTTTTACGTGCGTCCCTACTGACAAATAAGTTTCTTGGTCTTGTCTTCTGTAGATTGTGTGCTAGCCAAACAAAGGACATCAAAGAGCTTGTCAACCAGAAGATCAGCTCCCATGACAAGAGATGCAATCTTGAGATCACAATTTGCATTGTCAATACAGCCATAAGTGGGGGAGTGCTTGAAGAATGACACAAATGGGAGTTCCCTCCTTCTCAATAGTCCTACATGATCTGTCATAAAAGTCCACAAATGTAAGAAAGCATTGAAATGCTCCTTTAATTACTACGGGGTACGCAAGCTCAGTTTCCGTAGTGTAGTGGTTATCACGTTCGCCTTACACGCGAAAGGTCCCCGGTCCGAAACCGGGCGGAAGCATGCGTCTTTACTTATGCGTCCTGATATAAAAGTGTCTGACTGCAGGCACTGCTTGAACTTGTGGGGTTCTACTGCTGTTTGGGACACAGACAAGAGAAAGTACTCAAATCTGGTTCAGGTCTCTGACATCTGTAACCTTTGGATGCTCGTCTTGCTAAAGAGTTGTCTATGGCCCAAATTTCTGCAAACTCCACAGACTTCACACAAATCAACAAATCTCCAGTCGCTATATTTCCTGAAGATGGAGGCACAGACTAAGCTCTTGGAAATGACTGGCTCTAGGTGGCCTGCACAGGACTTGGGCCTATTTTCAGCCAATGCCCAAGGCAATGAAACAAATGGGCGCTTTAGGCAACAGTTCTGCTGCCAGAGGTTCTGGGGTTCTTAGGGCAGCATATGTTGAGCTGTGCTTGCTTTAGTGAACTCCTAAATGTCCAAAGTTTAAGTGAGCCTAACATGGAGACTACAGTTCAGACTCCTTGCTAGAGTGCGTCTGTCTCTTCTCCATGGCTCCTTTTACTTCAAGGCCATGATAGGAACATGTCACCAAATTTGTCAGAGTGCGAGATTACTCAGTGAGACACATTGGAAAGCCAAACAAGCTGTCTTTTGGGGTTTCCGTAGTGTTGTGGTTATCACATTCGCCTCACACGCGAAAGGTCCCCGGTCCGAAACCGGGCGGAAACATGGGTCTTTTCCTTCTTTGGTTACAAGGGAATTGATATTCACTCTTTAGACAACTCTGCTTGTCCAGCATTTTCTCTGTTTTACTTGCATCCCTATTGAGAATTAAGTCTCTTGGTTTTGTCTTCTGTAGGTTGTGTGCTAGCCAAACAAAGGACATCAAAGAGCTTGTCAAGAAGAAGATCGGGGCCTTCAGAGGTGGCAAAGGGATTGGAAGTGGGAAGAGTGCAAGAGGAAAAGTTGACTTGAGTCAAGGTGGCTAATGAACGATACAGCAGGAAGCTGAAGTGGAAAGTGCAGCAGAAGAGCATGAGCGAGGTTTGGTGCAGCATGAAGACCATGTGCAGATGAGATCAGCCAACACAAGAGGAGTGGAACTGACTGGGCCACTAACTTGCTCTTCAACTGACTAGATTCTTATGCTAGGGTGTGCTAATGCTAATGTACCTGTGGAGCAAAGTGCTAGAAAGCCAAATGAGGTTCCACTGAGACTTGAACTCAGATCGCTGGATTCAGAGTCCAGAGTGCTAACCATTACACCATGGAACCCTGCCTGAAGCACACAAAAGATCTGTGTCAAACAGGCATAAAAGTGTAGTTCCTGGTAAACCGATGGGGATTTCTACACGGCCAGCCAAATTTTACCTGTCATACCTGCTGCGAATCGCAGCTTGACGTGACCATTGCAGTGCTTCAGAGGTCCTCGTTAGTATAGTGGACAGTATCTCCGCCTGTCACGCGGAAGACCGGGGTTCGATTCCCCGACGGGGAGTGAGCAGTTTCCTTCTCTGTTCTGCCTTTTACCTGCAATGACCACACACACCTTAATCGCACACCAGATCCTAGTCAATCTAATAATCTAGTCCTATAATGGGCTTGAAGAAACATGAATTCCACCTGTGCGCTCACAAGTCGAAAAGGTCTTCTCAGAAAGAGCTCCCATCAGAAGAGATGCTAGTCCAAGAGAACACTGCTTGTGCAGCATTTTCTCTGTTTTACGTGCGTCCCTACTGACAAATAAGTTTCTTGGTCTTGTCTTCTGTAGATTGTGTGCTAGCCAAACAAAGGACATCAAAGAGCTTGTCAACCAGAAGATCAGCTCCCATGACAAGAGATGCAATCTTGAGATCACAATTTGCATTGTCAATACAGCCATAAGTGGGGGAGTGCTTGAAGAATGACACAAATGGGAGTTCCCTCCTTCTCAATAGTCCTACATGATCTGTCATAAAAGTCCACAAATGTAAGAAAGCATTGAAATGCTCCTTTAATTACTACGGGGTACGCAAGCTCAGTTTCCGTAGTGTAGTGGTTATCACGTTCGCCTAACACGCGAAAGGTCCCCGGTCCGAAACCGGGCGGAAGCATGCGTCTTTGCTTATGCGTCCTGATATAAAAGTGTCTGACTGCAGGCACTGCTTGAACTTGTGGGGTTCTACTGCTGTTTGGGACACAGACAAGAGAAAGTACTCAAATCTGGTTCAGGTCTCTGACATCTGTAACCTTTGGATGCTCGTCTTGCTAAAGAGTTGTCTATGGCCCAAATTTCTGCAAACTCCACAGACTTCACACAAATCAACAAATCTCCAGTCGCTATATTTCCTGAAGATGGAGGCACAGACTAAGCTCTTGGAAATGACTGGCTCTAGGTGGCCTGCACAGGACTTGGGCCTATTTTCAGCCAATGCCCAAGGCAATGAAACAAATGGGCGCTTTAGGCAACAGTTCTGCTGCCAGAGGTTCTGGGGTTCTTAGGGCAGCATATGTTGAGCTGTGCTTGCTTTAGTGAACTCCTAAATGTCCAAAGTTTAAGTGAGCCTAACATGGAGACTACAGTTCAGACTCCTTGCTAGAGTGCGTCTGTCTCTTCTCCATGGCTCCTTTTACTTCAAGGCCATGATAGGAACATGTCACCAAATTTGTCAGAGTGCGAGATTACTCAGTGAGACACATTGGAAAGCCAAACAAGCTGTCTTTCGGGGTTTCCGTAGTGTAGTGGTTATCACGTTCGCCTCACACGCGAAAGGTCCCCGGTCCGAAACCGGGCGGAAACATGGGTCTTTTCCTTCTTTGGTTACAAGGGAATTGATATTCACTCTTTAGACAACTCTGCTTGTCCAGCATTTTCTCTGTTTTACTTGCATCCCTATTGAGAATTAAGTCTCTTGGTTTTGTCTTCTGTAGGTTGTGTGCTAGCCAAACAAAGGACATCAAAGAGCTTGTCAAGAAGAAGATCGGGGCCTTCAGAGGTGGCAAAGGGATTGGAAGTGGGAAGAGTGCAAGAGGAAAAGTTGACTTGAGTCAAGGTGGCTAATGAACGATACAGCAGGAAGCTGAAGTGGAAAGTGCAGCAGAAGAGCATGAGCGAGGTTTGGTGCAGCATGAAGACCATGTGCAGATGAGATCAGCCAACACAAGAGGAGTGGAACTGACTGGGCCACTAACTTGCTCTTCAACTGACTAGATTCTTATGCTAGCGTGTGCTAATGCTAATGTACCTGTGGAGCAAAGTGCTAGAAAGCCAAATGAGGTTCCACTGAGACTTGAACTCAGATCGCTGGATTCAGAGTCCAGAGTGCTAACCATTACACCATGGAACCCTGCCTGAAGCACACAAAAGATCTGTGTCAAACAGGCATAAAAGTGTAGTTCCTGGTAAACCGATGGGGATTTCTACACGGCCAGCCAAATTTTACCTGTCATACCTGCTGCGAATCGCAGCTTGACGTGACCATTGCAGTGCTTCAGAGGTCCTCGTTAGTATAGTGGACAGTATCTCCGCCTGTCACGCGGAAGACCGGGGTTCGATTCCCCGACGGGGAGTGAGCAGTTTCCTTCTCTGTTCTGCCTTTTACCTGCAATGACCACACACACCTTAATCGCACACCAGATCCTAGTCAATCTAATAATCTAGTCCTATAATGGGCTTGAAGAAACATGAATTCCACCTGTGCGCTCACAAGTCGAAAAGGTCTTCTCAGAAAGAGCTCCCATCAGAAGAGATGCTAGTCCAAGAGAACACTGCTTGTGCAGCATTTTCTCTGTTTTACGTGCGTCCCTACTGACAAATAAGTTTCTTGGTCTTGTCTTCTGTAGATTGTGTGCTAGCCAAACAAAGGACATCAAAGAGCTTGTCAACCAGAAGATCAGCTCCCATGACAAGAGATGCAATCTTGAGATCACAATTTGCATTGTCAATACAGCCATAAGTGGGGGAGTGCTTGAAGAATGACACAAATGGGAGTTCCCTCCTTCTCAATAGTCCTACATGATCTGTCATAAAAGTCCACAAATGTAAGAAAGCATTGAAATGCTCCTTTAATTACTACGGGGTACGCAAGCTCAGTTTCCGTAGTGTAGTGGTTATCACGTTCGCCTAACACGCGAAAGGTCCCCGGTCCGAAACCGGGCGGAAGCATGCGTCTTTGCTTATGCGTCCTGATATAAAAGTGTCTGACTGCAGGCACTGCTTGAACTTGTGGGGTTCTACTGCTGTTTGGGACACAGACAAGAGAAAGTACTCAAATCTGGTTCAGGTCTCTGACATCTGTAACCTTTGGATGCTCGTCTTGCT
Organism: Copadichromis virginalis; assembly: GCF_057382275.1. Classification (NCBI taxonomy): domain Eukaryota; kingdom Metazoa; phylum Chordata; class Actinopteri; order Cichliformes; family Cichlidae; genus Copadichromis; species Copadichromis virginalis. The sequence continues at coordinate 29,822,888 of NC_140625.1, forward strand.
AAAGAGTTGTCTATGGCCCAAATTTCTGCAAACTCCACAGACTTCACACAAATCAACAAATCTCCAGTCGCTATATTTCCTGAAGATGGAGGCACAGACTAAGCTCTTGGAAATGACTGGCTCTAGGTGGCCTGCACAGGACTTGGGCCTATTTTCAGCCAATGCCCAAGGCAATGAAACAAATGGGCGCTTTAGGCAACAGTTCTGCTGCCAGAGGTTCTGGGGTTCTTAGGGCAGCATATGTTGAGCTGTGCTTGCTTTAGTGAACTCCTAAATGTCCAAAGTTTAAGTGAGCCTAACATGGAGACTACAGTTCAGACTCCTTGCTAGAGTGCGTCTGTCTCTTCTCCATGGCTCCTTTTACTTCAAGGCCATGATAGGAACATGTCACCAAATTTGTCAGAGTGCGAGATTACTCAGTGAGACACATTGGAAAGCCAAACAAGCTGTCTTTCGGGGTTTCCGTAGTGTAGTGGTTATCACATTCGCCTCACACGCGAAAGGTCCCCGGTCCGAAACCGGGCGGAAACATGGGTCTTTTCCTTCTTTGGTTACAAGGGAATTGATATTCACTCTTTAGACAACTCTGCTTGTCCAGCATTTTCTCTGTTTTACTTGCATCCCTATTGAGAATTAAGTCTCTTGGTTTTGTCTTCTGTAGGTTGTGTGCTAGCCAAACAAAGGACATCAAAGAGCTTGTCAAGAAGAAGATCGGGGCCTTCAGAGGTGGCAAAGGGATTGGAAGTGGGAAGAGTGCAAGAGGAAAAGTTGACTTGAGTCAAGGTGGCTAATGAACGATACAGCAGGAAGCTGAAGTGGAAAGTGCAGCAGAAGAGCATGAGCGAGGTTTGGTGCAGCATGAAGACCATGTGCAGATGAGATCAGCCAACACAAGAGGAGTGGAACTGACTGGGCCACTAACTTGCTCTTCAACTGACTAGATTCTTATGCTAGGGTGTGCTAATGCTAATGTACCTGTGGAGCAAAGTGCTAGAAAGCCAAATGAGGTTCCACTGAGACTTGAACTCAGATCGCTGGATTCAGAGTCCAGAGTGCTAACCATTACACCATGGAACCCTGCCTGAAGCACACAAAAGATCTGTGTCAAACAGGCATAAAAGTGTAGTTCCTGGTAAACCGATGGGGATTTCTACACGGCCAGCCAAATTTTACCTGTCATACCTGCTGCGAATCGCAGCTTGACGTGACCATTGCAGTGCTTCAGAGGTCCTCGTTAGTATAGTGGACAGTATCTCCGCCTGTCACGCGGAAGACCGGGGTTCGATTCCCCGACGGGGAGTGAGCAGTTTCCTTCTCTGTTCTGCCTTTTACCTGCAATGACCACACACACCTTAATCGCACACCAGATCCTAGTCAATCTAATAATCTAGTCCTATAATGGGCTTGAAGAAGCATGAATTCCACCTGTGCGCTCACAAGTCGAAAAGGTCTTCTCAGAAAGAGCTCCCATCAGAAGAGATGCTAGTCCAAGAGAACACTGCTTGTGCAGCATTTTCTCTGTTTTACGTGCGTCCCTACTGACAAATAAGTTTCTTGGTCTTGTCTTCTGTAGATTGTGTGCTAGCCAAACAAAGGACATCAAAGAGCTTGTCAACCAGAAGATCAGCTCCCATGACAAGAGATGCAATCTTGAGATCACAATTTGCATTGTCAATACAGCCATAAGTGGGGGAGTGCTTGAAGAATGACACAAATGGGAGTTCCCTCCTTCTCAATAGTCCTACATGATCTGTCATAAAAGTCCACAAATGTAAGAAAGCATTGAAATGCTCCTTTAATTACTACGGGGTACGCAAGCTCAGTTTCCGTAGTGTAGTGGTTATCACGTTCGCCTTACACGCGAAAGGTCCCCGGTCCGAAACCGGGCGGAAGCATGCGTCTTTGCTTATGTGTCCTGATATAAAAGTGTCTGACTGCAGGCACTGCTTGAACTTGTGGGGTTCTACTGCTGTTTGGGACACAGACAAGAGAAAGTACTCAAATCTGGTTCAGGTCTCTGACATCTGTAACCTTTGGATGCTCGTCTTGCTAAAGAGTTGTCTATGGCCCAAATTTCTGCAAACTCCACAGACTTCACACAAATCAACAAATCTCCAGTCGCTATATTTCCTGAAGATGGAGGCACAGACTAAGCTCTTGGAAATGACTGGCTCTAGGTGGCCTGCACAGGACTTGGGCCTATTTTCAGCCAATGCCCAAGGCAATGAAACAAATGGGCGCTTTAGGCAACAGTTCTGCTGCCAGAGGTTCTGGGGTTCTTAGGGCAGCATATGTTGAGCTGTGCTTGCTTTAGTGAACTCCTAAATGTCCAAAGTTTAAGTGAGCCTAACATGGAGACTACAGTTCAGACTCCTTGCTAGAGTGCGTCTGTCTCTTCTCCATGGCTCCTTTTACTTCAAGGCCATGATAGGAACATGTCACCAAATTTGTCAGAGTGCGAGATTACTCAGTGAGACACATTGGAAAGCCAAACAAGCTGTCTTTCGGGGTTTCCGTAGTGTAGTGGTTATCACGTTCGCCTCACACGCGAAAGGTCCCCGGTCCGAAACCGGGCGGAAACATGGGTCTTTTCCTTCTTTGGTTACAAGGGAATTGATATTCACTCTTTAGACAACTCTGCTTGTCCAGCATTTTCTCTGTTTTACTTGCATCCCTATTGAGAATTAAGTCTCTTGGTTTTGTCTTCTGTAGGTTGTGTGCTAGCCAAACAAAGGACATCAAAGAGCTTGTCAAGAAGAAGATCGGGGCCTTCAGAGGTGGCAAAGGGATTGGAAGTGGGAAGAGTGCAAGAGGAAAAGTTGACTTGAGTCAAGGTGGCTAATGAACGATACAGCAGGAAGCTGAAGTGGAAAGTGCAGCAGAAGAGCATGAGCGAGGTTTGGTGCAGCATGAAGACCATGTGCAGATGAGATCAGCCAACACAAGAGGAGTGGAACTGACTGGGCCACTAACTTGCTCTTCAACTGACTAGATTCTTATGCTAGCGTGTGCTAATGCTAATGTACCTGTGGAGCAAAGTGCTAGAAAGCCAAATGAGGTTCCACTGAGACTTGAACTCAGATTGCTGGATTCAGAGTCCAGAGTGCTAACCATTTCACCATGGAACCCTGCCTGAAGCACACAAAAGATCTGTGTCAAACAGGCATAAAAGTGTAGTTCCTGGTAAACTGATGGGGATTTCTACACGGCCAGCCAAATTTTACCTGTCATACCTGCTGCGAATCGCAGCTTGACGTGACCATTGCAGTGCTTCAGAGGTCCTCGTTAGTATAGTGGACAGTATCTCCGCCTGTCACGCGGAAGACCGGGGTTCGATTCCCCGACGGGGAGTGAGCAGTTTCCTTCTCTGTTCTGCCTTTTACCTGCAATGACCACACACACCTTAATCGCACACCAGATCCTAGTCAATCTAATAATCTAGTCCTATAATGGGCTTGAAGAAACATGAATTCCACCTGTGCGCTCACAAGTCGAAAAGGTCTTCTCAGAAAGAGCTCCCATCAGAAGAGATGCTAGTCCAAGAGAACACTGCTTGTGCAGCATTTTCTCTGTTTTACGTGCGTCCCTACTGACAAATAAGTTTCTTGGTCTTGTCTTCTGTAGATTGTGTGCTAGCCAAACAAAGGACATCAAAGAGCTTGTCAACCAGAAGATCAGCTCCCATGACAAGAGATGCAATCTTGAGATCACAATTTGCATTGTCAATACAGCCATAAGTGGGGGAGTGCTTGAAGAATGACACAAATGGGAGTTCCCTCCTTCTCAATAGTCCTACATGATCTGTCATAAAAGTCCACAAATGTAAGAAAGCATTGAAATGCTCCTTTAATTACTACGGGGTACGCAAGCTCAGTTTCCGTAGTGTAGTGGTTATCACGTTCGCCTAACACGCGAAAGGTCCCCGGTCCGAAACCGGGCGGAAGCATGCGTCTTTGCTTATGCGTCCTGATATAAAAGTGTCTGACTGCAGGCACTGCTTGAACTTGTGGGGTTCTACTGCTGTTTGGGACACAGACAAGAGAAAGTACTCAAATCTGGTTCAGGTCTCTGACATCTGTAACCTTTGGATGCTCGTCTTGCTAAAGAGTTGTCTATGGCCCAAATTTCTGCAAACTCCACAGACTTCACACAAATCAACAAATCTCCAGTCGCTATATTTCCTGAAGATGGAGGCACAGACTAAGCTCTTGGAAATGACTGGCTCTAGGTGGCCTGCAAAGGACTTGGGCCTATTTTCAGCCAATGCCCAAGGCAATGAAACAAATGGGCGCTTTAGGCAACAGTTCTGCTGCCAGAGGTTCTGGGGTTCTTAGGGCAGCATATGTTGAGCTGTGCTTGCTTTAGTGAACTCCTAAATGTCCAAAGTTTAAGTGAGCCTAACATGGAGACTACAGTTCAGACTCCTTGCTAGAGTGCGTCTGTCTCTTCTCCATGGCTCCTTTTACTTCAAGGCCATGATAGGAACATGTCACCAAATTTGTCAGAGTGCGAGATTACTCAGTGAGACACATTGGAAAGCCAAACAAGCTGTCTTTCGGGGTTTCCGTAGTGTAGTGGTTATCACGTTCACCTCACACGCGAAAGGTCCCCGGTCCGAAACCGGGCGGAAACATGGGTCTTTTCCTTCTTTGGTTACAAGGGAATTGATATTCACTCTTTAGACAACTCTGCTTGTCCAGCATTTTCTCTGTTTTACTTGCATCCCTATTGAGAATTAAGTCTCTTGGTTTTGTCTTCTGTAGGTTGTGTGCTAGCCAAACAAAGGACATCAAAGAGCTTGTCAAGAAGAAGATCGGGGCCTTCAGAGGTGGCAAAGGGATTGGAAGTGGGAAGAGTGCAAGAGGAAAAGTTGACTTGAGTCAAGGTGGCTAATGAACGATACAGCAGGAAGCTGAAGTGGAAAGTGCAGCAGAAGAGCATGAGCGAGGTTTGGTGCAGCATGAAGACCATGTGCAGATGAGATCAGCCAACACAAGAGGAGTGGAACTGACTGGGCCACTAACTTGCTCTTCAACTGACTAGATTCTTATGCTAGCGTGTGCTAATGCTAATGTACCTGTGGAGCAAAGTGCTAGAAAGCCAAATGAGGTTCCACTGAGACTTGAACTCAGATCGCTGGATTCAGAGTCCAGAGTGCTAACCATTACACCATGGAACCCTGCCTGAAGCGCACAAAAGATCTGTGTCAAACAGGCATAAAAGTGTAGTTCCTGGTAAACCGATGGGGATTTCTACACGGCCAGCCAAATTTTACCTGTCATACCTGCTGCGAATCGCAGCTTGACGTGACCATTGCAGTGCTTCAGAGGTCCTCGTTAGTATAGTGGACAGTATCTCCGCCTGTCACGCGGAAGACCGGGGTTCGATTCCCCGACGGGGAGTGAGCAGTTTCCTTCTCTGTTCTGCCTTTTACCTGCAATGACCACACACACCTTAATCGCACACCAGATCCTAGTCAATCTAATAATCTAGTCCTATAATGGGCTTGAAGAAACATGAATTCCACCTGTGCGCTCACAAGTCGAAAAGGTCTTCTCAGAAAGAGCTCCCATCAGAAGAGATGCTAGTCCAAGAGAACACTGCTTGTGCAGCATTTTCTCTGTTTTACGTGCGTCCCTACTGACAAATAAGTTTCTTGGTCTTGTCTTCTGTAGATTGTGTGCTAGCCAAACAAAGGACATCAAAGAGCTTGTCAACCAGAAGATCAGCTCCCATGACAAGAGATGCAATCTTGAGATCACAATTTGCATTGTCAATACAGCCATAAGTGGGGGAGTGCTTGAAGAATGACACAAATGGGAGTTCCCTCCTTCTCAATAGTCCTACATGATCTGTCATAAAAGTCCACAAATGTAAGAAAGCATTGAAATGCTCCTTTAATTACTACGGGGTACGCAAGCTCAGTTTCCGTAGTGTAGTGGTTATCACGTTCGCCTTACACGTGAAAGGTCCCCGGTCCGAAACCGGGCGGAAGCATGCGTCTTTGCTTATGCGTCCTGATATAAAAGTGTCTGACTGCAGGCACTGCTTGAACTTGTGGGGTTCTACTGCTGTTTGGGACACAGACAAGAGAAAGTACTCAAATCTGGTTCAGGTCTCTGACATCTGTAACCTTTGGATGCTCGTCTTGCTAAAGAGTTGTCTATGGCCCAAATTTCTGCAAACTCCACAGACTTCACACAAATCAACAAATCTCCAGTCGCTATATTTCCTGAAGATGGAGGCACAGACTAAGCTCTTGGAAATGACTGGCTCTAGGTGGCCTGCACAGGACTTGGGCCTATTTTCAGCCAATGCCCAAGGCAATGAAACAAATGGGCGCTTTAGGCAACAGTTCTGCTGCCAGAGGTTCTGGGGTTCTTAGGGCAGCATATGTTGAGCTGTGCTTGCTTTAGTGAACTCCTAAATGTCCAAAGTTTAAGTGAGCCTAACATGGAGACTACAGTTCAGACTCCTTGCTAGAGTGCGTCTGTCTCTTCTCCATGGCTCCTTTTACTTCAAGGCCATGATAGGAACATGTCACCAAATTTGTCAGAGTGCGAGATTACTCAGTGAGACACATTGGAAAGCCAAACAAGCTGTCTTTCGGGGTTTCCGTAGTGTAGTGGTTATCACGTTCACCTCACACGCGAAAGGTCCCCGGTCCGAAACCGGGCGGAAACATGGGTCTTTTCCTTCTTTGGTTACAAGGGAATTGATATTCACTCTTTAGACAACTCTGCTTGTCCAGCATTTTCTCTGTTTTACTTGCATCCCTATTGAGAATTAAGTCTCTTGGTTTTGTCTTCTGTAGGTTGTGTGCTAGCCAAACAAAGGACATCAAAGAGCTTGTCAAGAAGAAGATCGGGGCCTTCAGAGGTGGCAAAGGGATTGGAAGTGGGAAGAGTGCAAGAGGAAAAGTTGACTTGAGTCAAGGTGGCTAATGAACGATACAGCAGGAAGCTGAAGTGGAAAGTGCAGCAGAAGAGTATGAGCGAGGTTTGGTGCAGCATGAAGACCATGTGCAGATGAGATCAGCCAACACAAGAGGAGTGGAACTGACTGGGCCACTAACTTGCTCTTCAACTGACTAGATTCTTATGCTAGTGTGTGCTAATGCTAATGTACCTGTGGAGCAAAGTGCTAGAAAGCCAAATGAGGTTCCACTGAGACTTGAACTCAGATCGCTGGATTCAGAGTCCAGAGTGCTAACCATTACACCATGGAACCCTGCCTGAAGCACACAAAAGATCTGTGTCAAACAGGCATAAAAGTGTAGTTCCTGGTAAACCGATGGGGATTTCTACACGGCCAGCCAAATTTTACCTGTCATACCTGCTGCGAATCGCAGCTTGACGTGACCATTGCAGTGCTTCAGAGGTCCTCGTTAGTATAGTGGACAGTATCTCCGCCTGTCACGCGGAAGACCGGGGTTCGATTCCCCGACGGGGAGTGAGCAGTTTCCTTCTCTGTTCTGCCTTTTACCTGCAATGACCACACACACCTTAATCGCACACCAGATCCTAGTCAATCTAATAATCTAGTCCTATAATGGGCTTGAAGAAACATGAATTCCACCTGTGCGCTCACAAGTCGAAAAGGTCTTCTCAGAAAGAGCTCCCATCAGAAGAGATGCTAGTCCAAGAGAACACTGCTTGTGCAGCATTTTCTCTGTTTTACGTGCGTCCCTACTGACAAATAAGTTTCTTGGTCTTGTCTTCTGTAGATTGTGTGCTAGCCAAACAAAGGACATCAAAGAGCTTGTCAACCAGAAGATCAGCTCCCATGACAAGAGATGCAATCTTGAGATCACAATTTGCATTGTCAATACAGCCATAAGTGGGGGAGTGCTTGAAGAATGACACAAATGGGAGTTCCCTCCTTCTCAATAGTCCTACATGATCTGTCATAAAAGTCCACAAATGTAAGAAAGCATTGAAATGCTCCTTTAATTACTACGGGGTACGCAAGCTCAGTTTCCGTAGTGTAGTGGTTATCACGTTCGCCTAACACGCGAAAGGTCCCCGGTCCGAAACCGGGCGGAAGCATGCGTCTTTGCTTATGCGTCCTGATATAAAAGTGTCTGACTGCAGGCACTGCTTGAACTTGTGGGGTTCTACTGCTGTTTGGGACACAGACAAGAGAAAGTACTCAAATCTGGTTCAGGTCTCTGACATCTGTAACCTTTGGATGCTCGTCTTGCTAAAGAGTTGTCTATGGCCCAAATTTCTGCAAACTCCACAGACTTCACACAAATCAACAAATCTCCAGTCGCTATATTTCCTGAAGATGGAGGCACAGACTAAGCTCTTGGAAATGACTGGCTCTAGGTGGCCTGCACAGGACTTGGGCCTATTTTCAGCCAATGCCCAAGGCAATGAAACAAATGGGCGCTTTAGGCAACAGTTCTGCTGCCAGAGGTTCTGGGGTTCTTAGGGCAGCATATGTTGAGCTGTGCTTGCTTTAGTGAACTCCTAAATGTCCAAAGTTTAAGTGAGCCTAACATGGAGACTACAGTTCAGACTCCTTGCTAGAGTGCGTCTGTCTCTTCTCCATGGCTCCTTTTACTTCAAGGCCATGATAGGAACATGTCACCAAATTTGTCAGAGTGCGAGATTACTCAGTGAGACACATTGGAAAGCCAAACAAGCTGTCTTTTGGGGTTTCCGTAGTGTAGTGGTTATCACGTTCGCCTCACACGCGAAAGGTCCCCGGTCCGAAACCGGCCGGAAACATGGGTCTTTTCCTTCTTTGGTTACAAGGGAATTGATATTCACTCTTTAGACAACTCTGCTTGTCCAGCATTTTCTCTGTTTTACTTGCATCCCTATTGAGAATTAAGTCTCTTGGTTTTGTCTTCTGTAGGTTGTGTGCTAGCCAAACAAAGGACATCAAAGAGCTTGTCAAGAAGAAGATCGGGGCCTTCAGAGGTGGCAAAGGGATTGGAAGTGGGAAGAGTGCAAGAGGAAAAGTTGACTTGAGTCAAGGTGGCTAATGAACGATACAGCAGGAAGCTGAAGTGGAAAGTGCAGCAGAAGAGTATGAGCGAGGTTTGGTGCAGCATGAAGACCATGTGCAGATGAGATCAGCCAACACAAGAGGAGTGGAACTGACTGGGCCACTAACTTGCTCTTCAACTGACTAGATTCTTATGCTAGCGTGTGCTAATGCACCTGTGGAGCAAAGTGCTAGAAAGCCAAATGAGGTTCCACTGAGACTTGAACTCAGATCGCTGGATTCAGAGTCCAGAGTGCTAACCATTACACCATGGAACCCTGCCTGAAGCACACAAAAGATCTGTGTCAAACAGGCATAAAAGTGTAGTTCCTGGTAAACCGATGGGGATTGCTACACGGCCAGCCAAATTTTACCTGTCATACCTGCTGCGAATCGCAGCTTGACGTGACCATTGCAGTGCTTCAGAGGTCCTCGTTAGTATAGTGGACAGTATCTCCGCCTGTCACGCGGAAGACCGGGGTTCGATTCCCCGACGGGGAGTGAGCAGTTTCTTTCTCTGTTCTGCCTTTTACCTGCAATGACCACACACACCTTAATCGCACACCAGATCCTAGTCAATCTAATAATCTAGTCCTATAATGGGCTTGAAGAAACATGAATTCCACCTGTGCGCTCACAAGTCGAAAAGGTCTTCTCAGAAAGAGCTCCCATCAGAAGAGATGCTAGTCCAAGAGAACACTGCTTGTGCAGCATTTTCTCTGTTTTACGTGCGTCCCTACTGACAAATAAGTTTCTTGGTCTTGTCTTCTGTAGATTGTGTGCTAGCCAAACAAAGGACATCAAAGAGCTTGTCAACCAGAAGATCAGCTCCCATGACAAGAGATGCAATCTTGAGATCACAATTTGCATTGTCAATACAGCCATAAGTGGGGGAGTGCTTGAAGAATGACACAAATGGGAGTTCCCTCCTTCTCAATAGTCCTACATGATCTGTCATAAAAGTCCACAAATGTAAGAAAGCATTGAAATGCTCCTTTAATTACTACGGGGTACGCAAGCTCAGTTTCCGTAGTGTAGTGGTTATCACGTTCGCCTAACACGCGAAAGGTCCCCGGTCCGAAACCGGGCGGAAGCATGCGTCTTTGCTTATGCGTCCTGATATAAAAGTGTCTGACTGCAGGCACTGCTTGAACTTGTGGGGTTCTACTGCTGTTTGGGACACAGACAAGAGAAAGTACTCAAATCTGGTTCAGGTCTCTGACATCTGTAACCTTTGGATGCTCGTCTTGCTAAAGAGTTGTCTATGGCCCAAATTTCTGCAAACTCCACAGACTTCACACAAATCAACAAATCTCCAGTCGCTATATTTCCTGAAGATGGAGGCACAGACTAAGCTCTTGGAAATGACTGGCTCTAGGTGGCCTGCACAGGACTTGGGCCTATTTTCAGCCAATGCCCAAGGCAATGAAACAAATGGGCGCTTTAGGCAACAGTTCTGCTGCCAGAGGTTCTGGGGTTCTTAGGGCAGCATATGTTGAGCTGTGCTTGCTTTAGTGAACTCCTAAATGTCCAAAGTTTAAGTGAGCCTAACATGGAGACTACAGTTCAGACTCCTTGCTAGAGTGCGTCTGTCTCTTCTCCATGGCTCCTTTTACTTCAAGGCCATGATAGGAACATGTCACCAAATTTGTCAGAGTGCGAGATTACTCAGTGAGACACATTGGAAAGCCAAACAAGCTGTCTTTCGGGGTTTCCGTAGTGTAGTGGTTATCACGTTCGCCTCACACGCGAAAGGTCCCCGGGCGGAAACATGGGTCTTTTCCTTCTTTGGTTACAAGGGAATTGATATTCACTCTTTAGACAACTCTGCTTGTCCAGCATTTTCTCTGTTTTACTTGCATCCCTATTGAGAATTAAGTCTCTTGGTTTTGTCTTCTGTAGGTTGTGTGCTAGCCAAACAAAGGACATCAAAGAGCTTGTCAAGAAGAAGATCGGGGCCTTCAGAGGTGGCAAAGGGATTGGAAGTGGGAAGAGTGCAAGAGGAAAAGTTGACTTGAGTCAAGGTGGCTAATGAACGATACAGCAGGAAGCTGAAGTGGAAAGTGCAGCAGAAGAGCATGAGCGAGGTTTGGTGCAGCATGAAGACCATGTGCAGATGAGATCAGCCAACACAAGAGGAGTGGAACTGACTGGGCCACTAACTTGCTCTTCAACTGACTAGATTCTTATGCTAGCGTGTGCTAATGCTAATGTACCTGTGGAGCAAAGTGCTAGAAAGCCAAATGAGGTTCCACTGAGACTTGAACTCAGATCGCTGGATTCAGAGTCCAGAGTGCTAACCATTACACCATGGAACCCTGCCTGAAGCACACAAAAGATCTGTGTCAAACAGGCATAAAAGTGTAGTTCCTGGTAAACCGATGGGGATTTCTACACGGCCAGCCAAATTTTACCTGTCATACCTGCTGCGAATCGCAGCTTGACGTGACCATTGCAGTGCTTCAGAGGTCCTCGTTAGTATAGTGGACAGTATCTCCGCCTGTCACGCGGAAGACCGGGGTTCGATTCCCCGACGGGGAGTGAGCAGTTTCCTTCTCTGTTCTGCCTTTTACCTGCAATGACCACACACACCTTAATCGCACACCAGATCCTAGTCAATCTAATAATCTAGTCCTATAATGGGCTTGAAGAAACATGAATTCCACCTGTGCGCTCACAAGTCGAAAAGGTCTTCTCAGAAAGAGCTCCCATCAGAAGAGATGCTAGTCCAAGAGAACACTGCTTGTGCAGCATTTTCTCTGTTTTACGTGCGTCCCTACTGACAAATAAGTTTCTTGGTCTTGTCTTCTGTAGATTGTGTGCTAGCCAAACAAAGGACATCAAAGAGCTTGTCAACCAGAAGATCAGCTCCCATGACAAGAGATGCAATCTTGAGATCACAATTTGCATTGTCAATACAGCCATAAGTGGGGGAGTGCTTGAAGAATGACACAAATGGGAGTTCCCTCCTTCTCAATAGTCCTACATGATCTGTCATAAAAGTCCACAAATGTAAGAAAGCATTGAAATGCTCCTTTAATTACTACAGGGTACGCAAGCTCAGTTTCCGTAGTGTAGTGGTTATCACGTTCGCCTAACACGCGAAAGGTCCCCGGTCCGAAACCGGGCGGAAGCATGCGTCTTTGCTTATGCGTCCTGATATAAAAGTGTCTGACTGCAGGCACTGCTTGAACTTGTGGGGTTCTACTGCTGTTTGGGACACAGACAAGAGAAAGTACTCAAATCTGGTTCAGGTCTCTGACATCTGTAACCTTTGGATGCTCGTCTTGCTAAAGAGTTGTCTATGGCCCAAATTTCTGCAAACTCCACAGACTTCACACAAATCAACAAATCTCCAGTCGCTATATTTCCTGAAGATGGAGGCACAGACTAAGCTCTTGGAAATGACTGGCTCTAGGTGGCCTGCACAGGACTTGGGCCTATTTTCAGCCAATGCCCAAGGCAATGAAACAAATGGGCGCTTTAGGCAACAGTTCTGCTGCCAGAGGTTCTGGGGTTCTTAGGGCAGCATATGTTGAGCTGTGCTTGCTTTAGTGAACTCCTAAATGTCCAAAGTTTAAGTGAGCCTAACATGGAGACTACAGTTCAGACTCCTTGCTAGAGTGCGTCTGTCTCTTCTCCATGGCTCCTTTTACTTCAAGGCCATGATAGGAACATGTCACCAAATTTGTCAGAGTGCGAGATTACTCAGTGAGACACATTGGAAAGCCAAACAAGCTGTCTTTCGGGGTTTCCGTAGTGTAGTGGTTATCACGTTCGCCTCACACGCGAAAGGTCCCCGGTCCGAAACCGGGCGGAAACATGGGTCTTTTCCTTCTTTGGTTACAAGGGAATTGATATTCACTCTTTAGACAACTCTGCTTGTCCAGCATTTTCTCTGTTTTACTTGCATCCCTATTGAGAATTAAGTCTCTTGGTTTTGTCTTCTGTAGGTTGTGTGCTAGCCAAACAAAGGACATCAAAGAGCTTGTCAAGAAGAAGATCGGGGCCTTCAGAGGTGGCAAAGGGATTGGAAGTGGGAAGAGTGCAAGAGGAAAAGTTGACTTGAGTCAAGGTGGCTAATGAACGATACAGCAGGAAGCTGAAGTGGAAAGTGCAGCAGAAGAGCATGAGCGAGGTTTGGTGCAGCATGAAGACCATGTGCAGATGAGATCAGCCAACACAAGAGGAGTGGAACTGACTGGGCCACTAACTTGCTCTTCAACTGACTAGATTCTTATGCTAGGGTGTGCTAATGCTAATGTACCTGTGGAGCAAAGTGCTAGAAAGCCAAATGAGGTTCCACTGAGACTTGAACTCAGATCGCTGGATTCAGAGTCCAGAGTGCTAACCATTACACCATGGAACCCTGCCTGAAGCACACAAAAGATCTGTGTCAAACAGGCATAAAAGTGTAGTTCCTGGTAAACCGATGGGGATTTCTACACGGCCAGCCAAATTTTACCTGTCATACCTGCTGCGAATCGCAGCTTGACGTGACCATTGCAGTGCTTCAGAGGTCCTCGTTAGTATAGTGGACAGTATCTCCGCCTGTCACGCGGAAGACCGGGGTTCGATTCCCCGACGGGGAGTGAGCAGTTTCCTTCTCTGTTCTGCCTTTTACCTGCAATGACCACACACACCTTAATCGCACACCAGATCCTAGTCAATCTAATAATCTAGTCCTATAATGGGCTTGAAGAAACATGAATTCCACCTGTGCGCTCACAAGTCGAAAAGGTCTTCTCAGAAAGAGCTCCCATCAGAAGAGATGCTAGTCCAAGAGAACACTGCTTGTGCAGCATTTTCTCTGTTTTACGTGCGTCCCTACTGACAAATAAGTTTCTTGGTCTTGTCTTCTGTAGATTGTGTGCTAGCCAAACAAAGGACATCAAAGAGCTTGTCAACCAGAAGATCAGCTCCCATGACAAGAGATGCAATCTTGAGATCACAATTTGCATTGTCAATACAGCCATAAGTGGGGGAGTGCTTGAAGAATGACACAAATGGGAGTTCCCTCCTTCTCAATAGTCCTACATGATCTGTCATAAAAGTCCACAAATGTAAGAAAGCATTGAAATGCTCCTTTAATTACTACAGGGTACGCAAGCTCAGTTTCCGTAGTGTAGTGGTTATCACGTTCGCCTTACACGCGAAAGGTCCCCGGTCCGAAACCGGGCGAAAACATGAGTCTTTTCCTTCTTTGGTCACAAGGGAATTGATATTCACTCTTTAGACAACTCTGCTTGTCCAGCATTTTCTCTGTTTTACTTGCATCCCTATTGAGAATTAAGTCTCTTGGTTTTGTCTTCTGTAGGTTGTGTGCTAGCCAAACAAAGGACATCAAAGAGCTTGTCAAGAAGAAGATCGGGGCCTTCAGAGGTGGCAAAGGGATTGGAAGTGGGAAGAGTGCAAGAGGAAAAGTTGACTTGAGTCAAGGTGGCTAATGAACGATACAGCAGGAAGCTGAAGTGGAAAGTGCAGCAGAAGAGCATGAGCGAGGTTTGGTGCAGCATGAAGACCATGTGCAGATGAGATCTGTCAACACAAGAGGAGTGGAACTGACTGGGCCACTAACTTGCTCTTCAACTGACTAGATTCTTATGCTAGCGTGTGCTAATGCTAATGTACCTGTGGAGCAAAGTGCTAGAAAGCCAAATGAGGTTCCACTGAGACTTGAACTCAGATTGCTGGATTCAGAGTCCAGAGTGCTAACCATTACACCATGGAACCCTGCCTGAAGCACACAAAAGATCTGTGTCATACAGGCATAAAAGTGTAGTTCCTGGTAAACCGATGGGGATTTCTACACGGCCAGCCAAATTTTACCTGTCATACCTGCTGCGAATCGCAGCTTGACGTGACCATTGCAGTGCTTCAGAGGTCCTCGTTAGTATAGTGGACAGTATCTCCGCCTGTCACGCGGAAGACCGGGGTTCGATTCCCCGACGGGGAGTGAGCAGTTTCCTTCTCTGTTCTGCCTTTTACCTGCAATGACCACACACACCTTAATCGCACACCAGATCCTAGTCAATCTAATAATCTAGTCCTATAATGGGCTTGAAGAAACATGAATTCCACCTGTGCGCTCACAAGTCGAAAAGGTCTTCTCAGAAAGAGCTCCCATCAGAAGAGATGCTAGTCCAAGAGAACACTGCTTGTGCAGCATTTTCTCTGTTTTACGTGCGTCCCTACTGACAAATAAGTTTCTTGGTCTTGTCTTCTGTAGATTGTGTGCTAGCCAAACAAAGGACATCAAAGAGCTTGTCAACCAGAAGATCAGCTCCCATGACAAGAGATGCAATCTTGAGATCACAATTTGCATTGTCAATACAGCCATAAGTGGGGGAGTGCTTGAAGAATGACACAAATGGGAGTTCCCTCCTTCTCAATAGTCCTACATGATCTGTCATAAAAGTCCACAAATGTAAGAAAGCATTGAAATGCTCCTTTAATTACTACGGGGTACGCAAGCTCAGTTTCCGTAGTGTAGTGGTTATCACGTTCGCCTTACACGCGAAAGGTCCCCGGTCCGAAACCGGGCGGAAGCATGCGTCTTTGCTTATGCGTCCTGATATAAAAGTGTCTGACTGCAGGCACTGCTTGAACTTGTGGGGTTCTACTGCTGTTTGGGACACAGACAAGAGAAAGTACTCAAATCTGGTTCAGGTCTCTGACATCTGTAACCTTTGGATGCTCGTCTTGCTAAAGAGTTGTCTATGGCCCAAATTTCTGCAAACTCCACAGACTTCACACAAATCAACAAATCTCCAGTCGCTATATTTCCTGAAGATGGAGGCACAGACTAAGCTCTTGGAAATGACTGGCTCTAGGTGGCCTGCACAGGACTTGGGCCTATTTTCAGCCAATGCCCAAGGCAATGAAACAAATGGGCGCTTTAGGCAACAGTTCTGCTGCCAGAGGTTCTGGGGTTCTTAGGGCAGCATATGTTGAGCTGTGCTTGCTTTAGTGAACTCCTAAATGTCCAAAGTTTAAGTGAGCCTAACATGGAGACTACAGTTCAGACTCCTTGCTAGAGTGCGTCTGTCTCTTCTCCATGGCTCCTTTTACTTCAAGGCCATGATAGGAACATGTCACCAAATTTGTCAGAGTGCGAGATTACTCAGTGAGACACATTGGAAAGCCAAACAAGCTGTCTTTCAGGGTTTCCGTAGTGTAGTGGTTATCACGTTCGCCTCACACGCGAAAGGTCCCCGGTCCGAAACCGGGCGGAAACATGGGTCTTTTCCTTCTTTGGTTACAAGGGAATTGATATTCACTCTTTAGACAACTCTGCTTGTCCAGCATTTTCTCTGTTTTACTTGCATCCCTATTGAGAATTAAGTCTCTTGGTTTTGTCTTCTGTAGGTTGTGTGCTAGCCAAACAAAGGACATCAAAGAGCTTGTCAAGAAGAAGATCGGGGCCTTCAGAGGTGGCAAAGGGATTGGAAGTGGGAAGAGTGCAAGAGGAAAAGTTGACTTGAGTCAAGGTGGCTAATGAACGATACAGCAGGAAGCTGAAGTGGAAAGTGCAGCAGAAGAGCATAAGCGAGGTTTGGTGCAGCATGAAGACCATGTGCAGATGAGATCAGCCAACACAAGAGGAGTGGAACTGACTGGGCCACTAACTTGCTCTTCAACTGACTAGATTCTTATGCTAGCGTGTGCTAATGCTAATGTACCTGTGGAGCAAAGTGCTAGAAAGCCAAATGAGGTTCCACTGAGACTTGAACTCAGATCGCTGGATTCAGAGTCCAGAGTGCTAACCATTACACCATGGAACCCTGCCTGAAGCACACAAAAGATCTGTGTCAAACAGGCATAAAAGTGTAGTTCCTGGTAAACCGATGGGGATTTCTACACGGCCAGCCAAATTTTACCTGTCATACCTGCTGCGAATCGCAGCTTGACGTGACCATTGCAGTGCTTCAGAGGTCCTCGTTAGTATAGTGGACAGTATCTCCGCCTGTCACGCGGAAGACCGGGGTTCGATTCCCCGACGGGGAGTGAGCAGTTTCCTTCTCTGTTCTGCCTTTTACCTGCAATGACCACACACACCTTAATCGCACACCAGATCCTAGTCAATCTAATAATCTAGTCCTATAATGGGCTTGAAGAAACATGAATTCCACCTGTGCGCTCACAAGTCGAAAAGGTCTTCTCAGAAAGAGCTCCCATCAGAAGAGATGCTAGTCCAAGAGAACACTGCTTGTGCAGCATTTTCTCTGTTTTACGTGCGTCCCTACTGACAAATAAGTTTCTTGGTCTTGTCTTCTGTAGATTGTGTGCTAGCCAAACAAAGGACATCAAAGAGCTTGTCAACCAGAAGATCAGCTCCCATGACAAGAGATGCAATCTTGAGATCACAATTTGCATTGTCAATACAGCCATAAGTGGGGGAGTGCTTGAAGAATGACACAAATGGGAGTTCCCTCCTTCTCAATAGTCCTACATGATCTGTCATAAAAGTCCACAAATGTAAGAAAGCATTGAAATGCTCCTTTAATTACTACAGGGTACGCAAGCTCAGTTTCCGTAGTGTAGTGGTTATCACGTTCGCCTTACACGCGAAAGGTCCCCGGTCCGAAACCGGGCGAAAACATGAGTCTTTTCCTTCTTTGGTCACAAGGGAATTGATATTCACTCTTTAGACAACTCTGCTTGTCCAGCATTTTCTCTGTTTTACTTGCATCCCTATTGAGAATTAAGTCTCTTGGTTTTGTCTTCTGTAGGTTGTGTGCTAGCCAAACAAAGGACATCAAAGAGCTTGTCAAGAAGAAGATCGGGGCCTTCAGAGGTGGCAAAGGGATTGGAAGTGGGAAGAGTGCAAGAGGAAAAGTTGACTTGAGTCAAGGTGGCTAATGAACGATACAGCAGGAAGCTGAAGTGGAAAGTGCAGCAGAAGAGCATGAGCGAGGTTTGGTGCAGCATGAAGACCATGTGCAGATGAGATCTGTCAACACAAGAGGAGTGGAACTGACTGGGCCACTAACTTGCTCTTCAACTGACTAGATTCTTATGCTAGCGTGTGCTAATGCTAATGTACCTGTGGAGCAAAGTGCTAGAAAGCCAAATGAGGTTCCACTGAGACTTGAACTCAGATCGCTGGATTCAGAGTCCAGAGTGCTAACCATTACACCATGGAACCCTGCCTGAAGCACACAAAAGATCTGTGTCATACAGGCATAAAAGTGTAGTTCCTGGTAAACCGATGGGGATTTCTACACGGCCAGCCAAATTTTACCTGTCATACCTGCTGCGAATCGCAGCTTGACGTGACCATTGCAGTGCTTCAGAGGTCCTCGTTAGTATAGTGGACAGTATCTCCGCCTGTCACGCGGAAGACCGGGGTTCGATTCCCCGACGGGGAGTGAGCAGTTTCCTTCTCTGTTCTGCCTTTTACCTGCAATGACCACACACACCTTAATCGCACACCAGATCCTAGTCAATCTAATAATCTAGTCCTATAATGGGCTTGAAGAAACATGAATTCCACCTGTGCGCTCACAAGTCGAAAAGGTCTTCTCAGAAAGAGCTCCCATCAGAAGAGATGCTAGTCCAAGAGAACACTGCTTGTGCAGCATTTTCTCTGTTTTACGTGCGTCCCTACTGACAAATAAGTTTCTTGGTCTTGTCTTCTGTAGATTGTGTGCTAGCCAAACAAAGGACATCAAAGAGCTTGTCAACCAGAAGATCAGCTCCCATGACAAGAGATGCAATCTTGAGATCACAATTTGCATTGTCAATACAGCCATAAGTGGGGGAGTGCTTGAAGAATGACACAAATGGGAGTTCCCTCCTTCTCAATAGTCCTACATGATCTGTCATAAAAGTCCACAAATGTAAGAAAGCATTGAAATGCTCCTTTAATTACTACGGGGTACGCAAGCTCAGTTTCCGTAGTGTAGTGGTTATCACGTTCGCCTTACACGCGAAAGGTCCCCGGTCCGAAACCGGGCGGAAGCATGCGTCTTTGCTTATGCGTCCTGATATAAAAGTGTCTGACTGCAGGCACTGCTTGAACTTGTGGGGTTCTACTGCTGTTTGGGACACAGACAAGAGAAAGTACTCAAATCTGGTTCAGGTCTCTGACATCTGTAACCTTTGGATGCTCGTCTTGCTAAAGAGTTGTCTATGGCCCAAATTTCTGCAAACTCCACAGACTTCACACAAATCAACAAATCTCCAGTCGCTATATTTCCTGAAGATGGAGGCACAGACTAAGCTCTTGGAAATGACTGGCTCTAGGTGGCCTGCACAGGACTTGGGCCTATTTTCAGCCAATGCCCAAGGCAATGAAACAAATGGGCGCTTTAGGCAACAGTTCTGCTGCCAGAGGTTCTGGGGTTCTTAGGGCAGCATATGTTGAGCTGTGCTTGCTTTAGTGAACTCCTAAATGTCCAAAGTTTAAGTGAGCCTAACATGGAGACTACAGTTCAGACTCCTTGCTAGAGTGCGTCTGTCTCTTCTCCATGGCTCCTTTTACTTCAAGGCCATGATAGGAACATGTCACCAAATTTGTCAGAGTGCGAGATTACTCAGTGAGACACATTGGAAAGCCAAACAAGCTGTCTTTCGGGGTTTCCGTAGTGTAGTGGTTATCACGTTCGCCTCACACGCGAAAGGTCCCCGGTCCGAAACCGGGCGGAAACATGGGTCTTTTCCTTCTTTGGTTACAAGGGAATTGATATTCACTCTTTAGACAACTCTGCTTGTCCAGCATTTTCTCTGTTTTACTTGCATCCCTATTGAGAATTAAGTCTCTTGGTTTTGTCTTCTGTAGGTTGTGTGCTAGCCAAACAAAGGACATCAAAGAGCTTGTCAAGAAGAAGATCGGGGCCTTCAGAGGTGGCAAAGGGATTGGAAGTGGGAAGAGTGCAAGAGGAAAAGTTGACTTGAGTCAAGGTGGCTAATGAACGATACAGCAGGAAGCTGAAGTGGAAAGTGCAGCAGAAGAGCATAAGCGAGGTTTGGTGCAGCATGAAGACCATGTGCAGATGAGATCAGCCAACACAAGAGGAGTGGAACTGACTGGGCCACTAACTTGCTCTTCAACTGACTAGATTCTTATGCTAGCGTGTGCTAATGCTAATGTACCTGTGGAGCAAAGTGCTAGAAAGCCAAATGAGGTTCCACTGAGACTTGAACTCAGATCGCTGGATTCAGAGTCCAGAGTGCTAACCATTACACCATGGAACCCTGCCTGAAGCACACAAAAGATCTGTGTCAAACAGGCATAAAAGTGTAGTTCCTGGTAAACCGATGGGGATTTCTACACGGCCAGCCAAATTTTACCTGTCATACCTGCTGCGAATCGCAGCTTGACGTGACCATTGCAGTGCTTCAGAGGTCCTCGTTAGTATAGTGGACAGTATCTCCGCCTGTCACGCGGAAGACCGGGGTTCGATTCCCCGACGGGGAGTGAGCAGTTTCCTTCTCTGTTCTGCCTTTTACCTGCAATGACCACACACACCTTAATCGCACACCAGATCCTAGTCAATCTAATAATCTAGTCCTATAATGGGCTTGAAGAAACATGAATTCCACCTGTGCGCTCACAAGTCGAAAAGGTCTTCTCAGAAAGAGCTCCCATCAGAAGAGATGCTAGTCCAAGAGAACACTGCTTGTGCAGCATTTTCTCTGTTTTACGTGCGTCCCTACTGACAAATAAGTTTCTTGGTCTTGTCTTCTGTAGATTGTGTGCTAGCCAAACAAAGGACATCAAAGAGCTTGTCAACCAGAAGATCAGCTCCCATGACAAGAGATGCAATCTTGAGATCACAATTTGCATTGTCAATACAGCCATAAGTGGGGGAGTGCTTGAAGAATGACACAAATGGGAGTTCCCTCCTTCTCAATAGTCCTACATGATCTGTCATAAAAGTCCACAAATGTAAGAAAGCATTGAAATGCTCCTTTAATTACTACGGGGTACGCAAGCTCAGTTTCCGTAGTGTAGTGGTTATCACGTTCGCCTTACACGCGAAAGGTCCCCGGTCCGAAACCGGGCGGAAGCATGCGTCTTTGCTTATGCGTCCTGATATAAAAGTGTCTGACTGCAGGCACTGCTTGAACTTGTGGGGTTCTACTGCTGTTTGGGACACAGACAAGAGAAAGTACTCAAATCTGGTTCAGGTCTCTGACATCTGTAACCTTTGGATGCTCGTCTTGCTAAAGAGTTGTCTATGGCCCAAATTTCTGCAAACTCCACAGACTTCACACAAATCAACAAATCTCCAGTCGCTATATTTCCTGAAGATGGAGGCACAGACTAAGCTCTTGGAAATGACTGGCTCTAGGTGGCCTGCACAGGACTTGGGCCTATTTTCAGCCAATGCCCAAGGCAATGAAACAAATGGGCGCTTTAGGCAACAGTTCTGCTGCCAGAGGTTCTGGGGTTCTTAGGGCAGCATATGTTGAGCTGTGCTTGCTTTAGTGAACTCCTAAATGTCCAAAGTTTAAGTGAGCCTAACATGGAGACTACAGTTCAGACTCCTTGCTAGAGTGCGTCTGTCTCTTCTCCATGGCTCCTTTTACTTCAAGGCCATGATAGGAACATGTCACCAAATTTGTCAGAGTGCGAGATTACTCAGTGAGACACATTGGAAAGCCAAACAAGCTGTCTTTCGGGGTTTCCGTAGTGTAGTGGTTATCACGTTCGCCTCACACGCGAAAGGTCCCCGGTCCGAAACCGGGCGGAAACATGGGTCTTTTCCTTCTTTGGTTACAAGGGAATTGATATTCACTCTTTAGACAACTCTGCTTGTCCAGCATTTTCTCTGTTTTACTTGCATCCCTATTGAGAATTAAGTCTCTTGGTTTTGTCTTCTGTAGGTTGTGTGCTAGCCAAACAAAGGACATCAAAGAGCTTGTCAAGAAGAAGATCGGGGCCTTCAGAGGTGGCAAAGGGATTGGAAGTGGGAAGAGTGCAAGAGGAAAAGTTGACTTGAGTCAAGGTGGCTAATGAACGATACAGCAGGAAGCTGAAGTGGAAAGTGCAGCAGAAGAGCATGAGCGAGGTTTGGTGCAGCATGAAGACCATGTGCAGATGAGATCAGCCAACACAAGAGGAGTGGAACTGACTGGGCCACTAACTTGCTCTTCAACTGACTAGATTCTTATGCTAGCGTGTGCTAATGCTAATGTACCTGTGGAGCAAAGTGCTAGAAAGCCAAATGAGGTTCCACTGAGACTTGAACTCAGATCGCTGGATTCAGAGTCCAGAGTGCTAACCATTACACCATGGAACCCTGCCTGAAGCACACAAAAGATCTGTGTCAAACAGGCATAAAAGTGTAGTTCCTGGTAAACCGATGGGGATTTCTACACGGCCAGCCAAATTTTACCTGTCATACCTGCTGCGAATCGCAGCTTGACGTGACCATTGCA
The DNA here is from genome assembly GCF_057382275.1 of Copadichromis virginalis. Classification (NCBI taxonomy): domain Eukaryota; kingdom Metazoa; phylum Chordata; class Actinopteri; order Cichliformes; family Cichlidae; genus Copadichromis; species Copadichromis virginalis. The sequence goes on from NC_140625.1 coordinate 29,845,274, forward strand.
GTGCTTCAGAGGTCCTCGTTAGTATAGTGGACAGTATCTCCGCCTGTCACGCGGAAGACCGGGGTTCGATTCCCCGACGGGGAGTGAGCAGTTTCCTTCTCTGTTCTGCCTTTTACCTGCAATGACCACACACACCTTAATCGCACACCAGATCCTAGTCAATCTAATAATCTAGTCCTATAATGGGCTTGAAGAAACATGAATTCCACCTGTGCGCTCACAAGTCGAAAAGGTCTTCTCAGAAAGAGCTCCCATCAGAAGAGATGCTAGTCCAAGAGAACACTGCTTGTGCAGCATTTTCTCTGTTTTACGTGCGTCCCTACTGACAAATAAGTTTCTTGGTCTTGTCTTCTGTAGATTGTGTGCTAGCCAAACAAAGGACATCAAAGAGCTTGTCAACCAGAAGATCAGCTCCCATGACAAGAGATGCAATCTTGAGATCACAATTTGCATTGTCAATACAGCCATAAGTGGGGGAGTGCTTGAAGAATGACACAAATGGGAGTTCCCTCCTTCTCAATAGTCCTACATGATCTGTCATAAAAGTCCACAAATGTAAGAAAGCATTGAAATGCTCCTTTAATTACTACGGGGTACGCAAGCTCAGTTTCCGTAGTGTAGTGGTTATCACGTTCGCCTTACACGCGAAAGGTCCCCGGTCCGAAACCGGGCGGAAGCATGCGTCTTTACTTATGCGTCCTGATATAAAAGTGTCTGACTGCAGGCACTGCTTGAACTTGTGGGGTTCTACTGCTGTTTGGGACACAGACAAGAGAAAGTACTCAAATCTGGTTCAGGTCTCTGACATCTGTAACCTTTGGATGCTCGTCTTGCTAAAGAGTTGTCTATGGCCCAAATTTCTGCAAACTCCACAGACTTCACACAAATCAACAAATCTCCAGTCGCTATATTTCCTGAAGATGGAGGCACAGACTAAGCTCTTGGAAATGACTGGCTCTAGGTGGCCTGCACAGGACTTGGGCCTATTTTCAGCCAATGCCCAAGGCAATGAAACAAATGGGCGCTTTAGGCAACAGTTCTGCTGCCAGAGGTTCTGGGGTTCTTAGGGCAGCATATGTTGAGCTGTGCTTGCTTTAGTGAACTCCTAAATGTCCAAAGTTTAAGTGAGCCTAACATGGAGACTACAGTTCAGACTCCTTGCTAGAGTGCGTCTGTCTCTTCTCCATGGCTCCTTTTACTTCAAGGCCATGATAGGAACATGTCACCAAATTTGTCAGAGTGCGAGATTACTCAGTGAGACACATTGGAAAGCCAAACAAGCTGTCTTTTGGGGTTTCCGTAGTGTTGTGGTTATCACATTCGCCTCACACGCGAAAGGTCCCCGGTCCGAAACCGGGCGGAAACATGGGTCTTTTCCTTCTTTGGTTACAAGGGAATTGATATTCACTCTTTAGACAACTCTGCTTGTCCAGCATTTTCTCTGTTTTACTTGCATCCCTATTGAGAATTAAGTCTCTTGGTTTTGTCTTCTGTAGGTTGTGTGCTAGCCAAACAAAGGACATCAAAGAGCTTGTCAAGAAGAAGATCGGGGCCTTCAGAGGTGGCAAAGGGATTGGAAGTGGGAAGAGTGCAAGAGGAAAAGTTGACTTGAGTCAAGGTGGCTAATGAACGATACAGCAGGAAGCTGAAGTGGAAAGTGCAGCAGAAGAGCATGAGCGAGGTTTGGTGCAGCATGAAGACCATGTGCAGATGAGATCAGCCAACACAAGAGGAGTGGAACTGACTGGGCCACTAACTTGCTCTTCAACTGACTAGATTCTTATGCTAGCGTGTGCTAATGCTAATGTACCTGTGGAGCAAAGTGCTAGAAAGCCAAATGAGGTTCCACTGAGACTTGAACTCAGATCGCTGGATTCAGAGTCCAGAGTGCTAACCATTACACCATGGAACCCTGCCTGAAGCACACAAAAGATCTGTGTCAAACAGGCATAAAAGTGTAGTTCCTGGTAAACCGATGGGGATTTCTACACGGCCAGCCAAATTTTACCTGTCATACCTGCTGCGAATCGCAGCTTGACGTGACCATTGCAGTGCTTCAGAGGTCCTCGTTAGTATAGTGGACAGTATCTCCGCCTGTCACGCGGAAGACCGGGGTTCGATTCCCCGACGGGGAGTGAGCAGTTTCCTTCTCTGTTCTGCCTTTTACCTGCAATGACCACACACACCTTAATCGCACACCAGATCCTAGTCAATCTAATAATCTAGTCCTATAATGGGCTTGAAGAAACATGAATTCCACCTGTGCGCTCACAAGTCGAAAAGGTCTTCTCAGAAAGAGCTCCCATCAGAAGAGATGCTAGTCCAAGAGAACACTGCTTGTGCAGCATTTTCTCTGTTTTACGTGCGTCCCTACTGACAAATAAGTTTCTTGGTCTTGTCTTCTGTAGATTGTGTGCTAGCCAAACAAAGGACATCAAAGAGCTTGTCAACCAGAAGATCAGCTCCCATGACAAGAGATGCAATCTTGAGATCACAATTTGCATTGTCAATACAGCCATAAGTGGGGGAGTGCTTGAAGAATGACACAAATGGGAGTTCCCTCCTTCTCAATAGTCCTACATGATCTGTCATAAAAGTCCACAAATGTAAGAAAGCATTGAAATGCTCCTTTAATTACTACGGGGTACGCAAGCTCAGTTTCCGTAGTGTAGTGGTTATCACGTTCGCCTAACACGCGAAAGGTCCCCGGTCCGAAACCGGGCGGAAGCATGCGTCTTTGCTTATGCGTCCTGATATAAAAGTGTCTGACTGCAGGCACTGCTTGAACTTGTGGGGTTCTACTGCTGTTTGGGACACAGACAAGAGAAAGTACTCAAATCTGGTTCAGGTCTCTGACATCTGTAACCTTTGGATGCTCGTCTTGCTAAAGAGTTGTCTATGGCCCAAATTTCTGCAAACTCCACAGACTTCACACAAATCAACAAATCTCCAGTCGCTATATTTCCTGAAGATGGAGGCACAGACTAAGCTCTTGGAAATGACTGGCTCTAGGTGGCCTGCACAGGACTTGGGCCTATTTTCAGCCAATGCCCAAGGCAATGAAACAAATGGGCGCTTTAGGCAACAGTTCTGCTGCCAGAGGTTCTGGGGTTCTTAGGGCAGCATATGTTGAGCTGTGCTTGCTTTAGTGAACTCCTAAATGTCCAAAGTTTAAGTGAGCCTAACATGGAGACTACAGTTCAGACTCCTTGCTAGAGTGCGTCTGTCTCTTCTCCATGGCTCCTTTTACTTCAAGGCCATGATAGGAACATGTCACCAAATTTGTCAGAGTGCGAGATTACTCAGTGAGACACATTGGAAAGCCAAACAAGCTGTCTTTCGGGGTTTCCGTAGTGTAGTGGTTATCACGTTCGCCTCACACGCGAAAGGTCCCCGGTCCGAAACCGGGCGGAAACATGGGTCTTTTCCTTCTTTGGTTACAAGGGAATTGATATTCACTCTTTAGACAACTCTGCTTGTCCAGCATTTTCTCTGTTTTACTTGCATCCCTATTGAGAATTAAGTCTCTTGGTTTTGTCTTCTGTAGGTTGTGTGCTAGCCAAACAAAGGACATCAAAGAGCTTGTCAAGAAGAAGATCGGGGCCTTCAGAGGTGGCAAAGGGATTGGAAGTGGGAAGAGTGCAAGAGGAAAAGTTGACTTGAGTCAAGGTGGCTAATGAACGATACAGCAGGAAGCTGAAGTGGAAAGTGCAGCAGAAGAGCATGAGCGAGGTTTGGTGCAGCATGAAGACCATGTGCAGATGAGATCAGCCAACACAAGAGGAGTGGAACTGACTGGGCCACTAACTTGCTCTTCAACTGACTAGATTCTTATGCTAGCGTGTGCTAATGCTAATGTACCTGTGGAGCAAAGTGCTAGAAAGCCAAATGAGGTTCCACTGAGACTTGAACTCAGATCGCTGGATTCAGAGTCCAGAGTGCTAACCATTACACCATGGAACCCTGCCTGAAGCACACAAAAGATCTGTGTCAAACAGGCATAAAAGTGTAGTTCCTGGTAAACCGATGGGGATTTCTACACGGCCAGCCAAATTTTACCTGTCATACCTGCTGCGAATCGCAGCTTGACGTGACCATTGCAGTGCTTCAGAGGTCCTCGTTAGTATAGTGGACAGTATCTCCGCCTGTCACGCGGAAGACCGGGGTTCGATTCCCCGACGGGGAGTGAGCAGTTTCCTTCTCTGTTCTGCCTTTTACCTGCAATGACCACACACACCTTAATCGCACACCAGATCCTAGTCAATCTAATAATCTAGTCCTATAATGGGCTTGAAGAAACATGAATTCCACCTGTGCGCTCACAAGTCGAAAAGGTCTTCTCAGAAAGAGCTCCCATCAGAAGAGATGCTAGTCCAAGAGAACACTGCTTGTGCAGCATTTTCTCTGTTTTACGTGCGTCCCTACTGACAAATAAGTTTCTTGGTCTTGTCTTCTGTAGATTGTGTGCTAGCCAAACAAAGGACATCAAAGAGCTTGTCAACCAGAAGATCAGCTCCCATGACAAGAGATGCAATCTTGAGATCACAATTTGCATTGTCAATACAGCCATAAGTGGGGGAGTGCTTGAAGAATGACACAAATGGGAGTTCCCTCCTTCTCAATAGTCCTACATGATCTGTCATAAAAGTCCACAAATGTAAGAAAGCATTGAAATGCTCCTTTAATTACTACGGGGTACGCAAGCTCAGTTTCCGTAGTGTAGTGGTTATCACGTTCGCCTTACACGCGAAAGGTCCCCGGTCCGAAACCGGGCGGAAGCATGCGTCTTTGCTTATGCGTCCTGATATAAAAGTGTCTGACTGCAGGCACTGCTTGAACTTGTGGGGTTCTACTGCTGTTTGGGACACAGACAAGAGAAAGTACTCAAATCTGGTTCAGGTCTCTGACATCTGTAACCTTTGGATGCTCGTCTTGCTAAAGAGTTGTCTATGGCCCAAATTTCTGCAAACTCCACAGACTTCACACAAATCAACAAATCTCCAGTCGCTATATTTCCTGAAGATGGAGGCACAGACTAAGCTCTTGGAAATGACTGGCTCTAGGTGGCCTGCACAGGACTTGGGCCTATTTTCAGCCAATGCCCAAGGCAATGAAACAAATGGGCGCTTTAGGCAACAGTTCTGCTGCCAGAGGTTCTGGGGTTCTTAGGGCAGCATATGTTGAGCTGTGCTTGCTTTAGTGAACTCCTAAATGTCCAAAGTTTAAGTGAGCCTAACATGGAGACTACAGTTCAGACTCCTTGCTAGAGTGCGTCTGTCTCTTCTCCGTGGCTCCTTTTACTTCAAGGCCATGATAGGAACATGTCACCAAATTTGTCAGAGTGCGAGATTACTCAGTGAGACACATTGGAAAGCCAAACAAGCTGTCTTTTGGGGTTTCCGTAGTGTTGTGGTTATCACGTTCGCCTCACACGCGAAAGGTCCCCGGTCCGAAACCGGGCGGAAACATGGGTCTTTTCCTTCTTTGGTTACAAGGGAATTGATATTCACTCTTTAGACAACTCTGCTTGTCCAGCATTTTCTCTGTTTTACTTGCATCCCTATTGAGAATTAAGTCTCTTGGTTTTGTCTTCTGTAGGTTGTGTGCTAGCCAAACAAAGGACATCAAAGAGCTTGTCAAGAAGAAGATCGGGGCCTTCAGAGGTGGCAAAGGGATTGGAAGTGGGAAGAGTGCAAGAGGAAAAGTTGACTTGAGTCAAGGTGGCTAATGAACGATACAGCAGGAAGCTGAAGTGGAAAGTGCAGCAGAAGAGCATGAGCGAGGTTTGGTGCAGCATGAAGACCATGTGCAGATGAGATCAGCCAACACAAGAGGAGTGGAACTGACTGGGCCACTAACTTGCTCTTCAACTGACTAGATTCTTATGCTAGCGTGTGCTAATGCTAATGTACCTGTGGAGCAAAGTGCTAGAAAGCCAAATGAGGTTCCACTGAGACTTGAACTCAGATCGCTGGATTCAGAGTCCAGAGTGCTAACCATTACACCATGGAACCCTGCCTGAAGCACACAAAAGATCTGTGTCAAACAGGCATAAAAGTGTAGTTCCTGGTAAACCGATGGGGATTTCTACACGGCCAGCCAAATTTTACCTGTCATACCTGCTGCGAATCGCAGCTTGACGTGACCATTGCAGTGCTTCAGAGGTCCTCGTTAGTATAGTGGACAGTATCTCCGCCTGTCACGCGGAAGACCGGGGTTCGATTCCCCGACGGGGAGTGAGCAGTTTCCTTCTCTGTTCTGCCTTTTACCTGCAATGACCACACACACCTTAATCGCACACCAGATCCTAGTCAATCTAATAATCTAGTCCTATAATGGGCTTGAAGAAACATGAATTCCACCTGTGCGCTCACAAGTCGAAAAGGTCTTCTCAGAAAGAGCTCCCATCAGAAGAGATGCTAGTCCAAGAGAACACTGCTTGTGCAGCATTTTCTCTGTTTTACGTGCGTCCCTACTGACAAATAAGTTTCTTGGTCTTGTCTTCTGTAGATTGTGTGCTAGCCAAACAAAGGACATCAAAGAGCTTGTCAACCAGAAGATCAGCTCCCATGACAAGAGATGCAATCTTGAGATCACAATTTGCATTGTCAATACAGCCATAAGTGGGGGAGTGCTTGAAGAATGACACAAATGGGAGTTCCCTCCTTCTCAATAGTCCTACATGATCTGTCATAAAAGTCCACAAATGTAAGAAAGCATTGAAATGCTCCTTTAATTACTACGGGGTACGCAAGCTCAGTTTCCGTAGTGTAGTGGTTATCACGTTCGCCTTACACGCGAAAGGTCCCCGGTCCGAAACCGGGCGGAAGCATGCGTCTTTGCTTATGCGTCCTGATATAAAAGTGTCTGACTGCAGGCACTGCTTGAACTTGTGGGGTTCTACTGCTGTTTGGGACACAGACAAGAGAAAGTACTCAAATCTGGTTCAGGTCTCTGACATCTGTAACCTTTGGATGCTCGTCTTGCTAAAGAGTTGTCTATGGCCCAAATTTCTGCAAACTCCACAGACTTCACACAAATCAACAAATCTCCAGTCGCTATATTTCCTGAAGATGGAGGCACAGACTAAGCTCTTGGAAATGACTGGCTCTAGGTGGCCTGCACAGGACTTGGGCCTATTTTCAGCCAATGCCCAAGGCAATGAAACAAATGGGCGCTTTAGGCAACAGTTCTGCTGCCAGAGGTTCTGGGGTTCTTAGGGCAGCATATGTTGAGCTGTGCTTGCTTTAGTGAACTCCTAAATGTCCAAAGTTTAAGTGAGCCTAACATGGAGACTACAGTTCAGACTCCTTGCTAGAGTGCGTCTGTCTCTTCTCCGTGGCTCCTTTTACTTCAAGGCCATGATAGGAACATGTCACCAAATTTGTCAGAGTGCGAGATTACTCAGTGAGACACATTGGAAAGCCAAACAAGCTGTCTTTTGGGGTTTCCGTAGTGTTGTGGTTATCACGTTCGCCTCACACGCGAAAGGTCCCCGGTCCGAAACCGGGCGGAAACATGGGTCTTTTCCTTCTTTGGTTACAAGGGAATTGATATTCACTCTTTAGACAACTCTGCTTGTCCAGCATTTTCTCTGTTTTACTTGCATCCCTATTGAGAATTAAGTCTCTTGGTTTTGTCTTCTGTAGGTTGTGTGCTAGCCAAACAAAGGACATCAAAGAGCTTGTCAAGAAGAAGATCGGGGCCTTCAGAGGTGGCAAAGGGATTGGAAGTGGGAAGAGTGCAAGAGGAAAAGTTGACTTGAGTCAAGGTGGCTAATGAACGATACAGCAGGAAGCTGAAGTGGAAAGTGCAGCAGAAGAGCATGAGCGAGGTTTGGTGCAGCATGAAGACCATGTGCAGATGAGATCAGCCAACACAAGAGGAGTGGAACTGACTGGGCCACTAACTTGCTCTTCAACTGACTAGATTCTTATGCTAGCGTGTGCTAATGCTAATGTACCTGTGGAGCAAAGTGCTAGAAAGCCAAATGAGGTTCCACTGAGACTTGAACTCAGATCGCTGGATTCAGAGTCCAGAGTGCTAACCATTACACCATGGAACCCTGCCTGAAGCACACAAAAGATCTGTGTCAAACAGGCATAAAAGTGTAGTTCCTGGTAAACCGATGGGGATTTCTACACGGCCAGCCAAATTTTACCTGTCATACCTGCTGCGAATCGCAGCTTGACGTGACCATTGCAGTGCTTCAGAGGTCCTCGTTAGTATAGTGGACAGTATCGCCGCCTGTCACGCGGAAGACCGGGGTTCGATTCCCCGACGGGGAGTGAGCAGTTTCCTTCTCTGTTCTGCCTTTTACCTGCAATGACCACACACACCTTAATCGCACACCAGATCCTAGTCAATCTAATAATCTAGTCCTATAATGGGCTTGAAGAAACATGAATTCCACCTGTGCGCTCACAAGTCGAAAAGGTCTTCTCAGAAAGAGCTCCCATCAGAAGAGATGCTAGTCCAAGAGAACACTGCTTGTGCAGCATTTTCTCTGTTTTACGTGTGTCCCTACTGACAAATAAGTTTCTTGGTCTTGTCTTCTGTAGATTGTGTGCTAGCCAAACAAAGGACATCAAAGAGCTTGTCAACCAGAAGATCAGCTCCCATGACAAGAGATGCAATCTTGAGATCACAATTTGCATTGTCAATACAGCCATAAGTGGGGGAGTGCTTGAAGAATGACACAAATGGGAGTTCCCTCCTTCTCAATAGTCCTACATGATCTGTCATAAAAGTCCACAAATGTAAGAAAGCATTAAAATGCTCCTTTAATTACTACGGGGTACGCAAGCTCAGTTTCCGTAGTGTAGTGGTTATCACGTTCGCCTTACACGCGAAAGGTCCCCGGTCCGAAACCGGGCGGAAGCATGCGTCTTTGCTTATGCGTCCTGATATAAAAGTGTCTGACTGCAGGCACTGCTTGAACTTGTGGGGTTCTACTGCTGTTTGGGACACAGACAAGAGAAAGTACTCAAATCTGGTTCAGGTCTCTGACATCTGTAACCTTTGGATGCTCGTCTTGCTAAAGAGTTGTCTATGGCCCAAATTTCTGCAAACTCCACAGACTTCACACAAATCAACAAATCTCCAGTCGCTATATTTCCTGAAGATGGAGGCACAGACTAAGCTCTTGGAAATGACTGGCTCTAGGTGGCCTGCACAGGACTTGGGCCTATTTTCAGCCAATGCCCAAGGCAATGAAACAAATGGGCGCTTTAGGCAACAGTTCTGCTGCCAGAGGTTCTGGGGTTCTTAGGGCAGCATATGTTGAGCTGTGCTTGCTTTAGTGAACTCCTAAATGTCCAAAGTTTAAGTGAGCCTAACATGGAGACTACAGTTCAGACTCCTTGCTAGAGTGCGTCTGTCTCTTCTCCATGGCTCCTTTTACTTCAAGGCCATGATAGGAACATGTCACCAAATTTGTCAGAGTGCGAGATTACTCAGTGAGACACATTGGAAAGCCAAACAAGCTGTCTTTCGGGGTTTCCGTAGTGTAGTGGTTATCACGTTCGCCTCACACGCGAAAGGTCCCCGGTCCGAAACCGGGCGGAAACATGGGTCTTTTCCTTCTTTGGTTACAAGGGAATTGATATTCACTCTTTAGACAACTCTGCTTGTCCAGCATTTTCTCTGTTTTACTTGCATCCCTATTGAGAATTAAGTCTCTTGGTTTTGTCTTCTGTAGGTTGTGTGCTAGCCAAACAAAGGACATCAAAGAGCTTGTCAAGAAGAAGATCGGGGCCTTCAGAGGTGGCAAAGGGATTGGAAGTGGGAAGAGTGCAAGAGGAAAAGTTGACTTGAGTCAAGGTGGCTAATGAACGATACAGCAGGAAGCTGAAGTGGAAAGTGCAGCAGAAGAGCATGAGCGAGGTTTGGTGCAGCATGAAGACCATGTGCAGATGAGATCAGCCAACACAAGAGGAGTGGAACTGACTGGGCCACTAACTTGCTCTTCAACTGACTAGATTCTTATGCTAGGGTGTGCTAATGCTAATGTACCTGTGGAGCAAAGTGCTAGAAAGCCAAATGAGGTTCCACTGAGACTTGAACTCAGATCGCTGGATTCAGAGTCCAGAGTGCTAACCATTACACCATGGAACCCTGCCTGAAGCACACAAAAGATCTGTGTCAAACAGGCATAAAAGTGTAGTTCCTGGTAAACCGATGGGGATTTCTACACGGCCAGCCAAATTTTACCTGTCATACCTGCTGCGAATCGCAGCTTGACGTGACCATTGCAGTGCTTCAGAGGTCCTCGTTAGTATAGTGGACAGTATCTCCGCCTGTCACGCGGAAGACCGGGGTTCGATTCCCCGACGGGGAGTGAGCAGTTTCCTTCTCTGTTCTGCCTTTTACCTGCAATGACCACACACACCTTAATCGCACACCAGATCCTAGTCAATCTAATAATCTAGTCCTATAATGGGCTTGAAGAAACATGAATTCCACCTGTGCGCTCACAAGTCGAAAAGGTCTTCTCAGAAAGAGCTCCCATCAGAAGAGATGCTAGTCCAAGAGAACACTGCTTGTGCAGCATTTTCTCTGTTTTACGTGCGTCCCTACTGACAAATAAGTTTCTTGGTCTTGTCTTCTGTAGATTGTGTGCTAGCCAAACAAAGGACATCAAAGAGCTTGTCAACCAGAAGATCAGCTCCCATGACAAGAGATGCAATCTTGAGATCACAATTTGCATTGTCAATACAGCCATAAGTGGGGGAGTGCTTGAAGAATGACACAAATGGGAGTTCCCTCCTTCTCAATAGTCCTACATGATCTGTCATAAAAGTCCACAAATGTAAGAAAGCATTGAAATGCTCCTTTAATTACTACGGGGTACGCAAGCTCAGTTTCCGTAGTGTAGTGGTTATCACGTTCGCCTTACACGCGAAAGGTCCCCGGTCCGAAACCGGGCGGAAGCATGCGTCTTTGCTTATGCGTCCTGATATAAAAGTGTCTGACTGCAGGCACTGCTTGAACTTGTGGGGTTCTACTGCTGTTTGGGACACAGACAAGAGAAAGTACTCAAATCTGGTTCAGGTCTCTGACATCTGTAACCTTTGGATGCTCGTCTTGCTAAAGAGTTGTCTATGGCCCAAATTTCTGCAAACTCCACAGACTTCACACAAATCAACAAATCTCCAGTCGCTATATTTCCTGAAGATGGAGGCACAGACTAAGCTCTTGGAAATGACTGGCTCTAGGTGGCCTGCACAGGACTTGGGCCTATTTTCAGCCAATGCCCAAGGCAATGAAACAAATGGGCGCTTTAGGCAACAGTTCTGCTGCCAGAGGTTCTGGGGTTCTTAGGGCAGCATATGTTGAGCTGTGCTTGCTTTAGTGAACTCCTAAATGTCCAAAGTTTAAGTGAGCCTAACATGGAGACTACAGTTCAGACTCCTTGCTAGAGTGCGTCTGTCTCTTCTCCATGGCTCCTTTTACTTCAAGGCCATGATAGGAACATGTCACCAAATTTGTCAGAGTGCGAGATTACTCAGTGAGACACATTGGAAAGCCAAACAAGCTGTCTTTCGGGGTTTCCGTAGTGTAGTGGTTATCACGTTCGCCTCACACGCGAAAGGTCCCCGGTCCGAAACCGGGCGGAAACATGGGTCTTTTCCTTCTTTGGTTACAAGGGAATTGATATTCACTCTTTAGACAACTCTGCTTGTCCAGCATTTTCTCTGTTTTACTTGCATCCCTATTGAGAATTAAGTCTCTTGGTTTTGTCTTCTGTAGGTTGTGTGCTAGCCAAACAAAGGACATCAAAGAGCTTGTCAAGAAGAAGATCGGGGCCTTCAGAGGTGGCAAAGGGATTGGAAGTGGGAAGAGTGCAAGAGGAAAAGTTGACTTGAGTCAAGGTGGCTAATGAACGATACAGCAGGAAGCTGAAGTGGAAAGTGCAGCAGAAGAGCATGAGCGAGGTTTGGTGCAGCATGAAGACCATGTGCAGATGAGATCAGCCAACACAAGAGGAGTGGAACTGACTGGGCCACTAACTTGCTCTTCAACTGACTAGATTCTTATGCTAGCGTGTGCTAATGCTAATGTACCTGTGGAGCAAAGTGCTAGAAAGCCAAATGAGGTTCCACTGAGACTTGAACTCAGATCGCTGGATTCAGAGTCCAGAGTGCTAACCATTACACCATGGAACCCTGCCTGAAGCACACAAAAGATCTGTGTCAAACAGGCATAAAAGTGTAGTTCCTGGTAAACCGATGGGGATTTCTACACGGCCAGCCAAATTTTACCTGTCATACCTGCTGCGAATCGCAGCTTGACGTGACCATTGCAGTGCTTCAGAGGTCCTCGTTAGTATAGTGGACAGTATCTCCGCCTGTCACGCGGAAGACCGGGGTTCGATTCCCCGACGGGGAGTGAGCAGTTTCCTTCTCTGTTCTGCCTTTTACCTGCAATGACCACACACACCTTAATCGCACACCAGATCCTAGTCAATCTAATAATCTAGTCCTATAATGGGTTTGAAGAAACATGAATTCCACCTGTGCGCTCACAAGTCGAAAAGGTCTTCTCAGAAAGAGCTCCCATCAGAAGAGATGCTAGTCCAAGAGAACACTGCTTGTGCAGCATTTTCTCTGTTTTACGTGCGTCCCTACTGACAAATAAGTTTCTTGGTCTTGTCTTCTGTAGATTGTGTGCTAGCCAAACAAAGGACATCAAAGAGCTTGTCAACCAGAAGATCAGCTCCCATGACAAGAGATGCAATCTTGAGATCACAATTTGCATTGTCAATACAGCCATAAGTGGGGGAGTGCTTGAAGAATGACACAAATGGGAGTTCCCTCCTTCTCAATAGTCCTACATGATCTGTCATAAAAGTCCACAAATGTAAGAAAGCATTGAAATGCTCCTTTAATTACTACGGGGTACGCAAGCTCAGTTTCCGTAGTGTAGTGGTTATCACGTTCGCCTAACACGCGAAAGGTCCCCGGTCCGAAACCGGGCGGAAGCATGCGTCTTTGCTTATGCGTCCTGATATAAAAGTGTCTGACTGCAGGCACTGCTTGAACTTGTGGGGTTCTACTGCTGTTTGGGACACAGACAAGAGAAAGTACTCAAATCTGGTTCAGGTCTCTGACATCTGTAACCTTTGGATGCTCGTCTTGCTAAAGAGTTGTCTATGGCCCAAATTTCTGCAAACTCCACAGACTTCACACAAATCAACAAATCTCCAGTCGCTATATTTCCTGAAGATGGAGGCACAGACTAAGCTCTTGGAAATGACTGGCTCTAGGTGGCCTGCACAGGACTTGGGCCTATTTTCAGCCAATGCCCAAGGCAATGAAACAAATGGGCGCTTTAGGCAACAGTTCTGCTGCCAGAGGTTCTGGGGTTCTTAGGGCAGCATATGTTGAGCTGTGCTTGCTTTAGTGAACTCCTAAATGTCCAAAGTTTAAGTGAGCCTAACATGGAGACTACAGTTCAGACTCCTTGCTAGAGTGCGTCTGTCTCTTCTCCATGGCTCCTTTTACTTCAAGGCCATGATAGGAAGATGTCACCAAATTTGTCAGAGTGCGAGATTACTCAGTGAGACACATTGGAAAGCCAAACAAGCTGTCTTTTGGGGTTTCCGTAGTGTAGTGGTTATCACGTTCGCCTCACACGCGAAAGGTCCCCGGTCCGAAACCGGGCGGAAACATGGGTCTTTTCCTTCTTTGGTTACAAGGGAATTGATATTCACTCTTTAGACAACTCTGCTTGTCCAGCATTTTCTCTGTTTTACTTGCATCCCTATTGAGAATTAAGTCTCTTGGTTTTGTCTTCTGTAGGTTGTGTGCTAGCCAAACAAAGGACATCAAAGAGCTTGTCAAGAAGAAGATCGGGGCCTTCAGAGGTGGCAAAGGGATTGGAAGTGGGAAGAGTGCAAGAGGAAAAGTTGACTTGAGTCAAGGTGGCTAATGAACGATACAGCAGGAAGCTGAAGTGGAAAGTGCAGCAGAAGAGCATGAGCGAGGTTTGGTGCAGCATGAAGACCATGTGCAGATGAGATCAGCCAACACAAGAGGAGTGGAACTGACTGGGCCACTAACTTGCTCTTCAACTGACTAGATTCTTATGCTAGCATGTGCTAATGCTAATGTACCTGTGGAGCAAAGTGCTAGAAAGCCAAATGAGGTTCCACTGAGACTTGAACTCAGATCGCTGGATTCAGAGTCCAGAGTGCTAACCATTACACCATGGAACCCTGCCTGAAGCACACAAAAGATCTGTGTCAAACAGGCATAAAAGTGTAGTTCCTGGTAAACCGATGGGGATTTCTACACGGCCAGCCAAATTTTACCTGTCATACCTGCTGCGAATCGCAGCTTGACGTGACCATTGCAGTGCTTCAGAGGTCCTCGTTAGTATAGTGGACAGTATCTCCGCCTGTCACGCGGAAGACCGGGGTTCGATTCCCCGACGGGGAGTGAGCAGTTTCCTTCTCTGTTCTGCCTTTTACCTGCAATGACCACACACACCTTAATCGCACACCAGATCCTAGTCAATCTAATAATCTAGTCCTATAATGGGCTTGAAGAAACATGAATTCCACCTGTGCGCTCACAAGTCGAAAAGGTCTTCTCAGAAAGAGCTCCCATCAGAAGAGATGCTAGTCCAAGAGAACACTGCTTGTGCAGCATTTTCTCTGTTTTACGTGCGTCCCTACTGACAAATAAGTTTCTTGGTCTTGTCTTCTGTAGATTGTGTGCTAGCCAAACAAAGGACATCAAAGAGCTTGTCAACCAGAAGATCAGCTCCCATGACAAGAGATGCAATCTTGAGATCACAATTTGCATTGTCAATACAGCCATAAGTGGGGGAGTGCTTGAAGAATGACACAAATGGGAGTTCCCTCCTTCTCAATAGTCCTACATGATCTGTCATAAAAGTCCACAAATGTAAGAAAGCATTGAAATGCTCCTTTAATTACTACGGGGTACGCAAGCTCAGTTTCCGTAGTGTAGTGGTTATCACGTTCGCCTTACACGCGAAAGGTCCCCGGTCCGAAACCGGGCGGAAGCATGCGTCTTTGCTTATGCGTCCTGATATAAAAGTGTCTGACTGCAGGCACTGCTTGAACTTGTGGGGTTCTACTGCTGTTTGGGACACAGACAAGAGAAAGTACTCAAATCTGGTTCAGGTCTCTGACATCTGTAACCTTTGGATGCTCGTCTTGCTAAAGAGTTGTCTATGGCCCAAATTTCTGCAAACTCCACAGACTTCACACAAATCAACAAATCTCCAGTCGCTATATTTCCTGAAGATGGAGGCACAGACTAAGCTCTTGGAAATGACTGGCTCTAGGTGGCCTGCACAGGACTTGGGCCTATTTTCAGCCAATGCCCAAGGCAATGAAACAAATGGGCGCTTTAGGCAACAGTTCTGCTGCCAGAGGTTCTGGGGTTCTTAGGGCAGCATATGTTGAGCTGTGCTTGCTTTAGTGAACTCCTAAATGTCCAAAGTTTAAGTGAGCCTAACATGGAGACTACAGTTCAGACTCCTTGCTAGAGTGCGTCTGTCTCTTCTCCATGGCTCCTTTTACTTCAAGGCCATGATAGGAACATGTCACCAAATTTGTCAGAGTGCGAGATTACTCAGTGAGACACATTGGAAAGCCAAACAAGCTGTCTTTCGGGGTTTCCGTAGTGTAGTGGTTATCACGTTCGCCTCACACGCGAAAGGTCCCCGGTCCGAAACCGGGCGGAAACATGGGTCTTTTCCTTCTTTGGTTACAAGGGAATTGATATTCACTCTTTAGACAACTCTGCTTGTCCAGCATTTTCTCTGTTTTACTTGCATCCCTATTGAGAATTAAGTCTCTTGGTTTTGTCTTCTGTAGGTTGTGTGCTAGCCAAACAAAGGACATCAAAGAGCTTGTCAAGAAGAAGATCGGGGCCTTCAGAGGTGGCAAAGGGATTGGAAGTGGGAAGAGTGCAAGAGGAAAAGTTGACTTGAGTCAAGGTGGCTAATGAACGATACAGCAGGAAGCTGAAGTGGAAAGTGCAGCAGAAGAGCATGAGCGAGGTTTGGTGCAGCATGAAGACCATGTGCAGATGAGATCAGCCAACACAAGAGGAGTGGAACTGACTGGGCCACTAACTTGCTCTTCAACTGACTAGATTCTTATGCTAGGGTGTGCTAATGCACCTGTGGAGCAAAGTGCTAGAAAGCCAAATGAGGTTCCACTGAGACTTGAACTCAGATCGCTGGATTCAGAGTCCAGAGTGCTAACCATTACACCATGGAACCCTGCCTGAAGCACACAAAAGATCTGTGTCAAACAGGCATAAAAGTGTAGTTCCTGGTAAACCGATGGGGATTTCTACACGGCCAGCCAAATTTTACCTGTCATACCTGCTGCGAATCGCAGCTTGACGTGACCATTGCAGTGCTTCAGAGGTCCTCGTTAGTATAGTGGACAGTATCTCCGCCTGTCACGCGGAAGACCGGGGTTCGATTCCCCGACGGGGAGTGAGCAGTTTCCTTCTCTGTTCTGCCTTTTACCTGCAATGACCACACACACCTTAATCGCACACCAGATCCTAGTCAATCTAATAATCTAGTCCTATAATGGGCTTGAAGAAACATGAATTCCACCTGTGCGCTCACAAGTCGAAAAGGTCTTCTCAGAAAGAGCTCCCATCAGAAGAGATGCTAGTCCAAGAGAACACTGCTTGTGCAGCATTTTCTCTGTTTTACGTGCGTCCCTACTGACAAATAAGTTTCTTGGTCTTGTCTTCTGTAGATTGTGTGCTAGCCAAACAAAGGACATCAAAGAGCTTGTCAACCAGAAGATCAGCTCCCATGACAAGAGATGCAATCTTGAGATCACAATTTGCATTGTCAATACAGCCATAAGTGGGGGAGTGCTTGAAGAATGACACAAATGGGAGTTCCCTCCTTCTCAATAGTCCTACATGATCTGTCATAAAAGTCCACAAATGTAAGAAAGCATTGAAATGCTCCTTTAATTACTACGGGGTACGCAAGCTCAGTTTCCGTAGTGTAGTGGTTATCACGTTCGCCTTACACGCGAAAGGTCCCCGGTCCGAAACCGGGCGGAAGCATGCGTCTTTGCTTATGCGTCCTGATATAAAAGTGTCTGACTGCAGGCACTGCTTGAACTTGTGGGGTTCTACTGCTGTTTGGGACACAGACAAGAGAAAGTACTCAAATCTGGTTCAGGTCTCTGACATCTGTAACCTTTGGATGCTCGTCTTGCTAAAGAGTTGTCTATGGCCCAAATTTCTGCAAACTCCACAGACTTCACACAAATCAACAAATCTCCAGTCGCTATATTTCCTGAAGATGGAGGCACAGACTAAGCTCTTGGAAATGACTGGCTCTAGGTGGCCTGCACAGGACTTGGGCCTATTTTCAGCCAATGCCCAAGGCAATGAAACAAATGGGCGCTTTAGGCAACAGTTCTGCTGCCAGAGGTTCTGGGGTTCTTAGGGCAGCATATGTTGAGCTGTGCTTGCTTTAGTGAACTCCTAAATGTCCAAAGTTTAAGTGAGCCTAACATGGAGACTACAGTTCAGACTCCTTGCTAGAGTGCGTCTGTCTCTTCTCCATGGCTCCTTTTACTTCAAGGCCATGATAGGAACATGTCACCAAATTTGTCAGAGTGCGAGATTACTCAGTGAGACACATTGGAAAGCCAAACAAGCTGTCTTTCGGGGTTTCCGTAGTGTAGTGGTTATCACGTTCGCCTCACACGCGAAAGGTCCCCGGTCCGAAACCGGGCGGAAACATGGGTCTTTTCCTTCTTTGGTTACAAGGGAATTGATATTCACTCTTTAGACAACTCTGCTTGTCCAGCATTTTCTCTGTTTTACTTGCATCCCTATTGAGAATTAAGTCTCTTGGTTTTGTCTTCTGTAGGTTGTGTGCTAGCCAAACAAAGGACATCAAAGAGCTTGTCAAGAAGAAGATCGGGGCCTTCAGAGGTGGCAAAGGGATTGGAAGTGGGAAGAGTGCAAGAGGAAAAGTTGACTTGAGTCAAGGTGGCTAATGAACGATACAGCAGGAAGCTGAAGTGGAAAGTGCAGCAGAAGAGCATGAGCGAGGTTTGGTGCAGCATGAAGACCATGTGCAGATGAGATCAGCCAACACAAGAGGAGTGGAACTGACTGGGCCACTAACTTGCTCTTCAACTGACTAGATTCTTATGCTAGCGTGTGCTAATGCTAATGTACCTGTGGAGCAAAGTGCTAGAAAGCCAAATGAGGTTCCACTGAGACTTGAACTCAGATCGCTGGATTCAGAGTCCAGAGTGCTAACCATTACACCATGGAACCCTGCCTGAAGCACACAAAAGATCTGTGTCAAACAGGCATAAAAGTGTAGTTCCTGGTAAACCGATGGGGATTTCTACACGGCCAGCCAAATTTTACCTGTCATACCTGCTGCGAATCGCAGCTTGACGTGACCATTGCAGTGCTTCAGAGGTCCTCGTTAGTATAGTGGACAGTATCTCCGCCTGTCACGCGGAAGACCGGGGTTCGATTCCCCGACGGGGAGTGAGCAGTTTCCTTCTCTGTTCTGCCTTTTACCTGCAATGACCACACACACCTTAATCGCACACCAGATCCTAGTCAATCTAATAATCTAGTCCTATAATGGGCTTGAAGAAACATGAATTCCACCTGTGCGCTCACAAGTCGAAAAGGTCTTCTCAGAAAGAGCTCCCATCAGAAGAGATGCTAGTCCAAGAGAACACTGCTTGTGCAGCATTTTCTCTGTTTTACGTGCGTCCCTACTGACAAATAAGTTTCTTGGTCTTGTCTTCTGTAGATTGTGTGCTAGCCAAACAAAGGACATCAAAGAGCTTGTCAACCAGAAGATCAGCTCCCATGACAAGAGATGCAATCTTGAGATCACAATTTGCATTGTCAATACAGCCATAAGTGGGGGAGTGCTTGAAGAATGACACAAATGGGAGTTCCCTCCTTCTCAATAGTCCTACATGATCTGTCATAAAAGTCCACAAATGTAAGAAAGCATTGAAATGCTCCTTTAATTACTACGGGGTACGCAAGCTCAGTTTCCGTAGTGTAGTGGTTATCACGTTCGCCTTACACGCGAAAGGTCCCCGGTCCGAAACCGGGCGGAAGCATGCGTCTTTGCTTATGCGTCCTGATATAAAAGTGTCTGACTGCAGGCACTGCTTGAACTTGTGGGGTTCTACTGCTGTTTGGGACACAGACAAGAGAAAGTACTCAAATCTGGTTCAGGTCTCTGACATCTGTAACCTTTGGATGCTCGTCTTGCTAAAGAGTTGTCTATGGCCCAAATTTCTGCAAACTCCACAGACTTCACACAAATCAACAAATCTCCAGTCGCTATATTTCCTGAAGATGGAGGCACAGACTAAGCTCTTGGAAATGACTGGCTCTAGGTGGCCTGCACAGGACTTGGGCCTATTTTCAGCCAATGCCCAAGGCAATGAAACAAATGGGCGCTTTAGGCAACAGTTCTGCTGCCAGAGGTTCTGGGGTTCTTAGGGCAGCATATGTTGAGCTGTGCTTGCTTTAGTGAACTCCTAAATGTCCAAAGTTTAAGTGAGCCTAACATGGAGACTACAGTTCAGACTCCTTGCTAGAGTGCGTCTGTCTCTTCTCCGTGGCTCCTTTTACTTCAAGGCCATGATAGGAACATGTCACCAAATTTGTCAGAGTGCGAGATTACTCAGTGAGACACATTGGAAAGCCAAACAAGCTGTCTTTTGGGGTTTCCGTAGTGTTGTGGTTATCACGTTCGCCTCACACGCGAAAGGTTCCCGGTCCGAAACCGGGCGGAAACATGGGTCTTTTCCTTCTTTGGTTACAAGGGAATTGATATTCACTCTTTAGACAACTCTGCTTGTCCAGCATTTTCTCTGTTTTACTTGCATCCCTATTGAGAATTAAGTCTCTTGGTTTTGTCTTCTGTAGGTTGTGTGCTAGCCAAACAAAGGACATCAAAGAGCTTGTCAAGAAGAAGATCGGGGCCTTCAGAGGTGGCAAAGGGATTGGAAGTGGGAAGAGTGCAAGAGGAAAAGTTGACTTGAGTCAAGGTGGCTAATGAACGATACAGCAGGAAGCTGAAGTGGAAAGTGCAGCAGAAGAGCATGAGCGAGGTTTGGTGCAGCATGAAGACCATGTGCAGATGAGATCAGCCAACACAAGAGGAGTGGAACTGACTGGGCCACTAACTTGCTCTTCAACTGACTAGATTCTTATGCTAGCGTGTGCTAATGCTAATGTACCTGTGGAGCAAAGTGCTAGAAAGCCAAATGAGGTTCCACTGAGACTTGAACTCAGATCGCTGGATTCAGAGTCCAGAGTGCTAACCATTACACCATGGAACCCTGCCTGAAGCACACAAAAGATCTGTGTCAAACAGGCATAAAAGTGTAGTTCCTGGTAAACCGATGGGGATTTCTACACGGCCAGCCAAATTTTACCTGTCATACCTGCTGCGAATCGCAGCTTGACGTGACCATTACAGTGCTTCAGAGGTCCTCGTTAGTATAGTGGACAGTATCTCCGCCTGTCACGCGGAAGACCGGGGTTCGATTCCCCGACGGGGAGTGAGCAGTTTCCTTCTCTGTTCTGCCTTTTACCTGCAATGACCACACACACCTTAATCGCACACCAGATCCTAGTCAATCTAATAATCTAGTCCTATAATGGGCTTGAAGAAACATGAATTCCACCTGTGCGCTCACAAGTCGAAAAGGTCTTCTCAGAAAGAGCTCCCATCAGAAGAGATGCTAGTCCAAGAGAACACTGCTTGTGCAGCATTTTCTCTGTTTTACGTGTGTCCCTACTGACAAATAAGTTTCTTGGTCTTGTCTTCTGTAGATTGTGTGCTAGCCAAACAAAGGACATCAAAGAGCTTGTCAACCAGAAGATCAGCTCCCATGACAAGAGATGCAATCTTGAGATCACAATTTGCATTGTCAATACAGCCATAAGTGGGGGAGTGCTTGAAGAATGACACAAATGGGAGTTCCCTCCTTCTCAATAGTCCTACATGATCTGTCATAAAAGTCCACAAATGTAAGAAAGCATTGAAATGCTCCTTTAATTACTACGGGGTACGCAAGCTCAGTTTCCGTAGTGTAGTGGTTATCACGTTCGCCTTACACGCGAAAGGTCCCCGGTCCGAAACCGGGCGGAAGCATGCGTCTTTGCTTATGCGTCCTGATATAAAAGTGTCTGACTGCAGGCACTGCTTGAACTTGTGGGGTTCTACTGCTGTTTGGGACACAGACAAGAGAAAGTACTCAAATCTGGTTCAGGTCTCTGACATCTGTAACCTTTGGATGCTCGTCTTGCTAAAGAGTTGTCTATGGCCCAAATTTCTGCAAACTCCACAGACTTCACACAAATCAACAAATCTCCAGTCGCTATATTTCCTGAAGATGGAGGCACAGACTAAGCTCTTGGAAATGACTGGCTCTAGGTGGCCTGCACAGGACTTGGGCCTATTTTCAGCCAATGCCCAAGGCAATGAAACAAATGGGCGCTTTAGGCAACAGTTCTGCTGCCAGAGGTTCTGGGGTTCTTAGGGCAGCATATGTTGAGCTGTGCTTGCTTTAGTGAACTCCTAAATGTCCAAAGTTTAAGTGAGCCTAACATGGAGACTACAGTTCAGACTCCTTGCTAGAGTGCGTCTGTCTCTTCTCCATGGCTCCTTTTACTTCAAGGCCATGATAGGAACATGTCACCAAATTTGTCAGAGTGCGAGATTACTCAGTGAGACACATTGGAAAGCCAAACAAGCTGTCTTTCGGGGTTTCCGTAGTGTAGTGGTTATCACGTTCGCCTCACACGCGAAAGGTCCCTGGTCCGAAACCGGGCGGAAACATGGGTCTTTTCCTTCTTTGGTTACAAGGGAATTGATATTCACTCTTTAGACAACTCTGCTTGTCCAGCATTTTCTCTGTTTTACTTGCATCCCTATTGAGAATTAAGTCTCTTGGTTTTGTCTTCTGTAGGTTGTGTGCTAGCCAAACAAAGGACATCAAAGAGCTTGTCAAGAAGAAGATCGGGGCCTTCAGAGGTGGCAAAGGGATTGGAAGTGGGAAGAGTGCAAGAGGAAAAGTTGACTTGAGTCAAGGTGGCTAATGAACGATACAGCAGGAAGCTGAAGTGGAAAGTGCAGCAGAAGAGCATGAGCGAGGTTTGGTGCAGCATGAAGACCATGTGCAGATGAGATCAGCCAACACAAGAGGAGTGGAACTGACTGGGCCACTAACTTGCTCTTCAACTGACTAGATTCTTATGCTAGCGTGTGCTAATGCTAATGTACCTGTGGAGCAAAGTGCTAGAAAGCCAAATGAGGTTCCACTGAGACTTGAACTCAGATCGCTGGATTCAGAGTCCAGAGTGCTAACCATTACACCATGGAACCCTGCCTGAAGCACACAAAAGATCTGTGTCAAACAGGCATAAAAGTGTAGTTCCTGGTAAACCGATGGGGATTTCTACACGGCCAGCCAAATTTTACCTGTCATACCTGCTGCGAATCGCAGCTTGACGTGACCATTGCAGTGCTTCAGAGGTCCTCGTTAGTATAGTGGACAGTATCTCCGCCTGTCACGCGGAAGACCGGGGTTCGATTCCCCGACGGGGAGTGAGCAGTTTCCTTCTCTGTTCTGCCTTTTACCTGCAATGACCACACACACCTTAATCGCACACCAGATCCTAGTCAATCTAATAATCTAGTCCTATAATGGGCTTGAAGAAACATGAATTCCACCTGTGCGCTCACAAGTCGAAAAGGTCTTCTCAGAAAGAGCTCCCATCAGAAGAGATGCTAGTCCAAGAGAACACTGCTTGTGCAGCATTTTCTCTGTTTTACGTGCGTCCCTACTGACAAATAAGTTTCTTGGTCTTGTCTTCTGTAGATTGTGTGCTAGCCAAACAAAGGACATCAAAGAGCTTGTCAACCAGAAGATCAGCTCCCATGACAAGAGATGCAATCTTGAGATCACAATTTGCATTGTCAATACAGCCATAAGTGGGGGAGTGCTTGAAGAATGACACAAATGGGAGTTCCCTCCTTCTCAATAGTCCTACATGATCTGTCATAAAAGTCCACAAATGTAAGAAAGCATTGAAATGCTCCTTTAATTACTACGGGGTACGCAAGCTCAGTTTCCGTAGTGTAGTGGTTATCACGTTCGCCTTACACGCGAAAGGTCCCCGGTCCGAAACCGGGCGGAAGCATGCGTCTTTGCTTATGCGTCCTGATTGTGATCAGGAGATATTTTATTTTGTATTCTCACAATCAGTTATCATTGATTATTCATTTGCCATTGTTGAATCTGATGACAG
This sequence comes from Copadichromis virginalis, assembly GCF_057382275.1. Classification (NCBI taxonomy): domain Eukaryota; kingdom Metazoa; phylum Chordata; class Actinopteri; order Cichliformes; family Cichlidae; genus Copadichromis; species Copadichromis virginalis. The sequence goes on from NC_140625.1 coordinate 29,868,616, forward strand.
TATAATCTTTTAATTACATCTGTGTTACTTTGAGCAAATATTAATGTACACTGACTGTTTATATTAATCCACACTGACTGTTTATATAAAGTTGTTGCACGTTAGAGCAGAGCAGTCACACCATACAGACCCACGAGTCCTGTTGGGCCCTGGCAGGCCTGCGTGTAATTTTGCACGTACGCCGGTCTCTGCTTACATGCACGCACTTATGTAACACACGCACGGTCACCTACACACTTAGTAATAATAGGAGGGTCATCTGAGGACAGTTTTTCTGATAAATACACTTTCACAAAATGCACAATGTAATACACACTTGTTTTTCTCTTAAGAGTAGCAGTTGATGTCTATATAAGGGAAAACTTTGGGATAGGCGGGGAATTGTTATCATTTGAGATCATTTCCAGTAAAGATCCAACTGTGATGTCATAAAGGCAATATAAGGAGACTGATGCTTCAGTTGACGAGAGGATTCGATTGCAAATTGTCTTTTCCCACTCTTGTGCACAGAGTGTAATAAAGATCACTATTTTTGACACCTACTTCGACTTGGGCTTGCTTTCTTCTCTTCCCTAACTCGACCGAACCTTAACAACCTGGTGCCGAAACTCCGGGTGGGGAGGAGTTGCAACCTGCAGCTCGTCGGGGAAGGTGACAAAGGGGTCGAAGGCCAGCAGCCTATCTGAGTGACACCAGGCGACATAAGAAAAGGTGAGTGCCACCTGTTGATTTTTATCCAAAGGCGCTATATTGGAAGTTAAAACTAAATTTAATTAAATAATATTCACTCAGTCTGGGCTTCTGGCGTTGGTCCATAGTGATCTTGACTAATTAGTTGTAAAATAGGGCATAGTAGTCTGACTAAATTCATTGTTGTTCATTTTGGGGGTGAATTTTGAGTTAAGAAGTTATGTGTTTAAGTTAATACGGTTTAAGGTGTGTGGAAACAAATAAATACGGCTTAAGAGGTTAACTGTGGGTTGACTGGGATGCCAGCCAGTCAATCGGTAGTGTAGGGATAATTTGGTTTTGATTGAGTAGCAAAAACGCGGTTTTGGGTCTCAGGTAATTAAACTGGAGGGCAGGGTACCCACAGTGAGGCTTTTAAAATAAGTAAATTTAATTTAGGACTGGGGCGTGGCCCCTAAGGGCGTAGTTCAGCTCAGCGCTGTGGCGGCGACACCTGACAGTGGACGCACCGTTAGACTATTTGCTTGGTTGGTTGCCAGGGGGATTCGGGCGCCCCGAATAAACCGAAACGGTCGAAGGGAGACCGTTTCTTTTACTGCGCCAGATTGACAGATAGAGTCGCGGACCGGCTGCCTCCTATTTAAACGTCAGGAGCTTGTGAACTTTAAGTAAAGCCAAAAGCGTGATCTGGGATATTTCACGCTGCTGGTGGAGATCCGGGTGTCCGGGCGGGGAAGCAGTTTTAAAGTACTAGAACTTAGTAATTTGACCGTTTTCAAGGCGGCGTACTTGAGACGGGTAATTGATCAGCAAGAGCGAGGCTCTGGGCTGAAAGATGCTTTTAAATTAGTCAAAAATTTAGCAACACCAGCAGAGAAATAGAGAAGTGAGATAAAGTTGTTCTGGCATATGGTGTTTTTTTTAGGAATTTGAGCGCTATCGGGAGGGCGTTCCCGAGGTGTGTGTTGACCAGCAAGGCTAGGCCTGGGCTATAGGTGCTTTTAAATTAGTCAAAAAGATAGGAGTAACCTCTTCTGGTATATGACGTCTATGGGGCCCGTGTATACTGTATATAAATTACTCGTGTGTCTGTGCATTTAAAAGTGTAAATTGTATAAACTGTCTTGTGTTGTTGAACTTTTTCTGTGTGGATTCAGAGTGTGTGAAAAAACGAAAACGCCTTTCTCTTCTCTCGCTCTCAGGGAACAGAGAGTGTGTGTGTATCTCTCCTGAAGGAAAGGGGAGGGGTGTGTGGTGCTGCGCAGTAGCGGGCACACGCGCGCGAGTACGAGCGGAGTGTGTGTGTGTACAGCTGCGACCCTATTTCTCCCTTTCTGTCCTTCTGAGCTTCTTTTCGTTAGGTGAAAGGGGGTCTCAGAAGTATGGTTAAAAGATTTCAGTATATTAAATAAACTAAACCTTGTAGTCTTGTGTTGGTGATTTCCTAATGTGATTATGGTTTAATAGAATTCCATGAGTAATGATCCCTTGTGTAAAACTCCAGTAAGGTAGGATGCGGGGATAAATATCTTGACAAAATTTGAGAACTGTGTGTGATTGTTGGGAGATTTTTAGTTGGGTCGTATTTCTTTCTCTACCTGGAAAAGGCAGAGATCTGTGCTCTATTTGATGTTGTGTAAATAAAGCTTTTAAAAGTTGGTTGAGTCTCTCGTATAAGGAGGGAAAACGGTGCGTGGTAGATTGTTTGGATTATTCTTGTATGTGAAAACTTTGTAGTTGTTAGGGAAGTGAATGTGAGAGTGAATTTTCGCTGGCTTTGCGTGCTTAAAACTGTTAGATTAGACGTTTGTCAAGCTTTGAGCTTGAAAGGAGGATTAGAGGGTGTGTGTGTGTGTGTCTGTGGGCGGTCTCTCTCTCTCAGGCTGGAGCCTAGCGGAAGTTCGGCTTGACCAGCTTGTGAGATTCTGACTGCCGAAAGGAAAATACAACGAGGCAACCCCTAGGGGAGGAGCCTAAGACCGGCCATTTTGGTAAGGTAAGTGAGGTCAAAAAGCAAAATGGCTGAAGAGGAAAAGGCGACCCCTGGAGGGGGAAAGAGATACAAGCCACTGAAGGAGCAAATACAGGAATTGAAGAAAGCCATTAAAATGACTGAAGGGACGTCTTCAAAAGAGATTGCTCGTCAGTGTCAGGATTTAGAAAAAGAAGTGAAGGAATTATGTGAAAATCAACAGAAGACATTGGAGGACAGAATCCCTCTCCACTCCCTCTTTCAACGACAAGGGGAGAAATGTGAAGAGAGAATCAAGGAGCTTGAAGAGGAATCTTTAGGACGTTTCCAGGGGAGAAAAATAAAGGCTGAAAAGAAACTTATGATGGAAAAACAAAGTAAGTATTGTAAGCTTATGATTATCTCCCAAGGTGTTTCCCACTGGATGCAAGAGGAAGTGAACGACATCCAGCCAGCCTTAAAGAAGGAAGCTGAGGCTGAGGGAAAGCTATATCCCAGCCTGAAGGACTTCCTGAGTGGCCCACCCCCACCTTATATTTGTCCAGTGGTGGCCCTGGAGGGTGGTACTATGTGGGGGCCCGAAGGAAAAACAGGAAGAGTGACAGGTGGAATTGTCAACTTACAGGAGAATCCTCCATCATCGACATCTGCTCCAGCCACAGTGGAGGCAGACACAGGAGTAGTGCAGCCACAATCAGGGGCACCTGCACAGAAAGCGATGCAGTCTCAATCAGCGGCAGCTGCATCAGAGGTAAGTCAGCCGCACCCAGTTGCTGGGACATCACAAGGAATTACTACACGGGGGTTGATCTTGATTCCTCCCGCTCTTTTTAGCCCAGATAGAGCTACAGAAGAAGCTCAACCTGTGGCGTCTACAAGTACCGGACAGGTGACAATGCAACAGCCCAGCCAGGAAAATCCATCCCAGGAGGTCTGGACTTCAGAGGAAGACTCACCTTCAATGCAGTATCAGAAGGCGCCATCAAAGGCGACCCGAAAAACTAATCAGAGGTCAACGGTTGATGAGTCTGAGAAAGAACAGTGGCAAGGCCACGTTTTTGGAAAAGAATCTGACAATCGGGAGGCTGTGATACAACTGGAACGCCTCTTGAGAAAATTGGAGGAGGAAGGCGTAGCAACACCACGTAGCGTAGCACAAACACTTTATGCCTTGGAAAAGGACTTGGCGGGCTCAGTAGAGAGCAACACACGAAAATCCAGAGAAGTGTCAAACCTGCAAAGGGGAGGATTTGCCCCAAAGTTTCAGACTCCCACAGGAGGAACGACCCTTCGCTCTGGGAGGGTTCTGGAGGAACCAAGAGATAAAAGACCGTCCATCTTTGAGAAGAACCAGAGGAAGACTGTTGCATTGCCAACTGGAGAAGGGCAGGATGACACAGAGGAGGAATTATCCCTCACAATGCCTTTATTGAAGGGAGGAAGGGGTGAACCAGTCTACCACCCCTACAATATCAGAGATCTTGAGGCTCTGGTGAAGCAGCTGCCCCCAATCACGGAGGGAGGAGCCGCTTGGTTGAGGAGACTAGGAAGTCTTACAGAAGGAGAGGAATTGGCTCTGGGAGATTTCCGAGCTATCGGTGGGAGGACCTTCAGAGGAGGAGGCCTCGCAGATGTAGAAGAGATAGCAAGAACTGTATGCCAACCAAACGACGTCCCCTATGCAAGGGTGCGAAATGCTCTCTCTGACGCAGTGCGTGAGAAGTATCCGACTCATAACATGGGCACTACACCTAGGATTGTTTGGACCCCAGAACATTCCCCTAGAGAGTATATGGAGCATGCAAAAGAACAGTGGATTCTTCAAACTGGTGAACATCCTGGGCAGAATGGTGAACCAAGGGCGTGGTTCCGATCTGCAGTATTAGCAGGTCTCCCAGAACGAGTAAGAACAGATTTACAAAAGAATCCTGATTTTGCGGTGGCGGATTCAGCAAAATGGGAGAGGCACATTATACATCGACTTGGGCTGGAGAAAGACGAGGTGAACAAGAAAAAACAGGAGCTGGAGGAGGCGCAAGGGCAGTTAGTAAAATTGAAATTGGCAGAGGCGAGAGAAAAACTAAACGAAAAGAAAAAGGAAACCAAAGATGGACCTAAGAAGATGCTGGTGGCGCAGCCACGGGGCGATCCGGGGCCTGATTGGCCAGATTTGAATCCGGTTCTGTACCCTGATGACCGATGGCCCGCCAATGAATTCCCAAGGCAAGGAAGACCCGCGGGGAATTGGGGGGCTACTAGGTCGCTGAGGGGACGTGGTGGATCCCAAAGGGGAGGTGGACCAAGGGGCCGTGGTCTGGGGGGACCTATGCTGGACCCGAATGTATGCCGAAGGTGTGGAGGACGAGGACATTGGGCTCGTAATTGTCCTACGCCATGGCTACCAGAAACAGCTTATTCATCATCACCCCAGGCACAGGGAACTTTTCGAGGCAGAGTGGGCCAGACAAGGGGACATCAAGCTCCAAACCCAGGCATGGCGCCAGCGGCTCAGTATCCCCTGGGATACTGGGGCGGAGAGGAGGAGCTGTACTGACGGGACCCACAGAGGCCAGACAACATGGGAGGGGCAGATCCTATGTTGTCGATGAGTGTGGAAGGAGATGAAATGACCTTCCTTGTGGACACTGGGGCTACCTATTCAACACTGAAACAAAAACCAAACAGTGCCACACTTTCCAACCATGTGGTCAGTGTTATTGGGTTTTCTGGGGTACCGATGACGCTGCCAACAACCAATCCAGCCCTGACGGTGCTGGGAAAACAGACATTGAAGCACAGCTATGTGGTGTCTCCCCATGTGCCTGTGAACTTGATGGGCAGGGATCTGCTCATTAAATTGGGGGCCACCATCATGTGTTCAGCTGATGGACTAACAGTGACACTTCCAGGAGGAAAAGAGTTTCCGTGCCTGGGGACATTTTCAAAGAACCAGTACTTGCTGAAAGACTGTGAACAAACGACCGCTGACATCTATTGGGGTCGTGTGGTGGAAGAAGGCATACTAAGACAATATCAGTTGTGGAAACCTTGGATTATGGCCTTGGCCGTCTTCTCTCCCCCCAGGGATCCGTTCCATGTCACCCTCTATTATGATAGAAATGATGATGAAATTTACAGGGACCTGTTCCAGTCTGACCTTGAAGGCCAGACTTGGAATGTGTGTTCTCAAAACATCTATGTCGGTCCGGAGGGCGTCGCGGTAGCAGTAAAATTAACCGACGAACAACGGCCTTGGTTCAAAATGGGACCTGATTCAGTGCCCCATATAACATTGGCGGTCCATGAGAGTCATCAGGCGAAGGAGCTGGGGACGATGGTCAAAAGAGCCCTTGAGGAACCTGGCTGGCAAGCTACTCAGATTCCAGACGTTTGGTACTCGCCAAAATGCAAAATTTATCGTATCACTTGTCAATCAGAGGACACAGTGATGTTGGAGCATCAACAAATCTCAAGAATTCATGGGAGAGAAAGAACAGACCATGCGGATGCAGTTGCCGCACTTGCGACTCTTCCTGACACTTTGTGGTCAGCAGGGCCTACGGATGTGGGCCAGGCCACGTGTTCGCCCGTTTTGTTCCAGCTGAAGTCTGAAACGCCAATTTGGAAACCACAGTATAGGCAAAAGAGAGAAGCTGAGGAGGGAATTGCAGAAACCATTGAGGGGCTATTGAAAGTAGGGGTGCTTGAGCCCTCTCAATCCTACTGGAATACTCCTATTTTGCCAGTAGAGAAGCATGGGACAGGAAAGTACAGAATGGCACATGACTTAAGAGCCATCAATGCCATTTTACGTACTGACACGGTGCCAGTCCCAAACCCATACACAGCCTTGACGGCGTTAACACCAGATCAGAAGTGGTTTACATGTATTGACTTAGCGAATGCATTTTTCTGTCTCCCATTGCATGAGTCTCTGAGGGACATTTTTTCATTCACATATGGGGGACAACAGTACAGATACACAAGGTTGCCACAAGGGTTTGCACTTTCCCCTGGCATTTTCAACCAAGTGTTGAAAGAAGCTTTATCGCCATGCCATCTCCCAGAGGGGTGTTCACTAGTGCAATATGTTGATGATTTGCTTATTGCAGCTCCGTCTGCTTCGGCATGCACGGCAGCTTCACTTACCATACTGAAGAGACTCGCTGAGTGCGGTTTCAAGGTCAGTAAAGAAAAGTTGCAGTTGGTCCGACCAGAAGTAACATTTCTGGGCCGTGTCATTGCTCACAAATCAGTGGGTCTGCTAAACACTCATCGTGATCAGATTTTGACACATCCAAGACCGCGTACGGTTAAGGAGTTGCTCTCATTCTTGGGGTTAACAGGATACAGCCGGCACTTCATTCCAAATTATGCAGGCAAAACAGCCCTGTTGAGGGATTTGGTAAAAACGGCAGGTGTCAGAAATCTTAAGGCTGAACTGCCATGGACATCGGCCACTGAGTCGGCATTTATTGCATTAAAACAGGACTTATCTAGATCGGCTGATCTTGCTATTCCTAATTATGAACAACCCTTCTATCTTGATGTTTCTGAAACACACGGGATAGCTAATGGGGTGTTGTTTCAGAAAAAAGGGGGAGGAAGAGATGTACTTATGTACGTCAGCATCAGGCTGAATTCATTAGAGACAAGGCACCCGAGATGCACTCAGCATGCCATTGGGGTGTCAAAAATTATACAAAAGACAGCACATATAGTGAGGGACCATCCGTTGAAGGTGCTGACCACCCACAGTGTGGTGGCATATGTTAACTCACAAGCCTTCACCATGACACCTCTTACACAACAGAGAGTGTGTAGAGTTTTAGACGCTCCTAACTTGACTTTCACACATGAAGGAATTAACATGGCAGATTTAATGGAGTCAGGAGGAGAACCTCATGACTGCGCAAAGAGAGCTGAAGTGGACGAGAGGATAAGAGAAGACTTGAAAGCAGAACCTCTGACAGGAGCTGAAGATTGGTTCACTGATGGATGCTGCTACAGGGATGATGAAGGATTAAAAGCAGGCTACGCGGTAGTTTGCAGAAAAGGGGCTGCATTTGAAGTAAAGGAGGCTGGAAGACTTGAAGGGCAGCAGTCAGCCCAAAGAGCAGAAGTAATTGCTCTAAGTCGAGCTTTGAGACTTGCAAAAGGAAAAAGAGTCAACATTTACACGGACTCAGCTTATGCTTTTGGAGCAGCTCATGTGGAGCTCGCCCAATGGAGAAGAGCAGGATTCAGGACGGCAGATAACGCACCAATCTGCCACAAAAAGGAAATGGAGGAACTTGAGCAGGCCTTGGGAGATCCAGAGGAGGTGAGCATCATAAAATGCAAAGGCCACTCCTCAGGGACCAGCCTGATGGCCAGAGGAAATCAGGAAGCCGATCGAGCTGCAAAAGAGGCAGCGGGTTATAAAGCATCACGACAGATGGTACAAATAACGGTGGAAGAAGAATCAGGAGTTAACATGCTAGAGGAGGCCAGGAAGGCCCAAGGGGAGGCTGCCCCAGAAGAGAAAGGGATCTGGAAGAGTCGAGGAGCCTGGGAAGAAGGAGGTCTCTGGCGAGGACCTGACGGTCGACCAGTGTTGACAGCCAACTTGGCAAAACAGAAGATTGCTGAAGCGCACGGCCTTGGACATGTAGGTGTCGCCCAGATGGGGAGACATCTGTGCCATTGGTGGCATCCCTTCTTGAAGGATATGATCAAGGAAAAGGCTAGGACCTGTCTGATCTGTGGGAAGCATAATCCGAAGCCAGTGATTAAACCAGAGGCAGGTAAGTTCCCCATTCCAGAAAGACCAGGTGAAGAGATTGTCATTGACTTCACTGACATGATTGATCCAGGTCCAGGAGGAGTTCGATATCTACTGGTAAGTGTAGATGCTTTGACGGGTTGGCCTGAGGCATGGCCTACCAAGAGGGAGGATGCAAAAAGTGTGATTAAGTGTTTAATCAATCATTACATCCCCCGGCATGGTTTCCCTAAGCGGATTAGGTCCGACAATGGGACTCATTTCAAAAACAAAGATTTGGCCGAGGTAGAACAGAAGCTGGGGTTACAACATAGATTTGGCACAGTATATCACCCCCAGTCGCAGGGAAAGGTAGAAAGAATGAATCTAAATCTGAAGAATAAAATTGCTAAGATTTCAGCTCACACGGGGCTAAATTGGGTAGCAGCCCTGCCAGTTGCATTGATGATAATAAGATGTTGTGTTAATCAATCCACAGGTTTCACACCATATGAGCTGTTGACAGGACGACAGTTTCCAGGTCCATGGACAACAGTTCCGGCGGAAGAAAGTGTAAAAAGTAATAGAAAACATATTGAATGTTGGAAAGAATTAAAAGCTCTTGTGTCTAGTTTCACACAACAGGTTGGAGAGGGGGTGAAAGCGGAGGACAGGTCCATCCCCGATGCCAAGGCGGTGTGGCTGAAGGTCATTAAGCGAAAGTGGAGAGACCCAAGGTGGACCGGACCTTTCGAAGTAATTGCCCGAACCACCAGTGCTGTCCGTCTAAAGGGGAAAGGGGAGACCTGGTTCCATTGGTCTCAGTGTGCAGTCGCGGACGAGAGTTTGTTGGAGCTAGCTTCCACCCAATCGACGCAGGAGGGAACATAGAGCCAGAATAATACTCGTTCCCCCTGTGCTACGGTCCTCCTCAGTAGTCTACCTGAGTGAGGCGGAGAAAGGAGAGGAGCGTCACGCGCCAAGGAGGAATCCAGTACAGGCTCTTAAATAGGCTAGGGCTCTAGTCTAAAGTATTTGATAGTTTGAAGGAATCGTAATAGTTTTGTATGTTACTCGCATATTTTTATACTCATAACCTTATACTCTTTTTGTAACCTTATCTTTTTAGTATAGAGTAGAAGTAAACGAGCCTGGGAACAGTCATCATGAAATTGTGGGAAAATTGGAAAATAACGGGGTTGTTGGGGTTAATAAGTGTTATAACGTGTTTCTTTGTTTTTTGGCAGACAGGTGAATTGCCCAGACACAGAGGTCTATCCGCTCCTGAGCCCGAACCGATCAAATCGTCGAAAAAAGTCAAGCGTGCGGTTGGTTCAGGTGGGGATGATGGGTGTCTCAAAGCCAGTGGCGGAGTCGAGTTTGGGTATGTTAATGGATCTACAACAGCGTTCACATTCGATTTGTGTCAGGTAATTAAATGCTCGGGTGACGGGAATAGCTGGAGAACATATAATGTGTGGGTTTGTTATCATCCAATGATGTGTTACCCTAAGTCGGTGTGGGGCCCATCATGGGATAGTGACACCTACACCTATGTAACGGATCAGTGGTGTTCTTGGCAGGATGTGGTCGCGTGGACAGGAGTAGGATGGCAGCCAACGGTGCCACCGGCCCTTGAAGGAATAGCTATTCAGAGAGATTATTCTGTTACAAATAACCCTATTACTCTTTCCCTAGGACCATGGAGTGAACTCCCTGAACCTGGGTTTGATGGAGGTGCGTTTTATTTAGTAGTAGGGGTAGATAAAGTAGGGACAGATCCATTTGGGTTAATTCGGGTGAATTTATTTAATCCCAGGTCTAAACCGCTGGGAAATGACTCAGCACTGAATCTCACGGTGCAAACAGATCCCGTAGAGACAGTAACTTACAAGGATCCAGAAGAAAAATGGTTTGTTGCCACTGATTATACTAGGTTAAGACCTCAGGAGTTGATAGAGCGTGCCACAGGTTTTGGAGATAGGAATCTTTGGTTAGATTGGGTGGCTCAAAATGCTAAGGAGCAGAAAGTGGTTGATTGTGTTGCTTGTGCTACCGCTCGACCACATTTGTTTACTGAACCCGCTCCTCTGTATCCAGAGGATGAGTGGGGATATAATTGCATGTTGAGATTAACTAGAGAGGCGGTGGACACAGGTAACTGCACCACTTTGTCAGGTTTATATCCGCCAATTGATAAACGCACACAACCAGGTTCATTCACACCAAAACGAGGTAATTATACATGTTTTGAGTTTTCTACAGACAGAGTGAGATTTAGGCTAGGAAGGATTAATCCAAGCTGGTGCCAGAGGACAATTACAGGTAGGACTACTAATGATGTAAGTGACCCAAGCACAATTATAGGCACCTGGGCGAGAGGTGGGCTATATTATTATTGTGGGGAGTACACCCTTTTGGTGCAGGTTCCCTTGGGGAGTGTGGGAACGTGTGCTTTGGTGCGCTTAGCTGCACCTTTGATGCTCATAGGCAGTAGGCTAGAGACAATTCCACAGCAAGGTGCGGATGTGTCTACAGCCAGACGGAGGAGAGCCACAGGAGCTATCCACAAGTATGATCCAAGACGGGACTCGCCAACCTGGATAGACTCAATAGGAGTTCCCCGAGGAGTTCCAGATGAGTATAAGTTAGTTGATCAGATAGCGGCCGGGTTTGAAAGTGTGTTTCTGTGGGTGACTCCAAATAAAAATGTTGATCGCATTAATTATGTTCATTATAATGTGTTGAGACTCTCTAATCTCACCAGGGACGCGGTGGAAGGTCTTGCAGAACAATTAGGTCCGACGTCGTTAATGGGAATCCAAAATCGCATGGCGCTGGACATGTTATTGGCCGAGAAGGGAGGCGTGTGCGCGATGTTCGGAGATTTATGTTGCACCTTTATTCCCAACAATACAGCTCCGGACGGAACAGTCACGCGGGCGCTGGAAAATTTGAAAACGTTATCTAGAACCATGCATGAGCAATCAGGCGTGAACTCAAGGCTGGGAGATTGGTTCACATCTGTTTTTGGGCAATATAAGGGATTGTTTATGTCTGCCATGTTTTCTCTTCTAGTTTTTCTAGGTTTGTTGCTGATTGGGTGTTGTCTCATTCCTCTGGTGAGGCAGGTGTTGGGTAATCTGGTGAGCAGGGCCATAGCTTCTGGTTCAGCTGGGTCAGCTGGTCCGGAACATATGATGCCGTTGCGAGAAGCCGCCTGGACGGAGGAGTGACACAATATCTTTAAATGTTGGCCTTTTTTCAAAAGGCCAAAGAGGAGGAGTGTGATCAGGAGATATTTTATTTTGTATTCTCACAATCAGTTATCATTGATTATTCATTTGCCATTGTTGAATCTGATGACAGTATAATCTTTTAATTACATCTGTGTTACTTTGAGCAAATATTAATGTACACTGACTGTTTATATTAATCCACACTGACTGTTTATATAAAGTTGTTGCACGTTAGAGCAGAGCAGTCACACCATACAGACCCACGAGTCCTGTTGGGCCCTGGCAGGCCTGCGTGTAATTTTGCACGTACGCCGGTCTCTGCTTACATGCACGCACTTATGTAACACACGCACGGTCACCTACACACTTAGTAATAATAGGAGGGTCATCTGAGGACAGTTTTTCTGATAAATACACTTTCACAAAATGCACAATGTAATACACACTTGTTTTTCTCTTAAGAGTAGCAGTTGATGTCTATATAAGGGAAAACTTTGGGATAGGCGGGGAATTGTTATCATTTGAGATCATTTCCAGTAAAGATCCAACTGTGATGTCATAAAGGCAATATAAGGAGACTGATGCTTCAGTTGACGAGAGGATTCGATTGCAAATTGTCTTTTCCCACTCTTGTGCACAGAGTGTAATAAAGATCACTATTTTTGACACCTACTTCGACTTGGGCTTGCTTTCTTCTCTTCCCTAACTCGACCGAACCTTAACAGGTTCTACTGCTGTTTGGGACACAGACAAGAGAAAGTACTCAAATCTGGTTCAGGTCTCTGACATCTGTAACCTTTGGATGCTCGTCTTGCTAAAGAGTTGTCTATGGCCCAAATTTCTGCAAACTCCACAGACTTCACACAAATCAACAAATCTCCAGTCGCTATATTTCCTGAAGATGGAGGCACAGACTAAGCTCTTGGAAATGACTGGCTCTAGGTGGCCTGCACAGGACTTGGGCCTATTTTCAGCCAATGCCCAAGGCAATGAAACAAATGGGCGCTTTAGGCAACAGTTCTGCTGCCAGAGGTTCTGGGGTTCTTAGGGCAGCATATGTTGAGCTGTGCTTGCTTTAGTGAACTCCTAAATGTCCAAAGTTTAAGTGAGCCTAACATGGAGACTACAGTTCAGACTCCTTGCTAGAGTGCGTCTGTCTCTTCTCCATGGCTCCTTTTACTTCAAGGCCATGATAGGAAGATGTCACCAAATTTGTCAGAGTGCGAGATTACTCAGTGAGACACATTGGAAAGCCAAACAAGCTGTCTTTTGGGGTTTCCGTAGTGTAGTGGTTATCACGTTCGCCTCACACGCGAAAGGTCCCCGGTCCGAAACCGGGCGGAAACATGGGTCTTTTCCTTCTTTGGTTACAAGGGAATTGATATTCACTCTTTAGACAACTCTGCTTGTCCAGCATTTTCTCTGTTTTACTTGCATCCCTATTGAGAATTAAGTCTCTTGGTTTTGTCTTCTGTAGGTTGTGTGCTAGCCAAACAAAGGACATCAAAGAGCTTGTCAAGAAGAAGATCGGGGCCTTCAGAGGTGGCAAAGGGATTGGAAGTGGGAAGAGTGCAAGAGGAAAAGTTGACTTGAGTCAAGGTGGCTAATGAACGATACAGCAGGAAGCTGAAGTGGAAAGTGCAGCAGAAGAGCATGAGCGAGGTTTGGTGCAGCATGAAGACCATGTGCAGATGAGATCAGCCAACACAAGAGGAGTGGAACTGACTGGGCCACTAACTTGCTCTTCAACTGACTAGATTCTTATGCTAGCATGTGCTAATGCTAATGTACCTGTGGAGCAAAGTGCTAGAAAGCCAAATGAGGTTCCACTGAGACTTGAACTCAGATCGCTGGATTCAGAGTCCAGAGTGCTAACCATTACACCATGGAACCCTGCCTGAAGCACACAAAAGATCTGTGTCAAACAGGCATAAAAGTGTAGTTCCTGGTAAACCGATGGGGATTTCTACACGGCCAGCCAAATTTTACCTGTCATACCTGCTGCGAATCGCAGCTTGACGTGACCATTGCAGTGCTTCAGAGGTCCTCGTTAGTATAGTGGACAGTATCTCCGCCTGTCACGCGGAAGACCGGGGTTCGATTCCCCGACGGGGAGTGAGCAGTTTCCTTCTCTGTTCTGCCTTTTACCTGCAATGACCACACACACCTTAATCGCACACCAGATCCTAGTCAATCTAATAATCTAGTCCTATAATGGGCTTGAAGAAACATGAATTCCACCTGTGCGCTCACAAGTCGAAAAGGTCTTCTCAGAAAGAGCTCCCATCAGAAGAGATGCTAGTCCAAGAGAACACTGCTTGTGCAGCATTTTCTCTGTTTTACGTGCGTCCCTACTGACAAATAAGTTTCTTGGTCTTGTCTTCTGTAGATTGTGTGCTAGCCAAACAAAGGACATCAAAGAGCTTGTCAACCAGAAGATCAGCTCCCATGACAAGAGATGCAATCTTGAGATCACAATTTGCATTGTCAATACAGCCATAAGTGGGGGAGTGCTTGAAGAATGACACAAATGGGAGTTCCCTCCTTCTCAATAGTCCTACATGATCTGTCATAAAAGTCCACAAATGTAAGAAAGCATTGAAATGCTCCTTTAATTACTACGGGGTACGCAAGCTCAGTTTCCGTAGTGTAGTGGTTATCACGTTCGCCTTACACGCGAAAGGTCCCCGGTCCGAAACCGGGCGGAAGCATGCGTCTTTGCTTATGCGTCCTGATATAAAAGTGTCTGACTGCAGGCACTGCTTGAACTTGTGGGGTTCTACTGCTGTTTGGGACACAGACAAGAGAAAGTACTCAAATCTGGTTCAGGTCTCTGACATCTGTAACCTTTGGATGCTCGTCTTGCTAAAGAGTTGTCTATGGCCCAAATTTCTGCAAACTCCACAGACTTCACACAAATCAACAAATCTCCAGTCGCTATATTTCCTGAAGATGGAGGCACAGACTAAGCTCTTGGAAATGACTGGCTCTAGGTGGCCTGCACAGGACTTGGGCCTATTTTCAGCCAATGCCCAAGGCAATGAAACAAATGGGCGCTTTAGGCAACAGTTCTGCTGCCAGAGGTTCTGGGGTTCTTAGGGCAGCATATGTTGAGCTGTGCTTGCTTTAGTGAACTCCTAAATGTCCAAAGTTTAAGTGAGCCTAACATGGAGACTACAGTTCAGACTCCTTGCTAGAGTGCGTCTGTCTCTTCTCCATGGCTCCTTTTACTTCAAGGCCATGATAGGAACATGTCACCAAATTTGTCAGAGTGCGAGATTACTCAGTGAGACACATTGGAAAGCCAAACAAGCTGTCTTTCGGGGTTTCCGTAGTGTAGTGGTTATCACGTTCGCCTCACACGCGAAAGGTCCCCGGTCCGAAACCGGGCGGAAACATGGGTCTTTTCCTTCTTTGGTTACAAGGGAATTGATATTCACTCTTTAGACAACTCTGCTTGTCCAGCATTTTCTCTGTTTTACTTGCATCCCTATTGAGAATTAAGTCTCTTGGTTTTGTCTTCTGTAGGTTGTGTGCTAGCCAAACAAAGGACATCAAAGAGCTTGTCAAGAAGAAGATCGGGGCCTTCAGAGGTGGCAAAGGGATTGGAAGTGGGAAGAGTGCAAGAGGAAAAGTTGACTTGAGTCAAGGTGGCTAATGAACGATACAGCAGGAAGCTGAAGTGGAAAGTGCAGCAGAAGAGCATGAGCGAGGTTTGGTGCAGCATGAAGACCATGTGCAGATGAGATCAGCCAACACAAGAGGAGTGGAACTGACTGGGCCACTAACTTGCTCTTCAACTGACTAGATTCTTATGCTAGGGTGTGCTAATGCACCTGTGGAGCAAAGTGCTAGAAAGCCAAATGAGGTTCCACTGAGACTTGAACTCAGATCGCTGGATTCAGAGTCCAGAGTGCTAACCATTACACCATGGAACCCTGCCTGAAGCACACAAAAGATCTGTGTCAAACAGGCATAAAAGTGTAGTTCCTGGTAAACCGATGGGGATTTCTACACGGCCAGCCAAATTTTACCTGTCATACCTGCTGCGAATCGCAGCTTGACGTGACCATTGCAGTGCTTCAGAGGTCCTCGTTAGTATAGTGGACAGTATCTCCGCCTGTCACGCGGAAGACCGGGGTTCGATTCCCCGACGGGGAGTGAGCAGTTTCCTTCTCTGTTCTGCCTTTTACCTGCAATGACCACACACACCTTAATCGCACACCAGATCCTAGTCAATCTAATAATCTAGTCCTATAATGGGCTTGAAGAAACATGAATTCCACCTGTGCGCTCACAAGTCGAAAAGGTCTTCTCAGAAAGAGCTCCCATCAGAAGAGATGCTAGTCCAAGAGAACACTGCTTGTGCAGCATTTTCTCTGTTTTACGTGCGTCCCTACTGACAAATAAGTTTCTTGGTCTTGTCTTCTGTAGATTGTGTGCTAGCCAAACAAAGGACATCAAAGAGCTTGTCAACCAGAAGATCAGCTCCCATGACAAGAGATGCAATCTTGAGATCACAATTTGCATTGTCAATACAGCCATAAGTGGGGGAGTGCTTGAAGAATGACACAAATGGGAGTTCCCTCCTTCTCAATAGTCCTACATGATCTGTCATAAAAGTCCACAAATGTAAGAAAGCATTGAAATGCTCCTTTAATTACTACGGGGTACGCAAGCTCAGTTTCCGTAGTGTAGTGGTTATCACGTTCGCCTTACACGCGAAAGGTCCCCGGTCCGAAACCGGGCGGAAGCATGCGTCTTTGCTTATGCGTCCTGATATAAAAGTGTCTGACTGCAGGCACTGCTTGAACTTGTGGGGTTCTACTGCTGTTTGGGACACAGACAAGAGAAAGTACTCAAATCTGGTTCAGGTCTCTGACATCTGTAACCTTTGGATGCTCGTCTTGCTAAAGAGTTGTCTATGGCCCAAATTTCTGCAAACTCCACAGACTTCACACAAATCAACAAATCTCCAGTCGCTATATTTCCTGAAGATGGAGGCACAGACTAAGCTCTTGGAAATGACTGGCTCTAGGTGGCCTGCACAGGACTTGGGCCTATTTTCAGCCAATGCCCAAGGCAATGAAACAAATGGGCGCTTTAGGCAACAGTTCTGCTGCCAGAGGTTCTGGGGTTCTTAGGGCAGCATATGTTGAGCTGTGCTTGCTTTAGTGAACTCCTAAATGTCCAAAGTTTAAGTGAGCCTAACATGGAGACTACAGTTCAGACTCCTTGCTAGAGTGCGTCTGTCTCTTCTCCATGGCTCCTTTTACTTCAAGGCCATGATAGGAACATGTCACCAAATTTGTCAGAGTGCGAGATTACTCAGTGAGACACATTGGAAAGCCAAACAAGCTGTCTTTCGGGGTTTCCGTAGTGTAGTGGTTATCACGTTCGCCTCACACGCGAAAGGTCCCCGGTCCGAAACCGGGCGGAAACATGGGTCTTTTCCTTCTTTGGTTACAAGGGAATTGATATTCACTCTTTAGACAACTCTGCTTGTCCAGCATTTTCTCTGTTTTACTTGCATCCCTATTGAGAATTAAGTCTCTTGGTTTTGTCTTCTGTAGGTTGTGTGCTAGCCAAACAAAGGACATCAAAGAGCTTGTCAAGAAGAAGATCGGGGCCTTCAGAGGTGGCAAAGGGATTGGAAGTGGGAAGAGTGCAAGAGGAAAAGTTGACTTGAGTCAAGGTGGCTAATGAACGATACAGCAGGAAGCTGAAGTGGAAAGTGCAGCAGAAGAGCATGAGCGAGGTTTGGTGCAGCATGAAGACCATGTGCAGATGAGATCAGCCAACACAAGAGGAGTGGAACTGACTGGGCCACTAACTTGCTCTTCAACTGACTAGATTCTTATGCTAGCGTGTGCTAATGCTAATGTACCTGTGGAGCAAAGTGCTAGAAAGCCAAATGAGGTTCCACTGAGACTTGAACTCAGATCGCTGGATTCAGAGTCCAGAGTGCTAACCATTACACCATGGAACCCTGCCTGAAGCACACAAAAGATCTGTGTCAAACAGGCATAAAAGTGTAGTTCCTGGTAAACCGATGGGGATTTCTACACGGCCAGCCAAATTTTACCTGTCATACCTGCTGCGAATCGCAGCTTGACGTGACCATTGCAGTGCTTCAGAGGTCCTCGTTAGTATAGTGGACAGTATCTCCGCCTGTCACGCGGAAGACCGGGGTTCGATTCCCCGACGGGGAGTGAGCAGTTTCCTTCTCTGTTCTGCCTTTTACCTGCAATGACCACACACACCTTAATCGCACACCAGATCCTAGTCAATCTAATAATCTAGTCCTATAATGGGCTTGAAGAAACATGAATTCCACCTGTGCGCTCACAAGTCGAAAAGGTCTTCTCAGAAAGAGCTCCCATCAGAAGAGATGCTAGTCCAAGAGAACACTGCTTGTGCAGCATTTTCTCTGTTTTACGTGCGTCCCTACTGACAAATAAGTTTCTTGGTCTTGTCTTCTGTAGATTGTGTGCTAGCCAAACAAAGGACATCAAAGAGCTTGTCAACCAGAAGATCAGCTCCCATGACAAGAGATGCAATCTTGAGATCACAATTTGCATTGTCAATACAGCCATAAGTGGGGGAGTGCTTGAAGAATGACACAAATGGGAGTTCCCTCCTTCTCAATAGTCCTACATGATCTGTCATAAAAGTCCACAAATGTAAGAAAGCATTGAAATGCTCCTTTAATTACTACGGGGTACGCAAGCTCAGTTTCCGTAGTGTAGTGGTTATCACGTTCGCCTTACACGCGAAAGGTCCCCGGTCCGAAACCGGGCGGAAGCATGCGTCTTTGCTTATGCGTCCTGATATAAAAGTGTCTGACTGCAGGCACTGCTTGAACTTGTGGGGTTCTACTGCTGTTTGGGACACAGACAAGAGAAAGTACTCAAATCTGGTTCAGGTCTCTGACATCTGTAACCTTTGGATGCTCGTCTTGCTAAAGAGTTGTCTATGGCCCAAATTTCTGCAAACTCCACAGACTTCACACAAATCAACAAATCTCCAGTCGCTATATTTCCTGAAGATGGAGGCACAGACTAAGCTCTTGGAAATGACTGGCTCTAGGTGGCCTGCACAGGACTTGGGCCTATTTTCAGCCAATGCCCAAGGCAATGAAACAAATGGGCGCTTTAGGCAACAGTTCTGCTGCCAGAGGTTCTGGGGTTCTTAGGGCAGCATATGTTGAGCTGTGCTTGCTTTAGTGAACTCCTAAATGTCCAAAGTTTAAGTGAGCCTAACATGGAGACTACAGTTCAGACTCCTTGCTAGAGTGCGTCTGTCTCTTCTCCGTGGCTCCTTTTACTTCAAGGCCATGATAGGAACATGTCACCAAATTTGTCAGAGTGCGAGATTACTCAGTGAGACACATTGGAAAGCCAAACAAGCTGTCTTTTGGGGTTTCCGTAGTGTTGTGGTTATCACGTTCGCCTCACACGCGAAAGGTTCCCGGTCCGAAACCGGGCGGAAACATGGGTCTTTTCCTTCTTTGGTTACAAGGGAATTGATATTCACTCTTTAGACAACTCTGCTTGTCCAGCATTTTCTCTGTTTTACTTGCATCCCTATTGAGAATTAAGTCTCTTGGTTTTGTCTTCTGTAGGTTGTGTGCTAGCCAAACAAAGGACATCAAAGAGCTTGTCAAGAAGAAGATCGGGGCCTTCAGAGGTGGCAAAGGGATTGGAAGTGGGAAGAGTGCAAGAGGAAAAGTTGACTTGAGTCAAGGTGGCTAATGAACGATACAGCAGGAAGCTGAAGTGGAAAGTGCAGCAGAAGAGCATGAGCGAGGTTTGGTGCAGCATGAAGACCATGTGCAGATGAGATCAGCCAACACAAGAGGAGTGGAACTGACTGGGCCACTAACTTGCTCTTCAACTGACTAGATTCTTATGCTAGCGTGTGCTAATGCTAATGTACCTGTGGAGCAAAGTGCTAGAAAGCCAAATGAGGTTCCACTGAGACTTGAACTCAGATCGCTGGATTCAGAGTCCAGAGTGCTAACCATTACACCATGGAACCCTGCCTGAAGCACACAAAAGATCTGTGTCAAACAGGCATAAAAGTGTAGTTCCTGGTAAACCGATGGGGATTTCTACACGGCCAGCCAAATTTTACCTGTCATACCTGCTGCGAATCGCAGCTTGACGTGACCATTACAGTGCTTCAGAGGTCCTCGTTAGTATAGTGGACAGTATCTCCGCCTGTCACGCGGAAGACCGGGGTTCGATTCCCCGACGGGGAGTGAGCAGTTTCCTTCTCTGTTCTGCCTTTTACCTGCAATGACCACACACACCTTAATCGCACACCAGATCCTAGTCAATCTAATAATCTAGTCCTATAATGGGCTTGAAGAAACATGAATTCCACCTGTGCGCTCACAAGTCGAAAAGGTCTTCTCAGAAAGAGCTCCCATCAGAAGAGATGCTAGTCCAAGAGAACACTGCTTGTGCAGCATTTTCTCTGTTTTACGTGTGTCCCTACTGACAAATAAGTTTCTTGGTCTTGTCTTCTGTAGATTGTGTGCTAGCCAAACAAAGGACATCAAAGAGCTTGTCAACCAGAAGATCAGCTCCCATGACAAGAGATGCAATCTTGAGATCACAATTTGCATTGTCAATACAGCCATAAGTGGGGGAGTGCTTGAAGAATGACACAAATGGGAGTTCCCTCCTTCTCAATAGTCCTACATGATCTGTCATAAAAGTCCACAAATGTAAGAAAGCATTGAAATGCTCCTTTAATTACTACGGGGTACGCAAGCTCAGTTTCCGTAGTGTAGTGGTTATCACGTTCGCCTTACACGCGAAAGGTCCCCGGTCCGAAACCGGGCGGAAGCATGCGTCTTTGCTTATGCGTCCTGATATAAAAGTGTCTGACTGCAGGCACTGCTTGAACTTGTGGGGTTCTACTGCTGTTTGGGACACAGACAAGAGAAAGTACTCAAATCTGGTTCAGGTCTCTGACATCTGTAACCTTTGGATGCTCGTCTTGCTAAAGAGTTGTCTATGGCCCAAATTTCTGCAAACTCCACAGACTTCACACAAATCAACAAATCTCCAGTCGCTATATTTCCTGAAGATGGAGGCACAGACTAAGCTCTTGGAAATGACTGGCTCTAGGTGGCCTGCACAGGACTTGGGCCTATTTTCAGCCAATGCCCAAGGCAATGAAACAAATGGGCGCTTTAGGCAACAGTTCTGCTGCCAGAGGTTCTGGGGTTCTTAGGGCAGCATATGTTGAGCTGTGCTTGCTTTAGTGAACTCCTAAATGTCCAAAGTTTAAGTGAGCCTAACATGGAGACTACAGTTCAGACTCCTTGCTAGAGTGCGTCTGTCTCTTCTCCATGGCTCCTTTTACTTCAAGGCCATGATAGGAACATGTCACCAAATTTGTCAGAGTGCGAGATTACTCAGTGAGACACATTGGAAAGCCAAACAAGCTGTCTTTCGGGGTTTCCGTAGTGTAGTGGTTATCACGTTCGCCTCACACGCGAAAGGTCCCTGGTCCGAAACCGGGCGGAAACATGGGTCTTTTCCTTCTTTGGTTACAAGGGAATTGATATTCACTCTTTAGACAACTCTGCTTGTCCAGCATTTTCTCTGTTTTACTTGCATCCCTATTGAGAATTAAGTCTCTTGGTTTTGTCTTCTGTAGGTTGTGTGCTAGCCAAACAAAGGACATCAAAGAGCTTGTCAAGAAGAAGATCGGGGCCTTCAGAGGTGGCAAAGGGATTGGAAGTGGGAAGAGTGCAAGAGGAAAAGTTGACTTGAGTCAAGGTGGCTAATGAACGATACAGCAGGAAGCTGAAGTGGAAAGTGCAGCAGAAGAGCATGAGCGAGGTTTGGTGCAGCATGAAGACCATGTGCAGATGAGATCAGCCAACACAAGAGGAGTGGAACTGACTGGGCCACTAACTTGCTCTTCAACTGACTAGATTCTTATGCTAGCGTGTGCTAATGCTAATGTACCTGTGGAGCAAAGTGCTAGAAAGCCAAATGAGGTTCCACTGAGACTTGAACTCAGATCGCTGGATTCAGAGTCCAGAGTGCTAACCATTACACCATGGAACCCTGCCTGAAGCACACAAAAGATCTGTGTCAAACAGGCATAAAAGTGTAGTTCCTGGTAAACCGATGGGGATTTCTACACGGCCAGCCAAATTTTACCTGTCATACCTGCTGCGAATCGCAGCTTGACGTGACCATTGCAGTGCTTCAGAGGTCCTCGTTAGTATAGTGGACAGTATCTCCGCCTGTCACGCGGAAGACCGGGGTTCGATTCCCCGACGGGGAGTGAGCAGTTTCCTTCTCTGTTCTGCCTTTTACCTGCAATGACCACACACACCTTAATCGCACACCAGATCCTAGTCAATCTAATAATCTAGTCCTATAATGGGCTTGAAGAAACATGAATTCCACCTGTGCGCTCACAAGTCGAAAAGGTCTTCTCAGAAAGAGCTCCCATCAGAAGAGATGCTAGTCCAAGAGAACACTGCTTGTGCAGCATTTTCTCTGTTTTACGTGCGTCCCTACTGACAAATAAGTTTCTTGGTCTTGTCTTCTGTAGATTGTGTGCTAGCCAAACAAAGGACATCAAAGAGCTTGTCAACCAGAAGATCAGCTCCCATGACAAGAGATGCAATCTTGAGATCACAATTTGCATTGTCAATACAGCCATAAGTGGGGGAGTGCTTGAAGAATGACACAAATGGGAGTTCCCTCCTTCTCAATAGTCCTACATGATCTGTCATAAAAGTCCACAAATGTAAGAAAGCATTGAAATGCTCCTTTAATTACTACGGGGTACGCAAGCTCAGTTTCCGTAGTGTAGTGGTTATCACGTTCGCCTTACACGCGAAAGGTCCCCGGTCCGAAACCGGGCGGAAGCATGCGTCTTTGCTTATGCGTCCTGATTGTGATCAGGAGATATTTTATTTTGTATTCTCACAATCAGTTATCATTGATTATTCATTTGCCATTGTTGAATCTGATGACAGTATAATCTTTTAATTACATCTGTGTTACTTTGAGCAAATATTAATGTACACTGACTGTTTATATTAATCCACACTGACTGTTTATATAAAGTTGTTGCACGTTAGAGCAGAGCAGTCACACCATACAGACCCACGAGTCCTGTTGGGCCCTGGCAGGCCTGCGTGTAATTTTGCACGTACGCCGGTCTCTGCTTACATGCACGCACTTATGTAACACACGCACGGTCACCTACACACTTAGTAATAATAGGAGGGTCATCTGAGGACAGTTTTTCTGATAAATACACTTTCACAAAATGCACAATGTAATACACACTTGTTTTTCTCTTAAGAGTAGCAGTTGATGTCTATATAAGGGAAAACTTTGGGATAGGCGGGGAATTGTTATCATTTGAGATCATTTCCAGTAAAGATCCAACTGTGATGTCATAAAGGCAATATAAGGAGACTGATGCTTCAGTTGACGAGAGGATTCGATTGCAAATTGTCTTTTCCCACTCTTGTGCACAGAGTGTAATAAAGATCACTATTTTTGACACCTACTTCGACTTGGGCTTGCTTTCTTCTCTTCCCTAACTCGACCGAACCTTAACAACCTGGTGCCGAAACTCCGGGTGGGGAGGAGTTGCAACCTGCAGCTCGTCGGGGAAGGTGACAAAGGGGTCGAAGGCCAGCAGCCTATCTGAGTGACACCAGGCGACATAAGAAAAGGTGAGTGCCACCTGTTGATTTTTATCCAAAGGCGCTATATTGGAAGTTAAAACTAAATTTAATTAAATAATATTCACTCAGTCTGGGCTTCTGGCGTTGGTCCATAGTGATCTTGACTAATTAGTTGTAAAATAGGGCATAGTAGTCTGACTAAATTCATTGTTGTTCATTTTGGGGGTGAATTTTGAGTTAAGAAGTTATGTGTTTAAGTTAATACGGTTTAAGGTGTGTGGAAACAAATAAATACGGCTTAAGAGGTTAACTGTGGGTTGACTGGGATGCCAGCCAGTCAATCGGTAGTGTAGGGATAATTTGGTTTTGATTGAGTAGCAAAAACGCGGTTTTGGGTCTCAGGTAATTAAACTGGAGGGCAGGGTACCCACAGTGAGGCTTTTAAAATAAGTAAATTTAATTTAGGACTGGGGCGTGGCCCCTAAGGGCGTAGTTCAGCTCAGCGCTGTGGCGGCGACACCTGACAGTGGACGCACCGTTAGACTATTTGCTTGGTTGGTTGCCAGGGGGATTCGGGCGCCCCGAATAAACCGAAACGGTCGAAGGGAGACCGTTTCTTTTACTGCGCCAGATTGACAGATAGAGTCGCGGACCGGCTGCCTCCTATTTAAACGTCAGGAGCTTGTGAACTTTAAGTAAAGCCAAAAGCGTGATCTGGGATATTTCACGCTGCTGGTGGAGATCCGGGTGTCCGGGCGGGGAAGCAGTTTTAAAGTACTAGAACTTAGTAATTTGACCGTTTTCAAGGCGGCGTACTTGAGACGGGTAATTGATCAGCAAGAGCGAGGCTCTGGGCTGAAAGATGCTTTTAAATTAGTCAAAAATTTAGCAACACCAGCAGAGAAATAGAGAAGTGAGATAAAGTTGTTCTGGCATATGGTGTTTTTTTTAGGAATTTGAGCGCTATCGGGAGGGCGTTCCCGAGGTGTGTGTTGACCAGCAAGGCTAGGCCTGGGCTATAGGTGCTTTTAAATTAGTCAAAAAGATAGGAGTAACCTCTTCTGGTATATGACGTCTATGGGGCCCGTGTATACTGTATATAAATTACTCGTGTGTCTGTGCATTTAAAAGTGTAAATTGTATAAACTGTCTTGTGTTGTTGAACTTTTTCTGTGTGGATTCAGAGTGTGTGAAAAAACGAAAACGCCTTTCTCTTCTCTCGCTCTCAGGGAACAGAGAGTGTGTGTGTATCTCTCCTGAAGGAAAGGGGAGGGGTGTGTGGTGCTGCGCAGTAGCGGGCACACGCGCGCGAGTACGAGCGGAGTGTGTGTGTGTACAGCTGCGACCCTATTTCTCCCTTTCTGTCCTTCTGAGCTTCTTTTCGTTAGGTGAAAGGGGGTCTCAGAAGTATGGTTAAAAGATTTCAGTATATTAAATAAACTAAACCTTGTAGTCTTGTGTTGGTGATTTCCTAATGTGATTATGGTTTAATAGAATTCCATGAGTAATGATCCCTTGTGTAAAACTCCAGTAAGGTAGGATGCGGGGATAAATATCTTGACAAAATTTGAGAACTGTGTGTGATTGTTGGGAGATTTTTAGTTGGGTCGTATTTCTTTCTCTACCTGGAAAAGGCAGAGATCTGTGCTCTATTTGATGTTGTGTAAATAAAGCTTTTAAAAGTTGGTTGAGTCTCTCGTATAAGGAGGGAAAACGGTGCGTGGTAGATTGTTTGGATTATTCTTGTATGTGAAAACTTTGTAGTTGTTAGGGAAGTGAATGTGAGAGTGAATTTTCGCTGGCTTTGCGTGCTTAAAACTGTTAGATTAGACGTTTGTCAAGCTTTGAGCTTGAAAGGAGGATTAGAGGGTGTGTGTGTGTGTGTCTGTGGGCGGTCTCTCTCTCTCAGGCTGGAGCCTAGCGGAAGTTCGGCTTGACCAGCTTGTGAGATTCTGACTGCCGAAAGGAAAATACAACGAGGCAACCCCTAGGGGAGGAGCCTAAGACCGGCCATTTTGGTAAGGTAAGTGAGGTCAAAAAGCAAAATGGCTGAAGAGGAAAAGGCGACCCCTGGAGGGGGAAAGAGATACAAGCCACTGAAGGAGCAAATACAGGAATTGAAGAAAGCCATTAAAATGACTGAAGGGACGTCTTCAAAAGAGATTGCTCGTCAGTGTCAGGATTTAGAAAAAGAAGTGAAGGAATTATGTGAAAATCAACAGAAGACATTGGAGGACAGAATCCCTCTCCACTCCCTCTTTCAACGACAAGGGGAGAAATGTGAAGAGAGAATCAAGGAGCTTGAAGAGGAATCTTTAGGACGTTTCCAGGGGAGAAAAATAAAGGCTGAAAAGAAACTTATGATGGAAAAACAAAGTAAGTATTGTAAGCTTATGATTATCTCCCAAGGTGTTTCCCACTGGATGCAAGAGGAAGTGAACGACATCCAGCCAGCCTTAAAGAAGGAAGCTGAGGCTGAGGGAAAGCTATATCCCAGCCTGAAGGACTTCCTGAGTGGCCCACCCCCACCTTATATTTGTCCAGTGGTGGCCCTGGAGGGTGGTACTATGTGGGGGCCCGAAGGAAAAACAGGAAGAGTGACAGGTGGAATTGTCAACTTACAGGAGAATCCTCCATCATCGACATCTGCTCCAGCCACAGTGGAGGCAGACACAGGAGTAGTGCAGCCACAATCAGGGGCACCTGCACAGAAAGCGATGCAGTCTCAATCAGCGGCAGCTGCATCAGAGGTAAGTCAGCCGCACCCAGTTGCTGGGACATCACAAGGAATTACTACACGGGGGTTGATCTTGATTCCTCCCGCTCTTTTTAGCCCAGATAGAGCTACAGAAGAAGCTCAACCTGTGGCGTCTACAAGTACCGGACAGGTGACAATGCAACAGCCCAGCCAGGAAAATCCATCCCAGGAGGTCTGGACTTCAGAGGAAGACTCACCTTCAATGCAGTATCAGAAGGCGCCATCAAAGGCGACCCGAAAAACTAATCAGAGGTCAACGGTTGATGAGTCTGAGAAAGAACAGTGGCAAGGCCACGTTTTTGGAAAAGAATCTGACAATCGGGAGGCTGTGATACAACTGGAACGCCTCTTGAGAAAATTGGAGGAGGAAGGCGTAGCAACACCACGTAGCGTAGCACAAACACTTTATGCCTTGGAAAAGGACTTGGCGGGCTCAGTAGAGAGCAACACACGAAAATCCAGAGAAGTGTCAAACCTGCAAAGGGGAGGATTTGCCCCAAAGTTTCAGACTCCCACAGGAGGAACGACCCTTCGCTCTGGGAGGGTTCTGGAGGAACCAAGAGATAAAAGACCGTCCATCTTTGAGAAGAACCAGAGGAAGACTGTTGCATTGCCAACTGGAGAAGGGCAGGATGACACAGAGGAGGAATTATCCCTCACAATGCCTTTATTGAAGGGAGGAAGGGGTGAACCAGTCTACCACCCCTACAATATCAGAGATCTTGAGGCTCTGGTGAAGCAGCTGCCCCCAATCACGGAGGGAGGAGCCGCTTGGTTGAGGAGACTAGGAAGTCTTACAGAAGGAGAGGAATTGGCTCTGGGAGATTTCCGAGCTATCGGTGGGAGGACCTTCAGAGGAGGAGGCCTCGCAGATGTAGAAGAGATAGCAAGAACTGTATGCCAACCAAACGACGTCCCCTATGCAAGGGTGCGAAATGCTCTCTCTGACGCAGTGCGTGAGAAGTATCCGACTCATAACATGGGCACTACACCTAGGATTGTTTGGACCCCAGAACATTCCCCTAGAGAGTATATGGAGCATGCAAAAGAACAGTGGATTCTTCAAACTGGTGAACATCCTGGGCAGAATGGTGAACCAAGGGCGTGGTTCCGATCTGCAGTATTAGCAGGTCTCCCAGAACGAGTAAGAACAGATTTACAAAAGAATCCTGATTTTGCGGTGGCGGATTCAGCAAAATGGGAGAGGCACATTATACATCGACTTGGGCTGGAGAAAGACGAGGTGAACAAGAAAAAACAGGAGCTGGAGGAGGCGCAAGGGCAGTTAGTAAAATTGAAATTGGCAGAGGCGAGAGAAAAACTAAACGAAAAGAAAAAGGAAACCAAAGATGGACCTAAGAAGATGCTGGTGGCGCAGCCACGGGGCGATCCGGGGCCTGATTGGCCAGATTTGAATCCGGTTCTGTACCCTGATGACCGATGGCCCGCCAATGAATTCCCAAGGCAAGGAAGACCCGCGGGGAATTGGGGGGCTACTAGGTCGCTGAGGGGACGTGGTGGATCCCAAAGGGGAGGTGGACCAAGGGGCCGTGGTCTGGGGGGACCTATGCTGGACCCGAATGTATGCCGAAGGTGTGGAGGACGAGGACATTGGGCTCGTAATTGTCCTACGCCATGGCTACCAGAAACAGCTTATTCATCATCACCCCAGGCACAGGGAACTTTTCGAGGCAGAGTGGGCCAGACAAGGGGACATCAAGCTCCAAACCCAGGCATGGCGCCAGCGGCTCAGTATCCCCTGGGATACTGGGGCGGAGAGGAGGAGCTGTACTGACGGGACCCACAGAGGCCAGACAACATGGGAGGGGCAGATCCTATGTTGTCGATGAGTGTGGAAGGAGATGAAATGACCTTCCTTGTGGACACTGGGGCTACCTATTCAACACTGAAACAAAAACCAAACAGTGCCACACTTTCCAACCATGTGGTCAGTGTTATTGGGTTTTCTGGGGTACCGATGACGCTGCCAACAACCAATCCAGCCCTGACGGTGCTGGGAAAACAGACATTGAAGCACAGCTATGTGGTGTCTCCCCATGTGCCTGTGAACTTGATGGGCAGGGATCTGCTCATTAAATTGGGGGCCACCATCATGTGTTCAGCTGATGGACTAACAGTGACACTTCCAGGAGGAAAAGAGTTTCCGTGCCTGGGGACATTTTCAAAGAACCAGTACTTGCTGAAAGACTGTGAACAAACGACCGCTGACATCTATTGGGGTCGTGTGGTGGAAGAAGGCATACTAAGACAATATCAGTTGTGGAAACCTTGGATTATGGCCTTGGCCGTCTTCTCTCCCCCCAGGGATCCGTTCCATGTCACCCTCTATTATGATAGAAATGATGATGAAATTTACAGGGACCTGTTCCAGTCTGACCTTGAAGGCCAGACTTGGAATGTGTGTTCTCAAAACATCTATGTCGGTCCGGAGGGCGTCGCGGTAGCAGTAAAATTAACCGACGAACAACGGCCTTGGTTCAAAATGGGACCTGATTCAGTGCCCCATATAACATTGGCGGTCCATGAGAGTCATCAGGCGAAGGAGCTGGGGACGATGGTCAAAAGAGCCCTTGAGGAACCTGGCTGGCAAGCTACTCAGATTCCAGACGTTTGGTACTCGCCAAAATGCAAAATTTATCGTATCACTTGTCAATCAGAGGACACAGTGATGTTGGAGCATCAACAAATCTCAAGAATTCATGGGAGAGAAAGAACAGACCATGCGGATGCAGTTGCCGCACTTGCGACTCTTCCTGACACTTTGTGGTCAGCAGGGCCTACGGATGTGGGCCAGGCCACGTGTTCGCCCGTTTTGTTCCAGCTGAAGTCTGAAACGCCAATTTGGAAACCACAGTATAGGCAAAAGAGAGAAGCTGAGGAGGGAATTGCAGAAACCATTGAGGGGCTATTGAAAGTAGGGGTGCTTGAGCCCTCTCAATCCTACTGGAATACTCCTATTTTGCCAGTAGAGAAGCATGGGACAGGAAAGTACAGAATGGCACATGACTTAAGAGCCATCAATGCCATTTTACGTACTGACACGGTGCCAGTCCCAAACCCATACACAGCCTTGACGGCGTTAACACCAGATCAGAAGTGGTTTACATGTATTGACTTAGCGAATGCATTTTTCTGTCTCCCATTGCATGAGTCTCTGAGGGACATTTTTTCATTCACATATGGGGGACAACAGTACAGATACACAAGGTTGCCACAAGGGTTTGCACTTTCCCCTGGCATTTTCAACCAAGTGTTGAAAGAAGCTTTATCGCCATGCCATCTCCCAGAGGGGTGTTCACTAGTGCAATATGTTGATGATTTGCTTATTGCAGCTCCGTCTGCTTCGGCATGCACGGCAGCTTCACTTACCATACTGAAGAGACTCGCTGAGTGCGGTTTCAAGGTCAGTAAAGAAAAGTTGCAGTTGGTCCGACCAGAAGTAACATTTCTGGGCCGTGTCATTGCTCACAAATCAGTGGGTCTGCTAAACACTCATCGTGATCAGATTTTGACACATCCAAGACCGCGTACGGTTAAGGAGTTGCTCTCATTCTTGGGGTTAACAGGATACAGCCGGCACTTCATTCCAAATTATGCAGGCAAAACAGCCCTGTTGAGGGATTTGGTAAAAACGGCAGGTGTCAGAAATCTTAAGGCTGAACTGCCATGGACATCGGCCACTGAGTCGGCATTTATTGCATTAAAACAGGACTTATCTAGATCGGCTGATCTTGCTATTCCTAATTATGAACAACCCTTCTATCTTGATGTTTCTGAAACACACGGGATAGCTAATGGGGTGTTGTTTCAGAAAAAAGGGGGAGGAAGAGATGTACTTATGTACGTCAGCATCAGGCTGAATTCATTAGAGACAAGGCACCCGAGATGCACTCAGCATGCCATTGGGGTGTCAAAAATTATACAAAAGACAGCACATATAGTGAGGGACCATCCGTTGAAGGTGCTGACCACCCACAGTGTGGTGGCATATGTTAACTCACAAGCCTTCACCATGACACCTCTTACACAACAGAGAGTGTGTAGAGTTTTAGACGCTCCTAACTTGACTTTCACACATGAAGGAATTAACATGGCAGATTTAATGGAGTCAGGAGGAGAACCTCATGACTGCGCAAAGAGAGCTGAAGTGGACGAGAGGATAAGAGAAGACTTGAAAGCAGAACCTCTGACAGGAGCTGAAGATTGGTTCACTGATGGATGCTGCTACAGGGATGATGAAGGATTAAAAGCAGGCTACGCGGTAGTTTGCAGAAAAGGGGCTGCATTTGAAGTAAAGGAGGCTGGAAGACTTGAAGGGCAGCAGTCAGCCCAAAGAGCAGAAGTAATTGCTCTAAGTCGAGCTTTGAGACTTGCAAAAGGAAAAAGAGTCAACATTTACACGGACTCAGCTTATGCTTTTGGAGCAGCTCATGTGGAGCTCGCCCAATGGAGAAGAGCAGGATTCAGGACGGCAGATAACGCACCAATCTGCCACAAAAAGGAAATGGAGGAACTTGAGCAGGCCTTGGGAGATCCAGAGGAGGTGAGCATCATAAAATGCAAAGGCCACTCCTCAGGGACCAGCCTGATGGCCAGAGGAAATCAGGAAGCCGATCGAGCTGCAAAAGAGGCAGCGGGTTATAAAGCATCACGACAGATGGTACAAATAACGGTGGAAGAAGAATCAGGAGTTAACATGCTAGAGGAGGCCAGGAAGGCCCAAGGGGAGGCTGCCCCAGAAGAGAAAGGGATCTGGAAGAGTCGAGGAGCCTGGGAAGAAGGAGGTCTCTGGCGAGGACCTGACGGTCGACCAGTGTTGACAGCCAACTTGGCAAAACAGAAGATTGCTGAAGCGCACGGCCTTGGACATGTAGGTGTCGCCCAGATGGGGAGACATCTGTGCCATTGGTGGCATCCCTTCTTGAAGGATATGATCAAGGAAAAGGCTAGGACCTGTCTGATCTGTGGGAAGCATAATCCGAAGCCAGTGATTAAACCAGAGGCAGGTAAGTTCCCCATTCCAGAAAGACCAGGTGAAGAGATTGTCATTGACTTCACTGACATGATTGATCCAGGTCCAGGAGGAGTTCGATATCTACTGGTAAGTGTAGATGCTTTGACGGGTTGGCCTGAGGCATGGCCTACCAAGAGGGAGGATGCAAAAAGTGTGATTAAGTGTTTAATCAATCATTACATCCCCCGGCATGGTTTCCCTAAGCGGATTAGGTCCGACAATGGGACTCATTTCAAAAACAAAGATTTGGCCGAGGTAGAACAGAAGCTGGGGTTACAACATAGATTTGGCACAGTATATCACCCCCAGTCGCAGGGAAAGGTAGAAAGAATGAATCTAAATCTGAAGAATAAAATTGCTAAGATTTCAGCTCACACGGGGCTAAATTGGGTAGCAGCCCTGCCAGTTGCATTGATGATAATAAGATGTTGTGTTAATCAATCCACAGGTTTCACACCATATGAGCTGTTGACAGGACGACAGTTTCCAGGTCCATGGACAACAGTTCCGGCGGAAGAAAGTGTAAAAAGTAATAGAAAACATATTGAATGTTGGAAAGAATTAAAAGCTCTTGTGTCTAGTTTCACACAACAGGTTGGAGAGGGGGTGAAAGCGGAGGACAGGTCCATCCCCGATGCCAAGGCGGTGTGGCTGAAGGTCATTAAGCGAAAGTGGAGAGACCCAAGGTGGACCGGACCTTTCGAAGTAATTGCCCGAACCACCAGTGCTGTCCGTCTAAAGGGGAAAGGGGAGACCTGGTTCCATTGGTCTCAGTGTGCAGTCGCGGACGAGAGTTTGTTGGAGCTAGCTTCCACCCAATCGACGCAGGAGGGAACATAGAGCCAGAATAATACTCGTTCCCCCTGTGCTACGGTCCTCCTCAGTAGTCTACCTGAGTGAGGCGGAGAAAGGAGAGGAGCGTCACGCGCCAAGGAGGAATCCAGTACAGGCTCTTAAATAGGCTAGGGCTCTAGTCTAAAGTATTTGATAGTTTGAAGGAATCGTAATAGTTTTGTATGTTACTCGCATATTTTTATACTCATAACCTTATACTCTTTTTGTAACCTTATCTTTTTAGTATAGAGTAGAAGTAAACGAGCCTGGGAACAGTCATCATGAAATTGTGGGAAAATTGGAAAATAACGGGGTTGTTGGGGTTAATAAGTGTTATAACGTGTTTCTTTGTTTTTTGGCAGACAGGTGAATTGCCCAGACACAGAGGTCTATCCGCTCCTGAGCCCGAACCGATCAAATCGTCGAAAAAAGTCAAGCGTGCGGTTGGTTCAGGTGGGGATGATGGGTGTCTCAAAGCCAGTGGCGGAGTCGAGTTTGGGTATGTTAATGGATCTACAACAGCGTTCACATTCGATTTGTGTCAGGTAATTAAATGCTCGGGTGACGGGAATAGCTGGAGAACATATAATGTGTGGGTTTGTTATCATCCAATGATGTGTTACCCTAAGTCGGTGTGGGGCCCATCATGGGATAGTGACACCTACACCTATGTAACGGATCAGTGGTGTTCTTGGCAGGATGTGGTCGCGTGGACAGGAGTAGGATGGCAGCCAACGGTGCCACCGGCCCTTGAAGGAATAGCTATTCAGAGAGATTATTCTGTTACAAATAACCCTATTACTCTTTCCCTAGGACCATGGAGTGAACTCCCTGAACCTGGGTTTGATGGAGGTGCGTTTTATTTAGTAGTAGGGGTAGATAAAGTAGGGACAGATCCATTTGGGTTAATTCGGGTGAATTTATTTAATCCCAGGTCTAAACCGCTGGGAAATGACTCAGCACTGAATCTCACG